>NC_081841.1:7309869-7909869 GCF_963259705.1 Myotis daubentonii
GAGGAAGGGAGAGGGAAAGAGAAATAGGAATATCAATGATGAGAGAGAATTACTGATTGGCTGCCTCCTGCACCGGCCACACTGAGGATTGAGGCTGAAACCTGGGCATGTGCCCTGACCTGGAATCGAACCTTGACCTCCTGGTTTATAGGTCAACGCTCAACCACTGAGCCACACTGGCTGGGCTAGTTTTACCTTTTAATCATGCAGCACGTAGTCACAGGAGTCTGACTTTTTTTCCCACTTACCATAATGCTTTTGCAGTTCATGATTGTTTTCTAATTATTCCATTTTCCCTCTCTGTTAGCTTGTAAGTTATACACTCTATTGTCTTTTAGTGATAACTGTTAAGAGACAGTTCTCTATGGGTGTCTTGCGTTTCTGTACATCTTGTGAACAGAGACGCTGGTTGCCTTTGCTCGGGCTGTCTATATAAGGATGTCTGCGATGAGCAGCCTTGGAAGGCAGAGATAGGGTCTTTCTCCAGAGCAGAAGGCCGGCTTGCCTGCTCTCCTGTGTAATAAAGACAGTATCTTCCTCCAGAGCAAAGCTTAAACAGATTTCTCATGGACAATTATAGAAGATTCCAGTTCCCTGCACTCAGGTTTTCTCTCCTCTGATGCAACATGAGCAGGTGTCACCTGACCCTCTTCATGTCACCCTGTGGGAACTGGATCCCAGGGAATTGGCACAAATGCTGATACTCTGGCTACTGCTGTTGCTGTGAGTAATAAATTGCCCTTTGTCTTTGATCCAGGAATCTTGTGTCTCCTGCCAGCATCCATGAAACTGTGTCAGGCTAACTTGTTAGTTTGCAACTAGGGCAAAATCTGAAACCTTCCAAGTTCTTGATAGAACCCTAGAGATTGTAACGCACATCCTTGGCCTTACTGAGGTATAATTGGTACTGTAGAATCTTCCAGGTCTGGGAACCCTTTCACTGCATTTACCCCCTCCAGGCTTCTATGCCATGTTCTTTTTTTTTTATTAATACTCTTATTTTAAGCACAATAAGGCATTACATTGTCAATATTCATTTAGATTTGCCTATAAATATACCATTTTCATGGGCTTCATTTTCCCCCCAGCATCTTTATTGTTGATCATTCACCTGGGATAAGGTTCCTTCTACTTTATGAAAATAATTTTATATTTCCTTTTGTTTAGGTCTGCTAATGACAGTCTCGGTCCCTCTCCCTCTCTCTCTGACTAGTGAAATGTTTTTGCTTTTTGGCGGTTTTTAAAATATTTTTATTGATTTCAGAGAGGAAGAGAGAGGGGGGAAAGACATAGAAACATGAATGGTGGGAATCACTGATTGGCTGCCTCCTGCACACCCCACACTGGGGATTGAGCCCACTACCGGGGCATGTGTCCTGACTGGGAATTGAATCGTGACTTCCTGGTTCATAGATTGACGCTCAACCACTGAGCCAAACCGGCCAGGCTGACTAGTGAAATGTTTTAATTTCAGGTTCATACCTGTAGGTTTTGTGTTTGTCTGCTTTCTGGCTATAGAATTCTCTTTGGTGTCTTTTTCTTTCAGCTCTTTCAGGATGTCGTTCCATTGTCGCTGGCTTTCATTGTTGAGATGCCAGCTGTCAGTGTACCAGCTGTCCTTTGAAGATGACCTCCTCTGCTATTTTTAATATTTTCTGTTTGCATTTTGTTTTCAGCAGTCGTAGTAGGGTCCATGTGTCAGTTATTGCTATGTTACAGTATGTTCACCAATATATGTCATTCTCTGGTATTGCTATGCAACAAACTACTCCAAAATGTGGTGGTTGAAAACAGTATCAATTATTTCGCTCACAAATCTGTAATTTGAGTGGAGCTCAGTGTGAAAGGCTCAGCTCTAGTCTACACAGCATCGGCTGGGGTGGCTTGACTGCAAGGTCCACTGTTAAAATGACTCACTCACAATTGGCCAAGTTGGTACTGGCTGTTGGCTGGGAGTTCACCGGGGCCGAGGGTCCAGGACCTACAGTCACCTCCATGGGCGCTCAGCTTCCCTGGGGCGTGATGGCGGGATCCCAAGAGAAAAGAGGTAGAAGCTTCCGGTCCCTTAAGGCCTTGGTGCAGAAACTAGGACATACCCCTTCCGCCATATTCTAGTAGTAAAGCAGTTACAGAGCCAGACTAAAGGGTAAAGAGACACGAATTCCCTCCCAGTGGGAGGAGTGTGGAAGGATTTGGAGCCATGTTCTAAACCGCTACAAAGTCCTTAAGTGTAGACGACTTCTTCGCTTTCTCCTTCTTCCCCTTCCCTTTCCCCTTCTTCTGCTTTTCTTTTTGGTGGAGGGGGGCTCCGAAGGTATTTTAAATCAGTGTTTTTTGTCAATTTTGGAAAGTTCACAGTTGTTAACTCTTCACATATGGCTTCTGTCTAATTCTTCTGTTTTTGTGGCTCTACTTATTATGTATGTTAGATCTTTTCACTATATATTCTACATCTTTTATCTACTTTCCTGTATTTTCTCATCTTTTGACTCTCCATGCTTTATTCTATTCGTTCTTTTCTGACCTAGTTCCTATCCACTAATTTTATCTCAGCATTGTCTAATTTGCTGTTATACCTAGCCATTTTCTTCATTTTGACAGTTGCATTTTTAAAATTTTATAATTTCCACTTGGTTATTTTTTTTTATAGTTTAAAGTTCTTCACCAAAATTGTAAGTCTTCCATTTTATCCTCTTGAATATTGTCCCAGTTATTTTAAAGTCTGTATCAGATAACTTTAACGTGTGCAGCCTTTCGCTTATAGATGTGTTTCTGTTGGGTTTCCTTTATTTTGTCGTATCTCCTCATGGGCCTGGCGAGTTGTGAGTGTGCCAGACTTTGGATTTGCAGCAATGTGGTAGGGATCATCTGAAGCCTAGTTTGAGGTTTCCTTTATGCTTGCGTCTCCCAGGTACCTGGGACCACGCTCACTGGGGACCACCTCAGTCCAGTTTCTGGAATGAGTTATTTGAGGCTGAGCCCAGGCTTTCAGGACCCCAGCCCACAGTAAGAGGCGGTCACCAGGGCTCTGCCTGCAGACCCTGGCCTCCAGTCCCTGTCCCCGGAGCCTGTGAGGTTGTTGATGCTGCCGCGTGTCCCTCAAGCCTCTCGAGTAACAGCAGCCTAAACAGCAGGCTCACGTCCTGGGTTTCCATAATCCCTGCCCGCCCAGCAGTTCTTCGCTGTCTGACTAGGTATCCAGCGCCTCACGCTGATGCTTTTTATATTTTGTCTGTCGTTTCTCGTTGTCCCCAGCTGGTGACCTGGTTCACATGACCTCTGCTATGACGGAAGTGCAAGTCCTCAGAGAGACCCCATTTTCTTTTCTTTTTTTTTAATATATTTTATTGATTTTATACAGAGAGGAAGGGAGAGAGATAGAGAGTCAGAAACATCGATGAGAGAGAAACATCGATCAGCCGCCTCCTGCACATCCCCCAGTGGGGACGTGCCCACAACCCAGGTACATGCCCTTGACCGGAATCGAACCTGGGACCTTTTAGTCCGCAGGCCGACGCTCTCTCCACTGAGCCAAACCGGTCTCGGCCCCCATTTTCTTTTGGGCCATTCCTGTCAGCGTTGCAAAGCCGGATTGCACTTTCCCGTTAGGAGCCTTTAGTTGCACCCTCTGCGGGAGACTCCACATTGTCTGTATTTGCTGTCTCCAGCTCCTCACATCCCATTCGTCCTTAAACCCATGCTAATGGGGCTTTGGTTCCCACACTCCACCAAAAGTACTCTTGTCAAGGTCACTCGTGCCTCAATAATGCCAAACCCAGTGACCAATTCCAGTTGCCATCATACCTGACACCACAGCAGAATTCCACGTGGAGCACTCCAACATTGAGAGGTTGGTGAGATGAAGCAAAAACCAGCCACGGAGAATGAGGAACGGCCCTTCCATACCCCCCTGTCCTACTTTGTTTTTCTATAGCACTTTTAAAAATACACACACACACACACACACACACACACGTACTAGTATATATTGATTTCAGAGAGGAAGGGAGAGGGGGAGAGAGATAGAAACATCAATGATGAGAGAATCGTTGATTGGCTACCTCCTGCACCCCCCACACTGGGGATGGAGCCCACAACTCAGGCATGTGCCCTGACTGGGAATCGAACCCATGACCTCTTGGTTCATAGGTCGACTCTCAACCACTGAGCAACACCGGCCAGGCACTATGGCACTTTCTACCAGGCAGTCTGTTTCTCATATTCCTTATTTGGATTTCACCTTGCTCATTCTGTTGATCTCCCCCATGAGAACGTGGGCTCCGGCAGGCAGGGAAGGGCTGTTGTCTGTTTTGTTCCTTCATTTACCCTCCATTTAGGACAGCGTTGAGCGCAGGTCAGCCTGTCAGTAGGTATTTGCTAAGCGATCGATCGCTCTCCCTGGGAAAGAACAGGCTGGCGCTCCGAGCCCCCTCTCTGGCCCTGGGCCCCGGCTGGCTGCGGGGCTTGTGCGGGTGTGTGGGAAACCCCTGGTGTGCTGACAGCCCTGGTCAGAACTTTAAGCCACCATCATCGGCAGGTAATTACTTCAGCTTTTAAAGCGTTTTTCCGTCACTGTCTTGGCTGGTCCTCACAGCACCTCGGCGAGGTAGGTGGGGCAGGTGCAATCGGTCTCGTTTCAGAGAGGAAAGGGCTTGTTTTAGGAGAACAGCAGACCCAGACTCAAACTCTACTTTTTAAAAGTGAACAAAACTTTCCCCAGCTGGAGTGGCTCAGTTGCTTTAGCCTCGGTTGCCCTGTGTTCCAAAAGGTCATCAGTTCAATTCCCCGTCAGGGCACAGGCTGGATTGTGGGTTTGATCCCCAGCCGGGAGCCTCTGGAAAGGAACCAATCCGTTTCTCTCCCCGCCTCCCCCTTCCTCTCTCTAAGCATGTCCTCGCTGACATAGATATTCTTTTTCATGAATAAAACATTTTTCCTGGTTGTAAAAACAATTTCAACTCATTGTACAGAAATGGATACAGAAGAACGTTTACGTTGTTGTGCTGTCATACACACTCTGACTTTCCTTTCAGTCTTTTGAGTACAGCGTAGATCACGTGTCATACAAAATGTGCATCCTGCTTTTAGATTTAGCATTAGAAAATGACTCTCCCCCGTTCTTTAAATATCTGACTTTCACGGCTGCGTAATGTTCCACCACATAGATATACACAATTTATGTAACATTCTACCGCTGGGCATTTGGGTTAAATGACATGTTTACTTCCTACTGTGTGGGAGGGGCTGGGCACTGGAGGCCTGGGGCTGTCAGACCGGACAGTCAAATTAGAAAGTGGGTAAAATAAAGTCTAAAAACACCACATGATGATACTTTTTAAAAAAGAGAGAAGGAAATATTTTCTTTTTTTAAAAAAATATATTTTATTGATTTTTTACGGAGAGGAAGGGAGAGAGATAGAGTTAGAAACATCGATGAGAGAGAAACATCGATCAGCTGCCTCCTGCACACTCCCCACTGGGGATGTGCCCGCAACCCAGGTACATGCCCTCGACCGGAATCGAACCTGGGACCTTTCAGTCCGCAAGCCGACGCTCTATCCACTGAGCCAAACCGGTTTCGGCGAGAAGGAAATATTTTCAAATAAAAAGCAAGTCCCAGCTCCATTTAGGGGTGTGGGGTGGGGCTGGGAGTCCGGCTGCAGCGGGTCAGTGCACCCCGGGAGGCAGGCGGTGTCCCGTGTGCGAGGACCCAGGGCTCCTGATTCCCAAGGGGGGTGGGCGGGGGTCCTCGGCTCATTTCTGTCTCCCTCCTCGGTCCTGGCTCCGCAGACTCTTCCAGCTGGAGACGGAGGCCGAGGCCCTGGTGACCTTCCAGCAGTATTCCTCCCTGCTGCCGCCCTTCTACGAGAGCTCCGCCCACATCCTGCAGGTGGAGGTCCTGCAGCAGCTGACCGACCTCATCCGCAGCCACCCCAGCTGGTCGGTGGCCCACCTGGCGGTGGAGCTGGGCATCCGCGAGTGCTTCCACCACAGCCGCATCATCAGGTGGGCGGGGCCTTTCCGGGCGGGGCAGCAGGGCTGGACCCTTGGCATGTTGGCAGGATGGGGCCTCAGGGAATCTCTCCCTCCTGCCTCAGTTCTTCATAAACTCAAAGGTTGCCCAGAACCTTTGCCTTAAAAGGGGCAGTGTTGCCTCTGGGTTAGAGCCTAGAGATGCTGGCTACAGTCAGAGGGGAAAATGTAACATTTCTGGAGCATCCACTGGGTGCAGGCCCGTGGTAGCTGTTTTATACCCACCTCGAACTGGAATTTCCCCAACACCCCCATGAAGCGTTGTCACCAGTGAGAGGTTATGTGGCCTGGGCAGGTCGCTCAGCTGGAGGGCGCTGCGGGGGCTGCAGGTCCTGGGTGGCTTCTTCCAAGGGTCTGGTGGCTGCCCCTCCGGGAGCCGGACCACTGACTCACACCCACTCAGCCAGATGTGCATCATGGTCACAGTCCTGCCCTGAGGTGGCCACACCTCCTTTGCTCAGCTCAAAGCTCCTGGCTGCCCTTCCCAGGTGACAGGCCTGTTCTTGACCCTCATGGCATTTAATCTCGCAGGCCTGGCCATTTCCTAGGGCAGGCACGGCAGGGATTGTTGTTACTTCTTTGTAAATAAAGATATTGAAGCCCAGGGAGGTTAAGAGAATTGCCCATTGTTAGATTTCTGCCTTCTGCGACCCTTTTTACTTATTTATTTAATTAAATTTTTTTTTAAATGTTTTCTCTCTTTATTGTTGAAAGTATTACAGATGTCCCCTTAGTTTGTTTGGCTTTTTTCCCATTGACCCCCTCCACTCCGCACCTGCCCCTCCCAGGCTTTCATCACTCTATTGTCTGTGTCCATATATGCATATAAGTACCCCGGGTAAGCGACCCTTTTTTAAAAATCTTCACCAGAGGTTATGTTTATTGATGAGAGAGGGGAGAGAGAGAGAGAGAGAGAGAGAGAGAGAGAGAGAGAGAGAGAGAGAATGAATCTATCTGTTGCCTCCTATACCCACCCCGACTGGGGCGTTTGATGTACAGGACAACACTGCAACCAACTGAGCCACCTGGTCCAGGCCTGCAACCCTTTCTGTGCCACCCCACTGCCCACTTCAGGCTGGTGTGGCCCTGGGGCACATCTATACAGGTGTGCAACTGGCACTGAAAACGGATACAAATTCCTTGAGATACAAATACATCATGGCTTAGCCCTGAGTTTGAACCGGCCAGCGGGAGCGTGGCATGAGTGCTCCTGAGCTCCTAGCCCACTTCCCTCTTCTGCACTTGGGTTCCTCAGTGCCCTGCCCACCTCGTGTGCCGTGTCCACTCACCTGTCTGCCCACCCCCACAGCTGTGCCAACAGCACGGAGAGTCAGGAGGGCTGCACACCCCTGCACCTGGCCTGCCGCAAGGGGGACGCGGAGATCCTGGCGGAGCTGGTGCAGTACTGCCACGCCCAGGTGGATGTCACCGACAACAATGGGGAGACGGCCTTCCACTACGCCGTCCAGGGTAACAGTGCCCAGGTGCTGCAGGTGAGCACCGGTGGGGACGGGGTGGCAGCACCAGTGACACCGCGCTGTGCCCACAGCTGTCTCTGGGTCCTTGCACTCAGATGTCACTCGGGGCCTCTCGCGGTCCCTCTGTGGTCCTTAAGCCCCGAGCTCCTTTGTGGATGGTTCACCTCCACCCACTCTCCCCACCTTCGCTTGTCAAGGAGACGTGTTCCTCGCCCCTTTGCTCTGACAATCTAGGAAAGTCCTCCAGCCCAGCAGGCAGATTCCACTCGCAGTCCAGCCGGTGGGTTTAGTTCAGCAGCTCCGAGGGCCTCCGGAGAGTCGGACCCCTAAGTGGGGGCACTCGTGGTCCTGGGGGACCTGAGCTTGACTTTTGTTGTTGTTGATGTTAATCCTCACCCGAGGATATTTTTCCCATTGATTTTTAAAGAGAGTGGAAGGGCGTGAGGGGGAGAGAAAGAGAGAGAAATATCGATGTGAGAGAGAAGCATCGATTGGTTGCCTCCTGCCTGTGCCCTTATCAGGGCTGGGGTTTGAGCCTGCGACCCAGGTACGTGCCCTTGACTGGGAACCAAACCCGAGACCCTGCCGTGCCTGGGCTGCCTCTCTGACCACTGTGCCACGCCTGCCAGGGCCTGAGCTTAACTTTTTACAGGAATTCAAAACAAACACCACAAAATTCCATCTGGCTCCTCCTGGCATTTGCACCAGAGGCATTCCTGTTGAATTTTCCATGAGCTGGGCAGAGAGATAAAAATAAGAATTCTGAGTGAGTAGATCCAGTGACGTTATTGAAAGGCTACTTCAAATATAAGGCAGAAAAGACAGACTCCTGGGCAGTAATTTATTGCCTGGGCTTAGGAGATTCTTCTGAAGATGATATCCTTGCCTCTGCCTTGGCATCAGAATGGAGCTACATTATTCCAGAAAATGTGGATCCATCCCTGATGATTAGTGCTCTTGGGGGAGGGGTTGCACACCGCCGAGTGCCCGCACGGGGCCACACATGTCCTGCCTTGGGGCAGGGGCAAGGTACTCTTTCCAGCGGCCACACGCAGCCGCACCTGTCTTCGTCCCGTGCTCGTCTGCTGCCTGCCCTGTCCTGGGTGTTGTGTGTGTTCTAGTTAATTCTCAGAATATCCTCTGTGCGGGAGGGTCATTCCCGCCTCTCCTTGCTTAAAGAAACAAGGTCGGTGACGTTCAAGTTTGCCCAGGGAGGGCCCCCCGGTCTGTGAGTGGCGGGGCTGGCCCTCTAGTCGGGTCACCCTGCTGCATCCTCAGGCTGCTGATATGCCCAGCTGGTCATAGAGGCACATAGGATCGTAATTAACCTCAGGGACAGCATTCAGCCCAAGGAGGAAATAAAAGCCTCCCAGTGTGCCTTTTAATACTGATATTTTTTAAAATAGATTTTTATTGATTTCAGAGAGGAAGGAAGAGGGAGAGAGAGATAGAAACATTCATGATGAGAGAGAATCATGGATTGGCTACTTTCTGCAAGTCCCCCACTGGGGATCTAGCCCACAACCCGGGCATGTGCCCGTGACCAGAATTGAACCTGGGACCTTTCAGTTCGCAGGCCGACGCTCTAGTCACTGAGCCAAACTGGCTAGGGCCTGATATTTTTAAAAATATATTTTTATTGATTTCAGAGAAGAAGGGAGAGTGGGTAAGGGGGAGAGAATCATTGATGGGCTGCTTCCTGCACACCCCACACTAGGGATCGCTCAGGCCTGTGCCCCGACCAGGAATGGAACTGTGACCTCCTAGTTCATAGGTCGACGCTCAACCACTGAGCCATGCCGGCCGGGCAATACTGATTTTTTTTTTAATTGAAAAATATCTGTACACAGCAAAAAAAATTCAAGCAGGACAGAAAAGCTAGAAACACTACCCCTCCCTCCCAGACCCCCAGTGCCCACCCCTAGATACGACCACATTTTCAGTTTCTTTATTCAGAAATTGGCATAGATGCCACAGGCATGGCAGACCACACCCCAGGTTCGGTCAGCTCCCTTTCCCCCCCAAGGCCGCCCTTCTCTGTTGCTTCTCTCTGAGTTCTCAGGCGTGTTCTCGTGCAGTCAGCTTCCCTCGCCCTTCGTCCCCAGGGAGAGGCTGCTGCGGCGGGTGCCGGGGAGGGACACGGGGACACGCAGGGGCTGCAGCCCACGCCTCTGTTGTGCTGGCAGCTCCTAGGGAAGAGTGCCTCCGCCGGCCTGAACCAGGTGAACAACCAAGGGCTGACCCCGCTGCACCTGGCCTGCCAGATGGGGAAGCCGGAAATGGTCCATGTGCTGCTGCTGTGCAACGCTCGCTGTAACGTCATGGGGTCCCGCGGCTACCCCATCCACACGGCCATGAAGTTCTCCCAGAAGGGGTAAGCCCTCTCCCCACCCCCACCCCCGCCTCACACGGTGCTGGGCCTCACCTCCCTCCTGAGATGCGCATCAGATTCTGGCGCCCAGGGCTGGCCTGGCACGAACCAATGTGTAGGGTGTGACTCTCAGCCCACAAACCCCACTGTGCAAAGAATCAAACACCAAATTGCCCTATAACGCACCTTAATTTCTGACCGTGAACCTCCCTTTACCAAAGGAGATACAACATTCATCTTTTTTGGGTTCCCCTTTCCAGCTCCCCAGGGGTGGTCCAGTGCTAGAATCTCATGCAGCCCCGACTCGGAGGGGCCCACTGACCTGGGTCCTCTTCCCCCCGAGCTGACCAGCCTGATCGGAACCCGTCTCGCTGCAGTGCTCATGGCTTCTGTGGCCGACTCCAGGCCCAGGCATGGTTGTCAGGGTGGCCCAGGGCCCATCTGCCTGGAAGCATTCATCCCTCCTGGTGGCTGGCACTGTGGGCTCACAGGTCCCGGCCCATGTCTCAGGGAGCTCTAGAAAACTTTCTCATTTCTTCCCTTCTCCCAGACCTGGGAGCCTGGTCTCAGGAAATTCTTCTCCATGTGGGGGTTGTGTGTGTGTGTGTGTGTGTGTGTGTGTGTGTGTGTGTAAGGGGTGAGGGGGCATGGATAAAAGAGACGACTATCTCAAAATATTACCTAGCAGGCACGATACCTAGAATGAATGAATGAGTGAATGAGTCGGTCAGCCCCTCAGACCAGGCACTGTGCCCTATGAAGTTGGATAAGAGAACAGCCCTGGGACAGGAGACAGAAGTCACCCAAGATCCCCCAGTGCTCAGTGCCAGGCAGGCAGCGGGAAAAGGGCACATGACGGGCCACGCTCAGGCTCCCATGCCCTTCCTCAGGGTTCCCCTCCCTCTGGGCACCTGGCTGGCCCCCTGGGGCATCGCTCTTCCCTCAAAGGCCCACCTCGGACAAAGCCTCCTTTCCCTTATCCTCCCGAGCACAGCCAAGAGCTAGAACTTTAAGAAAGACTTGACCAAGGGGTTGGAGGCAGTACCAGTGCTCTCACCCCCAGGAGTCAGGTTCCCTCATTGCAGGTCACGACCCGAATGGGTACAGTGATGGTCGTGCTCGCCTGCACCTGGGGGCTGGCTCGGTGGCCCTGCTCGTGCTTGGCCTCAGCCCCTGCAGGCTCCAGTCACCTGCTCCGTCCATGTCCCTTCAGAACCCTGGTGTTGTCCAGGCGGCTGCCTCCTCAGGTACCCGCAGCCGCCTTCCCTCTCTGCCGCACCCAGGCCTCCCTGCGGGCCGCTCAGATCCAAGAGGATCATTGCTTGCAGGATGACGCCAGTCGCCTCGTGCCTTGGGTGTGCCCACAGCCATGCTCCTCGGGGCCCCGTGGGGACACCCTCTGCTGCCGCGTGGTGGCCAGCACAGCTGCACTCTAAGAATCCCAGGCGGTGGCGTTACTGAGAGTGGTTCATCCCAGCTCCGGCCTGGGAGCCCCTCTGGTGTGTGCTGACCTTCCCCGGACTCTGGTTTCATGTAGAGCAATGTCTCCAAGGGTCAGCAGTGTCGTCACAAGGACCAGAGGCTCCTTCCATTTTAAGGCAGGATAATACTCCATCGGATGGACCGCATTTTGCTTTCCAGTCATCTGTCGGACACCTGGGTTGCTTCCACCTTTTGGCTGCTGTGAATAGGACCGCAGTAAACATACTGTTCGAGCCCCTGAGTTCAGTTCCTTTGGATCCTTTGGTTATAATCCTAGGGGTGGAGAGCAGCTGGACTCTTACCCACCCTGCCTGCTTCTTCCTGCAGGATGCAGTCACTGCAGGAGACTAACAGTGGGGGGTTGGGGATGGGGGGGGGCTGTGTGCCAGGCACAGAACCAGTGCTGAGATACCCTGTCTCCTTTCATTCCTGCCCAGTCCTGTGAGAACTGCCTCCATTTGGCAGATGGACTAAGTCACCTTCCAGAGGTCATCAGTGAGGAAGCTGGGGCTTGCCCTCAAGCCTGTCTGACCCTAAAGCCAACACCAGTGAGAGTCATCATTGCTGATGGGAGTTATCAGGGAAGGCTTCCTGGAGGAAGGGGCTTGAGCTGTGCCTGGAAGGGCTCATGATACCCCAGATATACCATGGAATTCACGCTGGTTGGTTTTGTTGCAACGTTACTTGCAGAAACTCCCCCTAACTAGTCGAGGAAGCCCCTGTGACCTCTCCTGGCACCAGCCTTCCTCGCTGACCCAGGCTCCTCTCTCCCCAGGTGTGCTGAAATGATCATCAGCATGGACAGCAGCCAGGTCCATAGCAAAGACCCACGCTATGGAGCCAGCCCCCTCCACTGGGCCAAGAAAGCAGAGGTAGGTGGCTCTGGGGGAGTGGTAGGCAGGGGCAGTTCCCTGCGCCTGGTTCCTACAGGGACCCTGAGGATGGCACTTGGGAGGCTGATCTCGCAGTGGGCGCCCAGGCAGAGAGGACCAAGGAGAGATGACATCCTGGTGTTGCCCTAGTGCTCACGGGCATGGTGACATGTCCCCTCTGCGGACTTCTGTCTGAACTGCAGGTCCTGCCTCTGGAGGTGTGCCGTCAGCAAGGTATCGCGGGAGAAAAATCTTTATAAATTGTCAAGTGCCTCATAAACAGAAGGTAGAGGTTGATGGCGTGGCTGCAGCTGGCTCTGGCGGCCTCTCCTCTGAGGCCTCTCCCTACGCCACACCTCCGTCCCCCTGGGGGGAGGTCTCTGGTCTCTCATCTCCGGGCAGCACAGCTCGGCAGTGCACTGGGTGGCCCCGGAGGCCATGGCCTGCTCCTCGCTGCCCGGGCCGGGAGGGCGGAGATCCACACTTTCAGGGTCCTGTCTTCATGCCAGCAGCTAGCCACCAGGTCAGGGACTTTCGTGTATGTTTGTCATTCCTTGTTACCACACTTGGTGAGGCAGGGACTCTCATTTTACAAGGAGAGAAAGCTGAGGTGCAGAGGGGTGCAGGGACCCGTCCACGCTCAGGGAACTGGGGGAGTGGAGCTGCTCCAGCCTATTGGGCTTCGAAGTCCAGGCTCCTCTCCACGGCGCTAGGCTCCTCAGGGTGCTGGGTGAGCAGTGGTGTGTGTGGCCACGTCCCGAGGAGGGAGCCTGCCTTTGCAGGGCCCCAGGGAGGGTGACAGAGTGGGGCTGTTCTGGGGCAGGGCCCAGAAGAATTCTGCAGGGGGCACTGGCCCTGTGAGCTCCAGGGAAGGACTTGGAGGCCTAGAAGAACAGTTGGCACATCTTTAGCCTTTTAGCCCCTAGTTCTTGGGGTGCTGATGGTGCCACGGTCCAGAGCCGCCCCCAGAACTGAGGCCTGCCAGCCGGGCTCGTCTGTGGCTGCAGCTTTCCAGAGGCCTCTGAGGGAGGGAGTGGCAGTGCCCAGGTGCCCAGGTGCCGCAGGCCACAGCTGCTGACGTGGGCCCGGACCCTGTCCCCGCAGATGGCCCGCCTGCTGCTGAAACGAGGCTGCGACGTGAACAACACCAGCTCCGCGGGCAACACGGCTCTGCACGTGTCGGTGATGCGCAACCGCTTCGACTGCGCCATGGTGCTGCTGACCTACGGGGCCAACACCAATGCCCGCGGGGAGCACGGCAACACGCCGCTGCACCTGGCCATGTCGGTGAGCCTGCGCCGGGAAGGCGGGGGGCGGGGGGGCAGAGCCCGGCTCCTTCCCTGCGCCCTGGCACCCTCACTCCGTGCCTCCCAACTTGACGCCTGGCTATGCGGGAGGGTACAGCTCTGCCTGCTGACCGTGGCCCTGGGCAACTCCTGTCGCCTCTGTCAGCCCTGGCGTGCTCCCCTGGGAACTGTAGGTGTCGGTCCCACCTGCAGAGCTGTCGAGAGGAGTAAAGGGCAGCACTTGGTAGCCCTGAGGACAGCCGGAGTGACACACGGGACCTGGCGCGGGGTGAGCGTCCACCGGTGTCGGTCCTCCTTCATCGCTAGGGAGCCATATCTGTCTGCGTATTGTTCTCTTTTTTAAAATTTGTGTTGATTTCCGAGCGGAGGAGAGAACGAGGGAGAGAGAACTATCAATGATGAGAGAGAACCGCTGATCGGCTGCCTCCTGCACGCCCCACACTGGGGATCGAGCCCGCAACCCCTGACTGGGTAGCGAATCCTGCCCTCCTGCTTCACAGGTCGACGCCCAACCGCTGAGCCACGCCGGGGGCTGTGTATTGCTCCTCTATCCCGGTGGACTCTAAGCTGCTGGGAGGCAGGCCTGCTTCCACGTCTGGGCGGCAGGCGGTTGGTGTGGGTCACGCTTGTTGGTTTATTATAGAGCATAGTTCCTGCCCTTAAAGGCCGGCAGTCTGGTTAGACGGCTACAGTATGAACAGATTGCATGAGGGGAGGGACTGTTACTATGTTACAGGCACATCTGTGTGTGTGTGTAACTGTAGCAATACCACATGCACAGAAGTCTGTTTCTAAGTCTCAGAGTGAGGGACTGGGAGGCTCTAAAAGAAGTCGATTTAGGACAAATTCAAAGACATCCTGTTTTATACCAAAGGTCATGATTATAGAGCAGCGTTGCTCAAGAGGCTGAGGTTATAAATAAAACCCTGGGCATTTTTAGTCCTGAGTGGGCCCCTAGGATGATCCAGTTCAGCAGTTCTCGAATGTCTTGGTCCATTTGGTCCCCTCATACTCTTAAAAATAATCGAGGATCCCAAAGATGTGTGTTTTTTAAATCTGCGCCCGAGGATATTTTTCCCCAGTGATTTTCAGAGCGAGTGGAAGGGAGACGGAGAGACAGAGAGAAACACTGATGTGAGAGAGACACATCAGTTGCCTCCCGCATGCCCCTGACCAGGGCCGGGAGCCTGCAACTGAGGTACCTGCCCTTGACTGGAATCGAACCCTGGACCCTTCTGTCTGCAGGCTGACACTCCCTTCACTGAGCCAAACCAGCTAGGACCCAAAGATGTTTTTATATGAATTTTATCTGTCTATGGTTACCATCTTAGAAATTAAAAGTGAGAAATTTTCAAAATACTCATTAATTCATTCAAAAATAACCATCATTTACCATCACATACTAGCATAAATGATACTTTTATGGGGGAAAAAAACCCCCACAAAATATAGTTGACTGAGAGGAGATGGCATCGTTTTACATTTTTTGAGTCTTTTTGCTGCCTGGCTTCAGAGAAGGCGCGATTCTCGTATCCTCCGCTACATCTGTCTTGTGGCGGGATGCTGGGGACACGTTGAAGACTATGAGGAGAGCTGGCCTCACAGAGACGTGTGGCAGGAAGGACATGTAGCTACCCTCACAGAGAACTGTGGCTGCCCCGGATGTGGCACCACAGGGCAGCTTCCGACAGGCTGGCTGCGGCGGGCCCTCCGCAGCCGCCTCCACGCACTGTCGCACACCAGGCCGCTAACGAGCTCATTCTCACGGGGAGCGCATGGCCGGGAAGAGCCTCGATGACACTTGGTATGATGCCACTGCCTGGCTTAGTGCCAAGGCACCCGCACTTCACCCGCCCTGGCTTTACACCATCGCTGCAGAGGCAAACGTCCTGGTATTTTTATGAAAACAGTCTTAACCTCCACCTCCCAAGCCTCTAAAAGGGCCTCCCGCATGCACGGGCCACAGGCCTCACTCTGAGCACTGCAGTCCGGGGCAGCACCATCTTCACGGTCTGGGGCCCGTTCATGGACCACTTTACAGTGATGGACTTACCACGTCTCTGAGTTGGCTTGCTTTTAGAATCACTGCAAGCTGTTTGGAAGGAAATGTCTCACTGCCAGAAGTGGTTAAGCCAGTGCCACAAGTAAAAGGCAACCAAAAGAGAACTCCGTAACTCGTGTGTAAAGCACACACATTTACCTGGGCCCCCCCAAATCCTCATGGAACGTGAGCAGCTGTTGGGACATCTGCATTCTAGACACACCTCTTCGCTCTCTAGACAAGGAAATCAGGCTCCGAGAAGAGGGAGGTGATAAGACGAGCGCTCTGGCCTGGCAGCCAGTCTTCGGCTGGCGCTGGGAAACCAAGCCATGCCCCACCCGCCCAGCCTCCAGATGGTCACTGCACAGTGCTGTGAGGCTGCCATCAGGGAGGACACATGCTTGGTACCCCTCAGGACTGGCATTCTGGCCCGGACCACCAAGACAGCCTTCCCTTTCCTTGCTCACCCTCTCCTGCTATCCTGAAAGCGATGAGTAGCTAACCCTCAGTGTCCCCGCGGCTCCTGAGTCGGGGGCCATAGATGCATTGCTTCCTGTGAGAGGGAGCTGCTGGGCTGGAGGCCAGTGAGGCTGCCTGGGTTTGGAAGCCCTCACCTGGAGGTGCTAAGCCTGCTTGTCAGGGCACCAGCTTTCAGATCGTAGACTTTGGAATTCCAGGCCGAGGGGCAGGAGATCAAAGGTCCCAGTGTTGCCCTAGCTGGTTGGCTCAGTGGTTAGAGTGTCAACCTGAAGACCAGAGCGTCACAGGTATGATTCCTGGTCAAGGGTACATACCTCGGTTGCAGGCTTGATTCCTGGTCCAAGTCAGGGCATGTGTGGGAGACAACCTGTTGATGTGTCTCTCTCAAATCTATCTATATATTTTTTCTCTCTCTCTCTAAAAATCAATGGAAAAATATCCTTGGGTGAGGATTTAAAAAAAAAGGGTCCCGTGTCTCCCTGTGCCGAGGAGAGGCGCCCGAATTGATGGGTAGCGTGGGAGAGACGGGGCTCCTTTTTCTTTGTGTTTCCTTGCGCTGTTGGCTGTTTCCTCCAACCCCCGTTCCATGCCCAACAGAGAGGCAACGTGGAGATGATCAAGGCCCTCATTGTGTTTGGGGCAGAGGTGGACACCCCAAATGACTGTGGGGAGACTCCTACCCACATAGCCTCCAAGATCAGCAAAGGTATGTGCTCATCACCCGGTCCGGCTTTGGGGGTGGGGTGGGGTGCGGGACTGGGGAGGAGGGAAGCCCAGCTTGGGCCCAGCATCCTGCTTGTACCCACCCCATTGCTCCCTGCGCAGGGTTCCTAGGAGGACGTGGGAGGCAGATACGGAAGCTTCCGTTTCCCAAGAACTGGGGCCCTGACCAGTAGACCGAGCCCACAGGGGGCTTGCCAAGCCAGTGTCCCCCCCTGTGCAGCCCCATTCCCCCTCAGGGTGCCAGGGTTCAGGGGGTGGGACAGGCAGCGGCAGTCCTCTTCCTCATTCTTGAAGAATTCTCTGATGGAACCACTACACGTGTGCATGCGTGTCCTGTGCTCAGGCACCCTGCACGCATTACACTACACAAGTGTGTGCATGTGTGTCCCGTGCTCAGGCTCCCTGCACCCATTACACTACACAAGTGTGTGCATGTGTGCCCGTGCTCAGGCTCCCTGCACCCATTACACTACACAAGTGTGTGCATGTGTGCCCGTGCTCAGGCTCCCTGCACCCATTACACTACACAAGTGTGTGCATGTGTGTCCCGTGCTCAGGCTCCCTGCACGCATTACACTACACAAGTGTGTGCATGCGTGTCCCGTGCTCAGGCACCCTGCACGCATTACACTACACAAGTGTGTGCTCAGGCACGCTGCATGCACTGCATGCTCACTTGGTGAGCCTTGGCTTCAGGGCTGGAAAAGCAGGTGCTCCTCACCAGCAGCCTGGAGCCCCCTCTGGAGGTTTCCGGGAGCTGTGGAGGTTGCCGTGGGTGTGTACCCGCCAGTGTGTGTGCATGGTGTACGCGTGTGGGCACGCTGCCTCTGGTGGCATCCCTTCCAGTCATCCCATGCGTTAGATGGGCGTAGATGCTCGCTGGCTGGCTGGCCAGTCCCTTTCGAGCTCTGAAGGACTGTCCTCTCAGCAGCTTTGAGAATTGCTGACTATGGAGGTGGGAGTTCCTCTTTCTTGACTAGAGTCGGAGGGGAAGGGGGAGTCCCCCAAATACTCAGGCGGGGCCACACCGACCTGCTCCTTCCATTTTCCACGGTCCACCCCGCACCTTCCCGGCCCCCGGAAGGAAGCTGCTTGGGATGTAACAGACTAGAGTCCGCATGCCCTGTCGGGGTGGGGTGGGCTCCCCCATGTACCCAGGCCTGGTAGACGGGAGAGGGAGGGGCTGTGTGTGGAAAGGAGGGGCTCCCCCCTGCATGATGACATCATTTCTGATCCTGTGCGGTTCCCCCTCCCCACACTGTCCCCAGCTGGCACCAGGAAGGCAGTCTTAACTCTGCTGAGAATCATAGGGGCCAACCACCACTTCTCAGGGGCCCCCACAGAGCTGGGCTCCTCCGCAGCGCAGCATTCCTTCTGCCCGGAAAGATCTCAGCCCCCACCGATCAGCTTAAACAGCCTAGGTAGGCCCCCTCCCCCCGCACTATGCTCCCTCCTCTCCAGCTGGTTCCCAGGCTCTCAGCTCAGAGTTCCTGAGAGAAGTCCCCAGCGTAGAAGCCATTGAGATGAGCGGGGAAGGGGGGGGGGGCGTTGATTACCCTCTGCGGGCAGCCAGCAGCCCACAGAGCCCAGAGGCCACGGGTCCCTGGCTAACGTCCCACAGTCCATTTTTCCTGCAAGGATGCCCCGGACACGGGTCTCAGGTCTGGGCATGCCTGGCACCCATGAGGTGGGTGCTTTCCTGGCCTCTGTGTCCCCTGGGAGCTCAGGGTGGAGTGAGGAGTTCCGTTTGGGGTCCAGAGCCCCTGACCCTCGGGCTTCAACGAGGAATGTTTCTGCTGCGCAGGGAGTCACTGTGGGGCCTGAGGCCTGTGTGCCCCCCGCTGGCCCTTTCAGTGACCTGCAGGCTTTGATCATGAAGAGCACCCAGCATCTGCCCCAGGCCTCCCGGGTGCCTGTAGAGATGCCCCCAGGAGACTCTGGGTCTCCTGAGCGTAGCCCCCCAAGGCCCTAGATTGTTTGGGAAGGGGGTCCCCTGAACAGGGCCATCAGAAACCCATCCTTGGCAAGCTGGCCTTCTTTGAGGGGGCGAGGGAAGCAGACCAAGAGAGCCCAGCCAAGCCTGGAGCTCAGTCAGTCCTCTGGCTCCACTCTCCCCCAAACCCCCGACCCCCCGCCATCCAAAACCTGCCCCCACCTCCATCTCTCAATTCACAGGCAGGCAGTCACCCAAGCCAGGCTGGATGGTGGGCCTGGGCGCGGCTGCAGATGGGTAATGCCCTGGCCCAGAGGGGCCGAGCGCCATGCCCCGAGTTAGCTGTAGCCGCGTTCCCTCTTTTTCTCAGCTGCATGCCCACACGTGCACCCTGCTGCCCTCCCTGCCTGGCCCTCTCTCCACTGCCCTCCTGGCCAGTCTCCCGCTCATCTTGCCCACTCTGGCCGCCTGCCCTGCTGAAGGGGGCCCGCCGCCTGCTGGCTGCTTCCTGCTTTGCTGCTTCTAGACTCCATGCTCAGTGGCGTGGGGGGGCCCGGTGACCTGACACTGCTGGGCCAGGCGCCTGGGGCCCAGCTGCTTTTCAGGAGGGCAGCTCGGGCACGGGGTGGGCACGGGGGACACAAGGACTGAGTGGACGGGTGTATCCAAGCCGAGAGGCCGCTGAGGAAGTTTTCAGGGGGTCAGTCTGGAGAGTGGTTCGGGTGTCTCCCAGGGAACGTCCTGACTCAGCCCTTTGAGCTCAGTGACCGCGGACGAGTCGCGTAGCCTCTGAGCCTCGTCTGCGAGTTGGGATCGCAGTTCTGGTGAGGGTGGGTGTCAGCAGCACCAGCCAGGTGTGTGAGGAACACGCTGTGGACTGCGAAGCACAGGATACATCAGGGCGCCTGTGCTTCCCAGCCCTGAGGGGACGACATTGAGCCACATCCGGGCACTGGCCCGGCAGGTTGGGGGCTCCCAGGGGCCTGCGGGCTTTGGCTGAGCTGTTTCCTGGGACAAAGAGCCCTTCCCGGGGCAGCAGGCAGATGCTCCTGCTAGGGATGGTGGGGTGAGGGTACAGCTTTGCTCCTGGACCCATTGGGGCAGGGGGGGTGGCTGGCACCTGCCCGGCCTCTGCCCACCCAGCCCTCCACCCTGCAGAGCTGCAGGACCTGGTGCACATCTCCCGGGCCCGGAAGCCCACCTTCATCCTGAGCTCCATGCGGGACGAGAAGCGGACGTGAGTGAGGAGGGAAAGGGGGGGCACATGTGTGCGGCCTCTGCTGGGGTCCACCGAGGGCTTGGGGCTTGTGTCTCGTCCGCCCGCGGTCCTGTGAGGCGGCTCGGTCCTCTGTGGTTCACAGCGAGGAGACTGAGTGTTTAGAGAGCCTGGGTCTGCTCCTTCGCCAGTGGCCATGCAGGCTCTGGGCCACACGATGGAGCGGCTGCAGTCCCGTCCCTTCCCCGAGACCTGTCACGGGTTGTGGGGGCAGGTGCAGGTCCTCTCTGCAGAGACCAGGGCCTGCTTCCCTCAGATTCCACCCCACTCCTTACCCTGCCTCTGAGCACCTGCTGTGCACCCAGGCCCGTTGCAGAAGGCGGACCTGGGTGATGGGCACAAAGAGAAGAAGCCCTGCCATGTCCTGGATGACAGTCCCTAGGGCCCAGAATCCATGCCCACCGGCACATCAGGTCACCAGGATGACGTGGTTCCCAACGGCTGCCCTCTCCACCCTCCCTTAGTAATAGACTGGTTTATTCTCTACTAGAGGCCCAGTGCACGAAATTCGTGCACTGGGGGAGGGGGTCCCTCAGCCTGGCCTGCGTGCTCTCACAGTCCGGGAGCCCTGTGATCGATCGCCCCGCAGAGGGAGGCCCCACCCACCTGCCGTAGCACACTGGCCAGGTAGCCTGGGCCTCCCTCTGCGGGGCAGTCGATCGTGGGGCTCTGTAATGGATTACCCCAAAGAGGTAGGCCCCACCTATCTGGCCAGGGCTCTGCAATGGATCACCCCAAAGAGGCAGCCCTGCCCACCCAGCCGGGGCTCCGTGATGGAACGCCCCTGCAGAGGGAGGCCCAGGCTACCTGCCGCAGCCTGCTGGTCAGTGGCCTGGGCCTCCCTCTGCAGGGCGATCATGGGGAAAAGGCTGGGCCCCCCGACCAATCACATCGCACCCCCCTTGGCTGGCCTGGCACCAGTGGGTGTCATAGCGTGGTAGTCCGGATGGTCGTTCTGCTGTTCGGCCATTCAGTCGATTTGCACATTACGCTTTTATTACCATAGATTACTATCAGTGTTCCTGTTCTAGCAGCCTCCTAGGGACCAGCATCCTTCTTGGGACCAGCAGCCTCCTAGGGCAGTGATGGCGAACCTATGACATGACACACGTGTCAGAGGTGACACGTGAACTCATTTTTCTGGTTGATTTTTCTTTGTTAAATGGCATTTAAATATATAAAGTAAATATCAAAAATAGAAGTCTTAGTTTTACTATGGTTGCAGATATCAAAAAATTTCTATATGTGACACAGCACCAGAGTTAAGTTAGGGTTTTTCAAAATGCTGACACGCCGAGCTCAAAAGGTTCGCCATCACTGGGCTAGAGCCATACTTCTTTTTTGACCCCTCCTCTCCCCCACAAAGCTTCAGTAGCCCCGAGCTTGGTCTCACGTGCCCATCCTGTGGCCATCGGTGCCCTGGCTCCAGGCTTGCTTGCGGGACGTAAAGTGCTGGGCGGTGACGAGCCCTCTTCTCTCCCCTGCTGTCCCCTCCGCAGCCACGACAACCTGCTCTGCCTGGACGGAGGGGGCGTGAAAGGCCTGGTCATCATCCAGCTCCTCATCGCCATCGAGAAGGCCTCGGGCGTCGCCACCAAGGACCTCTTCGACTGGGTGGCTGGGACCAGCACTGGCGGCATCCTGGCCCTGGCCATTCTGCACAGTGAGACGCTCCCTGCAGGGCAAGGGCCGGGCGGGCTGGGGTCTGGACCTGCAAACTGGTTGGCCTCGGCTTGACTGGTATCTCCTTCATGGAGTGTCTGGGCCATGGGGTCCTGCCTGCCTGTGGGGAGCCTCCCAGAGCAGCGTCACCCCCCTCCAGGCAGGCAGTGCCCTCGGCCTCCCTGGCTGTGACCCCTGCCTGGTCCAGTCGGAGTCCATACTCTCCAGATCTGAAGACACCAGGAGAGGACCCTTCTGCACCTGGCATCAGGGCCAGGCCGGTGCCAGGTGCTAGGGACACGGGCCCGAGTCAGACACATGCACCACCCAGGGAGCCCCGGTCTGATGGGTGTTCACCGGGGGAGGAGGCCACGGCCCAGCTGCCACAGTGTGAAGGCCCTGGACCAGGAGGTGGCCGGGAGCAGCAGCGTCCCTGAGCTCTGGGAGAGGAGGGTCATCAGCTGGCACATTGCCAGGTTTGGCATCCCAGCAGTTTACTGCCTGGTGCTTCACATCGTATTTATGACGGTCACCATAGCCTGTGAGGGCACAGCTGGGGAAGCTGAGGACAGAGAGGGTCAGGCCGGGTCTCCATCTGTGTGCCCCGCCGCTGTCTCCTGGCTCCAGGGCCACGTCCCTCTCTGCTCTTCAGTCCCTGCTTCCACCCGAGAGAAGCCATCTCAGGGCTGCCTCCACGGGGACATGGGGGTGGGGGGAGAGCCTAGCCTCTCCCCCAGGCAGGTCTCTCCCTCCTTCAGAGGACACGGGCCCCCGTCCGGGGTCTTCAGACTCCTGGGGGCTGCGGAAGGGATCTGGGAGTCGCCCAGTTAGACCTGTCACGGGCAGAACCCCCTCCACAGCTCCCGCTTGCTCACCCCGGCCGGTGAGGCACGTGGACACCTCACTTCACCTCCTGTGAGGTGCAGCCCTTTGACCCTGTCATTGGAGCCTCTGAGGACAGGGCTGGTTCTTATTTCCTGTGACGCACAGAGTAGATCCAGATTTAAAAGCTCATACACGTCTGGGGCCCTTCAGGGAAAATAATGCAAAATTGTGAATAGGAAGTCAAGTGCAGAGCCTTGGGCTGCTGAAGGGGACATCTGCCTGGGAGGGGAGGTGCCGAGGAGGCCGGAGCCCAGCGTGGTCGGTGCCTGGGCAGAGCTGCCCTCACCTGCCGCTGCTGCGCCGGCTTCCCCAGCCGGCCTGTGCTCAGGCGCGCCTCCCCGCTCCGACCCGTCGGTTCCTAGGCAAGTCCATGGTCTACATGCGTGGCGTGTACTTCCGCATGAAGGACGAGGTATTCCGGGGCTCGCGGCCCTACGAGTCGGGGCCCCTGGAGGAGTTCCTGAAGCGGGAGTTTGGCGAGCACACCAAGATGACAGACATCAAGAAGCCCAAGTGAGCCTGCGCAGGGGCCTGGGCTGTGGCCGGCTATGCCTGCAGGGATGGGGGAAGGGGCAGGTTTATTTCTGGTTTACCTTTCCCAAGGGTATAGCCCTTTGGGGTCCCACCCTAATATGGGGAGGGTCTCTCCTTAGACCCCTAACCTTTGGGGCCCTGGACTTCGACTCTGTCCCTCTGGCCCCAGGAGGCCATCAACCCTGAAGCTTAAATGGACTGAGTTTGGTTTCTGGCTTCAGGCCGGAGCTGGGTCTGTGCTCACTTACCTCTCTGGGTCCTTGCTTTTCCTCGGGCCTTACCCTGGCATTCCCTTTGTCTTGTCAGGTCTGTGCTTTTAAGTAGATTTTTTAAAAATATATCTTTTCCAGCTTTTATTTTTTTCCAGTGGGAAGATTGTTCAAATTCCCTCTCCACAGAATTCCCAGAAATGGAAAACTCTTGTTTTTTCCTGTGCAGAGTTTTTTGTTCCCTTCCCTTTATATCGAGCTCTACAATATAACAAATTCGTTTCTGTGTTCCTCTGACCCCCTTTAAGCGTAACTCTGAATGGCCCAAACAGCACTTCACTCTCTGCTGTCCTGCTTCGGTGGGCTCGTTTTTCACAGTAACGCATGGCAACGAGACGACAGCCGTGTACGGAAGCCTGCGCTGTGACTAGATTATTCCTTTAGGGAGATTTCCTAACGTGGCTTACAGGCCAGAGAGCCAAGACATTGATGAGTCTCCATACATGTTATTTCCCAGGGGGCTGTGCCGGTCTGCACTCCCCACCGCATTTTAGGATGCCTGGTCTCTCAGACAAGTGGGGATCTTCTTCAATAGACTCTCCTGGCAGATAGAGCATTGAAGGGGGACCACAGGGGACACGGGGAGGTCTCCTGAGCTGCAGCCCCCTGTCCCCAGTGCCACTCGTGGCCCTTCAGAGTTACCCTCCGACCAAGCAAATAGGCACATGGGTTTTTGGGGATTTGTTGTTGATAAATGGGGGCATATCACACACTGTCCTGAGCCTGGTTCTACTTGGCCACAAATCTCGGTGCTCAGTGCCCATCGGCACATAGAGCTGCTTGATCCTTCTGCAGCGGCACAGGCCCCACTGGGTGGGGACCACGGGCAGCAACCCGGCCAGCACGTGGACAGTTCCGTTGTTGCCAGTCTTGTGCTTGAACAAATGCTACTGCCGTTAGCAGTCCCTGCGCCCATCTCCACACGTGCGTGCGGGAGAGAGCGGCTGAGGACGAACTCCCAGGAGTGGGCTGCCAGGCGGGGGTAGGGGGCAGTGAGAGGGTGGGCTGCTAGGGGGCAGTCAGTGACCTCAGCGTCCTGTTCCTGTTTCTCTCCAGGGTGATGCTGACAGGGACGCTGTCGGACCGGCAGCCGGCTGAACTCCACCTCTTCCGCAATTACGAGGCCCCGGAATGTGCACGGGAGCCTCGCTGCAGCCAGAACATTAACCTCAAGCCTCCAACTCAGCCCTCAGGTTAACACCATGTTTGCCGCATCTGTGGGAAGCGACTGACCTGCGGGGCGTGGGGTGCGGGTGGGAGTCGTAGGCTTGTCACTGGCACCCCTAGCCCACCCCCTCCCATCCGCTGCCCTGCGTCTTTATTGGCTGAGGACAGGCAGAGTGGGAGCTGTCAGCCCCGGCAGCTAGAGGAGGCCCTCAGCTGCACCCGCCTTCCACGGGGGAGGAGGGGGACAGACAGCATGCCTTGCTGGGCCTGTTCCTAAAGAGTTCTCAGCCTCTCCCTTCTCCTGCAGCCACACACACACACATGCACACATGTATACACGTGCATACACACATACAGGCACACACACGCATGCACATACACACGCATACTGAGATCTGAAGAGCTCGGAAATTGTACCAGTCCCTTGTCCCACTGGGCCACCCTCCTCCCCACCCGCAGAGCAGCTGGTGTGGCGGGCAGCCCGGAGCAGTGGGGCAGCTCCCACCTACTTCCGGCCGAGTGGGCGCTACCTGGATGGCGGGCTGCTGGCCAACAACCCCACGCTGGACGCCATGACCGAGATCCATGAGTACAACCAGGACATGATCCGCAAGGTGAGAGCCCCTCAGGTCGGACAAGCCCCCCCCCCCGCCCCCCGCCACACCCACCCCGCACCCGCCCCGCTCAGCAGCTCCGGGTTTCCTGTGCGGCCATTGCCCGGTCTCTCAGCAGCAGCCTTGTCTCACATGCACTGCCTGGCCGGTGTGTCTGCCCGCAGCGCTGTGCTGAGGGCGGTTCCGAGCCCGGTGGGGATAAGTGGGCAGTGGCCTCTGGGCTTGGGCCCTGGCTCTGCCCGCCCTCCCCTTCAGCCACTGAGTGCGTGGCTGGTAGCAGGGGCCGGGGGATGGTCAGGAGGCTCCCCCGTGCTCCTCCCTGTCAAGCATTCAGGACAGCGCCTGACCCGAGTGCGCCATGGCCTTGCTGGCTGTGGTCTCACCACTGTGGTCATCACTAAGCTCTCAGGCAACACTGGGTGGCGGGCCAGGGGCTCTGCCTTCAGAGGGTGCGCGCCCTCTAGGGGCCAGGCCTGGCAGGGCAGGCTCCCCGGGGGAGGAGGCTGTGGGATGAGGAAATTCCTGTTGTGGAGTGACTCCGGGCAGCACAGGCGGCAGCCCAGGCCCCGCTCCTCCACGGGCGCCGCCACCTCTTCTCGCCCCCCCCCCCCCGGGGCCCTCCGAGACCTCACTCCCCCGCGACAGTCCGCCCGGGGAAGGTCTCCTCTGACCACCAGTCCTGTCCCCAACAGGGTCAGGGCAGCAAGGTGAAGAAACTCTCCATCGTCGTCTCTCTGGGGACAGGGAAGTCCCCGCAGGTACCCGTGACCTGTGTGGACGTCTTCCGTCCCAGCAACCCCTGGGAACTGGCGAAAACTGTCTTTGGGGCCAAGGAACTGGGCAAAATGGTGGTGGACTGTGTGAGTACGGGCCCCTCCCCAGGCCCCTCTTCCGGCCTCAGCCCAGGACGGTGCCCTCCCTCTTCTGTGTACCCGGGTGTCAGGGGCTCTGTGGGTCCGCGTTAGCCAGCCCAGGGAGGGGACCCTGTGACCACCCGAGCAGGGGCTCCAGCATCTCTTAGCTGTGGGGCCTCCTTCCAGCGGCCGCAGATTCCTGATGGCAAAGGCTGCGGGGGGCGGGGCGTGGAGGCTGCCACTCAGCCCTGTCGCCCCATCACACTCCCTGACCCTCAGTGGTGCCGCTGAGCCACCTGGGAGAACCCCAGGCCTGCCCCTTCGATTGCCCAGCTGGGGCCGTCGCTGTGCCCAGGGAGGGGACTTGCCCAAGTCCCTCTGCGGATGGGTGGCTGAGCCAGACAGGGGTTCCGGGCAGGGGCTGTGGGTGGGCTCGGTGCTCACGGAGGCTGCTTCTCCCCAGTGCACGGATCCGGACGGGCGGGCCGTGGACCGGGCCCGGGCCTGGTGCGAGATGGTCGGCATCCAGTACTTCAGGTGAGGGCCGCCCTCAGCCCCAGCCCCACTCACTCCCTGGCTGGCCAGACAGGGCGGCCTTCCCCACCCAGCCCTTGGCAGGGACATTCCTTTCCCCCACCCAGGCCAAGAGTCCTGGGGTGACCCCTCCTCCTTGACTTGGGCAGATTGAACCCCCAGCTGGGCACAGACATCATGCTGGACGAGGTGAGCGACACGGTGCTGGTCAACGCCCTCTGGGAGACCGAGGTGTACATTCACGAGCACCGGGAGCAGTTCCAGAAGCTCGTCCAGCTGCTGCTGTCCCCCTAGGCCCCGCCCAGCCACCCCTCCACCTCTCACTCAGACACTAAGGGTGCCCTCGTTTGCCCAGCCCTGGGCTCCTCCAGTCCTCTGGGGTGCAGCCGCCCATCTGCCCTCTGCCCTCTGCCCTCTGCCCTGGGGGTGGGGCTGGAGAAGCTACAGAAACTGGCCACCATCCACCCCATCAGCAGGGGGATCCCACACTCGGGAGCAGGGTGCCCCATTCAACTTTGCACCTCAGTACCCACCCCGCCACCTGCACCTCGGCTGCCCCACCTGTGAGCTGCCTCAGCTCCCAACGGCTGCTCCTGGACTTGTGATTCTTCCCTGGACAGTGATTTATGATGGGGCGGGGCGCCCCAGACTGTGAAATAAACGGTTTGATTCCGGTTGCCCTGCGTTGCGTGCACTGTGGTGTGAGTGCCCCCACCCACCAGCTCCCGCAGCCTTGACCTTCAGCCTGACCCTCTTCTTCTTGTGCCCACTTACATGGCTGCTGTTTCCCAGCTCCCTGGGGCGGGGGTCCTCCTTTCTTCCAGGCCTCCCCACACGTGGCTGGGGAGGGCATTCTGAGGTGGCCCCAGGCCCACCTGCCCCAGTGGAGGCCGGCAAGAGAGAGACCCATTTTCCGGGAGCGGGTGAGGTCCAGGGCGGGCGGGGGCTCGGTGTCACGCAGTGAGCGAGCAGGGCCAAGGTTTGCCCGGGTCTGTGCGACATCAGAGGCGGTGCTGTCCCCTGTCCAGCACGCAGAGGGCCTGGACGGCAACAGCGGACGTGGGCTGGGCGCTCGAGGTGCAGGTCTGGGGCTCAGGGGAGAGCAGGAAGCTGACAACAGTGACCCCCACTGGGCGTTCAGCCTCCAGGGGGCTGTCAGGCAGGGTCCTGGGGGAGGGCCACCAGCAGTCCTAGCCTCTCGGTGGGCAGGGGTCCTCCCAGAGCCAGGGGTTCCGGCTGGCCTGGCGGGGCCTGGTCCTGGAGGTGGCGGTGACCTCAGCGAGGCTCACCCACACATGCCACCAGCCGCCGCTCTGAGGGGTAAATAATTGAAGGCAGGTCACACGAGCCCGCCCGCGTCACAGGATGCCTTCCCCCGGGTCCGGTTACGCCCCAGATCGCAGGCTGGCATCCCGGCTGGTGAATAATTAAGCTCCCGCCTCCTCCTGGCCGGCCCTCCATTTCTAGGTCCCACTCTGTAGCCTCCACCACCACCGCTGAGCAGTGGGCACCGGACAGACAGACGGTACCGACCCGGTGCTCCCAGCCCCGCGCACCAGCCTGCTGCTCAGCCCGGCGCAGCCGCTCCATGGCCCCCGAGATGGACCAGTTCTACAGGTCCACCATGGCCATCTACAAGGTGAGCCCTGCAGCAGCGGCTGGGCCAGCTCCGAGGACAGGCTGAGCGTGGCTGCGGCGTGTGCTGGCGGGGAAGGCGTGGGGCCCGGCCGGGCTCAGCTGTGGGCGTGGGGGTGGGGGAGTCTCTGGGGGCAGTCAGCCACCCAGCCCCAACCTGAGGCTCCCGGGCAGGGGTTTGTCCACAGTCACCCAGTGAGTGACGGGCCTGCTGAGCCGGTCTCAGCAGGAGCCTCCGCCTCCCAGACGCTGGGTGAGGCAGGACAGGGCCCAGCTGCAGGGCCCCAGGAGCCGCCGCCGGGAAGTGGGGAGTGTCTGTCTCTCTGTCTGTCTGTCTCACTGTCGTTTCTGAGCCCCTCTCTCAAACTGCCCACTTCACTGCAGAGGGGTTGCTGCATTTCCAAAGACCCTTATCGAGCACCTGTGTGCAGGCCCTTTGCACAGGAGGCCTCTCAGCATCCTACCCGTGGGGTCAAAACTGATCACCCCAGTTGGTAGATGAGAACTCTGAGGCCAGAGAGGTCAATCAGCTTGTTCAGGGCACCAAGGGAGGCAGAGGGGCTGCAGGGATTTGAAACAAGACCCAAGTCCACCACCGGATGCCCTCCCACGGGCCATGCTTGGGGTGGCCTTGCTCCCAGAAGGCTCTTTGAGGGGGGCAAGATCTGCCCTCACCTCTGAGGTGACTGTGGGCAGCCTGTGTGTCCAGTCCAGCGAGGCCTGGACTCAGGCCCGGGTTGAACTGTGCCCAGCTGGGGACTGCGACAGACTGGCAGGCTTCACCCAGCGGAGGCTCAGGACCCTCCGGGTTAGGTGTGTGAGCAGGAGCTGGCGAGGGGGGCCCTGGTCTTGAACAGAGATGGCCTCTGAGGCCCGTGCAGGATTCTGGGTGACCCCAGGTTTCTAGGCTGGCTCCCCCAGATTCTGGAGGCTTCTCACGGGGCTAGGGGTGCCCTGCTCCTGAGGCCCAGTGACTTGCCTCTGCCCAGCATTCCTTCTTCCTCTCCCAATCCTCACCCTCCCTCTCTGCCTGGGGCCAGAGCATCCTGGAGCAGTTTAACCCCGCCCTGGAGAACCTGGTGTACCTGGGCAACAACTACCTGCGGGCCTTCCACGGTGAGTGCCCCCCACGGCCCCCCCAGATTCTCCGCACCCCACACCAGGCAGCCATTCACCACTTCTCAGCAGCACCCTCTCCCCCAGTGCTGCCCACAGAGGGTCACGAGGCACCGATAGGATGGACAGGCCAGGGGCACACCTGGAGCCAAGTGCCTCCAGCCCTGCCCTGCCTTTTGGTTCTTCAGAGGGGATTCCCCCCACCACAACCTGAGCCTGCCCCCCATGCCCCACACCTGCGCCCTCCCCACCCCACCCCTACCTCTACACCTGCGCCCTCCCCTCACCCACCCGACCCACACCCCTACACCTGCACCCACCCCTCACCTGCCCACACCTGCGCCCACCCCTCATCTGCTCTACCCCTGCCCCTACACCTGCGCCAGCCCCTCACCCGCCCCACCCCTACCTCTACACCTGCGCCCACCCTCATCTGCTCCACCCCTGCCCCTATACCTGTGCCACCCCCATTCATGCCCCCCACACCTGCACCCACTCCTCACCCGTCCCACCCTACCCCTACACCTATGCCCACCCCCATTCCTGACGCCCCCCCACGTGCACCCACCCCTCCTTATGGGCACACACAGATGCCTGCACCCCCACCTAAGAGAGACCACACCAAAGTCCCAGGAAGAGCGCCAGGCCCTGTCCCGCAGCGAGAACCCATCCCGCGCTGCCCCCTCTCTCCGGCCTGTGCCACCTCACACATGCCACCAGGGCCCCACCTCCCTCTCACATGCACCCACCCAGATCCCACCGTGGCCCCTGCACACTCTCTCTGGTGGAAGGAGGGGTCCCCAGAAGGGGGGGCGGCTGGAGGAGGGACAGGGCTGGACCCCTCTTCCTCCCGCGCAGCCCTGTCCGAGGCGGCCGAGGTGTACTTCAGTGCCATTCAGAAGATCGGGGAGCAGGCCCTGCAGAGCTCCACCTCGCAGATCCTGGGTAAGGGGCTCCCCTCTCTCTCTGCTCTGCACGCCTTTTGGGGCCTCAGGTCTCCTCCCGGCCCCTCTCCGCCCCAGGCCTCCTCCGCTGTCCAGGCTCCAGGCATGGCCTGCCTCCCGGTGCCGCCTCACAGCCCCGGGCTCTGCTTGCCCCTCACTCTCCATCCCGGAGGGGATTCCTTTTACAGACTTGCCTTTCCAGGAAGTCGCCCAAAGACACGGGTCCTGCAGCCCAGGCTCCTCCCAGCCCTCCCTGCAGGGCCCAGCGCCCTATGGGAAACCCGGGACTTTGTCCCAAAGCCCAGCCTCAGGCAGGCCCTTCTGGAAGCCTCTGTTGGGAGGAGGGGATGGGGCGGGATCCCTTGTTGAGCCGCTGTTCTTGGGGCTCCTAGGTGAGATCTTGGTGCAGATGTCAGACACCCAGCGCCACTTGAACTCTGACCTGGAGGTGGTGGTGAGTATTGGGAGGGGTCACCCTCCACATCCCGCCTGAGGGAGGACTTGCTGAGGCCCCAGTGACACGGCACCAGCTGGCCAGGCTCTGCCAGGCACATGGGTCTGCAGCGTCTTGTTCTGGCCTCCAGCCACCTGGGCAGCAGGGACCATTTCTGTCTCCACTTCACAGAGGAGGAAACTGAGTCTCAGAGATGCAGCCACTCTCCCAAGGTTCCAGCGTCAGAGGAGGAGCCAGGAGAGACAGGGCCCGCCCTTCCCTCTCCCGGGGAGCAGCCTGCAGTTTGACCTTGTCCCGCCCCTGAGAAAAGCCCTCCACACCCTGCCACCCCAGAACTGACCCAGGCTTTTCAGAGGACTTGCAGGCCCTGCCGGCACCCCCCCAGTCACAGCCCAGCCACCCCGAAGTGCTGCACCCCAGTCACAGCCCAGCCACCCCGAAGTGCTGCACCCCAGTCACAGCCCAGCCACCCCAAAGTGCTGCACCCCATTCACAGCCCAGCCACCCCGAAGTGCTGCACCCCAGCCACAGGCTAGCCTTCCCCCGCTGGGCTGCTACGATGCTGGCCTCTCCCAGAAGCCCCCACCCCTGCCATCCAGCACACTGGCCCCTCCTCCATGAAGCCCCCCTGACTCCTGGGCAGGTTCAGTCCCTCCTCCCTCCAGACCCCCCAGATGCTCCCCTCTGTTCTTAGCGCATGGCAGTTAGAAGCACTGGGTTCAAAGTCCAGCCTCACCGTTACTGGCTTTGTGGCCTGGGGTGAGCTCTCCTGGCATAACCTCTCTGTGCCTCAGTTTATCTGTCTGTGAAATGGAGACAATCACAATAACTGCCGTGTAGGGTCTTGTGAGGATTCAGTGAAATGGATACATACACACCCTTCGCCTGGCACCCGGGCCCTTCGAGTCCCTTAGCTGTTCCCTGCCCCTGTCCCTGCCAAGACTGAGAGCTCTGCTGGGGTGTGGTCTTCTCTCCGCAGCTCAAGGGCCTGGCACGGGGACTGGCACTGAGCAGAGCTTCAGGACTAGGAGGGAAGAATGCGCTGGGAAGGGGGCGCGGGGCTTGGCCAGAGGGGGAGGAGATCGGGCGTTCCGAGGGAGCACAGTGGCCAAGCGGGGCGTGAGCGCGGCACCCATGGGAGACGTAAGCCAAAGGCCGGAGTTGGGGCAAAGGGGCGGTGGGGGCGGTGGTGAGGGGCCTTAGAAGCTTCTGAAGGAAATTTCAACTGATTGTGACAGTCCGTGGTTCTCAAACACGTGGGGGGGACCCTAAAAGTCGGGGTGCTCTTTGTGGGACACCATTACATACTCATCAGTGTGGTTATCAGGTTGAAACGGGAAACAGTTTTACCAGCGGAAACTGTGTACCCACGTGCACAAACCCCCGGCGACTCCCGGGCGCCCTGAGGTGGATGCAGCCGTGCGCCTGCACCGCCCCTGGGCTTGGGCGGGAGTACGGAGCCCGGCTCCCACGGGCAGCCCGGACCGCCTGTCCTTGTGTTTGATGGCTCTCCGTGTCACTGGGGCACCCCTGGGCCGGACGGGGACAGTGTCACCCGGGCCCGCTCTGTAAAAAGAGCTGCCACCTCTGGGCACCGGTGTCTTGGCTGTGACAACCGGGCAGGGCCCTCGGCCAGAACCACACTGGGCAGCACAGGCCAGCGGCGGCCTCCCTCTCTGGCTCATTCATTGGACGGCTCCTCACTGCCTTGTGCCAGCGCTGTCGTAGGCACTGGGGGTCCAGCAGGCGACAACTCTGCTGCCCCCCCCCGAGGGCGGAGCCAGCCCCAGCCCCAGGCAAGGAGGCGTGGGTCTGTGTGAACTGTGCAGTCGGCATTTCTTTACGTTTTGCGTCACTCACTCCGCACACGGGCTGTAAGTTTACCCCTGCTGTTGCAGGCATTGATGCTTTGTTTTGTTTAACTGCTACGTCTTCCATTGTACGAATATACCACGGTTTGTTTACCTCTTTTTCAGTTGACAGTCATTTGGGTTGCTTTCCGTTTGGGGCTATTAGAAAGGGGGCTGCTGTGGCCCTGGCTGGTTTGGCTCAGTGGATAGCGCGTCAGCCTGTGGACTGAAGGAAGGGTCCCTGATTTGATTCTGGTCAAGGGCACGCATCTCAGTTGCAGGCTCCTCCCCGGTCTGGGCTCTGGTCGGGGCGCATGCAGGAAGCAACCCATCGATCCATCAATATTTCTTTCTGTCTTATCCCCTCTCTTCCACTCTCTCTAAAAATCAATGGACAAATATCCTCGGGTGAGGATTAAAAAAAAGAAAAAGAAAAAAATTAGGGCTGCTGTGAACATTCTTGTACAAATCTTTTTGTGAGTATATATTTCCATTTTTCATGGGTAAACACCTAAGAGATGGCCCTTCGGGCTGATACATACTTAGCTGTACAAGAAGCTGTCGGAGCGCTCTCCGAAGTCCCCGGACGATCTGCACTCCTGCCAGCGGGTCTGAGGCTGCTGGCACGCTGTCCTTGCCCACCTCCCTACATGGTGTGCCTCGCTGTGGTTACATTTTGCATATCCTGGTGACTAAAGGGCTTGCTGGACATTTGCATATCTTCTTGCAGGTGTTTATTTAATCTTTTGACCGTTTTTTATTGGGTTACTGTTATCGCTGACTTTTCGTGTTCTTCAATAGAGTCAAGACGTGAGTCCTTGGTCAGACGTATGTACGGTGAATGTTTTTTCCGAGTCTGTAGCTTGTCCACTCGTTTTCTTAATGGCGTCTTTGATGACCAGAAATTTAAAATTTTTATGAAGCCCAACTTGGCAGTTTTAAAAAATGGTCTGTGCTTGTGTCCTCCCCAAGAAATCTTCGCCTACCCCCATCGCAAAGATAGCCTCCTGCATTTTCTTGTAGAAGTTCTATGTTCTGGGCTTTACACTTACGTCTGTGATCCTTCTCAAATGTATTTTTGTGTATGAAGTGAGAGAGAGTCAGGGTTCCTTTGGTCCTGGACGGATATTTGGTTGTTCCAGACCATTTTTTTAAAAAAACTTCCCTTTCCCTGTTCAATTGACTTGGTGTCTTGGTCAAAAAGTGATTTGTTCTATATGTTTAGGTCCATTTCTGAACTCTTCATTGATTTTCAATCGGTGTGGCCACAATAATTTTTAAAACATGCAGTGCCTGGCTATTTAGTCAGGGGCACTGACCTTTTCGCCCTTAGTTTGTCAAATTAAAAAAATGAGCTGAACCGATTTGGCTCAGTGGATGGAGCGTCGGCCTGTGGACTGAAAGGTCCTGGGTTCAATACCAGTCGGGGGCATGTATCTTGGTTGCGGGCACATCCCCACTGGGGGGCGTGCAGGAGGCAGCTGATCGATCTCTCTCATCGATGTTTCTAGCTCTCTATCCCTCTCCCTTCTTCTCTGTAAAAAATCAATAAAATATATATATTTTTAAAAATGACAACAGCGAACACAACAATAGCTATTGTGTATGAATGAATCAAAATGATACGTTTTTTGGTTAGATAAGCAAAAAAATATATATTTTGATGTGCTGCAGAATTTTAGTAATTAGTTTATGTTTGCCATGAGGTAAAGATTGAAAATCACTGCTCTACTCTGACCATCAGTATCTTTGTCTATCCTTATACCAATACCACACTGTATAAATCACTGTAACTTTATAGTAAGTCTTGAAATCAAGTAGTCTAAGAATTTTTTTTTCAAAATTGTCCACTCCATTAAAGATCCTTTGCATTTCCCTATACATTAGAGAATCAGCTTGTCAATTTCTCTAAGAAAGCCTGCTGGCATTTTGATAGTGATTTTATTAATCTGTAAACAATGGTCATCTTAATAATATCTAGTCCTTTGATCCATGAACATGGTATGCCGCTCTATTTATTTATTTCTCATAGCAATGTTTTGTCATTTTCAGTGTAGCAGTCTTGCACATCTTTTGATAGTTTTATTTCTAGGTATTTGGCATTTTTTGAAGTCATTCGTAAATGGCCTTTTAAAATGTCATTTTCCACTTGTTCATTGTTTGACTTATAGTTTAGTAGGATCACTCTGGCTCTTATACTAAAAATAAAATAGTGTCCAGCTAGTATAGCTCAGTGGTTGAGCATAACCTATGAACCAGGAGGTTACTGTTCGATTCCTGGTCAGGGTACATGCCTGGGTTGTGCACTAGATCCCCAGTAGGGGGTGTGCAGGAGGCAGCCGATCGATGATTCTCTCTCATCATTGATGTATCTATCTCTCTCTCCTTCTCCCTTTCTCTCTGAAATCAATTTTAAAAGTTTTTAAAAGAATAAAATAGGTGTGGAGGGCAAATGCAGAAGCGGGAGACCAGTTAGGAGGCTATTGCAGTAATCTGGAAGAGGGAGGTGTGGCCGGGGAAAGGGTTACAGCAGTGGTGGTGTTGAGAAGACCTCAGATTGAAAGTAGAACCAATGAGATTTCCTGCTGGATTGGATGTGTGTTGCAAAAGAAAGGAGAAAGTCCAGGTAACTCCAGGGTCTTAACCTGACCAACAGGAAAGGTGGAGTTGCCATTAGCTAAGGTGGAAAAACTGAACGTGGAGCCGTTTGGATGGAGAGGAGAGGCCAGGGGCTCAGTTTAGACAAGATAAGTGTGAGATGATGATCGAAGACAATCGGAGAGGTGGACGCCTCAGCCGCACACAGGAAACTGTAGTTTGGGGGTGAGGTTGGGGCTGGGATGGCCGTCTGAGCATGGGGACTGCTCATGGGGGGGGGGGGGGGCGCACGTAGTGAGGAAGGGAAGAGGCCCAAGGCCTGAGCTCTGGGTCGACCCAGCGTTAAAGGGTCAGGGAGATGGGGGGACTCAGCAAAGGACGGAGCGGCCAGGGGTGGGGGCGAGAGAAACAGGAGAGGGTGTCGGCTGGAGGCTGGGGGAACAGGTGTTTCAGGAGGAGAGAGTGGCCGGTCGCGTCCAGTGGTGATGACTGGCTGAGGTGGGTGAGTCCAGAGAACTGACTTAGCAACATGGAGTCTCCGTGACCTTGACAAAAGCATTTTGTTGGCGTGGCAGGGCATGGCCTGACTGCAGGGGATTCAAGATCCAATGGGGGTTCGGCCCACAGGCAGTTCCTTCAAGGAGGTCTCCCGTGGAGATGGCAGAAGTCTTGCGAGAGTTCCTGGGGTCACACAGAGCTGGCAGGGATGTTCCCAGCAGCGGGGCTGCCCTCAGCTGCCGCACGCAGGGAGCCTCCAGACGCGCTGATAGCGCGGGGGCAGGGAGACATCTGTCCTGACCTGCTCGAGTCCTCAGCCTGCCTGGGCGGGGACTTCCTGGTTGCAAAGCCACCTGCCAATTATTGACAGGCGTCTGCTTCCTCCGCTGCGAGAGCGCAAAGTCCGCGCGAGTATCATCCTCCACAGAGCCGTTCCTCCAGGAGCGTGCGGGACTTTCCATCGCCCTGTGCCCGGCCCATCTGGTGGGGGCAGCCTTGGCTGTGCCCTCTCCCCGTCTGCGACCGCAGTCAGGCCGTGGCAATGGGGCGCCTCATGGCCCCTCTGTGCACTCACCCTGCCGCGGTGGTGCAGCCAGATGTGATCGGAGCAGGAGTGACATCACATGATGGAAGGGGCTTGTTCACCAGCAGTGTTTCCAGGCAAGAGGAGAGGGAGGAGGAAAACAGAATCAAGAGGAGGGAGACGGCTCCCAGCTTGTCTGCTGTCAGTATTATAAGGACATTTGAAACCATCTCTGCCCCCCTGCCCCGCTCAGACAGCCCACTTCCTCCTCCACCTCCTCAGCAGGCCAGCCCCGCAGTAGCTGAGGGGCAGCATGTCCGTTCTGTTGGCTTTGTGCGTCTGTGATATTCTCTGTGGCCTTCAGTGTAGTTCAGGTTCGTCTCCCAGGTGCCAGTCGCCTCTTTCCTAGCGCTGGTTTCACCTCGTCTGGGGTTTGAACGTCTGCCCAGCCCCACGTCTCCCATAAGCCTGTGGTTCCTATTGGGCGGTTCAGCAGGATGTGGGATGTTCCGGAGCACGAGTCTGTGTTCAGGCAGGAATCCCGACCTGTCTCTTCAGGGGGAGGCAGGCCCAGGAGGACGGTGGGCGCCTCCTGGCTGGGAGGGCTCGCTGGGTGGGAAGTTGCACTTCCTGTGGATCCAGCAGAAAAGGCCCCACACAGGCCAGAAGTGTGTACTCAGTGCAGCTCATAACACTAACACGCCCCACACCACTTACACACACACATACACACACCCTCGCTCATACACACACACATACTCATTCTCACACACACACTCATACACACACACATACTCACTCACACACACACACACCCTCTCACACATACTCATACACACACACACATACTCTCACACACACACACACACACACACACACACACACCCTCACTCACACCCACACTCACACACACACACACTCACACACACATCCTCATTCACACACCCTCACTCATACACACACACATACTCATTCTCACACACACACTCATACACACACACATACTCACTCACACACACACACACACCCTCTCACACATACTCATACACACACACACACTCTCACACACACACACCCTCAATCTCACACACACACACCCTCACTCACACACACACTCACACACACACCCTCTCACACACACATACACTCACACACACATCCTCATTCACACACCCTCACTCACACACACACATACTCACTCTCACACACACACACACACCCTCACACCCACTCACTCACTCACACACACACTCTCTCTCACACACACACACACACCCTCACTCACACCCACACTCACACACACACCCTCTCACACACACACACTCACACACACATCCTCACTCACACACCCTCACACCCACACTCTCACACACACACCCTCACTCATACACACACACATACACACACACACACAACCTCACACACACACACCCTCACTCATACACACACACATACTCACACACACACTCACACACACCCTCACATACACACCCTCACTCATACACACACACATACTCTCACACACACACACTCACACACCCTCACACCCACACTCACACACACACACTCACACACACACATACACACACACATACTCACACACACACTGGTAGCCACAGCTCAGGGGGTTAGGGTGTGGCCAGTCGCTTACAGACCAGCAATTACCAAAGTTTCAGAAACAATTGTGGGGGGAAAAGTTACAATTCAGAACTTTTATATTTACTGGTTTTCCTGCATCCTGGAAGGAAATTCCCAGCATTCCTTTCCTGGGCGAGGCCATACCCCGGGGGACAGAGCCCCCGCAGCACAGCAGGGAGACCCCGTGGCAGGAGGTAGGATGCCAGCAGAGGTGACGGTCCCCGGAGGCGGAGGTGGCAGCGGGTGAGAGACGCTCCTCTCCGCTCCCTGTGCAACCTGACCTCCAGGGCAGAGAGGCCGCGGGAAGGACTGAGGACCTGATGCCCCAACGGTGCAAGTGACCCAGGGAACACGACGGGACACAAGCGAATGTGCCAGGCGGCCGCTGAGCCCCAAACACGCTCGTCGGGTTTATCGGGCTGGACCTTAGCAGCACCTGCCCAGCCTTCACTATTGCCGGCGGGGAAACTGAGGCCCAGAGAGGGCCAGCAACTTGTTCAAAATCACGAAGCAAATTGGAGACACAAGCAGAAGTAGGACCTAGCTCCTCTGAGACGGCTCAGAGCCTCCCCTGGCCTCCCGGCCACCCAGTGGCCAGCCGCCGCCTTCTCACCTGTCACGGGAACCTGCCACCCCCACAGCTAAGGCATCAGCCGTTCTGAGCACCTTTCCGCTGGGCCCAGCCCTGCCCACGGTGCCACGGATGCAGAGATGGGTCAGACTTGGTTCCTACCCACAGTGCTCGCTGCCCATACAAAAGGGCTGAGGAGGACCCAGCAGGAGATGTTGCCCTGTGGCTGGAGGGGTGGACAGTGACCGAGCAGATGCACACACCTTTCAGGAACTAAATGACTGAGCAGCGACCCCGCCCGGAGGTCAGGGGGCAGGCATTTGAAGATTGGTGGGGAATCCAGGCACGGGGAATGGCGTCGCCACAGCACAGGCTGAGACCAGGAGTAGAACCAGGGGCCGCTGGCACAGTTATCGAGGGTGTTTGAACGAGGTGCCACACTTAGTGTTTCTCATGATTAACATTTAACCCCTCCTCCAGCCAGGCACTCTTGCTGTGCCCATTTCTCTAATGACTGGGCAGGTGCCTGGTGTGTTAGCACTGGGTGGGCAAGGGTCTGCGTGGGCAGTGCAAGGCATGCTGGGGCCTGAGAGGGGAGGGGCCGCCTGACCCCCCCTGCCCTCCGCGCAGGTGCAGACGTTCCACGGAGACCTGCTGCAGCACATGGAGAAGAACACCAAGCTGGACATGCAGTTCATCAAAGTGAGTCTGGCTGCCGCCTCTCCCGCCTGGCAGATGGCACCGAGGCCAGCGCTGCGCAGTGCCCGGCCCCAGGGCACACACGTTCCCAGCCGAGCCGCCTGCCCTGTCCAGCGCTCTGACCCACGGGCCAGGCGTCCAGAGCTCTTGACGGACGTGGGTCTCCCTTCCCCTCCCCCCCGGCCCCCCAGGACAGCCGCCAGCACTACGAGATCGAGTACCGCCACCGAGCTGCCAACCTGGAGAAGTGCATGTCTGAGCTGTGGCGCATGGAGCGCAAGAGGGACAAGAATGTGCGGGAGATGAAGGTGCGAGGGCTGGGGACAGGACTGGTCTCTGGGGGGCCCTCTGATACCCTCCTGAGCTCCCCCACCAGCACCAGGCCACGCCCAGGAGTGTGGCTTGCCCGAGCCCCTGCTGAGGTCAGCCAGCCCCTGGAGCGGGTGGAAATTACTGGTCAGAGAAGCCCTCAGCACTGCTCCTTGCCTCCCCAGGCGCCCCTCGCCCCTCCAAAACCCTAGCACCTCTCTAGCTTCCCCCACTTCACTGAGCAAACCAGAGACCACTGGTCACGCGCTCCTGAACCCACTAGCAAAGGTGTAACCCACCCTCCTTCCCCTCCCGCCTGCCCAGGCAGGGCTCTCCTCCCTGGCTAAGGCCAGTCTCCCCCTCCAGCCCCCCCCCAGCCCCTCCTCCCCAGCCCCTCCTCCCCAGCCCCCAGCCCCTCCTCCCCAGCCCTGGACTCTTTCTCCAGGCCCTTCGTCTCCTTCCCTGTCCCCTCTTCTGGCTCCTCTCATAAACTCCTCTCTTTTCAGAATCTTCCCTCCCAAGTAGAGGGTTATTGATCAACTCATCTGCACTTTCATTAAACCAGTCTTCCTGGGCACCACCTCCGTGCTGGGCCCTGAGCTGGGTGCTGGGGACAGAGGGCTGTCTGGGGGGACAGAGCCCAGGCTCAGGAGGACGAAGCTGCCTGTGACAGGGCAGGCCCGGGAGCTAGGATGGGCTCGGTGTTCAGGGGAGGCCCCAGGAGGAGGCGGCTGGGTCAGGGAGGACAGGGAGGCTCAGAGAGTGGGCGCTCCAGGTGGGTGGAAGGAGGCACCCACCCCCTGCCTCAGCCCAGACCCCCCTTCCCCCCAGGAGAGTGTGAACCGGCTGCACGCACAGATGCAGACCTTCGTGTCTGAGAGCCAGCGGGCCGCTGAGCTGGAGGAGAAGCGGCGCTACCGGTTCCTGGCCGAGAAGCACCTGCTGCTTTCCAATACGTTTCTGCAGTTTTTCGGTCGGGTGAGCTGGGCTGGGAGGGTGAGCTGGGCTGGGAGGGTGAGCTGGGCTGGGAGGGTGAGCTGGGCTGGGAGGGTGGGCTGGGCTGGGACAGCACTGGAGCCCTCGGGCTGTGCTCTCGCGCTGGCTGCACAGAGGAACCGCCCTCCTTCCTCCTTTGCCTTCTCTCTTCCTCGGCAGCTATTTTATTTATTTTCTCTCTCTATTTCTTTTTTAGTCATTTCTGTGTCTGTTTGTACCATCAGATATTCGTGCATTTATCCACTCATGGCTTTGTTTATTCTCAGATCATTCACTAATTCGTGCATTTATTCATTAGTGTATGAACCAGTGACTTTTTCATTCCTACTTGCATATACTTCCCATTCACAAATTCATTGATTCATAGGTTCATTCAGTTATTGTCTGTTAATTTTATCCGATGCTTTAAATCCTCTATGCTTTGCTATTTGCTAAGACCAATCAGGTTTTTTTTCATTTCTCATTGTGTTTCTAATGGGTCCCGCTTTCTGTATTTTGCGGCCACGTGGTCAGTGCTGTTGGGTTTATGAGTGTTATACCTTCTGGGTTAGTGTTGTCATTTAGGTTCTCACTGTCTCTCACAATCCAGTCTGAAACTTTTAATTCCACTTCGTCTGAAATTAATATTGCCCTTCCTACTTTCTCTTCTCTCATCCATTTTTTTTAAATATTTTTTTTTATTGATTTCAGAGAGAAAGGGAGAGGGAGCGAGAGATAGAAACATCAATGATGAGAATCATTGATCAGCTGCCTCCTACATGCCCCACACCGGGGGTTTGAGCCCTTAACCCGGGCATGTGCTCTGACCGGGAATCAAACCCTGACCTCCTGGTTCATAGGTCAACGCTCAACCACTGAGCCACGCCGGCTGGGCTCATCTGTTCGTTTTAGGTGTGTTTTCTGTTACTAACATGTAGCTCAGTTTTTATGCTTGACCTGTCTGACATCTGTCTTCTCATAGAGGAATTCGGTCTATTCCTCTTAACCTGACAACTGATATACCTGTTTTATTGTTTTCAGATAAGTTCACTTAACTGTATTTACTTTGTCATTTCTTCTTTTTCTCCCATTCTTGTTTATGTCATTTGATTGAGTTACTATTTCCCTTCCCCTTTATTAATTTGGAAATTCTACTGTTCTTATCTCTACTCATGATGACCACACTTTGTGACCCTCATAATCACATATATTTACCTATCATCTTTTTAAAAAATATATTTTTATTGATTTCAGAGTAGAAGGGAGAGGGAGGGAGGGAGAGATAGAAACATCAATGATGAGAGAGAATCGTTGATCGGCTGCCTCCTGCACTGGGGATCGAGCCTGCAACCCGGGCATGTGTCCTGATGGGGAATTGAACCTTGACTTCCTGGTTCATGGGTCGACGTTCAACCAGCTGAGCACACCCTAGTGTCGCCCTAGTGAGTGTGAAGGGCTGTCGCGTTGGGGTTTTGATTTGCATTTCCCGGATGACTAGTGATGCTGAATATCTCTTCGTGTGCTTATTGGCCACTATATGTCTTCTTTGGAAGGAAACTCCTTTCTGCCTGTGTCCTAAGCGTTAACCTCCAGCGGACCCCTCCCTGGCTGCCTCCTGCATGCGGGGTGGCCTCCCAGCAGGGGCCTGGGCTGGTTGAGCCTGACTTCCCCGAGGTATGGGGAATGGGCAGCCTGTTGTCTGGCCCAGCTGGGTTTGAGAACATACAAGATCTGACTCCTCAGCTGGTTAACCATAAACATTTACCCGTTACTATGGCGAATGCACGAGATTCAGAACAAGACGCAGAGAACTGTGACTCCTGGCACAGGAAGGCATCCTCTCGTCCGCAGCCATCAGTCCTTGCTTAGTCCGGGTCTCCTCAATAGCGCCTCCCCCGCTGCAGCGCCTCCCAGTGGGTCGCACTTGCAAGCACAGCTCCAGGGTGAATCCCCAGGAATGGAGTTTGAGTCCACGGATGTAGGCATTGGTTATACCAAGTCACACCTCCACCAGCAGTGTGTGCGCGTCCCTGCTTCCTGGACAACAGTGTGAGCCAACTTTCTGATCTTTGCTCATCAGAAAGGTAAAAAGTGTTTTTTACATTCTCCCATGACCCTCTGTGGCTTGAAGGACTGTACAGGTTCCTTCCCAGCCGGGGGTGATGCTGCCCGGAGGCAGGACTGGGGAAGCCAGCGATGCTGAGTGCTGCCCGGGCTGGGACGTGTGGTGGCCGTCACTCCAGGAGCCCCTGCTGCCCTGGCAGGCGCTCTCCACCGAATAGTGTCAAACTAGACAACAACAACAACAAAAACTTTAAAAAATGTGGCCTGCAGGCCCTCCTGGTCTTGCTGTGCTCACTGCCTCCGAAACAAGCTCACAGAGACCTTTGTTGTAAGGGGTTCGCTAATGACTATGCAAGGCAACAGGGAGACCGTCCCTCGTGACCAGCTGCCCGGCTGCTCCTGTGACGTGAGGCTCTGAGCCTGTTTGCTGCCGGAGAGCACGCTGAGGTTCCCAGCAGCTGGGCCAGGGTGAAGGGAGTGGCCACCGAAGGGCAGCAAGCCCCCTCCAGGCTGGTGCCGGCCACTTCCCTGCTGCCGTGACGCCAGGCCTGGAGCCATGGCCAACTGCTCTGACCCTCAGCATCTTTCTCTCTAGGGTGGAGATAGACTCGCACATACCTCCCAGAGCCATTGTGAGAATCAAGTAAGAATAATGCAGGCGAAGCCTTTAACACCAGGCCTAGCAGAGCACATATTCAACAAAAGGAAGCTTTCATTACTCCTCAGGTGACAGTCTCGAGCTTGGCCGATCCCTAGGGGACGGAACGCTTGAATAAAGAGAGGAGTTGGTCTGGCAGGGCTCAGGGGCTGAGCATAGATCCATGAACCAGGAGGTCACAGTTCGATTCCTGGTCAGGGCACAGGCCCCGGTTGTGGGCTCAATCCCCAGTGGGGGAGTGGGGGGGCGGGGTGCAGGAGGCAGCTGATCAATGATTCTCTCTCATCATTGATGTTTCTATCTATCTTTTCCTCTCTCTCTGAAATCAATAAAAACATTTAAAAAGAAAAAGTGTGAAAAAATTAAAATTGGAGAACTGTTTTGATTGATTTAACTTATAGAGGTGACTGGGTGACAGCACAGACAGATTAATACCATTGAAGACAGTTTTATTACATATCGCAGTCCCCAAACAAGGGTCATGCCCTGCCACCCAGGGCCACCTGGGGAGGCACCAGGGGTTGGTCAAGAGGCAGAGGGAGCGAGGGGAAATCATGGCCCAGAAATGTACTATGGTTTCCATGGAAGGAAGGGGCAGACCGGGAGAGGTGACTTGAAGCAGGTTTGGGATTGAGTAGTTTCAGTGGGCTCTGTGGCATAGGGGTGGGGTCTGTCTGTCTGGTACCTGGCTCTGGGGTGATTTAGGGCAGGGGAAATATTGGCTTGATGGGTGAGTTAAAGGAAGTGGTTGGGGATGCAGCTTTGGATTGTTGGTTTGCATACAAAAGGCCTGTTCAGGGGCAAGTTGTTTAGGATCCCTAGGGATTATCTACACCACGGGAGGGGCAGCCTCTCCAGGAACAGCAAGACCTCGGGATGTCAAAGAATCCTAAAATACAGAAAATTTAAAACATGATTAATATACACATTGCAGGTCTAACACTTAAAGCCCTCCTACCCCAAGCTGTTGTGGTCAGCTGCTGAGTGTGTGTCCTTGAAAGTGTCAAGCAGAGTTCAATGCCCCTGTATTGGGGACCCCGGAAAAGGGGTGCCATGTGACTACAGGGATGCACTGGGAACGGGGTTTGAAAGGCCTCTTTAGAACACTGCTCCCACGGGCTCAAACAAGCAGGTGCTTATTTAGTGACTGGGAAGTTCAAGGGTTCGGGTACAGCTGGGCCCAGGAGCACAGCCCGTCATCAGAAATTCGCCTTTGTTGCTGCTGAGCTGTAGTTTCCTGTGTTGGCTTCATTCTGTTCAGCAAACCCCACGAGGTAAAAGGATACATTTCTCCAGGTTGTTCCAGGGTGAGCACTGGGGTTGAATTCTTTGGTCACAGTTTTGGGGTAAGTGCCATCCCTGTGGCCAGGAGGACGGAGCACCCTGAGTGGCCAGCCTAGGTGCTGCCCTCCTGCCGCCGGGGCAGTGGGAGGACTCCGCCCAGAGCACACAGAGAGGGGCAGGGTGCCTGAGGGGCCTTTGACAAAAGTGGGGGTGCTTGGACCGTGGGCGGACTCAACGTGACACCAGCATGATCTTTAGCTCCCGACAGCTACCAAAGCTCTGTCTCCAGGATCCTGGGGGGCGCTCGGACCTGGGTGACGGCGCGTTCTCACCCACCAGGCCCGGGGGACGCTCCAGAACCGCGTGCTGCTGTGGAAGGAGCAGTCGGAGGCCAGCCGCAACCCGTCGCGGGCGCACTCCCCGGGCCTGCTGGGCCCGGTGCTGGGGCCGCCCTACCCCTCGGGCCGCCTGACGCCCACCCGCCTGGACATGGTGAGGCCCTGGGCGCCCCCGCCGCTCTTCCCTCCGCCACTCGTGCCCCCGCCGCTCTTCGCGCCACCGCTCGTGCCCCCGCCGCTCTTCGCGCCACCGCTCGTGCCCCCGCCGCTATTCGCGCCACCACTGATGCCCCCGCCACTGTCCCCGGCGCCCTCCGTGGGGCCCTGGGGCCTGTGGCCCTCCGCGCGCAGCCTGCTCCCGCCCCGGGTCCCGCTCTACGCGGCGCCCCCGACCTGGCCCTTCCGCCCCGGCGCGGCCTCGGCGCCCCCCTGGTGGCTGGGCCACCGGCCGGTGAACCCCTACGCCGACTGGGACTGGGACTGGGGGTGGGGGCTGGACTAGGCGCGCGGCCCGCCCCTCCCCGCCCCACCCTCCCCTCCCGTCTCCCCCCGCAGCCCCCGAGGCCTCTGGGAGAGTTCAGCTCCCCCCGCAGCGGGCACGGCTCCGGCCCCGGCCCCGGCTCCTACGGCCCCGAGCCCAGCGAGGCGAGGCCCGCGTCCCAGCTGGAGCCAGACCGCCGCTCCCTGCCCCGGACGCCGTCCGCCTGTGAGTGCCGCGCCGGAGCGGGGAGCGGGGCCCTGGGTGCGGGTCCGGGAAGGGACGCGGGGACCTCCCGCCCACGTGCCGCGCTCTCCGCCCGCAGCCTCGCTCTACGCCGGCAGCGCCCAGCGCTCGCGCTCCAACTCGTTCGGCGAGCGGCCGGGCGGCGGGGGCGGCGGCGGGGGCGCCCGGAGAGTCCGCGCCCTCGTCTCCCACTCGGAGGGCGCCAACCACACGCTGCTGCGCTTCTCGGCCGGAGACGTCGTGGAGGTGCTGGTGGCGGAGGCCCAGAACGGCTGGCTCTACGGCAAGCTGGAGGGCTCGTCCACGTGAGTGGGCTGGGGGGCAGGGGGGCGGGGGGCGGACCCGGAGGCCTGACCGCCAGCTCCGACCGAGACGTCCCTGATGGAGGTTCCCCATCTGCTCCGTGAGGGAGCAAGAGCCTCCTTACCAAGGTCAGGGGCGGCCGTGAGAGGTGGGACAGGCGGGGAGCGGAAGACTCCAGCGGAACATTACAGAACCTTATTACGAGCACCTACTGTGCACCCGACACCGAGGGAGGGACCGCTTCCCTGCGCCCCAGTCAGCCGGAGCCGGCTCCGATGGGGTGGGCGCGGCCTCCCCAGGCGGCAGAGGCCGTGCTGGGCCCTCGCAGGCTGGCTGCTCTCCTTACAGTCACTCGCAGGGGAAATCCTTGAAGGACCTAAACGGGCAAAGGCTCCAAAGGCAGGCTGCCCAGGGCACCGGGGCCGGAGGGCAGCAGCTGGGCCGGGAAGGAGGGAGCACAGGCGGGGGTCAGGCACCTGGGCGTGGGCGTCCCTTCCGCTGGACCTGCCCTTGGCTGTCACCCTGTCATCATGCTTGTGGTCCGTCCCCTGCCAGGCCAGGAGCCTCTGGGGAGGACTGTGCCTGCCTCTCTGGGCCGTCACGGTGGGTGCTCAGTGAGCAGGGATTGAAGGGGTGACCCCAGTCAGTCCTTGGACACGTTGCTTTCCTTCCGGACCTCCAGTTTCTCCTCTTAAGGAGCCCGAGCCTGGGGGACACGAGGCAGGGCTGGTGGCCTTGAATGCCGAGAAAGACCTTCAAGGGGTGACATGCGCTGCCCTCGGCACAGCCCCGGAGCAAGCCGCACCCGCAGGGCCCGGGGTTCGTGTGCTCCCGGGGAAGGTGGTTGGGTCACGTCGTTGGGCCTTTGCTTAGGGGACCCTCTGCTTCCCCAGCAGGAGCGGCTGGTTCCCCGAGGCTTATGTGAAGCCATTGGAGGAGGTGCCCGTGAACCCCATGAACGCCTTGACCCCCGTGACCTCCATGAACCCCATGAACGCCTTGAACCCCATGACCTCCATGAACCCCATGAACCCCTTGAACCCAGTGACCTCCATGAACCCCATGAGCCCTATGAATGAGCTACCTTCCAGGTACCTGGGTGGTCAGAGTTGGGGCAGGGGTGGGGACTCCAGTGGGGGGTGACCCCACCCATCAGGGGGGTATCTGTGAGTTGCAGTCCTGAGTGGGCCCACCCCCTGTAGCCTCTGGAGAAAGGGCACCCCGTCTCCCTAACTGTGAAGGTCATGTGTCCATCCCTCTGCCGCCTCTCAGGGCTGCCTGCAGGCCAACAGTCTCCCCTCCCCCAGGCGCCGGGGAGGAGGAGGCTGTAGGAAGCTCAGGGGCCCAGAAGATGGGGCCTGACCCCTGACCCCTTCCCTTCCCCTCCTTTCTGGGCTCAGGTCCTACCCGCTCCGGGGCAGCCACAGCCTAGACGACCTCCTGGACCGGCCGGGCAACGCCACAGCGCCCTCAGAGTACTGGGACGGCCAGCCCCGCTCGAGAACTCCCAGCCGGGTCCCGAGCCGCGCCCCCAGCCCCGCACCTACACCTTTGCCTGGCAGCCGCCGAGGCAGCATGGGCAGCACGGGGGTGGCCAGTGACATCAAGGTGAGCCCTCTCCCCCAGGCTGTCCGCAACCTGGGTCACCAGTGGGCAGGGAGACTGCAGACCCCGGAACTCTCTCTGCTTTCCCACTGTGTCTGGCAGGGGCCCCTCCACCGGGCCTCAGTCTGCCCGTCTGTGCAGGGAGGGGTGGGATGAGCTTCTGACGCCAGGGTGGGGGTGGGGGATGTATTCATGTCAGGCACTAGAGCCCCAGGTGCCCTGCCAGGAGCACTGGGAAAGGCCTGTCCTCCCTGCCTCCCAGGGAGGACACACCAGGGTCCTGGGTCAGAGCCGGGGCTGGGTAGCGACACAGGGAACGGCTCCCCATGAGGCCACCGCCGTCTTGTCCCGGAGATGGTCCTCTGGCGTGGAGGCTTCTCAAGTCTGAAACCCACAGAATCCTGGGCCTCAGGACGCCAGGGCTGCACGCCCAGAGCCTGGCACTGGGGGGCCGCTGCCTCCTGGGGGGGGGGGCAGGAGCTGGCTGGCCCCTTCCCCTCCAGACTCGGCCCTTCCTCCATCCCCTGCAGAAGCTCATGTCCTGGGAGCAGCAGCCACCAGAGCTCTTCCCTCGGTGAGTCTGGGGCAGAACTGGGCCAGCGGGGACTGGACTCAGCAGAGGGAGACAGGGTGGGGGTGAGTGCGGGTGACAGGACAGGAGGCAGGGTGGACACCTGGCTCAGGTGTCCAGGTGCCTTCCCCGGACCCACAGCCAGCTGGAGATCTCGCTCTGACCTCTCCCCCCACAGGGGCACTAACCCCTTTGCCACCGTAAAGCTGCGTCCCACTGTCACCAATGACCGCTCGGCGCCCCTCATCCGCTGAGCGCCTTCCTCCATCAGGGGTCTGAGGTCGCCCCGCCACCTGCCCAGGAGCTGTCCAGAGCTGGCGGCAGCAGCAGCAGCAGCCGTGGATCCAAGACGCCGGGGCCCTGATCCTGGTGGGGGGCACCCTTGCCCTGACCAAGTCCCCAGCCTGAGCAGCTCCGAGGGCCCCGGCATGGGGTCTGGGACCCTAAAAATAAAGCAGGCGGAATGGGGCCAGCACCACTTCTTCCCGTCCAGGGGCCCCAGGACTCTCCCTGGGGGCCTACCTCACGCCCCCATCCTCTTTCCCCTTCTCCACCCCAGTGGGGAGGAGCCCCTTACACACCCTCCCCCACCCGCACTTGTCCCCTTTTAACTTTTGTAAACAGTGAGAAATAAAGCAAGTGGACAGGCAGGAGGACTGGTGCTCTCTGGTCTGGGAGCTGGGCAGGTGGGCATGGAGACCTCCCACTGGAGAATGGGGTCACCGGCAGGTGCCTGGGAGGCCTCACCCCCTCTGATCCCTTCACAGCCCTCATTTGCACACGCCTTTAGTGCCTTTAGTCCCCTTCAAAGCCCTCCCCCTCCTCCATCTCCAGCCTCAGGAAATAGCTGCCTCTCCAGGGGCAACGGGTGGCAGTGGCCGAGGTCAGGGCCCATCGGTGGCCTGGGACACAGCGCCCTTTGTTCTGCCCTCCCTGCCCCCGTCCCGGGCTCTCCTGGATTAGCCTTATCCAGGGGAAGGCACGGAGGCCCTTCCTGGAATGTGGCCGGGGGTGGGGGGCACACGAGGCATTGAGGTGATTGGGGCCTGGGGGTGGGGGTCTCTCCAGGACAGGGCTGTGCCCCCAGCACCAGCAGGACCCTCCCCACCACCACCACAACAGGGCTGTGTGTCCTCCTGGGGCCCCAGAACGTGGAGCCTCATCTGTCCAAATCTCCCCGGCAGGCCTGGGGCCCCCTGTCCCTTCACCCCTCCCAGGAAAAGCCTCTTAGGGGGTGGGGGGGGGGGGAATGCTCTAAGCCCCCGGCCTGGGGTGAGAGCCAGGCCAGTGGCTGATCTGCAGGCAAGCCTGGGAGTCTGGCTGCACCCCCCACCAGGCTGGGGTACACCAGGGAGCCCCCCCCTGCAGGCCTCAGATGTGAGGCTGGACGCCCAAACCCACAGGACGGCTCCGGTGAGTGTGGGGCAAGGCTGCCAGGGACCGCCCTGTCTCATGAAAAGAGGGCAGCAGGCAGGAAGGCCAGACCTGTCCTGGCGGGGAAGGGGCAGAGTTCCGACACCCACAGGTCCCTGGGCATCGCCCGATGCCAGGAGGGAGGCCCAGGTGAAGAGGGGCTGCAGGGCGAGGGAGGCTGCCGCCCAGCTGGAGGCTGGTCCATCCCGGGGGGATGGGGAACGCAGGCGCTGCCGCGTGAACCCATGGCTGAGCCCAGGAGTGTGACAGGCTTCTGAGCGGGTTCCGGCATGTGCAGGGGTTGGGGAGGCTGCTAGGGGGTTCAGGGGGCAGAAGGGCTGTCTCCTGGTGCCGCCTCAAAGGTCCCCACCTGCCCAGTGAGAGCCAGACCTCCAACCCCACCCCAAGAGTCCCTGCTGGCCTGGGGTGATCAATCTCTCATCTTACAGGTAGGGAAACTGAGGCTCACAGGGGCGGGGCCTGTCCAAGCCACCCAGCAGATCCATGCTGAGCTGGATGAGCTGGAACTCGGCTCCCTTGGCTTCCGAGAGGCTAGTGCTCTGTATACCCGCACTCTCGTCCCCCTCCGCCCATAATATCCCAATGACAACAGTCACTCCTGGTCATTGAGGAATTAGGACATACCACGGGCCAAGGGGGCATCTCGGCCCATTTCGCTGCTGGTGCCTGTTTCTCCCCCCCCCCCCAGCCCCCCCATGCTTATTCCCCTGTCCAACATCAGACATGCTCGCTGGAGACACCACACTGCCAGGCACACGCTGGCTGCCAGGCTCCCCCGCTCCCCAGCACCCCCTCTCCTGCCGCCACCAGGCCCTGAAGAGCAAGGGGTGCCCCCCATAGAGCCTTCCGGAAGTCAGGACTCAGGTGGGACCGACCCTTGTCACCCTCCTCCCTCACGTGCCCCTGGGAGGCGGGAATTTGGCCTCATTCCCTGCGCAGGGCTCCGGTGGGGAGGCCGGTGCCTCAGTTTCCCCAGGCTGGGTCTCCCTCCCCGCTGGTCTGGGTGACACCCTGGCTGCTCCCTCTCGTCTCCTCTTCCCCCAGCAGAGGCAGAGGCCATGGGCACGGGCGGCCCCCGGCGGGGCGAGGGCCCCCCCGACGGCGGCTGGGGCTGGGCGGTGCTGGGCGCCTGCTTCGTGGTCACCGGCTTCGCCTACGGCTTCCCCAAGGCCGTGAGCGTCTTCTTCCGCGCGCTCATGCGCGACTTCGGCGCGGGCTACAGCGAGGCGGCCTGGGTGTCCTCCATCATGCTCGCCATGCTCTACGGCACCGGTCAGCGCCCGCCCGGGCGGCGGGGGGTTAGGGACCCGCAGGTGCCGGACCCCATGGGCGCCCTTGGGGCCCCTCGGACGGCGCGGGGACCCCGGAGAGGGTAGGCGAGGACAGGAAAGAGGCAGCGGCCAGAGGGGGGGCCGCCCACGCCCCCAGGCTGTGCAGATAAGGGGGTGGGCCTGCCCTTCCCGCGTTGGGTTCCGTGTTCTCTGGAGGGTGGGGAGGGGGCTCTGGGCCAGGACAGGTCCCTCCCCGAGTCCCCGCGGGGCGCTGTCTCCTGGGCGTGTCCCAGCCAAGCCATGTGCCCCGGGGGCCCCCGCGCCACGGGTGACCTGATCCCCCAGCCTCCTCCAGGGCTGGGGGTGCAGAGCCTGGCGTGTGTCCACCCGAGAAGAGAGCGGACCAGCCGAGCGTGACTCTGCCTGCCCGCAGGCCCGGTGTCCAGCGTCCTCGTGGCCCGTTTCGGCTGCCGCCCGGTGATGCTGGTGGGCGGGCTGCTGGCCTCGGCGGGCATGGTCCTGGCTTCCTTCGCCCGGCGCCTCCTGGAGCTCTACCTGTCGGCGGGGGTGCTCACAGGTGAGGGCCGTGGGGGGCCGGGAGTCCTGGGCAAGAGCCCCTGTTCTCCGTTTCCCCGCGAGGAGCTGTCCGCCAGGTCCCCCTGCTCACCTCCCGGGGGAGGGGGGTGGTTCGCCCCGCGGGGCCTCGCCCCTCCCTCCCGCTCTGGGGCCGGGGCCCTGGGGAGCCTGGCCAGCGCCGCCCCGCCCACCCGCCCGCCCGCAGGCCTGGGCCTGGCCCTCAACTTCCAGCCGTCGCTCATCATGCTGGGGCGGTACTTCGACCGGCGGCGGCCGCTGGCCAACGGGCTGGCGGCGGCGGGCAGCCCCGTGTTCCTGGCGGCGCTGTCGCCGCTGGGCCAGCAGCTGCTGGAGCGCTTCGGCTGGCGCGGCGGCTTCCTGCTGCTGGGCGGCCTCCTGCTGCACTGCTGCGCGTGCGGCGCCCTCATGCGGCCGCCGGGGCCCGGCCCTCGGCGCGGGGGCAGCGCCCGGGAGGCGCGGGCGGAGGCGGCCCGCCAGGGGCTGAGCCCGAGCGCGGAGCCCGCCGGCCCGGCCCGCCGCCGCCTGCTGGACGTGGCCGTGTGCGCCGACCGCGCCTTCGCCGTGTACGCCGTCACCAAGTTCCTGATGGCGCTGGGGCTCTTCGTGCCCGCCATCCTGCTGGTGAACTACGCCAAGGACGCGGGCGTGCCCGACGCGGACGCCGCCTTCCTGCTCTCCATCGTGGGCTTCGTGGACATCGTGGCGCGGCCGGCGTGCGGGGCCCTGGCCGGCCTGGCGCGCCTGCGGCCGCACGTGGCCGACCTCTTCAGCCTGGCCCTGCTGGCCAACGGGCTCACCGACCTGAGCAGCGCGCGCGCGCGCTCCTACGGCGCCCTGGTCGCCTTCTGCGTGGCGTTCGGCCTCTCCTACGGCATGGTGGGGGCGCTGCAGTTCGAGGTGCTCATGGCGGCCGTGGGCGCGCCCCGCTTCCCCAGCGCGCTGGGCCTGGTGCTGCTCATCGAGGCCGTGGCTGTGCTCATCGGACCGCCTTCTGCGGGTGCGCCCTTCAGGAGGGGGTGGCGCCGCCGAGGGCCCCTGAGCCCGCAGGAAGCCCCCTGCCTGTAAAATGGAACTTACAGGAATGACCAGTCAGAGGAGACAGCCTGGTGGGTGGGCTCCCCTTCCCGTGGCTTACTAGCCCTCCTCCAGGCCGGTGCCACCAGCTCTGGGTGGGGACGGAAAAGTGCCAGCAAGCACCAACATTGATGGCTGCCGGCTCATCTCTGGCAGCTGGCACAGAACAAATGCCCATTCTCCTTTTGTAGCTGGGGAAACTGAGGCACAGAGGCCTAGTACAAGTTTCAGTCCCAGAATGACAGTGCAGCCCTGCCCGGCACTAAATGCCTCGCCTTTGAAACACTCCCTCTGAGTGCTTTAGTGGCCCAGCCCCTGCATGCCTGGAACAGGGACCGTGTCTTTGGAGAACCAGCCCTGGGGCCAGGAGCAGAGTGGGGTGCTCAGGGTGCTCACTGCAGGAGGGGCGCTGGGTCCTTCCCCTGTGCACACTGCCTGCTGGGCACTCGACACTCATCACCTTTTAGGAAATCGTCCTGAGGAGGTGGTCCAGGAGGGCTTCCTGCAGGCGCTGGCATGAAGGCAGCCCCACAAGGCAGGGCAGACCCCACAGAGGGCACAGGGTAGACTCGCAGGGGGCAGTATTCCTGCACGAGGAAGGCAGGAGCTAGGGCCGGGAAGGTGTGAGGGGGACATTCGTATCTTCCTGGGTGGTTGGGTGATCCCTAAACAGCAGGAAGCCGGGCTGTGAGGCGGAGGGAGCTGTCAGCTGCAGGAAGGGACCCGTGGGAGGGAGAGGTCGCCTTTGCTGGCGCCCAGCGTGCACGGAGATGGGGTGAGCTGCCCATGCTTCAGAGGCTGGGCTAGCTGAGTGCCCTCAGAAAGATTGGTCACCTCACCTGACCAGTAGGAACTGCAAAGCCTTTGAAACCATGTATGGAGGCCCCCAAGCTTACTACCAAAGGCCGCAAAACCAGTCCCCTCCCCGCCCCAACCAGGTTTAGAGAACCAGCTTTCATTTTCCTGAGTAGTTCCTAACCCTAACCCTAATCCTAAACTATAACATAGCCTTAAACCATAACCCTAACCCTAAACCATAACCCTAAGCCATAACCCTAACCCTAAACCATAACCCTAATCCTAAACTATAACCCTAAACCATAACCATAACCCTAAGCCATAACCCTAACCCTAAGCTATAACCCTAACCCTACCCCTAACCCTAAGCCATAACTCTAACCCTAACCTTTAACCATAACCATAACCTAAAAGGCAGAGAAGTCACGTGGGCTGTGTATGGGTGGGACAGGGGCCAGGAAGACAAGTTTGGTGGAGTACTGCTCAGAGGGGCTCAGGGGGCACAGCCGGCTCAGGGGTCACTGGGCACTTGCAAGGTCACAGAGATGCAGACCCAGGTGTGGACAGCCACAAGAATGCCTGGGAGAGGGAGGAGCCCACGGAGGAACCACACTTTAGGGGAAAGTATTTGCAATGAAAAGGTTTTCCCGAGAATGACAGTAACAGGTGCGTGTGATGGAAAACTTGGATAATGCAGAGAAGGGAATAGGAGTGACCAACCCACAAACCCTGTCCCAGGTCCCAGCCGTGCTACTGAGCTCAGGGGGGGTCCCAGGGGGAGCGGGGCCAGTGGAGAGCTGAGACTGGCCCCTGAAGGTTGGTGGAAAGAGCAAGAGTTGGGGGGCCCCAGGAGAGGGGCTGAGCCCAGAGCCCCTCACTTCCCCACTCCTACCCCCAATCTCCCAGCTGCATGCCGCGCAGGCACATGTGGGGTTTGACTCTCCGGGTGGAGGGGAGCCTCGGAAACTATAAAGTGCTGCCTCGCCATGTCACTGAAGAACTTGAGGCCCATTTTTAAGGTCTCAAATGGCAGAACTTGTGCGGGGTTTTCATTCTGTAAAATGGGAATCAAGACTCGGGGTGCAGGGTGGGGTCCCCCGCTTGTCCTTAACACCCCTTTCCCACCCCAGGCCACCTGGTGGACGCGCTGAAGAGCTACGAGGTCATCTTCTACCTGGCGGGCTCCGAGGTGGTCCTGGCCGGGCTCTTCATGGCTGTGGCCACCAACTGCTGCCTGCGCCGCGCTCAGGACGCCCCGCCCCGCCCCGGCACCGAGGGCGGGGCCAGCGACTGGGAGGACGCTGAGGCTGAAGGGGACTCCGAGCCGCTGCCCACCCCGGAGCCCAGTGTCCCTGAGGCTCTGGAGTTGCTCAGCCCTGGGGCTGGGCCCTCAGCACCCGAGGTGGAGGCAGAGCCAGGGCTGGACCGGGAGTCTGTGTAGCGCAGAGGCGTGGGGTGGAGAGCTAGTGACTGCAGACACAGGGCTTCCCTGGCTGAGGGAGGCTGCTCAGGGTGGTCACCCCTGGGTGCCAGGTGCGAGCTTCCTCCCTGTCTGCCCCGCGAGCCATGGCCGGCCCTGCCCCCGCTCAGTGAAGCTGCTGAGCCCAAAATGGGCCTGAGCGCTGTGAAACTCAAGTTCATAAAGCTCAGCCCAAAGACAGTTCTGTTCCTGCGCCTCCGCTGTGGCTGTGGCTCTGGCTTCCACCTGGGGAGGGGCGGGTAGGATGGGGCAGAGATGGGGGAAGGGTGGGGAAGGTGATCCCAGACTGAGGGCTGGGGTGGGCCTGGCCCTGGGCTCCCACCAGCCCCAGCCCTGCCCACTGGCAGCACCTGCCACTGGAGGGTGGGGGCTGCTTGTGGAGGGGGACCCAGAACCTCTGAGAAAGAGCAGCGTCGAGGACGGGGTGAGTCCTGGCCCTGAGCCTCCGCTCGGCACTGAGGCTGGCAGCGACCCATCCTGTGGTCGCCTGGGGCGTGGGGCCAGCACTGCCCTGCTGCCTCCTGCCAGGCGTCCTCCCCTCCCCTTTGAGAGGGCCCCTCTCTCTAGGATGCAAACTCGGGTGTCCTGGGGCCTTTGCCTCGGACACAGGTCCCTGTGGGCACCAAAGGGCTCTGAGGGCTGCCCCTGGCGCCTGCTTCCCGCATGGGGCGTCCCGGGAGGTCTCCTGCACCTGCGGTTTCCCCACCCCCACCCCCAAGAACAATGGTTCCCTCTCATTTTAACAAACACAGACAGCGACTTGCCAGGCACTGTCCCAAACCCTTAACTGGACTCATCTAGTCCTCTGAACAGCCCGACAAGGCAGGTGCCATCATTAGCCGTATCAGAGAGGGAAACCAAGGCACAGGGGAGTGAGGGAGACCCCAGCGTCACAGAGGCCGACTGACCCCCGACTGCCAGTTCGTTTGTGCTCTTGGCCTCGCTGGCTGCCCCTTCAAAGGTGGTGCCGTCTGACAGCTCTAGGGACCCACGTGGACCTGGTGACAGCCCGTCCCTCCCTCCTGCTCCCAACCCTGCTGGCCACCCCCTGCAGGTCTCCACCGCGTGGGTCCCTGTCCTGCAGGGGCACTCTGAAAGGGAACAGGGCCGCTATCAGTAACCATACTGGCACCGCAGGGGCACTGGCTGTCCAGGTGAGGCAGGACACATGGCCACCCCGTTTCTACCGCCCGCCCCCCCCCCCCCCAACAAAGACACAGGGTGCTCTGCGCATCTCCTCTGGGCTCCTCCCAGGGCCTGCAGAAGGGAGCACCTGGTGTGGCCGGGGCACCCTGAACGTGCTCCTGTTTGAGGCCTCAGGGCCTCCTGACCTAGCGTCTGCCCTGCCCATCCCCAAACAAAGGCTGAGTTCGAGGCAGAGCCCTGAAGGATCAAGGTGAGGGGGCGGGATGGGCGCCGCACACCAGCGAGCCTAGGAGGCAGGGGAACCGTCTTTTGGACAGGACAGATCTGCATCGATCCCAGTCTCTGTCCAGTGTGGCCTCAGCAGGAGTCCCCTCTGTGAACGGGGACCGCGGTGCTGCCGGCAGTACTGCTGTGAGGACCAGGCACGTGAGGCACATGAAGGGAAGGGCCGTAACCCTTGTTGCCCACCCGCCTCGCGATCAGGCGACAAGAGGGGAGCTGAGAGAGGCAGGTCTAAGGCCGCTGCAGAGCCCGGCTCCATCTGGATTTGTTTATTCAGTACAGGCCCAGCGCCCAGCCCGCCCCCGGGAAGTGGCTGAGCTGGGGGATAAAATAAATAAAGGCCGCCGAGGTGTGCGTGCGAACGGGGCTGGGCCAGCCTGGGGGGGCGAGGTGTACTCGAGACCTGGGCCGGCCTCGGCTGTCCACCCCCAGCCCCCACTCCAACGGAGGTGCCCACAGGACGGCCCTGGACCGCCTGCCACTGCCCACCCCTCTTCCCTTCTGCCCTCTCGCCTTCCTGGATCCGGTCCAGAGACCGAGCTCTCCTGGCTGGGGCGGTGGGGAGGAGGGGGAGGGCCAGTGTCCAGGCCCGAGGTCGCAGCCTGTGGCCTTGCCTGGGGGGCCCAGGTTCGCTGTGCGAGGACAGAGGAGCAGGGAGGCAGGCGCCCCAAGCCAGCAGGCCTTTATGCGCCACCCTGCTGCGCGGCGGCCCAGCCCCCGCTCCCACGCTCTCGTCCTCCCACTCACCCTACCCCCCAAATCCACACCCCACAGCAGGCACACTCAGGAGTCACACCAGCTCCCACCCTTGTCCAGGGGCCCGGCAGCCCCTCGCGCATCCCTGGACGGCTCCCTGGCTGCCGTGTCCTCGTCGTCTTCATCCTCGTCCTCCCCGTCAGTGAACTCGTCCTGGCCGGGGCCGTAGGCCAGCGTGGTGTGGGCCAGGTCCACCTCGATGGGGAAGACGTCAGCGTCACGCAGCACGGCGTAGCAGTCGTTGTAGTACTTGGACATGGTGGACACGAAGCGCTGCAGCTGGAACACGATGTCCTGGACTGGGCAGGAGAGCGGGTGGTGAGGCACCAGTGGGCCGGCTGCCTGCCTTGTGGCCTGGGCCCGCTCCCTGCCCTGGGCTTCCCATCGTGCACCTCCTGGGCCTGCACAGTACCCAGGTCTCAGGCTCCCACTGAGGGAACAGAGGAGCCCTGCCAGGGCGGGTGGGTGTGGACTGCACCCCAGGGAGTCCAGTCCCACCCAGTCCAGGCTCTGGGAGGTGGGTGTGCGCCTGCCAGCTCTCCCTCTTGGGTCTGACAAAGCACTGCATGGCAGGGCCTGGCCCTGGGACGTCACGTTAAAATGTTCCCTTCTGGGCCTCAGTTTTCCCAGCTCTGAAATGGGGAGAAGATGGTATCCACTCACCACAATGAGGATGGTGTATGGACTGGCTGAGGGAGGGCATGACCCTTGGGCCCCCGATCCCCACCAGGCCCCTCACCATGCTTCTGGTCCAGCAGCTCCATCTTCTCCAGCACGTCCTTGCGCATCTGGGAGAAGCGGGCGCGGGCCTCCTGGCGGCAGCGCAGGATCAGGCGGTATTCGTAGTTGCCTGTGCTGACCCGGTACAGGGGCTCCCCGAGGGCCTGGGGTGGGGAGGGGCACATCAGGGACCTGGGTGGGGCGGGATCTGCTCTGGGGCAGATGGGGCAGGGGGCACCACATGGCACCTTTCAAAGCTACCACGGCTCCTCACTTCTGAGATGCCAGAGATTTTGAGAAGCACTTAGTTACAGCCTCATGAGAAACAAAACAAAACAAACCCTTGCCTCGTTAAATAAATGAATACTTAGTCATAAGATAGATCCTGGTATCAAAAATATTACAGATTCAGCCCTAACCGGTTTGGCTCAGTAGATAGAGCATTGGCCTGTGGACCGAAGGGTCCCAGGTTCGATTCCAGTCAAGGGCATGTACCTTGGTTGTGGGCACATCCCCAGTAGGGGGTGTGCAGGAGGCAGCTGATTGATATTTCTCTCATCGATGTTTCTAACTCTCTATTCAGGGGTCCTCAAACTTTTTAAACAGGGGGGCCAGTTCACTGTCCCTCAGACCGTTGGAGGGCCGGACTACAGTTTAAAAAAAAAAAATATGAACAAATTCCTATGCACACTGCACATATCTTATTTTGAAGTAAAAAAACAAAACGGGAACAAATACAATATTTGTATTTGCATGTGGCCCGTGGGCCGTAGTTTGAGGACCCCTGCTCTATTCCCTCTCCCTTCCTCTCTGTAAAAAATCAATAAATATATTTTAAAAAGTTATTACAGATTGAAAAAATAAAAAAGGCCTCTCAGGAGTGTAGAAAGCCCCCTTTTCCCTGCAAGAACCTCACACAGTCAGGACAGGGAGGGGGGCGGGGGGAGTGGGCACAGGGGATGGTCCCATAGTGAGCCGGCCAGAGGGGCCGGGGTGGGGGGTAGCCCCACGCCTCCAGGAATAAGAGCCCGGCCAAGCCCCCAGGCCTCTCCCAGGTTGGCCTGACCCACCTGGTGTCCTGACAGACCCAGGGCATTCTTGGGGCTCTGTGAGGCAGGCAGGGAAGGCTGGGCACCCCTGACCCCGTGACACTCACAATGCAGCTGTATTCCTCGTCGTCCATCTCCTTCACCTTCAGGCAATATGACTGCGTAGGACAGGTGAAGCCAGGCTGTCAGAGTGGCCGCATCTCCTGGATGCCCACCCGACGTCCCCAGTGCCACATGCCACACTACCCCCAGGCCACCCGGGGGAGCAGCTCCGCCAGGCTCCTGGCTGGGACAGGCTGGGCACCAGGGAAGCTGGCAGCAGTGCTTCGAGGCACAGGGATGCATCCCCTCACACAGGCTGAGCCTTGCTGGATGGTCCCTGATGGCAGCACAGGGGAGGGCACTCGTCTGGGAGGGTGGGGAGGGCCTGAGAGGCAGCCCACCATTTACCAAACTCAAGTCCCACGGGTGCTCTGGGGAAGGTTCCGTGTGAAGCAGCTGGGGAGACCCGCAGACTCACGCTGCACTCGGCCTCCCAGAGGCTCCCGCAGCGAGGACCCCGCTCGCTTGATGCAGCCTTTTCCCTGACTCCGCAGGACCAGTCACCATTAAACATAACGCACCACACCCCGTGGTAACCACTATAACCCCGGACCTCGTCTAACCCATCGTTAAAAGTGACCGAAGAGCCAGAGGTCCAGAGCGAGGCCCTGCCCATGTCCCAGGCCCTGTCCATCCTGCATCCCCCTCCACAGGCAGCCCCGCCCTCCCGAGGCCGCAGACCGCTCACCAGGTACTCGAACTTCACGTCCAGGTACTTCTTGATGGTGAGGCGGGTGTCGGGGATGGCTTTGTTGAGGTACGTGTTCAGATCCGTCAGCATCTGGAAGGAAGGGGAGAGCGGGCCGATGCTGAGGCCCCCACAGGCAGGGGTCAGGGTGGCCAGGGCGACAGAGAACGGCACTGACGCGTCAGCCTTCCCGGGACTCGGAATGTCAGAGCCACCGGCGCTGCTAGACGGTCTGTCCATTTCAGGGATGAGAAGCCAGGCCAGGCCAGGGCAGTGGGGACTCCGCGGGGGAGCGAGGGCCACACACCACCTGGAGGTCAACCTTGGCCGAGGCCACGGTGCCCGCCGCCAACTGCATGACCCACCCCCTGCTCTGCCCTCACAGGCGCCCACGTGACCTACCGGCTTGATGGTTTTCAGCAGCCGGATGCCAAACTTCTCGATGCTGCGGTGGGCGTCCGCAAACTTCACAAAAGCCTCGCTCGCGGCCGGCTGGGGCTCCCGCACGCCAATCACAGAGAACACGTCCCCAAAGGCTGCGTGACAAGTTTGCCCTGAAGGCTGCCCCGACCTGGCCCTTAATGGAGAAGCCAGGGATTTGTGGGGGAGAGGCAAGGAGGGGCATGGCAGGCCGGGGGCCAAGGTCTGCACGGGGCCTACACCCCAAGAAAGGCGTGTCTACACCCCGAGGGAGCTGGTCTACACCCCTAAAGTAGGGGTGGGGAACGTCCAGCCCGCGGTCCATATAAGGCCCAGGAGACCATCCGGTCTGGCCCTGCCAAGGCACTAGGGGTGAGCTAATGAACTCTCTGACAAAATAGGGCAGCTGCCCTTTAAGGGGATAATGTTGTGTGGCCCGCGAACGATGTAGATGTTCACATGGCCCTCGGCAGAGAAAAGGCTCCCAGCCCTGCCCTCGAGGATCTGAGGGAGCCGAGGCTACGCCCCAGGGAAGCGGGGCCGCCCCTGGAGGGAGCTGGCTACCCCTGGAGGGAGCTGGCTACCCCTGGAGGGAGCTGGCCGACCGTGAGGAAGCTTGGTCGGTGCCCTGAGGGAGCCTGCCTCGTCCCCGACGTGACCAGGCCGCGGAGAGGGCGGGCCAGGCTGGACGTGGCGATGTCTGAGGGCAGAGCCCGGTCTGGATCTGGACACCGGGGTCCTGAGGCCAGCTCTGCCCAGGAGCTGTGGGGCCATTTCTGCCGGGGCTTCCCTTTCCCAAATGAGACCCCGCCTGAGTGACAGCCTCGTACGCTGCGTGGCAGCGCAGACGGACCGATGGGGCTCGGACAGGTGACCGTGCCCACAGGGACCAGCAGCTGGTCAAGGTGCCCCCAGCGTTGCTCTTCCAGCACCTGGACGTGCCGCTAGAGCTGGCCCTGGCTGGTGCTGTGATGTCTGCCTGAGCACGGGCATGAGGACCGGGCACAGCACCACACCTTCACTTATGGGGACACTGAGCCCAGAGGGGCAGGGGTTTGCCTGCGCCATGCAGCACGTTTCGGGGCGCCTTACCCCGGTGCGTCTGCGACAGCTCATAGAAGGCCCGCAGGAGGTTCTTGGTGTGCTCTGTCATTCCTGTGGGAGAGGCCACACGAGGGGGGCATGTGACGGGGCCACCCTGGCCCAGGACATGGCCTCCAGTCCACCCCACCGAGGCCTGCACTGCTCCTGAGTGCACCCACTTTTCCCACAGCCCCCCCAGACCCAGCACGAGGCGCCCCTGTTGACAGAGCCGGGACAGGGCAGGAGTGGGCGCGTCTCCTATGGGCTTTCTCTCTGGAGAGCGTGCAGTTCTGGGGGCCTTCGCTACGTTTACACGCACTTTCACTTGAATGCTTGTGTGTATGTACTACTTTTATAACCAGAAAGTGTCTTAAGACTTTTTTAAAAGAATTGTTAATGGCCTCGGTCCTAGAACTTTTCGGCTGGCATTCCTACCCCCACCCCCGCCACCGTCTTTGGAGCAGGCCCCTGGGACCCCGGCCAGGCGCGCCCACCTTTATAGAGCTCAGCCGTCCGCTCCAGCTCCTCCAGTCTCTTGACAAGCCCATCTGTGGGTTCAGAGAGAAGGGGTGGGGGTCAGGGGTCTCAGTGAACAATGAGGGGAGGGCAGAGGCAACCCGGAGGACAAGCAGGATCGGCACAGAACGGGGTCCTTGGGGGGGATTTGGCACCTCAGGGTCAGCTGTTTTGTCAGCTGTTTTGTCAACAGCTCAGAACACCCAGATGAGAGGCAGGGCTGGCCCCCCAAACACCCCGAAGACAAGCCCCCGCCCAGAAGGCCAGGGCACATGGAAGTGGCAGATGGGTGATAACACAGGTGCTTCCAAAAGGCATGTGAGAGACGGTCAGCGCCCCCCAAGGCCAGCCTAGCAGCCACGGCCCCCATCCTGCTAACATGCACTGCCCACAGCCGAGGAGGAAGGCCGTTGGGGACAAGTGGGAGAGACCGGTGGACCAACAGTCAGTGTAACCAGGCTCCATGTGGCTCCCAGAGGGGGAGCGATCTGGGGAGCAGGAGGAATTCCGGAAACGCTAGGGCTGTGAGGGAGAGCTCCGGTTAGATGGGGCCGTGAGCTTCACCTTTGTGTTTATCCAGCACCTACTGTGTGCAGACGCCAGGCTAGGCTCCAGGGATGATTGGGTGAATGAGATCTGAGTCGTGCCCTTGAGGCTCACAGTCTAGTGGAGGGGCAGACAATGGCCAGCTGCTGCCTGGCAGTGACAGGGCTGCAAGGGGAGGGGAGGGGGCAGCTGCCTCATTCCAGGGGCTGGACATGGGGGCTGTGGATTGCCAGGGCTGAGCAGGCCTTTCAGATTAGAGAGGGACGGGCAGGGAGCTACAAGCTCAGGGCAGAGCAGTGAGGAGCGGTACCATGTGGGGCTTTCTCTAGCAGTGGGTGCCACCCCTCCACTCCAACAGGGTGAGGCCTGCACCCCCCCACCCCCACGCCGGGAGCGCCACAGCAACTGCAGACCAGGGGCCCTGTCGGTGGCTTGCTGCCCCCCTCAGCCCCCCCCCTCCCGAGGCCCCCAGGCAGGGTCTGGCCTTCCTGAGTTACTCTGCTGTGAGCAAGGACCACTCAAGGCTCCCTGCACCCCTCAGTCCTCCTTCCACATGCGCCTTTGGGGCAGGGACTACTTCCCTCATCCCCCCTTTTTATTACAAAACACAACGGGGGACAGGGAGGTAAAGGCACAGCGGGGCTGTCGGAGCTGGTGTGCTCTGCCCGCCCCTGTGCTGGCCTGGAGGGCCGGGGAGGGAGCAGCAGGGGCCGCCCGCCTTTCCCTGGACAGGGAAGGCGGCTGCGGGAGGACTTCAGGGGGGCAGCCTGGAGGTCTTCAGAGGCGCTGGCCCCTGGCCGGCTCCCCAGAGCCTTGGCCCCCCAGAGCCTTGGCCCCGGGCCAGCCTGGTGGGAAAGGAGCACGTAAGCCTGCTGTTGCTTTCAGCTGGGTCATGGGACATCATGACAGCTTCAATTTTAGAAACACTATTTCAGGCCGGGAAATTGCAAGGTTCAGGGGGAAAAACACAACAATCAGTTCTAATTCCATCTCGACGCGTGGTAACTACAGTAACGGGGATTTATAGACACCGAGAGGCCAGAAATAGCAGCCTCCACTCTGAACGCCACTTGGAACGGGCTCAGCCCCCACCCCCACGCCCAGCCAATGAAGGCCAGCGCCCAGCGGAGCCCGCCGTTCCTATGGGTATTTATATCCGCCACGGCCGGCAGGGCTGCTGCTGTTTATAAACTCAGGCGGATGACGGAGGAACGGGTCCAAGCGCCTCGCTGGCCACCCTGGGGGGAGCGTGTGCACACGCGTGGGTGTGAATGTGCGCGGACATGGCGTTCTCCCTCCAGGCAGCCGCCTCCAGCCCGGGCAGGGCCCGCAGGGCCGGCCGAGACAGGGCAGCAGCGCCACCTCCTGGAGAAGGCCGGGCGGGGAGGGCAGAGCGGGAGCAGTGGGCGCGCTAGAGCAAGGGGGTGAGGGGGGCACAGGGGGCAGGGGCGGCCTGAGCCCTGGTTCTGTGAGAGCAGCTGGGCAGTGGCGGGGGTACCAGCTCGGGAGCGGAAGGGCACCTCCCCGCTTGCTGTCTCCCCGCGGGAGCTGCGCCTGTGCGTCCTCACCTGACCAGCGGGGGCGCTCTTTGGGAGCTTGAGGGCCTCGGGGATAGAGAGGCGACTGTCAGCCCCAGCGGGAGAGGCCAGACCAGAGGGACCCACAATGGCTGGGTGGCAGCCACGATGCCCCTGCCCCCGGGAGCCTGGGCCCGGGCCCGGGCTGGGGCTGGTGTGAGGGAGGGACTCACCATTGCACAGGATGGCCCGGCTCAGGCCCAGGGCGTCCGCGGTCCCCGAGCTCATGTTCTCCACCAGCCGATGCTTCACCTTCTTCAACACTGGGACAGGCGAGAGAGGCTCAGGAGGAGGCGTTTGCAGCTGGGCCCAGGCCACCCCTGCCCCCTCGTCACGACTCACGGGGACCACACCAGGCGGAAGGGGCTGAAGTGGGGTGGGGGGTGGGGTGACTATGAAGTGGGGAGGCCCTGCCCTATTCACTCTGCACTTCAGGAACTGTGGGCGCCTGGAAGGAGATAACTATGCAAAGTGCTCAGTCCCAGGCCTGGAACTGCGGCCACCGGCCACCGAGAGCCCCGGTGCACAGGCTGGGCCCATAGGCCTCTGCTCCTCTCCCACATCTGCCCTGAGGGTCCCGGGCAGCAGAGGTGCCAGCAGTGACAGCTGCCCTGGGCCCGACAGTTACTGACTCGTGGTGGAACATGGCTGCACTTAGTCCTTGGAAGGGGACCAGGGTGGGAACAGAGGAAAGACCCAGGACAGGCTCAATCTGCCCTTGGCCTCCATCCTTAAAACCCAGGAGGCAACTCTGGCCCTAGGGTACAGGAGGGGGGTGCTGTCTGGTCCTGGAGATCTGGGGGTGCGTTCACCCAGGGGGCGCAGGGCCTCGAGGGGCCTCCGGTCTGTCTGTAACGAGGTGGCTGGCCCAGAGGACCTCCACTCTGCCCGGATCTTTGAGTCTTGACGTTTCCATAGACCCAGCCCCACAGCAGGGGGCACCGTGACCTGGGCCTGCTGGCGGAGGAGCGGCCTGAGGCCCAATTCAGACCGTGGGCTCCCCTGGGAGAAGCTGGGTGGGAGAGGAGGCTGAGGGGAAGTGGGGGGTGCAGGCCAGGGCTGGGGTGCCCTCCCTGTTGGGAGGCTGAGCACCTGGGCTGGGGTAAGCTGAGGGCGTGGCTTACAAAGGCCCCAGGGGAGGTGGCCTCCCAGCCCTGGGGTCGGCTTGGTCAGAAAAGCATTGAGCACGACCACGCAGCTACCCGCGCCCTGTCTCGAGGAGGCAGACCAGGGGCTGGGGGCAGGCTCACCGATGTCCAGGGACATGCCCTGCTTGGGGTCCGCCTGCAGCTTGTTGTAGTGGATGGTCACCTCCCCCTGCAAAAGCAAGGCAGGCCGAGTTGAGAAGGAGTCCCCTGGGCCCCAAGCCCCTTTCCCAGGGAGGCCTGTTTCCCGGGAATCTGTGGGCGTGAGAGAACCCTGAACGCAGCCCTGCCAGGCCCTGGGGGATCAGCAGGGATGGGGCAGACACGGTCCCTGCTGTCAGAGCCCGCGGCCTGGCAGTCTCCGACGCCCTGTGCTGCAGCCAGATCAGGTGCCCTGCCCTCCCGCACGCCACACTCCAAACCCGCGCTGCAGAACGCCCCCTGCGCAGAAGGTCTTCCCCTGCGCTCTACACCGTCCCACCTCCCGCCCCTCCGTCCTCGACCAGCACGTCTGAGCACTTCTCTGTGCCCGGTGCTGGAGTGGCAGGAGCAGCACCGGGGCCCGCCCGGGGCCAATGCCAACAAGGGGGTTACACAGTCCCAGCGACTGGAAGAGGTGCCAACTTCTCCCCAGAAGCCGTCCCTGACCACGTGAGGCCTTGCAATCTCCAGACCCTTCGACGGGGGCTGAATCCACTCAAATTCAGGACAGGATTTCAAAACCGAGTCCTGGATGGAAACCAAACTGACCGCTGTGGGCAGAGTCGGGTGGATGCGCCAGACCCCTCAGGGTGCAGCACCTGTGCTGGGGGCCAGGGAGGGAGCACCACGGGGGAGGCAGCGCTGGGTGCTGGGCCAGCCTAGGGACCGCAGGCAAATCTCCTGGGCTGGGCACCCACCCGAGGCTGGGCGGTCCCGGCGCTGATTCGGGGCTGTACACGCACACAAGCCGCACGGGAAGCGTGAGGGGCTGGCGCGAGGCAGGACAGGAGGGTCCTGGTGAGGAGAGGGCCCGAGGGTGCACACACCCCGCCCTGCACCCGAATGAAGCACCGCGCACCACTCGCCGTGATGAGCTCCTCCGCCCCCCAGTGATGCCAGGCCCCGGAACCAGACCAGGGGGAGCGCGTGGCTCCAAGGAACCTGTCACTCCCTCTGCACAGCGGAGCCTGAGCCCAATCCCCCCTGTGCCCTGGCTGAAGGGCTGGATGGGAGAAAGGACAGGACTGGACTCTTGCCCTAAAGGCGGGAGGAATGAGAGGTGACGCAGAACAGGACAAAGGGAGAAGGCACTGGCTAAGGCAAGGAGAGGGACTGGAAGGGATGCTGGTGCCAGGTCCTGAGGACACGGAGGGGAGGGGAGGAAAGGTCTGGATGGGGCCGCGGGACTAGAACTCAGCCAAGCCCCATTTACGGCTGGAACCCTTCACTCTGACTTCCCAACCGTCCCCCGGCTTTGCGACTCCTTCAGGGCACTGGTTTCCCCGTTACCAGCAGCAAGTCTCTGGGAAGCGGCAAAAGGGCTGCACGCCTGCTTCTGAGGGGCAGGGAGGCCGCTGCCATTCAGGGGGGGCCTTGGCCGGAGCAGCTGGCGGGAGGGGGTGGGGGGTGGGGGAGAGCAGGGAGCAGGCAGCGTGGGACTGTGGTGGAGGAACAGACCAGCAGCTGCCCCAGAGCCAAGAGGGGCCCCTGGGGGTCTGCGAGCCCAGAAGGACCCACTGGGGTGAAAGTTCCATCAGGGACGGGCCAGGGAGGCTCCTGTCTCCCTCCCAGGCCCACCGCGGCTCAGCCGGCATCGCCGGGGTGTCTGTGACCCAGGGAAGTTCACCGTGGACTTGCAGCTTCAGCTCTCACTGGGGACACACTGGGCCCTGAAGCTCGGTTCTGAGCCTGCTGGCTCCCTGGGCACCTTTGGTTCCTGATGCCCCTCTCGTGCCAAGGCCCAGCCCAAGTCCTGCAGCGCAATTAGTACCAACTGAGCGAGTGAGGTGACACCGAGGGGGCTGGAGTGTGCCCAGACCCTGATGCTCTGAGCGGGGAGCGGGGATAGGGCCGATCTCCGTGCCAGGCCTGCCGGGCCTCAGAGTGCCTTTCCTGGCTCAGGGCCCCGCTCCCCCGGCTCCCCACCCCCCGCTCCCAGGGCAGCCCTTACCTTCACTTCCTGGATCATCTTTGCTACCTCCACCTTAGTTTTTCCTTTGATTGACCTGCCATTGACACCGGTGATCTCATCGCCAGCTGCCACAGTGCCGTCGAGGGCTGCCGGCGTGTTGTCAAATACCTGGGGGTGCAGCAGGGGGAGGGGAGAGCTAAGACACCCGGCGGGAGACAGTCATTCCCTTCGCCCCAACTAGTGCCTGGCTCCGTCCTGGCCTCTATCCTCCCGTCTCTCTCTCTCTTTTTTTAAAGATATGTTTTGATTGACTTCAGAGAGAGGGAGAGGGAGAGAAACACCAGTGATGAGAGTGAATCATCGACAGGCTGCCTCCTGCACACCCTCTACTGGGGATCGAGCCCAAAACCCAGGCATGTGCCCTGACCGGGAATCAAACCCTGACCTCCTGGTTCATGAGTCAACGCTCAACCACTGAGCCACACCGGCCAGGCGCCTTCCTGTCTCTCAGGTACTAGAGAAGGGCAGGGTAGAGAAGCCTGAACAGACAGAAGCGCATGAGCCCACATGCTTGGAGGGGAGGAGGACGGGAGGTAGACGCGAGCTGAAGAGACTTGCCTTTTCTAACGCCAAACACACCCAACCGGACACACCGAGTGTTTGCTCCTCCAGTCATTTTTTATTATTTTTTTTTAAATATATTTTATTGATTTTTAACAGAGAGGGAGAGAGATAGAGAGTTAGAAACATCGATGAGAGAGAAACATCGATTAGCTGCCTCCTGCACACCTCCTACTGGGGATGTGCCCGCAACCAAGGCACATGCCCCTGACCGGAATCGAACCCGGGACCCTTCAGTCCGCAGGCCGACACTCTATCCACTGAGCCAAACCAGTAAGGGCCTCCAGTCATTTTTTAAAAGGTTTTTCTAACAATGCTCTTCCAAGCTGATACTGATTTATTTTTTTTTAATATTTTTTTATTTCATGGAGGAAGAGAGGAGAGACAGAAACATCAATGATGAGAGAGAATCATTGATTGGCTGCCTCCTGCATGCCCCACACCGAGGATGGAGCCTGCAACCCAGGCACGTGCCCCTGACAGGAATCGAACCCGGGACCCCCCAGTCCACAGGCCAACGCTCTATCCACTGAGCCAAACCAGGCAGGGCCAAGCTGATACTGATTTAGCCAAAATTACAAAATAACTACGCTGCAAAGACAGGGTGAGAGGAAGCGGAGTGGTTTTGGGAGAGAGAGGCTAAGCGGGCACATGGCAGGAGGCCAGGCCCCGGGGCGCCTCCCTAATACCTCCTCCTGGGCCAGGAGAGGCCAAACCCCTCGTGAAGGCAGCACCCTGAGGCAGCAAGACCAGGTCCCCGGAATCTCCGTTGTCAGGACCTAGAAGCGACCCTTTGCAAGATCCTCAGAGACTGGACTTTCCCATCTGCCACCAATGGCCACTTAGCTGTCAGAACAGGTTCGAATCCAGGTCAAGTTTATGTCCAAGGTGGCAAGCTTCCCTCCAGGGCTACAGAGAGATCACTGCCTGGCCCCACCCCTGAGCCACAGCTGACTGAGTATCACCAGGCAGCTTCCTCCACAAGGGACCACAGAATAGTTCAGTACCGCCGGCAGATCAGCTGGAGAGTGAACTAATGCCATAAAAAATAGCATCTGTGCCCTGGCTAGTGTGGCTCCGTTGGCTGCGTTGTCCTGTGCACCGAAAGGTGGCAGGTTCGATTCCCAGTCAGGACACATGCCAAGTTGTGGGTTTGATCCCCAATCGATGCTTCTCTCACCTCTCTCTCTCTCTCTCTCTCCCCCCCCTTCCTCTCCCTCTCCCTCTCCCTTTCCCTCTCCCTTCCTCTCTAAAATCAAAACATGTTTTTTTAAAGTAAAAATAGCAGTAGCTACTATTTAATGAGTACTTATTGCGTGCCAGACATTGTGTTATGTCATTTTATTTCATCTTCCCAACAACCCGAAGATGCTCATCTTCACATATTTTAAATCCCCACTTTTCGGGTGAAGACACTGAGGCCCGGGGCGGTTAATTAACTTGCTGATAAGCAGGGAAGCTTGCATCTGAACTCAGGCCAATGTCATTCATAGTCTTTTAGTCTTTCCCCTACACTTCACCTGTGCTAGTACCGAAGGCTGACAGCTTTGTCGACTCCTTGGAGATATTTTATCGAGGGCCCACTCTTTGTCAGGTGTTATACCAGGAGCTGACTGCTGTGAAAAGCAACCGGGGCCTGCCCTCGCAATACAAAGAGTCTGAAAAAGCAGCCAGACACAGAACAACCGGAGAGCAAACCCCCTTACAGATGGTGGTAAGTGCTGGGAAGGAAAAGACGAGACTGAAATAACAGAGAGAGACAAGGGCAGACCTGTGAGAGGGGGTGGTCAGGAAGGCCTCTCTTAGGAGGTCGGACCTCCAGAATGAGAAGGAGCCAGCTCTGCAGAGTAGGGAGAGGAACCTGCCTTTGTCATGCCCAAGTAGGAGGTGGCCCGCCCCCTCCAGGACCTCACCCCCACCCCCACCCCCGAAGCACCCAATACCTGGACGATATAGAGGCAGGGACAGTACTGGGCCCCTCCGCCAATGCTGATCCCGATCAGGTTCTGAGCGTCCTTCTGCAGGGTCACCTTCCCGGGCACGGTAGGGATCCCGCTAGAAAGACAAGCAGCTGAGGCTGAGTCTCCGGGGGAAGCATGACGGGAGGGGCGGGGAAGGGGACAGGCCTCCTAAAACCCCACGAGGCTCCAAATGCTGCCCCGCCTTTTCTTGCACCCTTGGCCAGAGGGACAGCATTTTGTGCTGGAATGTGCACAGCTCTTGGAGTCACACAGATGCGGGATGACCTCCCAGCTGTGCCATGAAGCAGCTGGATTGGGTCGGTTACCCTCTCTCTATCTCAGGTTAAATGGCTACTTTACCGGAGTTTTCGTAAGAAAGAGCCCAAAGGACATTTAACGCCAGCCCTGCCCATAGCAAGCACTCCATGAAAACAGGCCCCCCTCCCTTTGCTTCATCCCCCCTGAGGTTTGAGTCAGGCTTGTCGCCTCCTCAGGTACATACGGGACATGATGCGCTCGTCCTGTTCAACTTCCCATCACCCACCTCTCCACTGAAAGCCCAGTTTTCACTAGAAATGAGCACTTACTTATGCTTTGCAGGAGATGTTCTCATTCACTCACTCATTCAACAAATATTTGCGAACAGCTACTGACGCCCAGCCCCTTACAAAGAGCCGAGGACACAAAAAGGCACTGGGCCCAGTCCTTGCTCTGAGAGGAGACGAGCAGAACTTCTGAAAACCTGTCCCGGGGAAGGCAGTCGGCTCGATATCCCTGCTCATCCTTCCAAACCTGGCTAGCTGCCCTTCCCCTGTGACGCCTTCCCTGGCCCCCGGCTCCATCGGCCCTGCTCCCCTGCAGCCAGGCCCTCAGGGCCTAACTGTAATGACCGGTCCATGAGTCCACGCCCCCAGGGCTGGTGAGCTCCGGGAAGGGGAGGGTCCATTCTGCTCCAGGACAAGACCTCGTCCGCTGAGAAGCAAGGGTGGGCGGGCCTGGGGAGTGCAGGGATCTGGGGGGCCTGGGGCGCCTGCACTTTGGGGACTTGGGGGAACAAAGTACTCACAGTTTATCCTCTTCGATTTCATAATCCAAGTCTGCAAACATGGTTCCGAGAGCTGAGGTGGGCTGGCTAACTGCCCAGCTCGGCAGGGGCACAGAGAACTGGATCCGGGGGGGAAAGAGCGCAGGGCTTAGGGAACCGGAGTGCCTGGATGCTCCCCGAGCCCGGGCAGCCCTGGCGCCCTCCCCTCGGGACGCGGGGGTAGGTGATTCTTACTAAGAACAGGGGTGGGCTCCAGGCCAGGGCGAGGGGCGCAGGTCCTAGAGCCGCCCACGGGTCTCCAGGCCCCAGGAGCAGCCTCTGTGGCTCACCGGAAGCGCCGGTCCCACAGTCGGTCCGGGCCAGGCTGGCACCTGAACCCACCTGCCGTTCCACCTGTCGGCGGCCGCGACTGTCGCGTCACTTCCGGAGGGACGCGGAAGTCACGCCTTCCCTCTCTGGGTATTTGCCCCGATCCCTGCAGGCAACCCTCTCCCTCCCTGGCTCCCGGGGGCTCCCGGAACCAGGAAAGAGAACCGGTATGAACGGAAGCTCGCCGTTAGCCTGAGAAAGCGGAAACAGAGGGAAGGTCTGGACAGGCCGGCAGCGCTCGACCCCGCCCCTTGCCCCGAGGCCGCCGCCATCTTGGTAAGGGCAGGGTTCTTCCCAGCGTCCTCAGCGGGACGCCAGGGACCGCGCCGGCAGGGCGGTTGCCGTGGCAACGGAAGCATCGTCGGCTGGGGAGACTTTCGGCGAAGCCCCAATGACCTACAAACGCTTCCACCTTTTCAACGCCCCGTCCTATCATGCTGTGACTCCTCCACTACAATGGCAGTGTCCGGGGCAGCCTAATCCCAGTTTTGCAAACCAGGAGCCTAAATGCAAGAGGGGGGAAGGGATTTTATCCAGAGCCACCCATCCAAGATCTGGTCTAAGATTCAGATCTTGGGTTTGAGACGGCCGCCTCCTCCAGCGCCCTTTCAACACGTGCACACCTGTGTTCAGTAGATCTGCTATTGACAAACTGGACAAGTTACCTTCCCTCCTCTTTATATGCCTCCTTCCCCCCCACACCCACACCCTCACCCCGTGCAAGCTAAGCCCCGAGGCAGATGCTTCCTATGGTCTTTGGTGAGAGATTCCTCACAATCCATCTCCTTTGTTAGCCCTGAGGAACAGCCCCCTGAAGTCCCATTGAGGGTCAGGAAATGCCATCAGTGCTCCCCAGCCAAGGAGTCCGAACCTCATCTCCCCACCAGCCTCTGCTGCCACTGCTATTGTGTACAAGTGGGTTCCCCGGAGGAGGCTGGTGCTCCCAGAGCCACCGCCCTGGCACCCACCTCCCCCAGGAAGCATGGGCCCAGGCCTGTCCAGCTTCTTTCCCTAGCTTCCAGGGGTGTAGGGAGAAGGAGAGGTGCAGAAAGATGACTATCCTAGTAGCCCAAGGCCTGATGGGAGCCTCACCCCACTCTCTGAGGGAGCTAATCTGAGCCTCATCAGATGTGCAGGTGCCACTATAGTAACAACCTTCCCATGTACCCCTGTTCTGCAGTTCAGGTCACCTTCACAGGATTTTAAAGTTCACCGTGACCCCGTCTCTCTTCCTCCTACATACCGAATTTATCATCCCTTCCATAGGATGCTGGGTCTCCATCAACAGGTGGCACTGTGACAAACAAGAAAAAGAGAAAATCAGGTTGCTGTGTAATGCCTGTTAGAGTGAAAACATTGACCCACTTTGTGTTGTCAGGGGAGGGGTCTCCGGGTCAGCCACACAGCAGGGAACATGTTCCAGCCAATTAAAGGGCGAGGTTGGGACCGTGCATTTATTTGAAAGGAAAGAAAGTTGGATCGCCTTGTTCCATCACCAAAGTAAGCATTCTTGTCTCCCCAGCGGGACAGGGAGCCTCTGGTGGCCCGTCTTGCCCTCCGATCTCCCACAGAACCTGGGACAGTATCTGGCTGAGGATGAAGTGCATCAAAATAGCTGTGACCTTATACGAAAGGGGGCGTTCTCCGGGCCCTGGAGGAGAGGACATGGGTGGGCGGAGAGGGAACGAGATGACGAGGGCCTGAACCTGGACAGTGGCAGTCAGTAGCTTGAGCTTCCTCCACAGGGATCACCAGACCCCTGGGACGTAAGACCAAGTATATATGCTCTGAGTTCTGGAATTGTGGTCCTCAGCAAACAGCAATTTCCAACCCTAGGAGCTTTAACATAGCTTGCAGCTCTGCCTCCTCAGCACATCCCCAGACCAAACCCCAGCTCGGCTAGTTTGTAGCTGGGGGATTTGGGGCAAATCGCCCATGGCCTCTGTAAACTGGGGATGGTGATCCCTCCCAAGATAGCAGTGGTAAAGATGGAGATTAAAGGGAGAAATGGGTGTGAAGGTGTTTTGTTAGTGACTCACTTGGCACAGATGTCAGGTTTTTATTGTCCCCTCATTATAATCATTTTGCCCAACTATTTCAGGGGGCAGGGCCGATGGCACCCTTAAAGGGCCTCCGGATGGCCGGGCCCTGCCTCAGGCTCACCAGGAGGTGTCTTATGTGCCCAGTCCTGGGCTCTGTCACAGTCCTGTGTGTTGAGTCTCTGGGGAAGGGGCATCTAGAAGGCTGCATTTTCACAAAGTTCCACGGGCGGCTTCAGGGCCAACTGCGATGGCACACTGTCAGAGACTCAGGATGCACAGTGTCTGTATGCACTTGAGGCGGGGGGGGGGGGGGGGGGGGGGGCGGCGCGGTTCAGGTCCACCAACAGCCCTGCCCCGCAGGCCTCCCCAGCAGCAGGAGCCAAAGGCTGGGAAGGCTTCCTGGAGGAAGTGACATCTCAGCTGAGTCCTGAAGGAAGTGCTGGTGGTACCCAGGCCACGAAGAGGGGCAGGGTGACAGGCAGAGGGCACAGAGGTACAGGCAGTAGGGGCTGCACAGTACAGTCCCTGTTCTCAGGAAGTCACTGTGGCAGGGGAGGGGGATGAAGACAGACAGTGGGCACAGTGACAGGGTGATAAGGAGAGCTGCCACCTTTGCCAGAGTCACAGGTGAGAGGGGTCAAACAAGAGTCTCAGAGGGGAGGTTTGAGCACCTTCTTCCAGATGGGTAGGATTCTAGGGGTTGAAATGGGGGTGAGAACACCCACCCACTCCCAGGAGGCCCTCCCTCTCCAAGCTTGCTGCTCCTCCTCCTCCCCTGCTCTGCTCCTGCGACCATCCGGCAGGCGGTGACCTCTCGCCTGGCCCTGCCCCGCCACTGAGAGCTGTGCGACCCTGGGCCCGTCCCAACCTCTCTCTGGGCCTGGGTTCCCTCCATCCTTCCTCCCTCCGTTCCTGAGCCTCAGATTCAAAGGCAAAAGATTGCCCTTCAACCCCATATTCTTGGGGACGTGCTGCCACCAAGTGGCCATTCGGAGAAACACCCCTGGGGACTGGAGCTGCAAGAGCTGTACACCCCACCCTCCACCCCCACTTCCCACTCCTGTCATTGCCACCACCCCCACCCCACCCCCACCCCCCGGCCCAGCTCAGGGCTGGCTGGAGAGACCGCAAGTCTTTGCAGTCGGTAGGCGATGGATGAGGCTGGGTATCCACGTGCCGTGCTGTGTCTGACCTGCCTGCCCTTTAGCGCAGCTGTAGCCCCAGGCCTGACTCACCCCTGGCTTTGCAGCCCCTTTAAAGGTCAAGAAACCAGGGATCAGTGGGTGGCATTTGGCTCAATTAATCATCAGCATAGAGATCTAGAGCATGGGCTTTAAAACCAAACAGATGATGACAGCACTGCCAGCCGCCAGCACTTACAGGGCCTTCACTGGGCACGGGCCTGGGGCGGGGCTTGCATTCATTGTCTCCTGGGAAGCTCACCAGAGCCCCTAGAGGTGGGCTGGCTCTTCCTGCATTGGTTCATTCAGCAAATAGTGTCAGTCACCTGCTACGTCCAGGCCTGGAGGGCACATCAGAGAACAGGAGAGCGAGGTCTGGCCCTGACACGAGGGGGAGCGGCCGGTGAACCCAGGTCACAACCTCCCGCTTCAGGGCATCAGGAGAGGCCCCAACTCTAACGGGGGGCCCGGCGGGAATGGGCCGACTGTGGCCTCGTGGGAGCTGGTGGTGCGCTGGACTCGGTGGCAACCGTGTGACCTCTCTGAGCCTGGTCTCTGGGTAAAGCGGTTCTTGTAAGAGACGTCAGGCCGTGTCAGTCAGGCCGTGACACCCCCTGCTCAGACCCTCCAAGGCCTTCCGCTCGCCCGCAGGGTGAACCCAGGTCCTTCCCTAGAGGGGGGCCTGGCTGCTCCCCCAGCACACGGCCCCCTTGCTCCCCGTGCACATTCTGTTCCAGGCCTCTGGCGCTTGCTGTTCCTGGAACGTGCTGGAATGTTTCGCCTTTACTCTGGCGGCTCCCCCTGCCTGCACTGCTCTTCCTTGCCCAGGTCTGCTCCCTCCTCCCTTATCCTCGCCTCTACTGGCTTGTTACCGCCTCAGGGAAGCACCAGCTCAAGTACAGCTCTGGCTGCAGGCTGTCAGAGCACCGTTCATTCCCCCGGGATTACGCATTTGTCTGCTTGTCAACCAGCTTCTTGTCTGTCTCCCCACCAGAGGCAAGTCCCCCGAGGGCAGCCCTGACGGGGTCACACCACTATCACCCACAAACAGCAGAGCGCAGGAATAGGCAGTGCGTTCCTCTGAATGAAGGAGGGACTGTCACTGAGAGCAGGAGCCAGGGACTAGGCGGGATCAGGGAGCCCCATGTCAGAATCAGGACCCCACTCTGCCTGGCCCTGGGAGCCCAGGAGCCCAGCTGTCCAAGTAGAGAATATGGGGCGTTATCCAAGGCGTCCCTTGAGATAAACTTAAAGGTGCAGGTGTTCGGGCATTAAGTAGTTGCCAGCAAAGAGACTACTCTAAGCAAGCGGGACCGAGGGTAGTCATTGTCGTCTGACCTTATATTAATACTAGAGGCCCGGTGCATGACATTCATGTACTGGGGGGTGAGGGGCGTCCTCTCAGCTCAGCCTGTGCCCTTTAGCAGTCGGACCTTAGGGCTGCTGCAGAGGCGGAATAGGCTCCAGCCACCTTCGCTGTGCTAGCCAGCCTTCAGCCGGGCTTGTGGCTGAGCAGAGACCCCGCTGTGGGAGCGCAGTGACTGCCAGGGCAGCTACTGCGCTGAGCGTCTGCCCTCTGGTGGTCAGTGCACGTCATAGCAACCGGTCATTCAGTAGTTTAGTCATTTGCACATTACCCTTTTATTATACAGGACTAGAGACCCGGTGCACAAAAATTTGTGCACTTGGGGGGGAGGGGGGGTCCCTCAGTCTGGCCTGTGCCCTCTCGCAGTCTGGGACCCCTCTGGAGATAACGCCCTGCTGGCTTAGGCCTGCTCCCGGGTGGCAGAGGGCAGGCCCAATCCCTAGATGCAGCCCCTGGTCAGGCTCAGAGCAGGGCCGATTGGGGAGTTGGGGCGCCGCCCCTGTCATGCACAGAGCAGGACGGATCGGGAGGTTGCGATGCCACCCTCAGTCACACTCAGGGTAGGGCCGATTGGGGGGTTGGGGCACCGCCCCCTGTCACACTCAAGGCAGGGTCGATGGGGAGGTTGCGGTGCCACCCCCTGTCACAGAGCAGGGCCCATCAGGGGGGTTGGGGCTCCATACCCTGTCACGCACAGAGCAGGGTCGATCAGGGGTTTGGGGAGCTCCCCCCTATCAGGCACAGAGCAGGGCTGATCAGGGGGTTGGGGCGCCTTCCCCTGTCACGAAAAGAGCAGGGCGGATAGGGAGGTTGTGGCCCTGCCCCCTGTCACACACAGCCACAGGGTGATCAGGGGGTTTGGGCACTGCCCCCTGTCACACTGACCCCAGTGCCGGGAGGCATATTACCCTTTTACTATATAGGATAGAGGCCTGGTGCACAGTGGGGGCCAGCTGGTTTGCCCTGAAGGGTGTCCTGGATCAGGGTGGGGGTCCCCACTGGGGTGCCTGGCCAGCCTGGATGAGGGGGATGATGGCTGTTTGCAGCTGGTCACACCCCCTTCAGGGTGGGGGTCCCCACTGGGGTGCCTGGTCAGTCTGGGTGAGGGCCTGAGGACTGTTTTCAGGCTGGCGGGTGACTGAAGCTCCCAACCGCTCCTTTTTTTCTTTTTCTTTTTTATTCTGGGCCAGCTTTAGCTCTGAGGCTTGGCTCCAGCTCTGAGGCCTTGGCTGCTGAAAGCAGGTATCTGGTTTGTTTGGGTTCTATAATCGAAACACTGTATCAACTCCAGCTCTGAGATCCCAGCTGGCTGTAAGCAGGTTTCTGGGGTTTTGTTTAGCTTCTATATTTTTAACAATGTTTCAAACTGCAAGCTCAGAGGCCGACAGTGGCAGGCGGGGAACGTTGGAGTCCTCCATCACTGAAGCAAGCAAGCCTCATGTTCGCTTCAAGCTGCCTGGCTCCCGGCCGCCATCTTGGCTGGCAGTTAATTTGCATATCACCCTGATTAGCCAATGGGAAGGGTAGCGGACATACGGCTAATTACCATGTTTCTCTTTTATTATACAGGATAGTTAAGACTGCCGGAGGAATGATGCCACACAAGAACATGCAGCTGCAAATCACACAGCACTTTATTACTCACAAGGTTCCTGGTGCCGTGGGCTCAGGCTTAACGGGGCCCCCGTGGGAGAGTGGCGTCCTCTGTGGGCAGCGGCGGATCCGTCTTTGGGTGGTTGGCCGTCTGGTTGGCTGTCTGGTTGGGTCGAGTCAGCGGGAGGAGGGCGACTGAAGTCTCCCGATTAGAGGTTCAGCCGTTCTTCTGCCGTCCGTCCGTGGAGCAAGGCAGCGCGGAGTGTGGATCAAGAGGATGATCAAGCCGAAACCGGTTTGGCTCAGTGGATAGAGCGTCGGCTTACGGACTGAAGGGTCCCGGGTTCGATTCCGGTCAAGGGCATGTACCTGGGTTGCGGGCACATCCCCAGTAGGAGATGTGCAGGAGGCAGCTGATCGATGTTCCTCTTTCATCGATGTTTCTAGCTCTCTATCTCTCTCCCTTCCTCTCTGTAAAAAATCAATAAAATATATTTAAAAAAAAAAAAAAAGAGGATGATCAAGTCTGAAGTCGGGGCCTGTTTTTAAGCCTGTCCCAGCCCACGGCAGTCCAGGGGGCTATCAGTAGCATCTGTCATCACACAAGTGTTAACCAGAGTACAAGCTGGTTATCAGTCACAGTGTCACTCTGAAGGTGTCTATCAGGCTTACACACGTCATTCCTAAGGGTGGCATTCAGCTGTGGTCTTATCTATACAGTGCAGCGAGGGCTTGGCCAGAGCGGCCATTCCCTGTGCTCGTTACTATTTCACACAAGTATTTCACAAAAAGTAATTTTTCTAATTTCCTATAACACTCTCTAATTGCTTTCCATTGCTGTAACAGTGTAATACTCTCTACTTATTTCCTGTCATTATCACTATTACTGTGACGCCAGCAGAGGCCGGAGCAGTTGGACCCCAGTACTGGCTGAAGCCACAGGCAGGCGAGGTGGGGGCCTCATCTCCTCCTCCCTGAGTCCGAGGCAGGGTCGGGAGGCGGAAGGGAGCCTGGCTGGGAGGCCGGCCCTGGGCCAGATTCCCGGGGGCAGGGAAGCGTCTCCCACTAACTGGGCGGCAGGGGCTGAGGAGGGGCAGGGCCTTGCTCAGAGGCATCTCATCCTCCCAGAAGCCCACTCCAGCTTGGATGGAGCCATGGACCCATTGCCCTTGGGGTACAGGGCAGCTCTCCGCTCTTCTCAACCATCTCTGGGTCGCCTCTGGCCAGAGGGGGGATGTGGGCTCCCACGGGGCCCCAGTCCCCCCAACCACCCCCAAAGCAGCTCTATTCCTGGCTTTGCTTGGCATGTAATGGGCTGACCCTTGACCTCCCCTCCCCCTCACCTAGCTCTCTGCCCCTGGGTGAGGTCAGTGATGAAAGCTGGTGGGAGCCTGGGGCGGGTGGGGGTGGGGGTTGTGGGGGGCAGGGGGAGGGGAGATACGGGGGTGGAGGAGAGGAACAGGGCCCGATTGTTCAGTCTAGCAGCGTGCTGTCTGCAGAGTAACTGGCTCTCTGCTCTCTAGTTCTTTCTCTCCCTTCTCTGCTCTTACTCTCACTCTCCGTCATCCTCCCTCTTTCTCGTTGTCTGGTCCGGAGTTCTCCACCTCAGGTGGGACCGCAGTGGCCATGCAGAGGCCAGGGCACCTGAGAGGAGGAACCAGACCCGGGCTGGGAAGAGCCAGGCCCAGAGCTGGAGCCCTTGGGCCTCTCTGGCCTCTCGCCTCCCCTAGCTGTGGAATGGTCTCGGGGTGCCAGCTCCATGGGAAATTCCACGGGATGCAGATGTGACTGTCTTCTCCCTTTTTTGCCTCTGATCTGCCCCGGCCCCGCCCTCAACATCCATCGTGTCAGGTTCTCTGTTTTGCCCCCCATCTGGCTGCCCCCTGGACCGGTAACCACCACACAGAGCTTTATGACTAGCTCTGCTATTGGGGGCAATGCCCCCCTTCTCAGGAGCTTCAACTGTTCCTAGTGCTCTTAGAATCATCTTGACAAACTTCACCAAAAGCCTATGGGGAGGGGGGCACTGATCAAGACCAAATGGAATCTAGACATTAATTGAGAGCTGAGTTCTTTAAGAGATTGAATCTCCCTCTGCAAGCTAACGGCTGACCCTCCTCATTTATCGTCTCTTTTTTCGTTTATGAGGGAGCTTTTCGAATGTACAGTATTAGAGAGAAGAGGTTTCTACCCAACACCCAGCCTCGCCACTGACCGTGGCCACTCCACGGTCAGCCGTAGCCCGTCCCTCTCTGCCCCTCCTCCGGCCCCAGCGCTCATCCCTTCCAAGCAGATCTTTGGGATCTTCTTTAATATCGTCCAGTAATGTTTCTTGTCTTACCTTTTGTTTTCAAATGGTTATCGATTGACAGGAAGTTGCAACAATAGGCCCTCCGGTGGTGACGTCTCACATCATCAAGTGCTTTCCCCAAACCAGGAAGTTGACATTGGCACCTTCTGCAGACCTGGTGCAGACTGCGCCGTGTGACATGCATTCGTGTGTGTGTGTGTGTGTGTGTGTGTGTGTGCATTTCATCAGCCGTGTGGATTCCCCACAATCAAGACACAGAACTGCCCCCACCACGACCCCTGACTGTCAGTTCCTCACGGACAGCGACACCCATCTCCTTTCCCTCTCTCCTCTGCAACTTAGTTCCTTTCGTGTTGAGGGGTTTCCGGTGGTCTGCATGTGCTAAGCTTTATAACTAGTCATGCTTTGAAGGGCAGCTAGGCAGTTTCCGATTTTTTACTATTACAAATAAAGCCTCTATGCACAATCCTGTACATATTTCCATGCGAATGCCTAGTGCTGTTTCTCCGTAATAAATGCCCAGTCACCTGGCAAGCCGATGTTTCCTTTTCTTTTTTTTTAAATCCTCACCTGAGGCTATTTTCCCATTGCTTTTTCTAGAGAGAGTGGAAGAGAGAGGGAAAGACGGAGAGAAACACCAATGTGAGAGAAACACGTTGATTGGTTGCCTCCTGCACGAGCCCTGACCAGGACTGGGCCGGGGATGAGCCTGCAACCGAGGTACGTGCCCTTGACCGGAATCGAACCTGGGACCCTTTGGTCTGCAGGCTGATGCTCTATCCACTGAGCCAAACCGGCCAGGACAGATGTTTCCTTTTCTAAGAAACTGCCAAACTATCTTCCGGAGAGTCTGTACCTCAGTAACATTGTATGTTTTTCTCTGTAACTATTTCATCAGATCTAATTTTTGTTTTGGTAAAGGAGGATTTTTTTTTAAATGTAACTTTATTGCTCTGATGTTTATAAATGCATTTTTTTTTAAATCCTCACCCAAAGATATGGTTTTTTGAAAATGATTTTTAGAGAGAGGAAGGGAGGGGAGGGGAGAGAAAGAAACATCGATAGGTTGCCTCCCATACGCGTCCTGACAGGGGATAGAACTTGAAACCTGGGTGTGTGCCCTGACTTGGAATCAAACCCACACCCTTTCTGATGTACAGAACGACGTTCCAACCAACCGAGCCACCTGGCCAGAGCATATAGACGCAATTTTTATTGAGATATCATTTACACATCAGAAAATTCGTCATGCTTAAGAGTGCAGTTCAGTCGTTTTTAGCACATTGACAAGGCTGTACCACCATCGCCACAACCTAATTCCAAAACTTTCTCAGCCCGCTGAAAAGAAACCTCCCCCATTAGCAGTCACTCCCCGTCCCCGTGTCTGTGGCCCCTGGCCACTGTTAACTCGCTTTCTGTCTCTGAGGAGTTGCCTGTTCTAGGTTTTTCCTATAAATGGAGTCACGTAACATGTGGCCTTGTGTGCCTGACTTCTTTAGCATGATATTTCCACGGTTCATTCACCTGTCGTAGCTGCAATTCGTTTTTTATATCGATTTGACGTGTGAATACCCTACATCCCTCTCTGCTGAATTTTTTCACAGCGCCAACGATTGTACATTATTTGGGTTTTTTATGTAGACAATCGGATCATCTGCACATAATGCCAGTTTTGCTCCTTCCATTCCAGTCCTTATACCTTGTTGCTGTTTTTCACGTCTCACTGCCCCAGCTTGGGTCCCAGGACAATATCAGTGAGATGCATGGACGAGGGCAGACTCACCTGGTCCCTGATTTTAAGGAATGTGTCCGCTGCCCCTTTAAGAACCACGCTTGTGCTGGTTCTTGTAGATAATCTTGATCAGTTTAAGGAAGTTTCTTTCTATTCCAAGTTCGCTCGGACATTTTTATCATAAGTTGGTGTTGAAATGTATTGCCAGTGCCGAGATGATCATATGACTTTTCTCCTTTAACCTATGGACATGATAAATCGCGTTCACAGATTTCCAAATGCAAAAATACATTTCTAGGATAAACCCAATTCTGCCCTGATGTCTGTGTCCCTTTTGTTCATTGCTGGGCTTGTTTAGTTAATGTTGTAGTTGGGGTTCCTGCATCGAGTTTCACAAATGGGAGTGGCCCATGTGAACTTACTGCGAGAATGGACCTGAGGTGCCGCTCTGCATACCTCTCCCTGCCTCCCTCGGGCGCCCTCACCCTCCGGACACACTGCTCTGGCCGGAGGGGTGCTCCTGTGGGTGGCAGAGGCTGGAGGCACCACAGGCCCCGAGCAGCTTCCGAGGATGGGAGCTGGGGAACAGGGACCCTCGGCTTCGGAAGGGCCCCCAGAGCTGTGGCCTCGCTGCCGGGCCCCTCACTGAAGAGGGAAACTTAACAGAAATCTTCCCCTCCCTTCTCCTTGGGGGTGGGGGTGGGGTGGGGGGAGCTCTCCAAAGGAAGTGGCTCAAAGGGGGCAGGGGCAGGGGTTAATGACCCCATTGTGCAGGGGCTGACGGATGGCCTGCCTGTCTGGCATTGCAGAGCATTCCCTGCCCCCCGGCGAGCCCTGCCCCCTCCCAGCCTTTGATGACCACGGGGTGGGGGGGGGGCCAAGGGGGTGGGGGGGGGCCCTCCCTGCTGTGGGGATGCCAGGCCAGCCTCTTCGGTGGGGTCTGGTCTGCTGTGGCCCAGATGCAACCCCCACTTCCTCTGCACCACGTTCCCCCTGTTCCCTCCCACAGGGGCTCAGGCTGGCTTGCCTGCCCCATGCCAGTCCTGCCCGCCTTGTGGGCGACTAGGTCCTCAGAGATGACCCCACGAAGCCCAGCTCTCCCGCATTTCGGCCGGGAAACGGTATGACTTGGTCACGGCTCTCCTCAGGAGCAGGGGCCAGCCAGGTCCCGGGACTTCCCGCCCACATGTGTCCCCACGGGGGCCAGCTCCACGCTGAGGCGAATGGATGCCGCCCTCCCGCGAGGGGCTCGCGGGCTGTGAACAGAACAGTCTGACCAAGCGCCGTGCATTCAATAGGCACCGAATGCTACGGGTGTCAGAGAGGATCCCCTAGACCAGCCGGCGGGCCAGGGGGGCTTCCAGAGGGAGGTGACGCTGGGGCTCATTCTAAACAAGTGAGTAGAAGTGAGACCAAAGCAGGCGGGGCAGCAAGGAAAGGCCTTCCTGGAAGAGAGAACAGCATACGCGGAGGCACAGAGTAAAACGGGCGCGGCATGCGGGAGCCAGGCAGTTCGAGGTGGGCAAGGGGGCCCGTGGGTCGGCAGGGCCAGGTGCCCCAGGGCCTCCTGTGTCACCACGTTCGGTGGTTAGACTCGGCAGTTTATCTCTCGGGGAGGAAGAGAGCCGAGAGCCAGGTTCTAACCCTGCCTCCACCCACCAAGCACTCATCCCTCAGCGACCCCCGGCACGTCCCTTCCTCGTGAACAGCCCCCACAGCAGGCCCTGCACTGGGCTGCCTGGTCCCAGCCGCCGAGTGGAAGCTGGGAGATGGAGCAGGGTGTGCGGAGGCTGCTCTGAGCCCCAGAATGTTGGCGCTGACATGGGAGGCAGGGGCTTGAACGAGATGCTTCCAGGGTGAATCGCAGGCCATTTCAACAGCGAGCCCATCGGCCTGAGGGGCCTCACCACCGGGGACGTCCTGTTGCAGGGAGAAAGCAACGCCCCCAGTTGGATTTTCTGTTGTTTGCAGCCAAATGCATTCCCTACGCAGGCTCCGTGCCTCAGGCCGAGAGGACCCACGGTCTGAAAGGTCCCTTTCCCAGCGGAACGGGACTCTCTTAAGCACACGGCCACTCCACGCCCTCCTTCCAAACCGCTTTGAGATGCGAACGTGTTTACTGTAGGAATGTGGAAATACCATAAAATACAAAGCACCAAAAAGGTTTAAAACCACTCAAAGTCCCACCACCTGAATATAGAACTAAGGTTGGCATTTTTGTATTTTCTTTGTGAATTTTTCCCCTATATTTTTTTAAGAATTTATTTTATTGAGTTTTTTACAGAGAGGAAGGGAGAGGGATAGTTAGCCGCCTCCTGCACACTCCCCACTGGGGATGTGCCCGCAACCAAGGCACATGCCCTTGGCCAGAATCGAACCTGGGACCCTTCAGTCTGCAGGCCGACGCTCTATCCACCGAGCCAAACCGGTTAAGGCCCCTACGGATGTTAGATGACGTGGAACTCACAGCATGTCGTGTGTATTAAAGTTGCTTGTATGCATGTATCACTTTATGTCCGGGTTTTTCTTAAGCATAAATATACCCAACACCGTTCCTATGTCATTAAAGCCTCATGATGCCATTTTCAGTGGCCGTGTCGTGTTCGGCCCTGGGACCGGGCTAGGATTCGTTTGTCTGGTTCCCTACAAGGTCGCCTGATGTTCACTGTTTGACATGTTGCCGTGATCCACGTGTCTGCGCACAGCCGTGTGTTCACACCCGGTGGGCGGTGACAGAGTCGGACCTAACGCTTTAGCTATCCCCTCTAGCCTCTACCCCCACATCCCCCTAGGCCCGTGGTCAGCAATCTGTGGCTCGTGAGCTACATGCGGCTCTTTGGCCCCTTGAGTGTGGCTCTTCCTAAGCCTTAGGAGCACCCTAATTAAGTTAATAACAATGTACCTACCTATATAGTTTAAGTTTAAAAAATGTGGCTCTCGCCGAAACCGGTTTGGCTCAGTGGATAGAGCGTCAGCCTGCGGACTGAAGGGTCCCAGGTTAGATTCCGGTCAAGGGCATGTACCTGGGTTGCGGGCACATCCCCGGTGGGGGATGTGCAGGAGGCGGCTGGTCGATGTTTCTCTCTCATCGATGTTTCTGACTCTCTCTCTCTCTCCCTTCCTCTCTGTAAAAACTCAATAAAATATATTTTTCAAAAAATGTGGCTCTCAAAAGAAATTTCAATCGTTGTGCTGTTGATATTTGGCTCTGTTGACTAATGAGTTTGCTGACCACTGCCCTAGGCAACCACTAATCTACTTCCTGTCTCCACAGAGGAGCTATTCTGGAACTCCAGACTCAACTTCTCTCGCCTGAGTCTCCTCATCCATAACCTGGGGATGCCAATGCTGCTGCCTGGAGGGGTTTGCGGGGAGGGTTCAGATACGTTCACACGGGGAGTACAGCCCCTGCTCACAGGGCCCGCGTGGCGCTCACCAAGTCCGTGGATTTTGCCTCTTCTCCCTGCAGCCCTAAGGCCCCGCCCCAGCACGTGGTCACGGTGCGCGCACCCTGTGAGCGCCACGCGGGCCCGTGAGCAGGGGCTGTACTCCTCTCCCAAGCCCCTCCTCAGGGCTCCCTGGCTCCTGGGATGCCACAGGAGGGGCTGCAGCTGCTGTGAGCGCCCACGTCCCTGCCCAGGACGCCGGCCTGGCAAGGGGTGGTGGGCCTCAGTTTCCTGACCTGGAAAATGGCCTTACCAGCCCGTCCCTGCCTGCCTTGCAGGGCTGTTGGGAGGGCACCGGGGAGGGGACGGTGGTCAGAGACTGTCTTCCCAGAGAGCAGACCTTGCGATAGCTCACTGGCTTCCTAACACACCCATCTCAGACACAGTCTGTTTTCAAAACCTTCCAGCAAATTGGGTTTGGGACTTCGGCTGGAGACTCGGGCCCATTGGTGCGTCCCCACGGGCCCGGGCATGTTCCGAGGGCTCGTTTTGGGGAGGAGTTTGGGGGAGAAGCACAGGGCTCGGCCCAGCTGCAGCCGCTCACTGAGCCACGGGGACAGACACTTACCCCTGAGCCTCAGTCTCCACCTCCAGGAAATGGGCGTCACTCCCACCTCAGCTGACAGAGGGAGATGGTGGTGGGAAGGCACCTGTCTGGTCTCAGGGCAGGGAGGCGCCTGGTGGGGCTGGGGGCAGGGACAGGACGTCACGCTGAGCCCCAGCGCCCCCTGTGTCCCTCTCACAGAAGCTGGGGACTCTGGCATGGCCGCTCTCAAGATGGCCGTGGCCGCCAGGCCCATCCGCGCCCGGGGCGCCTGCGAGGTGAGGGCGCCACGGCCAGGCCACGGTCACTCCTCGCAGCCCAGGGGTGCAGTGGGCGGGAGGGAGGCCGGGAGGGGAGGGGGTGGGTGGGGGGCCGGGAAGAGCGGAGAGAGGGGCAGGGAGGGAACAAAGGCGCCTTTGTGGCGGGCAGGGGAAGAGCAGCATCACCCAATGCCCGGGAGCCATGTTGGTAACAAGAGAGCCATTCTCTGCCGCTCGGAAAACAACGCGGAGAGGAGAGCGGAGAGAGGGAGGCTTAACCCCATGGGCGCGGGCGGGAGCCCCGGGCCACGGTGGGAGCTGGGGAAGGGGCGAGGGCGCTCGGGCCGGCCCGGAGCTGGGTGACTCCCCATCTCCCAGGCGGATCCGCGGATGGGACGGAGTCCCAGTGTGGCCGTGGCCGTGGCCGCGTGGCCGAGGAGCCGTGACCTCTACCCCCCACCCCCCAGGCCTGGTCAGAGGGTGAGCCGCTGGCTTCAGGCCCTGGGGCGGCACCAGCCTCAGGCACCTCCCCGAAGCTTCCACTCTGGCCTCAGGGCCCTGGGCCCCAGGGCCAGGCCGGGGCCACCCAGCCTCCGAGTGCCTCCTGCTGACGGTGTATTTCCTCCCGAGGAATCCCTTCCTTCTTTGCAGTTTCGTTTGTTACAAAAGCTTTTCCTGAAATTTAACTAAATCCCTTCCTTCCCCACCCGGCTTTCCCCCAGCCCCACTGTCTGCCAGCAGCCCGGGTCCAGACCGGAGACACATCTGATAACCAGCAAACGACACGGAGGGGTCCCTCCAGGCCTCCCTGCTGGGCCCCAGCTCCTGCTCCCGCCGGCTGTCCCTCCAGTCCCACCTGTCCGCCCCTCGTCCGAAAACCACCCCCCGAGGCCCACCGGGGAGCCTCTCCATGAATGAAAGGGTAGACTGCTCTCAGCAGCAGAAGAGAGACCCTTCCCCTCCCCTCTCCTTCCTCCCTCCCTTCCTTCCTTCCTTCCTTCCTTCCTTCCTTCCTTCCTTCCTTCCCACCCTCCTCCCTCCCTCTTCCTCCCTTCTCCCTCCCTCCATCCCTCCCTCCCTCCCTCCTTCTCTCCCTCTCCCTCCCTCCTCCCTCCCTCCCTCTCTCCCTCCTCCCTTCCTTCCTTGCACAAATGCGTGTTGAGCACTGGCCACTCCTGCCCTCAGGGAGCGGAGGATCTTGTCAGGGACATGGACATAAATATACTAACGAATGGCAGGGGCCACCCTGCATGGTGGCCAGCAGGCAGGGCACAGGGAGAGAGGGAGGGAGGGTGACAGTGGCCGGGAAGGCCCCAAGGACACGGCATTTGACAAAGATCTGGATGAAGAGAGGAAGACTGCCCGGGGCAAGAATGATCCAGAACGTGGAAGCCGCTCAGGCGAAGGCCCTGAGAGGGGGTGTGCCGGGAGGGGGCCAGAGTGGCTGCAGCAGAGCGAGGGAGGGAGCGAAGGGGAGGGGCTCAGGCCTCGTGGGAAAGCTGGAGGAGCCTGGGGTGAGGGGCCCCGGGAGCTGGGAGCAGGGGAGGGTGTGGTCTGAACCCCATTTCAATAAGGACTCTGGCTGTCGTGGGGGAATGTACTGTGGGAGGTCAAAGGTGAACGCTGGAGACCTACCAGGACCTCTGAACATGGCATGCCCCACCCCTGGCAGCCACTGGCCACAGGACACCCAGCCTCTAGCCCTACAGCCCAATCCTTCCTTGAATACAGTTGACTGCACCCCCCACTGTGTGCTAAGAATGGGGCCGTTCCCTTAGGACAGGCAGGTTCCTAAGGAGAGTTAGGTAGGGATGGTTCCAGGGAGCCTCTGATGGCCTAAGGGCCAGGGGGTAGGAGAGGGAGGAGCCTCAGGTGGCCCTGGGGCCAGGGGGTAGGAGAGGGAGGAGCCTCTGATGGCCTAAGGGCCAGGGGGTAGGAGAGAGAGGCCTCGAGGCTCAGAGGGACACAAGCAAGACAGGCTCAGGGGTTCCAACTGAACAGAAAGGAAATGCGCCCTAGCTGGCCCCAGACCTGAGCGGGTGAGAGAGACCCCTGTGTGCCTGTCTGCCCGCCACTGACGTGCTGTGGGCCCTCCGGCAGCCCCTGGCCTCTCCGGCCTCTGCCTGCTCATCTGTCACAGGAGGCCCCATCCCTTCTAACTCCTCAGGGTGGTGGTGAGCCCAGGAGAGGGGAAAGGTGTGCGGGCCCTGGGTGGGTGGGAAGCCTGCAGGAGGCTGCTCTTGGCAGTGGTCAACGTGTGGTCATTGGGCCCCTGCTGGGTTCCAGGCCTGTGATCCGTGTACAACGTGATCCAACGGAGGGATTTGGGCAGCAGACAGCGCGGCAGAGGAGAAAATGAGAGCAGGAGGGGAGGGGGGAGGAGGAGGGAAGTGGGGAGAGCTGGCCCTGCCTGGGCAGCAGCTTTGGTGCATTAGGTGAGGGGCAGGGTGTGCAGAGGCCACAGGAGCAGGAGGCTTGTAGGCAGGACCAGCACCAGGAAAGGCACAGTGGAGGGAACCAGGGGGAGAGGAGGAAAGGTGACGTCAGCCCCTGGCGGGGGAGGTGGGGAGACTGGAGTGGGAGCCTGGAAAGCCCCCAAGTCCCACCTCCACGCCCCAGCCTCAGGCATAAATTCCTGGTGCCTACCTCCAGCCTCTGCCAGCCCTGCCCGCGCCCCCCCCCCCTTCCCCAGCACCTTCCCAGTGTCTGTCCTGGCTGATTCCGTCTGAGCTGTGCCCCACACCCCCTTCAGGAGCCCTCTCTGAACCCCAGACCGGTTGGGAATCCTCCCCGGAGTAGTTCATCCTGTCCAGAGGAGGCCCTGTTATGCCCATTTTACAGAGGAGAAACCGAGGCTCAGGGAAATGTCAGGATGCACAGCTGGGGCCATAGCTGAGGCTCCCACTCGGAGAGAGGCCTGGCTTGTTGGAGCTCTTCCCTTAGCGCCCCCCCACCCCTACCCCCACCCCACCCTCTCTGTGCCAGACGCCTCCGTCTCCTTAGACCCAGCGCTGGGAGGTCGCTGGTTCTGTTACTATCACCCCCACTTGACGGAGGGGACGCTGTGGCCCAGAGAAGGCCCAGAGTCACCTGCCTCCACGCAGCCAGGAGGGTGGCAGATTCTGAAGCCGGGATGGCCGACGCACCCCTGCTGGTCTGAGAAGCACAAAGGCCAGAGGCCAGGACTGGGGCCGGGGACCTGGATGGCGGGAGAGATCACCAGTGGGGACGGGAGCCCAGCCTGGCAGGCCCGGGAGGTCAGGACTGGGGCCGGGGACCTGGATGGCGGGAGAGATCACCGGTGGGAACGGGAGCCCAGCCTGGCAGGCCCGGGAGGTCAGGACTGGGGCCGGGGACCTGGACGGCGGGAGAGATCACCGGTGGGGACGGGAGCCCAGCCTGGCAGGCCCGGGAGGTCAGGGATGGATGGCCTGCGGGTGGCGAGGCAGCAGCCCCAATGGTGGCGGGAGGAGGAAAGCTGGGAGGGGCAGCGGGAGAGCTGGGCAGGGAGCTGGGAGAACGGGGGTCCCTGGGTCTCAGGCCACCAGGTGCTGCCCTGGGCCTGCGCCGGGAGTGGGGGGTCAGGCGGCGGTCGCAGGTGCTGGGCCGATGGAAAGCGCCCTGGGCACAGCGCCGGTCACGCGGGACGTCACCCAGCGCGGGCCCTGTGCCCGGCCCGTCACACACTCTGGGGAGCGAAGGACGGAAGCCTCGAGGCCCTTCCACGAGACAGTGAGACAGTCGTCAGGCAGGGGAGTCACATGGAGGGCGGGCAGCCAGGCCGCAGCGCCTTCCGGCGGCCGCCCCGCCCCGCCCCGCCCCGCCCCGCCGGATCCTGCTCGCTCTTGGAAAACAACCGAGGAAATCAAGTGGAAACACAAATCCGCCACCCAGTCCTCCCTCTACTGCCCCCCCCCGCCCTCAGGCCAGAGCCCCCACCCGCACACCCGGAGGGGGCTCAGCACAGAGGCGCCAGCCAGCAGGGTGGGCCTTGGCCAGGCCCATGGGCATGCTCGTACGACCCGGGCTCCCAGCAGCTGGGCCTGTCACCCCATCCGGCCCCACAGGGCCAGCCCCTCCCCAAGAAGACGTGGGGTGCAGAGCGGGAGCCCTCCCTCCCGCCCTCCCCCTGCAGCCTCGAGACTCCGGGGTCCAGGCCAGGGAAATTCCAGGCTCCGCCAAGACCAGCCGCCCACTTTCCCCTCTGCGGGCTCAGCTTCCTCGCCTGTAAAATGGGACTCCGGGGCCTGCCCATTCCCACGTCACAGGCGGGGGACAGGAACGGGAGGTCGGCACCAGCCGGCGGGGGCGCTGGGCCCACCGGTGATCACGCTGCGTTTACAGAGGGAGCCTCCGGGCTGGGAGCCGGCTCCGTTCAGGGGACGCGAATTACAGCAGCAATAAGGGGTCCCTAAGATTGCTCACCTCTGGGGGGCCGCCCCCAGCCTTCCCAGCCCCGTGGCCAAGTCCACAGACAGGCTGCTTCCCCTCCCAAAAGGTGCCCAACAGAACCCCTCAGCCTTCGAGGCCCAGCTGAGCAGCACCCAGCGCCGTCGGTCCACAGCACAGATGAGAGGTGTGCGCCACTACCCACCGCCCTCCCCCAGGGCGTGTGCGAGCCCCGCGCAGGCCGGTGTCTGAATCCTCCCAGGGGCCTGCCTGTCACAGGGGCAGAGCTCAGCCCGTGCGCTTGAGCGGAGGTGTGTGAACTTCCATGAACTGTATGAACGTGCCAGTGTGAGCGTGAGTGTGTGAGTTTGAGCATTAGTGTGAGCGTGAGTGTGAGCGTGAGTATGAGCATTAGTGTGAGCGTGAGTGTGAGCATGAGTGTGAGGCTGGAGGAGCTAGCCTTGGAGGAGCTGGCCTAGGAAATGCCCACAGCAACGTGGGCAGAGTCCAAGTTTATGGTGGTGCTCCCCCATATTCCTCTCAGGATCCCTTCCTCCCCACGCCAGGGACCCCGTCTTTCCTGGTCCCACTCAGCCTGGTGGGGCACCTGGCTCTTTGCTCAGGTTCGAGGGCAGCGACTGCCAGGCAGGAACATATGGTGGCATTTCAGTCGCTGCTGGGCGATGGCCGGGATGGTGGGGAGGGGACACGGCCAGTTAGAAAGGGGACAAAATCAACCAGGCTCCAGACAGAGGGGACTAGAACCCCAGGGAGGGGACAGCGGATGTGAGCAACGTTTTAAAGGACAAACTGTCGCTGCCGAGGATGAGCCGTGGGGGGATCGAGGGGCGGATGACTCAAAAATGACTCCGAGGCCTTGCGCCTGGGCTGAGGGAGAACAGAGGAGCCATTGATGGGCAGGGAAGCCGGTGGGGCTGCTCTGCGGGCAGGAGGGCGACTCGGGTGGGGGCACAGGCTCACAGCGTTTTCGGCTACCGGGGACCCCAGAGATCATCTGGGTCGCCCGTGAGGAAACGGGCGCCATGAGGAGCAGCCACATGGCCGGGATGCCACGTGGGCCGGTGTCAGGGCTGGGACTGGGGTCCAGGCCGGGGCCGGTCCCTCACCTAAAGCTCGCCGCAAGGCTTGGGCTGGGGCGGCTCTGGGGTCCCCACCCTCAGGGGCTCACTGGCCGGTGGGAGACAGACAGCGGCCGTAATTACAACCGGGGGCGGGGTTCCACAAGGCCCCCCTGGGCGGGACCCCGAGGGCCAGGCCGATCTTGGGGAGGCCGAGGAGTAACGGAGGAATAACAATACCCAAGTTACCAGAAGCGGCCCCTGTGCCAAGTGCATTTCATGGAATCCTTGCAGCCACAGTCCCCATTTTACAAGATGAGGCTGAGAAAGACGAAGCGGACTGTCCGGGGCCTCACAGTCCCGATGACGCCCAGCATCAGGGGGACGTGTGCCGGAGCTGAGGCCTGACCGAGGACTCGGAGTTTTCCAAGCGACAGGGCGGGTGGCACCAGGCAGGGGACCGATATGTACCAAGGCCCAGAAATCCACCATCGGCAGGGCTTGGGGCATTGGTGATGTCGCCCAGGGCCTCTCATGTGGCATTCCCTGCCCCCTACCCTGTCCCCAGACCCCTCACTTCACAGGACCCTGCCTGTGGGGGACCCGTAGGGGGTGACCTGATGGCTTTTCAGACAAATGAGCTGGGTGAGGTCTGTCCCCTCCCCCAGGCCTTCCCAGCCCATCCTGTCCCACCCTGTCTTCCCCACTGTGCCATCTTCTCATGCCAGCGGTGGTCCTGTGAGCGGTGAGCCCAGAGGAGTGAGGGGTTGGCCGGCGCCCCCCAGCCCGTGAGCGGCTGAGCCAGGCTCAGACCCACAGGCCCGGGGGTCTCAGACATGGCAGAGCCCGGAGCTTGGGCCACAGAGTGGGTCGTCCTCATGCTGCTCCATCCCTGGGCCCCGTGTCCAGGTCACCTTGGGAGGGAACCGGGAGGGAAGGAGGCTGAGCACAGGGAACGACATTCAGTTTGTAACCCACGGTCTGGAGTCAGCTCAGACCAGCTCGTGAGAGCCCATTGTTAAATTCTCTGGAATTTTCCAAGCTTGTTGATGTCACCTTGGAAGCTTGAGACTGGCCCTGGTAGGAGTTTTTACACTGTGAACATTGCCCCCCTCTCCTGTCCCCTCTCGGCCCCCTGTCCCCACTCCTGGCTCCCCTGGAGGCTCTGGGTTCAGGTCTTGGGCTCTCGGGGGAGTTGCTCTTGCTCAAAATCCATTAGCATCTCTCCTGCTCGCCACAGATGAAAGCCAACCCTTCCCCCTGCCGGCCAGCCCAGCCTCAGCCAGTCCCCCAGCTGCACCTTGAACTGCTCCCTTTGTGCCCGCCCACCAGCCACAGAATAGATGATGGCTGTGGAAGAGGCCCTTGCTGTCCAGCAGTCACACCTTTGCGCATGCTGTTCCCTCCTCCTGAATGCCCTTCCCTCAGCTCCACATCTTGCAGTTCTTCCCACCCTGTAAGGCTTATTCATAATAAATGTTCTCGGACTGAATGGAAGGGCGTTGAATTGAGGCCCTGCAACCAGGACTAAGGCTGGGGCCCTGGGAAACCCTGAACCCATCCCCCTGACTCAGGACAGAAATATACGAAACCTCCCCGCCAGCCCAGCCTGCCGTCTCCGGGGGAACGGGGTGTCCGTGGAGGATGGGCTGGTGGCTGCCCTCAGGGGTGGCAACAACAGGCACTAACTCAAACCACCCAGGTTCCTTGGAAACAAAGCCCCTCCTTCCCTGTTCAGCCTTTTGAACTCCTCTTCATCCTTCAAAGCCCAACCCAGATGCTGCATCTGACAACAGGCCTTGCCCAGATAATCCCCTCCCCCCTCCGCCTGGTACATGCTGTGGTGGCCATACCCATGGTACTGGGTAGTTCGTATCTGTCTGTGTGCCCCTTGCCGCACCAGACCACGGCCCGCGAGGCCGGTGGCCCCTTGTTTAAGGCTGAGTCCTCAGCTGCTGCCCCACAGGCTAAGGAGCTGCTGGTTGAATTGACCTGAATGGATTCCGTCACTGTTGTGGGCACGTCATCCCCTCTCCCTAGGCCTCAGTTTCCCCTTCTACCTCTTAAGGTCTAGGATTCTGTGAACGTACACCCCTCCCACTCCCCCCCCCCCAATCTCTAACCTTCAAGCCTCCATCCCTAATCTCCCAGCCCTCAGTGGGCCACACCCCTTCCTCAGCTGCCTTTACCCACTGCCCCCCTCCTCATCCCCCTCCCCCACCCCAGCACCACACAGTCGAGCCCCGGATCCCCAAACTCCATTTCCCTGGGTGCACTTTCCTCCAGGACTGTTGGCTCCTCTGAAAGGGCAGAGGCCTTGCCCATGCACCCCTGGCCCTGCCCACAAGCCGGGCACACAGTCACCCCCATTAATGCCCATCAGGGGCTGTGAGGGAGCCACGGGCGTGCGGCTTGCGGGGCCTTGGGGGAGGCCCTGCTCAGACAGGCCCGCGCTGCCTGCCATCACAGCGGCCCCCAGGCCCCGGGACTAACAGCCACACCCAGGTCTCTGCCTGCTCATCCCCAGGCTCCCAGGGAGCGTCTGCAGAGGGAGCAGGGCAGACGCTGCCCCTTCCTCCCGGGACACACGGAGGACGCAGGGGCGGTGGGGCCGCGTCCTCCCTCAGCCTCTGCCTTCTCTTCCTTCTGCCGAGCACACGTGCACAGGACGCCACACACGGCACAGTCACAGGGATGCGTGAGTGCACACACACGTGCACCCGGAGGACCCTGGGCCCCGCCTCAGTCACCCTGCGCGGACATTGGGAGCACAGGGAGGTGTCGTGCCGTCAGGTGTGCTGAGCGCAGGGGGACTGTGCTCAGCCTCAGCATCTCACTCGCACACGGGGGGGGGGGGGGGGGGGGCAGAGCCAGGGCCCAGGGATGGGAGGGACAGAGCAAACTGCAGGGCGAAGAGGCCGGTGTGGGCCTGCCCGTCCCAGGAGGCTCCGGGGCGCAGGGGGCTCTGGGCGATGCAGACGTGATGGCTTCGAGCCCAGACCCTGGTGCCTCCACCCCTGGAAGCTGGAGGATCTTTAGCAAAACCTCTCGTGTCTCAGTTTCCCTCCACAGAACAGCGGCAGGCGGTATGCCCACCTGGTAAAGCTGTGCCGACTGAGTGAGTTCCCAGGGTCTGGCCAGCGGCAGTGCTCAGCAATCATTAGCGATGCTGCTGTGAGGACAGAGGAGGGAGGTCCAGCCCACCTGCCTCCTTTCCTGAGCTCCGAGTCTGTGCACTCACCCCGTCCTCGGTGCTGGAAAGACACCCGAGGTCCCTGCCCTCCCTGCCCTCCCTGCCCTCCATGTCCTCCCTGCACTCCATGCCCTCCTGAAGATGGGGAGGGTGTGAACTGGGAGAGAAGCCCGCAGCCCTCCGTGCAATCTGTGTTCACGTGTATCTGTCTCTGGGTTGCCAGGGGAGACAGGCGAGGGACAGTGAGGGACCAAGCCTGATGAGGGAAGAGGGGGAGCTTGGAGAGGCCCCCCAAAGAGGGAGGTGTGGCCACAGAACAGCGAAGAGTAAGAGGACAGAACAGCCTCAGCAAAGGTGTGGGTGGTGAACTAAGGCCAGGGCGCAACTCCCCCCCCCCCCCCCTCCACCCGGCAGACGCCACTGCTCCGGGACCATAGCGAGGGAAGCTGCTCTCAGCCCCGCCCCCTCATCATGCTCAAGCCCCCCCCCCCCCAAGGCAGGGCGAGGGCCATGCCCCTGCTTCTCACTCTGCACCTTTGCTCATGCAGCCCCGCCCACAGGTGTCCGTGGGCTCACCAACTCTAAGTCCGTGAACTTAGCGCACTTTACTATGGTCACTGGCGCCTCTGTCCCCCCAGGATACAAGCGCCCTGAGACCTGCGCAGGGTGGGAACTCAGTAGAAACTAATGGAATGAAGGAATGAGCGAGTGAATGAATGGAGCGTCAGCCTCATCGCCCGCTGCCCCCGGACACTGGTGATTCACCTGATGACTGACACCATCCGTACCCGTGACCACACTGTACAACCCGCAGGAACTGTCTGACACACACCCAGCCAGGCCGTCACCACGTGGACGGCTGCTTTCGCTCCCTGCCTGCCCCCTCCCCGTCCCCCTCCCACCCACGCACACTTTCCCTCTGCCTGGGGCAGCTGGTGGGAGGGTGGGGGCTGGGGCGGGGCAAGGCCAGAGGGGGCTGGGGGAGGCTGGGAAAGTCCAGGCCGTCTCTCCTGGGGGGCGGGGGGCCATGTGTGGGGGGGGGGCGATAGCAGGGATGAGAGAGGGAGGAGGGTCGTCGGCCGTACAGCTGCGGGCCCCTCCCCAGCAGCCCGCCTGGGTGCAGAAAGGCCTCTTTGTTCTCCGCCTTTAAAGGGTAAGAGAAACACTTATGCATGGCAAATTAGCCCAAAAATGTATTTCTCTAAAACACCCAATTGTCTCACCAGGCCTGCAGCTGCAGGGAAGTTCCAGGGAGCCGGGGAGGGGGCGGCTTTGGGGTGACCCTGGGGGACAGGGAGAGGCGGCGGGGAGAGAGGGGCCATCTCGCCTTCCCGCCTCTGCTCTCGGCATCTGACAGTCACAGGAGGGCACAGCTGGCGAGGGCCCTAGGGTCAGGGAGACCCATGACTCGGTGTTACAGACAGGGAAACTGAGGCCCAGAGAGGTGGTGGGACTGCGGCAGGATGGGCGCTGCTGGCAGCAGAGAAATGGCTGGCGTCCGTCTCCTGGACTCTCCTCGGTGCCCACTGCCTGGTCCCTGCTGGAAGGGAAGGGGCCCTGGGTCCCCAAGGCCAGCCGAGCCAGCTGCCCGAGACGTGGCGGTGACAGGAGGAGGTTGGGTGGCTCTGCTCATAGCGCCCACTCAGGGGGTCTGAGCCCAGGAGGAGGGACAAGGGCACCAACCAGGCCTCACCTGCTCCCTAACCTGGGGCAGCCGAAGGCCAGTCTGCAGGGGGCTGGGGGGGCAGGCCGGACAGCACCTCCTCCAGAGTGGAGGAGAGTCAGGGTGCCCCATGCCGCTGCCTTTCACACTGGCCAGGAGCCCGCTGTGTGGGCCCGGGGGCACCTCTGGGCCCCCGAAGGTGAGTCAGAGGCAGCCCAGTCCCCGCGGAGTGCCTCGTCCCACAGGAAGACAGATGAGTAAACAAGCAATGACCAGAAGGTTCCCACGGAGAGGTGAGGTCCACACGGAGAACAGGGTCCTCCAGGGGGTCCTGACCACAGCCCCAGAGCTGGGCCCTGAGGGTGAGTCTCAGAGCAGGATGGGGGGGGGCGGGCATTCCAGGCAGAGGGAACAGCACAAGGACACGGCCGGGGCTTCTGAGACCACCTCTTCAACATCGGAATTCAGTCGTTGGTTTAAGAGAACCTATTGAGCGTCGTCAGAGTTCCGGCCCAGGAGGGAGACAGAGGGAAGGAGCAGCCTGGTCCTGACCTGGGGGGTCGTGCCAACTTGACGAAGCGAGTGTATGACAGAAACAACACTGACCTGGCCGCACAATGTGCCAAAAGGACGGGCAGAGTTCGGCCCTGGCACCCTGCGCTCAGGCCCTGGCCCCACCAGCTCTTGTGAGACCGTCAGCTCCCCAGGCTCAGTGTGTGCATCTGTACAATGGGCTGATAATATCAGGAGAAGGCAGGGAAAGAGCCAAACCCAGTGGCCGTCACCACATAGGCTCTTGGTAAATGTTCGTTCTGGCCTCCCAGTGAGGTCTGGAAATGAGAGACATGGGAGAAGGTGGGGCGGGGAGACTGGGTGCGAGAAAGGGAGTGCGTGTGATTGCATGCATGTGCACGTGCATGTGACAGAGGAGGTGTTGTGTGTGCAGGCATGCACGAGTGGGTTGAGTTGTGCACGTGTATGAGTGTGTGTTGTGGTTGTGTACGTGTGTGTCTGTGTGAGTGTGGATAACTAAGTGAACGTGTGAGGACGTGAGTGTGCGTGTCCGTGTGTCTGCGGGGACGGGGCCACCTGCGGCCTGCCTCCTGGGAGAGGCGACTGAGCTAAGCCTTGAAATGTCAAATGCACGAAGGGGCCAAGTGGCCTGGAGGATGACCCCTCGAGGTGGCTGGAGGGACCAGGAAGGGGACCAGGCCCCTGGAGACACCAAGGAAGAGGGAGACACCTGCTTCGGGGGGGAAGCCTCATCACCCAGCTTCCTCCGGGTCAAGGTGGCCCCAGCAGCTGAGCCAGACCCTGGGGAGGAGCAGGCCGGACGGAGGCCCCTCCCACATTATCCAAGACTCCGCATGGCTTCCTCTCTGCAGGTGCCTCTGCAGCGTGAGCCACACTCTCCACGGCCGGTGTCTGCCCGCTCTCCCTGCTTCCCTCCCTGCCAGTCTCCTGCGCACCCTGCTCGCCAGCCACATCCAACCACCTTCTCAGACACCACCTTCCCCCACCCTCCGCCTGTGCCTTCCCGCCGGGTCTGCCCATGCAATCCTGGGGCAGCCCCGGGAGCCGGTCTCCCCCATCTGTCCCTGCCCCTGCTTTCCTGCATCCCCATGACGGCCTGTGCTCCCACATTCATCTATGACAGTCCTCATGCTGTGCTGTCATTTACAAAACGGTGGTCACTAGACCCAGGGCCATGGGAAAAGTTGTCAAAGAATTCTCTCCATAAAAGCCACCAGGATTCGAGAGCAGGGACTCAGACAGGTGTTCACAGCAGCACGATTCACAGCAGCCCAAAGGTGGAAGCAACCCAGTGTCCGTGGACAGATGAACAGATAACAGAATGCGGTGCATACGTGCAATGAAATAGGACTCAGCCGTAAGAGGGGGGGACCCTGGCATGCTACATGGGTGATCCCGGGAGACATGATGTTGAGTGAAAAACGCCAGAACAAAAGGAAAAGCAGGGTATGGTTCCACCTCCGTGAGGTCCCTGGAGGAGTCAAATCATGGAGACAGAGAGGACAGTGGGGGCCAGGGAAAGGGGGGGAGGCTGGGGAGTTAGGGGCTAATGGGGACAGAGTTTCAGTTTGGGAAGATGGAAAAGTTTTGGAGATGGATGGTGGTGATGGCTGCAAAAATGTGAATGGCCTTAATGGCACTAAACTGTACATGAAAAATGGTTAGAATGGTAAATTTTATGTTATGTATAGCTTACCACTGGGGCGGGGGGGGGGCACCAAGCACAGTTTTTCAAGGAAGTTCTTGTTAGATGTGAAGGAACAGTTTTCTTTCTGTGTAACCTGTTGTGAATAATAAAAAAGGCAGACAGAGGGCCCGGCTCCCTCCCTGGGGGCGATGTCCTGTCTGCTCCTCCTGGGAGCCCCAGGCCCGGCATGGCAGGGGTGGGGGGGAGGACAGATGCACAGTGAAGTACCCGGATAGCAATGGCTTCAGGACTAGGATCCCGCAGTCCTCAGGATGACATCTGGCACCCCTTCTCCCCTCAGCACCCCCACCCCAGCCTAGGAATCTTCTGAGCGGGGCAGGGCACCCCAAGGAAAACACAAAATGACCCAGTGGGGTGCAGAAAAAAATGTTAGCTTTCTTTCCACTTTTATTTTTACTCTCATTATTTTGAAACGTCTGCGTTGTGTGTATGTAATACAGCAGTACATGTCTAGCATTTGCAAATAAATAAACAGACATATGCCTGGAGATCTGACTTGGGAACAGACTAAATCTGGGAATTCTTTTTTATATCTTTCACTTCGCCCAGTGCAGGCACCAGACACATTTTAAGAATGGCCTCAGTGAGCGGCCCTGGCATCTGATTCTTCCCGTGCAAACTCGAGAGCCAACCCGATTCTGAGAGTGAGGAACAGCTGCACACACGCCGGACTCTGCACACGTCCTTGATCTCGGCCACAGACTGGACACTGATCCTGACTCCAAAAATGAGCGCTTTCCCGAGTCACAGCCTAAATCCCGACCCCAGACTAAGCCATCGTCCTAACGTCCCGACACTGTCTATACGCTGAGCCCCACCCCCGTTTTCCTGAGCAGGGCACCCGATCAAAAAAGTCAGAGGCAGCTGCTGACCGTTCGAGGGGGACGTTCTTCCCACTGAAGAGGTGGGAGAAGTGAGACTGTCACGTTCACATTCGCCCTGCAGACAGAATCCACTCCCCCTTTTACAGATGATGGAACCGGGGCGCAGAGCGGCTCGTTCGCATCTCCACGGTTACAGGGCTAGAAAGCCTCAGAGCCGAGACTCAACCCTCCTGGGTCTGACCCCAAAATGGATGGTTTCTACCGGACTCCCTCTTGCCAAACCACGAGGAAGCGCTTGGCAAAGGCAGCCCAGGGGCCGGGTCCGCTCTTTGTCAGCAAGTTCTGGGCCTCTCCCCCCAGCACACGTCCATACACACCGGCTGGCCAGTCCTCCTCATGCACACAACTCAGGCCCGGGTCGCCTTCCCCAGCCGGGCGCCCCCTGGTCTGTCCTTCCCCCGCAGCAGCAGGGCCCCTGAGGACCCTCCTCTGGGCCTGGGTGCCGGCGGGCCTCGCGCAGCAGCGCTCAGGGGATGGTTGGGAGTGAGGGGCAGTGAGGGGCACAGAGGACCCTCACCCTCAGCCACACTTCCAGGGGTGGGACTTGGTCCCTTCTGGTGCGGACACCCTGCAATGACCCTGACCCCAAGGTCAGTGAGCGTGCACCGACCCTCAGACCAGAAAGCAACCACAGGTCTGGGGGAAGGGGAGAGAACTGAGAAAGAAGAGAGGAAAACAGAGAGGACAAGGGCGTCTCCCACTCCCCGAGCCTCTGGATGGCGACCACAGAAAAGAGCCAAGAAAACAGGCAATGGGGCGGGGAGCAGGCGGCCTTCAGGTCCCAGGCGGCCCACCTGAAAGGCCACAGAAGCCAGGCCGGCGTGGCTCAGTGACTGAGTGTCCACCTATGAACCCGGAGGTCAAGGCTCGATTCCCGGTCAGGACACGTGACCAGGTTGTGGGCTCAATCCCCTGTGGGGGCATGCAGGAGGCAGCCGATCAGTGATTCTCTCTCGTTGTTCATGTTTCTATCTCTCTCCCTCTCCCTTCCTCTCTGAAATCAAATATATATTTAAAGGCCACAGAAGACCTGGGCTGCAGTGCTGTACCCCCATATTTGAAAAGGATGGCATCTTCCCCCCTGACCATGGCCTGACCTCAGCTGTGCCCCGATCTGCGCCCTCCGTCGCCCCACCTGGGACCAGGGTCTTGGCCTTGGGCCAGTGTACCTCCCTCCGCAGGCAGGTTCGGTGGATGCTGGCATTTTTAGGCTGCACCTGGGCAACCTGGGAGGAAAGGTGTGTGTGGCTTGGGGGTTGTGACCATGACCCCTACCCTGAGAGTCTGGCGTCCCCCCTGCCTCCTGAGGGCATCCTCGGCGAGGCCACAGGCCGCTCCCCAGAGGGTGCTCCTGGGTGTCTCCTGCTGCCAGGCAGCGGGTCACGAGCTCTCAGCTGATGGGTCATCCAGGGTTCAGATGCCAGTCATGTGGGGATGGCAGGACCCCGGGGGCTGGAGGAGAGGCACCAGCTGCCTGGGGATGAAAGGATGGACAGCGTGGAGGATGGTGTCATCTTAGCCTCATCCTGCCCCTGTCCATGTACCCCAACCACCCCAAGAATCTGTTCTCACGCCTTAGAGAGGCAGGACTCCACCTGCCCTGGCCCTGCTGGCCCTCCAGATGCGTACCCTCCCCCGTGTCTGACTCCCAGCACACATCTCACACCCGGCCTCCTCCCCAGGCCGCCCTCCCGCTCCATCTCCTCCCCAGACCACCCTCCCGCTCCATCTCCTCCTGCTTCGTCTCCTCCTGCTTCGTTTCCCCGCACACCCTCGTGCTGCTGGCTGTGGTGACCACTTCTGGGAATTGGGGTCTGCCATGGAGAACCCTGGTGAGCTGTGCCATTAGGGAGTGAGATGCAAAAAACACACATTCATGCCCTAACTGGTTTGGCTCAGTGGATAGAGCATCGGCCTGCGGACTGAAAGGTCCCAGGTTCGATTCCAGTCAAGGGCAAGTATCTTGGTTACAGGCACATCCCCAGTAGGGAGTGTGCAGGAGGCAGCTGATCGATGTTTCTCTCTCATCGATGTTTCTAGCTCTCTATCTCTCTCCCTTCCTCTCTGTAAAACATCAATAAAATATATATAAAAAAAATAAACAAACACACATTCAGTTCAGCCCCAACCTAGGTCTCCTAATAATCAGACACGGCCTCAAACCCAGTCCTGACCCACGTCACTCTGAGCCCTGACGGCAGCCCAGCCACAGACGGAGGCTTGACTCCAGCGAGACACTGTCCGTCAACCTGGGTGATTGTCTGACCCTGACCCCAGCCTGGACCTAAGGCCTGGCCCTGACCCTGACCCTGACCCCAGCCTGGACCTAAGGCCTGGCCCTGACCCTGACCCTGACCCCAGCCTGGACCTAAGGCCTGGCCCTGACCCTGACCCTGACCCCAGCCTGGACCTAAGGCCTGACCCTGACCCCAGCCTGGACCTAAGGCCTGGCCCTGACCCTGACCCCAGCCTGGACCTAAGGCCTGACCCTGGCCCTGACCCTGACCCCAGCCTGGACCTAAGGCCTGGCCCTGACCCTGACCCCAGCCTGGGGTTGGCCCTGAACCCAAATGAATGCTTCTAAGCCTTGATCTTGGCCACAGGTTGGACACTGATCCTGACTCCAAAAATGAGCACTTTCCCGGGTCACAGCCTAAATCCTGACCCCAGACTAAGCCATCATCCTATCTCCAGAATAAACCATCTCTGACACTGTCCATACGCTGAGCCCCACCCCAAATCCTAGACAGTCTTGATCCTGACCCCAGACGGAACCCTGATCCTGGCCCAAGCTTGAGGCCTGATCTCGACCCCAGCCACGGCCCTGACCCGAAGCCAACCCTCTCAGAAAACAGTGCCTTTATTCACGAGGACTGGTCCTCACCCACGGACAGGCCCTCGCTGGCGCCTGGGAAGGGCTGGGTCCACAGCACCCACGGGATCCACAGGACAGCCTCTGCCACGCGGCAGAAGAGCAGGGACCAGCGTGCCATCTCACAGGTGAGGAAACCGATTCTCAGGGCGGCTTAACGCGTTTCCCGTGGTTGCAATAAATAGAACTGAACCAAAGAAGCAGAAGCCATAGGGAGACAGTTTTCGGGAAAATCTCCCCGAAGTCGGCAGGGCGAGGACAGAACAGGCCTGGCGCAGAGTAGGAGCTCCGCGTGGCTGGAGGTGAGCCAGCAGAGGCGGGTGACTGGCCCAGTGCTGCAGAGAGCCCTCAGGAAGTGGCGGGAGGGCCCTGGCCTCAGTGGGCCCGCCGGCCCCAAGATGGCCAGGGCCTTCGTGCCTCATTCAGGTGCCCTGAGCTCTTCCCCCAGCCCAGCAGCCAGACCTGCAAGGGCCCTGAGTCCAGCCACCTGAAGCAGGAGAGGCCCAGCCCAGCCAGGTGGGGCCAGAGCTCCGCCCGCCTGCTCGGGCTCCTCTCCCCCCTCCGCATTGTGGGGACCAGGCCTAGATGGGAGAGGAAGCCACCTTGCCAAACTGGCATTCGGCCGTCTCTCTGGGGCGGTGCTGGGCTCGCTGTCCCAGGGCGAGTCCTCACTCTGCCCCAGGCTCGGACGCACAGACCCGGGCCTGGGGAGGACTCGCCACCATTGCCCAAATGCCTTCCTCCCCCAGCACCCCCTTTTTCAGACCTGGGACACCAAGACCCAGAGAGGCTAAGAGGCCTCCTTGGGTGGCACAGCCAGGCTGGGGCGCATCAGGATGCAGACCCCAGACCCCGGCACCTGCCCCGCTCTGGCACAGCCCCACATCTGCCCCAGGAGGGCTGGAGGGTGGCAGGGGGACCTGGTGCCAGGCGGCAGAGGCTGGGGTGGGAGACTGGAGGGCCCCTTGCACCACTGCCCCCCCCAGGCTCCCCAGCCTGGCTCCATCCACCCGGCTGCCCAGCTGCCGGCACATCCGCCCAGGCCCAGACATCAATCCACACCAGGGCCCTGGCTCCCTCTTTCTTTGCTGCCCTCCTCTTCCCTCCCCAACTCGAGCCTTTTTTTTCTTCTTCTTCTCCTCTCTCTCTTCCAACATGTCATTACAGTAGAAACAAAAAGCGCGGGGACAATGCGGGCATTGATGGCAGCCCCCTCCCGGCCCCCTCCCCCCGCGGTGCGTGCCAGCACTCTTTCCACCCGCCCAGGGCTGGAACCGCTGCCAAAGGAGCCGTGCTAATAAACAAGAGGAACCAGATAAACCAGGAACACAATAGAGGGATTTGTTGCACTTAGAATGGTGGGAACAATGTCAACGTCGCGCGCAGCTGCTTCTGAGCCCCCACCCCCCCAAGCCCTGCCAAGCAGCCCCTCGCCCCCAGCCCCTCTGATTTATGAAAGGTCAGAGGGCACCATGGCTAAAGGGCCCCTTCCTTGCATCCCTCCTTAACCCTTCGGACACAATGGTGCCTTCTCTGGCGAGTGGGGGCGGGTGTGAGCGCAGCACTTCCTGGAGCATCCTGGGGTCGCTGATGGGGGCGCAGAGGGAGGAGTGGGCTCCCAGATGCCTCGGGCCAGGGGCGGCCTCTGGATCCAGGGCCTCCTTGCAGGTGGCACCTCCTTAAAGGCTCCCACGGGTGTGGCCGGAGCCCATGTTGGGTCGACGCACGCAGGCTGCTGCCCAAGCTGTGCGTTCGGGCCAAAGACAGCCGCTGGTGCCCTGGGGGGGGGGGGGGTGCTGAGTCCCTTGTGGGTGCTGGGGTGTGAGGATGAGCCAGACGCGGTCCTGAATTCGGGGGGGCACAGGCAACGGGCGTGTGGGAGCCCCGGGAAGGGGGCCTGACCCTGCTGGTCTGGGCAGGTACGGGGAACTGCCCAGGGCGGGTTCCGGGAGGAGGTGATACTTGGGCTGAAGCGGCAGCACCAGCAAAAGCAGGAAAGTTCCCAGCAGAGGTCAGAGGGCAGATGCACCCCTTTCCTGCCGCTTCTCCTTCAGTAAAATGAGGTAATAACAGAACCTGTCTCGCCCTCCCCGTTCAGCCTGCGGACTGAAGGGTCCCAGGTTCGACTCGCTCAGGCACATGCCCGGGTGCTGGGCTCGATCCCCAATAGGGGGCGGGCAGGAGGCAGCCGATCAATGATTCTCTCTCATCTATTGATGTTTCTATCTCTCTCTCCCTCTCCCTTCCTCACTGAAATCAATAAACATATTTTTAAAAATTAATAATAATAAAATAAATAAAAGTTCCTGTCTCACGGGGGACTTGGGGAGATTAAATGATACAAATAGGTACTCAGTGCAGAGCCTGGCGCATGGCGAGGTTCACAGGTGTGCCCATTGCTATTGTTGCTGTGATGCTCACAACCACCCTAGGGGGAGACCACAGCCTCCACAGACGGGCGGCTGGGCTGGGTCTCCCCCGGGGTCACACCGCCAGGATGCCCACCCAGGCTCCATACCCCAAATCCAGGAATATTTCCTGCCTCCTCCATTGCTTTGGGATGGACACCCAAAATAAGCAATCTGGGGTTGAGGGTCAGAGGAGTGCTAAATGACCTAATCCAAAAATAAATCAATCAATAAATCGCACGTCTTTAGTCCTTTCACGGTTACGCCCAAAGTAGCAGAAGAAAAATGCTAGTAAGTCTCCAGTTCACCTAGCTCTCACCTCTGCTGAGCAGGGACCTCTTGACAACACACTGACCACTCCTGCCAACCCCACTGGGGTGAGGTCCCTTCTGTGGGCACCAACTCTTTCTCCAACAGAGAGAAATAATAATAATCGCTAAACTCCAATCCTTTAGGAATTCCTATTAGCTTTATCTTCCAAAGAGATCCAGAATGTGCAATCTCACTTCTATTCAACATTGTAATAAGGCAAAAAAATAAAAGGTATACAAATTATAAAGGAAGAAAATAAAACTATCTTTATTCACAGGCAATATAATCACCTCTACAGAAAATCCTAAATAATCTACAAAAAAAATCTACTAAAAAAATAAGTGAGCTTAGCAAGGTTATAAGTATATTTCTATATACTAGCAAAAACAATAAGAAAATTTTACATATCATTTAAAATAAGACCATAAAATATGAAATAGTTAGGGTAAATGTAAATAACAAATGTATGACATGCTAGTAAAGACACTAAATCCCTGCCCAGTGTGGCTCAGTTAGTTGGAGCATTAGCCTGTTCACCAAAAAGTGGCGGGTTCGATTCCCAGTAGGGCACATACCCAGGTTTTAGATTGGATCCCCAGTCGGGGTGCATGCAGGAGGCAGCCGATTGATGGTTCTCTCTCTCTCTCTCTCTCTCTCTCTCTCTCTCTCTCTCTCCCTCTCTCCCTTTTCCTCCCTAAAAGAAAGGTTTTAAAGGCACTAAAATGGGTGGAGAAGAAATGACCTGACCCAAATAACTTCACACATGATGTTTTTACCTGATACTATAATGCTAAAGACAAAAATAACCGCACAAATACTGTACGCGGGGTGGTAAACTGGTTTCTCATAAGGCATAGCTTAGCAATTCTGAGACTACTTTACATGTACACTCAGTTTGGACAAATAGGTAAATATACTCTTGATAACAAGAGCCAGGCTTCTCACTGTCAGAGAAAGGAATGACCGATATGCAATGGGGAACATCTAGCATAAATCCTGTGGTGCTGGAGGTGGTGCTTAATTTCCCTCTCCTCTGCGAGCTAGACTCAGTGATTCACTTCTGACAGAGAAGGAAAAAGGAAAATGGAATCTTGACAGTGGAGGATGTGGCCAACACCACCTTAACCCAGTGACCACTGATCACTCCTGACATCACCAATATCACATTGACGTCATCAATGTCACTATTATGTATCCCCTAACATGATGCAAAGAGTAGGACAACCCCCCAAAGCCCATACCTTCAGTCTAATACTGAGAAAATATGAGAAAAACGCACATTGAGGGATATTCTACAAAATGCCTGACAAGTGCTCTTCAAAAATGTCAAGGTCATGAAACACAAGGAAAGCTTACCTGAGGAACTGTCACAGGGGGAGGAGACGGAGACAGGACAACTAAAAGCAATGTGGTATCTGGCTTGGATCCTGGAAAAAGCAAAGGACATTAGAGGAAGCCGGGTGAAGGGTATACAGGACTCTTTGTGCTGTCTTTACAGCTCTTCTGTAGGTCCAAAGTTATTTCAAACTAAAAAGTAAAAGAGAAAGCCTATCAATTAATATAGCAAATACTTTGGAATAAATTGGACAAAAGATAAAACATTACTGAGAATAAGTAACAATACAGATAGATGGAGAGATATACCACATTCATGGATTGAAAACTCAATATTTTTTAAAAAAAACAAAAAACCAACTCAATATTGTTAAGATATCAATTCTCTCCAAATTGTTCTATGGATTTAATCCAACCCCAATAAGAATCCTGGAAAGCTCTTTTGGAGAAACTGACAAGCTGACTCTAAAATGTATGTGGAAATGCAAAGGATCTCAAATAGTCAAAATAATTTTGAAAAGGAACAAAGCTGGAGGGATGATATTGCCTGATCTCAAGACTTACTATCAGGATACAATAACCAAGACAGCATGGTGTAGCCCTAGCCGGTTTGGCTCAGTGGATAGAGTGTTGGTCTGCAGACTGAAGGGTCCCAGGTTCAATTCCAATAAAAGCATGTACCTCGGTTGTAGGCTTGATTCCAAGCCCTGGTCGAGATGTGTTTGATGGCAACCAATCGATGAGTTAACTCACATCAATATTTCTCTCTCTCTCTCTCTCTCTCTCTCTCTCTCTCTCTCTCTCTCTCTCTCTCTCTCTCTCTCTCTCTCTCTCTCTCTCTCTCTCTCGTCTCCCTTCCACTCTCTGTAAAAATCAATGGATTAGCCAAAAAAAAAAAAAAAAAAGACAGTATGGTATTAGCATAAAGAAAGACATATTGATCAATGGGAAAAAGAGAGACTAAAGGATAGACCCATACATATGTCAACTGATTTTCAACAAAGGTGCAAAAGACATGTCAACAGGGAAAGAAATCTTTTCAACAAATGGTTCTCAAACAATTGAATAATCACATGCAAAAAGAAACAAACAAAAAAACTGTGACTCTTATCTCACACAATATCCAAAAAAAAAAAAAAAAAAAAAAAAAAAGCTCCAAAGCAGATCAAAGACCTGAACGTAAAATATAAAACTTTTAAAAGAAAATATAGGATAAAATCTTTGGGACCTTGGGGCAGAGATTTCCTAGCTATAACACTAAATGCACAACCTATAAAATAAAAAACTGATCAATTGGGCCTCATCAAAATTTTCCAATTTTGCTCTTCAAAAAACATCATTAAAGAGAATGAAACAAACAAACAAACAAACAAACAAAAAACAAGCCAAAGACTGAGGGAAAATACTTTAAAATTGCATATCTAAGTAAAGGGCTGTAATCAGAATATATGAAGAGTCCTCAAAACTCAATAATGAGCAAACAAACAACCCAGCTTTCTAAATGGGCATAAGATTGGAAGAGGCCCTTCACCAAAGAAGGTACACAGACGGCACATAAGCGCACGCAGAGATGCTCAGGGTGACTGTCCTCAGGGAGATGCAGACTGAAACCACTTCACCCGAGACGCTGCACCTCAGACGATAAAGTTCAAGACTGTCCAGTGGGGCCCTAACCGGTTTGGCTCAGTGGATAGAGCGTCAGCCTGCAGCCTGAAGGGTCCCGGGTTCGATTCCGGTCAGGGGCATGTACCTGGGTTGCGGGCACATCCCCAGCGGGAGATGTGCAGGAGGCAGCTGATCGATGTTTCTCTCTCATCGATGTTTCTAACTCTCTATCCCTCTCCCTTCCTCTCTGTAAAAAATCAATAAGATATATTTAACAACAACGAAAAAAGACTGTCCGGTGGGGGAGGCGGAACCTCAGACACCGCTGGTGGGGACGCACGAGGTGCACCCCTTCGGAAATCAGTTTGAGAGTTTTTTTGAAAGTTAAATACGCGTCCTCCTACCGTACCATCCAGCTATCCCTCTTCCAGGTACTTGTACTGAACCACATCTTCCAACAACGGGAATGATGGCCCTTCCGGGACCCCCCCCCCCGCCCCCGCCCGGTGCCCTCCGCCTTGGTCTAAAGGGATGTGGGGAGTAGAAGAGCTCATCAAACGCAAATGGCTTCATTACAAAGGGGTGGGGCGTCCGGGGGGACCTGAGGACCCCACATCCCACTGATAGGCCCCGGCAGCCCGAGAGCGCCTGTAACCCACAATGTCCTCGGGACAGGAATCCCCACTCTCTGTCACTCAGGCATTCATTCATTCACCGTCCATTATTCAGCGAGCACTTACGGGGCGCCTGCTGCATGCGCCCCCAGGCCAGGCTGGTAGGGAACGGGCGCCTTGGGCACCTTCTTGAGACCAGATGCCCCTGGCGCTGGCTCTGCCATTTGCCCTCCATTAGGACCACCGGGAGGGATTTCCTGCCCCCCCCCACCCTGGCTTGCAGACCTGGAAGGGGCAGGGGTCTGGGTGGCATGGGGGCTGCTCCCCTTGGGCCCCCCTCCCTTCTGTGCTCCAGAGCTGCCGGCTGCCGGGGCCCCCACGGCCCCCACCTCCTCTGAGCAGGGCCTTCCTCTCCCTGCTCATCCTCACAAGTCAGGACTCTCGTCCCTGCAGCTGGATGCCCTGTCCTGCCCACCAGCCACCCCACTGCTGCCGCCCTTCCAGCCCCTGGGGTTGGCACTGTCACCAGCCTGCTCGCCCTCTGCCTGCTGCCCTCCAGGAGCTGCCCCCCCAAGTGCATCCTGGGCGGGTGCTTTCAGGAGGCGCAGTGAGGAAGGGGCGGGGTATAGAGAGACGTCCCTGCCACCCAGGTGCCCGGATGCTCCCTGCAGGTGCCCGGGGCCAGTGCCCAGTGCTGTGTCCGTGCCTTAGACCTCAAGTCTGGAGTCAGGCTCACGCTCCCTCTGTGGCTCACCCCCGTTGACCTTGGGCACATCCCTGGCCCTCTTTGGGCCTCTTGGCTCTATTCACTGAGGAAATGGAGCTCTTGTAACTAGGAAATCCAATTCCTTCTGAATGTCACCAGGCTGTGGTTTCCCAGAACAACTGGAGAAGGAGCAGGGCGCGCCCCGGGAACTGGGACAGGGACCCCGAGTTGGCCCGCTGCCCCCTCCAGAGCGCTTTACAATCAGGTGTCTCTTTCCACCTGGGCTCTGCCAGGGAGGACAGAGGCCCCCAGGGGCCCCCTCGTGCAGAAGAGGAAGCTGGAGGTCAGGGAGGTGCGGACCTCCCCGGGACCACAGCATGAAGAGAAGTGACAGCGCTGGGACCACAGCTACACCCGCCTGGGCTCTGTCCCCTGCCTTCCTCCAGCCCTGCCTGAGCCAGGCCCTTTCTGGGGCTCTGTGTGGGGCGGGCAATGGGCCCGGCAGGATGGAGAAGCTGCTCCTCGCTCCCCTCCCAGCCCTCCCCAGAGCCTAGCTGACCCCCGACATTTGGACTGGAGTGAGAGGGTGTCTGCTCTGGGTGGACAAGGCCAGGCCGGCTTCGCTGTCGTCTGTAGTCTCGCCTGGGCCAGGGAGCCCGTCCTGACCCTGTGCTGCCTACTCGGTGCTGAGAGGACAGCAGGGGGAGGGTCACTCTGACCCTGTGACCCCCAGGCCCCCTGGGTGGGTGCACGGCGTCCAGCCCCTGCCTTCTCTCCCAGCAGCTGTCCATCTAGACCAGCACCTCTCAGCCCACTGGTGTCAGGGCAGGAGGAACTGTTCTGAAAACCAACCGTTTGGGGGCGAATACTTTTGTACAACACAACAAACACTAATGCCTAAAAACGGGCCATGCTCAGGGGATTGCAGCGATGTCGAACTGTTACACAATCTCTCAGGTCTGCACTTGACTATAGCCTGTACGTATTCCGCCAGGGAAGGTACCAGTCTGCAGGCGCCTCCCATCCCCTCTGCCTGACAACCCTCACCGGCCACCTACACAGACCAAGCGGTCACCCATTCCACCCTAGTGTCTCCTGGATGGGACCCCTCCTCTGGGCTCCCCGGTGTCCGGCCTGGCCCTGTCATCAGCTCCGCATACGAATGGACGGACTCTCACAGCAAGCGGCTCAGAAATCCTTCCATCTGCCCTGCGGACAGTGGTTCTCACCCCTAGAGACCTTTTCTTTTTAATGCAAGACTTTCCTCCCTTCACCACGGCCACCTATGAAGCTGCTGTCAGCCTCGTTTGTCAAAAATGGAGATTTCAAACACTCGGGGACTCGCCCACGGTCACGCGGCCAGCGAGTGTCAGGATCAGGGTTCCAGCCAGTTCTGCGGCCGCTGGGGCTCTGATTACTCGTATTTGCTTGCGGATGGCGACGGCCTACCTATCAAGCAGGCGATCACGACCTGACAAGGTTAAATCTCTAACAAAAGCAATAAAGGTGGTGAAGAAGTGGAACTGTAAAGCTAAACGCTAACCATAACGAAAGTATAAAAATATAACTATTTATGCACCAAATAACAGCATCAACAACCATAAAGCAGACACTACAGGAGATTCAGGGAGGAAATGAGCACATTGGAAACTTCAACCTGCTTCTCTCAGTCCTGACAGATCGAGTGCGCAACAGTAAGAAAGTTTGCTGGAAGTTTGCTGATTGAGGTGTAAACCCCAATACTCATGTATGCACGTGCTCAGATGCGCCCCAAACATCCGCCCATCCTCCATCTAGAGACGAACTGGGCTGCTGTGCACCTGGGCGGCAGGGACGTCTCTCTGCACCCCGCCCCTTCCTCACTGCGTCTCCTGATAGCACCCGCCCAGGGTGCACCTGCGGGGGCAGCTACTGGAGGGCAGCAGGCAGAGGGCGAGCAGGCTGGTGACGGTGCCGACCCCAGGGGCTGGAAGGGCTGCAGGTTACAGACAGACACGTTCAGATGGACAGGGAGCCGCACACAGTTAGGGGTAAAGGTGTGAAAACATTTACACCAAACTTACCGCCTCCTGGACAATGGGGTTGGGAGCTTTACTTTCTTCCTTTTGTTTCTCTATATTTTCTAACTTGTCTACAAAACTGAATGTAGCTCACGTGGATTTTTTTGTTTTTCTGGCACTGTTTTGTAGGTACAGGGCACATGGGGTTCTGGTTGGCTGAAGGTGCTAGTGTATGTAACACAGACCTCAGTGAGCCACCTCCCGCCTCTCCACGGGGGAAGCTGGGAGGATACAGTAAGAAGATACATCACAGACAGCTCCAGGCGCACCGGGAGCCCTTGGAACGTAGGGGCTGGCATTGCCACCAGCTTCTGGCATCTCTCACTCCAGCCGCTGCCCGATGAGTTCCCAGATCTCTCCTCCTCTTCGCTCCCCTCCTCGGCCCTGTCCCAGCACAGGTCCCCATCATCTTGCCCAGGATTAACACCTCGGCCCCCTAACCGCCTCCCAGACTGTCTCTTCCAGCGCCTCCCCATCTACCCTGCCAATCATGCCTCTCCCCTGACGCTTTGAGAGTGAACTTTAAAAAAAAAAAGCCTGGGTGACAGAAGATGATTTGACTGTGGGTGGTGGGCACACAGTGCGATATACAGATCTTGTAACGTAGAATCTCACCTGAAACCTATATGGTCCTAGGAACCAATGTCACCCCAATACATTTTAATTAAAAAAAAAAAGTCTGTCCATGTCACCACCCGCCTCTCCTTCTTAAAATTTCTCCAAGGCTCCCCATTGTCCTCATGATGAAATCCCCTGCCACCCTTTCTAGTGTCACTGTGGCCCCTCCCCTGTTCTCCGGACTCTAAGTCCAAATATTGTGCATCTCCCAAATCCTCCCTATGCTGTCCTTTCTCTGTGCCTTCACTCATGTATCTCCTTTAACTTTAATTACCATTAGGCTGCTTTTCTCTCTGTTCAAACCCTTCTTCCTCTTTAAGGTTTGGTCCAAATGTCACCTCCACTGGGAAGCCTTCCTTGATTGCCCCAGACACAGCTCCTGTTACTGAGCACCCTCGGCTGCTGTCTCACAGAATCATTTCAGAAGACCCTGTAGGTCTCAGGCACACCCTACTTCATACTGAGCATATGAAAATGCGCCCTCATCACATATTAAATATACTCATTTGGCTAAAAACAAATTTTAAAGGGTTTTTGTGATTTTTCATTTGGAAATTTTGATTAATTTCTATTCTGCTATTTTCGTCACATACTTTGAAACTGATGTTTTCTTTAGTTCTCAAATTATTTTGTGGCCAATAAAAAGCCTCTAGGCTCTGAGGCTCCCCTGCCAGAGGTTAAGAAGATCTGGTGTGTGGCCACCCGACGCTGACCACGCTGGGTGCAGAGAATTAGGCGTTTATCTACCCGTCTCCTCCTCAGGACCACGAACCTCAAGGTCAAGGGGAAGCGCCTGGTCCTCTCTACGTCTCTGGTGGCAGCAGAGGCCGGCATGGAGTAGGCACTCGGCACCGACCATGGGATAAATACGTTCACAAATTCCTCTAACATCTGTCTTTCGCCTCCATGATTCAAATGCATCACCGCGCGGATTTATTTCGGTGTGTGTCGCTGTGTCTCTAGAAAACATTTCTGTAATTTGTATCTGTTCTCTACAGAGAGCTGTGCCGTGCCTCCTGTTGGAGTGGCCGGCGTGTGTGCCGTCGAGAGCCCACTGTGCGCCCATGTGTGACCTGCCCTGAGCCTCATGGCAACTCCATGACGCAGGTCCCAGTATCCCTGTGGACAGAGAAGGCAGCGGAGGCTCAGGGCAGGGAACTAGCTTGCAAATAAGAGGTTGCAAAGTAAGGGGTGAACTCAGAACTGTCCGACTCCCAGTCCTCTGGCCTCCCTCGCAGCCCTCCCCGCCGCCATAGGCCCCCGTCAGCCGTCACTCCTCACTCCCCTTGTCCATTCCTCTGCTTCCAGGCAAGACACAGATCTCACCTCCACCCACACCCTTCATCCCTCAGCAGCGGGGCTGTCTCAACACCATCACTCCGTTCAGTCCCAGACATGTTCCAGAGCACCTACTATGTGCGGAGCACTGTGCTGGGACCGAGAGCTGAAATAATGAATGCCGTGGTCGCCAGGCTATGAGCTCCTCGAGATCAGAGACCCGGCTCAGAGTAGAGAGACGGTGAGACCTCGCCCCTCACCCTTCACTTTGATCATGTTGGAGAATGTCACCTTCAAACACCCACCACCCCTCCCAAGCCGGGAGGGACACCCTGGGCTGCCCAACCTCTTACCCACAGTGAGTCTGTCCCTCTGGGCTCGGGGCACCAGCCACCCTAGACCCCTACACGGGGTGTGGAGAAGAGCATGGGACAGGCCTGGCCCACCTGCCTTCCTCCTCCCGGGGTCTCAAGGTCAGAGGTGAGATCCCAAGGTGATCCTCCTACTAAACCTCCATATTTGTAGAGCAACTCTATGGTTTGCAAAAGGCTCCAGCTCCTTTCTTTCGATAGATCCTCCCCATCCCCGCTCAGGACAAGGAATTCTCCAGTCCACTCCGCTGCTAGAGGGGGAGTTGGGGCCAGGCCCCGGGCCAGCACCCAGGAGTCCAGACTCCAGCCACGCAGAGGGGCCTGCAGGCTCGGTCTGCCTCTCACGGCCTCAGATGAGCCCCTCTTTCGAAGCCTCCGCTCCCTGTCTGGGCCATAAGGTCCCGCCAAGGCTTCAGCACGCCCAGGACGACCCTGGTGAGGAAGGCTGGCTGGGCTGCCGAGGAAATGGAGGCCGGAGCTTGCAGAGCTCCCCAGCGGCCGCCCTCTCCCCACCCTGCACTGTCGCTGTCGGGGAAGACACCCCGTCCCAGCAGGGCCAGCAGGAGTCACCAGGCGTGGAGATGGGCACCAGGGAGTGTCTGGGCCAGGACACTCACCCCCGCCGACACTGCGGCCCAGGAGCAGCAGTGACAGGTTCCTCCAATGGCCCTGGAGGGCGGGCTGCCAGGCCAGACTCCATCCCACAGTCAAAGGTGCACACGGTGCCTCCAGCCCAAGGGCCCTGGAAGCCACCCAGACCTCCCATCATATTAACAATCACAATAAAAATAACAGCAGCGCCCAGTGGTCAGCCAGTGCGTCAGGGCCTTACATCTGTTACCTCACAACCAGCAGCCGGGGCTGGATGACCCGTCTTACAGACAAGGCCCCAGGGGCTCAGAGACACTGGGAGCCCTGCCCCGGCCGCACAGGCCGTGGAGCCGCCACCCTTTGCATCCAGGGCTCTCGCCCCATGCGGTCCAGAACCTTTCATTTTGGTTCAGAGGCCAAGCCAGCGCCTGGGAGCCCCCCGCGGGCAGCGTCCTGGCAGTGGGCTGAGAGGCACATGGCTGATGGGTAGGTGGGTCCCCTCTGGGGCCTCAGCCTGCCCGTCCTGAAAACCAGGAATTTGACCTCGACTTTCTCCAAGGCCCTTCCTTAGGCCGGGACGTTCACCATGTCTCCAGAAGCCCGCGGGACCACGTGCCCACACCACGGCCTGGCTGAGCTCGCGGTGGCTGCGTGCCCCAGCGCCCCCCCACCTGCAGGCAGCAGGCAGAGCCTGTGTCCTCTGGCAGGAATGTCTCAGCTCACCTGGAACCAGGCCACTGGACCGGGGACAGAGGGCACCCCTCGGGAACCCAGCTGGCCCTCCACAGCGCCAGCCTCAGGGCCGTTCCCACAGGGAACGCTAAGGACCCCAGGCAAAGATGGGGGCAGACGGGGGGTGCCCAGGAGAGCAGGCCAGGGGCCCGCCCTGACAGGCCCACAGCCTGGGCCGGGCTCCAGGCCTCGGGGGAGACAGGTACACGGGGGTGGCAGTTGCAGACATCCTGGGGAAGAGGGAAGATGGAGGGAGGAGACCTTGGTGAGGGAGTGACAGGAGAGGGGTCTCCGTCCTGAGTGGGGACAGGGCCACGCTGGTGATGGAAAGCAGGACTCCCGTCCCGGGCTGTGGGCCACCGGCCGGGCAGGCTCCTGTTACCCGCAGGACCCCGTGCCCTTCCTTTGACATCTCTGCCTCAGGCCTCTCCCTGCACCCCCCCCCCCCACTCTCCCTCTCGCTCCCTCTCTCGTGCATTCCTCTGGGAGCTGATCAGGGCTTGAATGACACCCCAGATGACTCTTTGCTATTAATTCCCACACACAGAATGGGGCCCTTGTTCTCCGCTCCCGGAGGGATAGCCGTGGCCAAAGCCATCCCAAGAGTTCCTGACTTAACCCTTCTCCTGGCTGCTCCCTGCATGTCCCCGCGGGGTCCAGAACTATCGTAGACTACAGTACAGTACAGTGTAGCCACAGGGTAAGGGGCCCGCAGTGCGTGGGCGCAGAGAGGGGCCTGGAAGAAGCAGGCTCTTCCCGCCCCGAGCTCCCGGATAACGTCCCCAGGTGGGCGGGCGGGGCCACCCGACCTCCCTGGGCAGCCGGGCCGGCTCCTCACCTGAGGCCCTGTGGCCAGAAGAGCGGGAGGCCCAGGACCAGCGGGACACCCCTGGCCCCCAGGCAGGCTCCTCCCAAAGGGAGCCCGTGACCCCGCCCTGGCCCTAAAGGGTTAATAGGACTGGAGGCCCAACCACTGGCCCTGGCAGGTCACCCAGGAAAGACAAGAGGTGATTCTCTGAGCCTGGAGGACAGCGGAGGCGCTGGTCTGCTGGTCACCTTTGCCCCCTGTCCCCACCGCTGTCCCCACCCGGCACAGAGCCATGGAACTCAGCCAGAGGGGCCTCAGAAGCAGCGGCAGTTACGCTGGGGATGGGGTGGGCTGCAGGGCACAGGCTGAGACAGCAGCAGGGGGACCGGGCATGGCTGTGGCCCAGACCAGGTGGCCTGGGGAGAAGCAAGCTGCAGCCTGGGCTGGAGCCAGTGGGCGGCCCTGACGGTGGGGACAGGACGGAGGCGCAGCGCCCTCAGCCCTGGGAGCCGGCCTGCGATCCTTTGATCCTTTGCACAGACCTTGGTTTCTCCAAATTGTCCCCTCTCCCCATCCCCATGGCTCTCATTGTCCCAGGACCACCACCCCCCGCAGCCGGCCCACATTTCCAGGTGGACAGGGCCAGGGCAGGGGAGGGGTGAGTGGCACAGAGACACAGCACTGCAGGGTGGGGAGGGCAGGGTCAGGGGCTAGAGAGGAAGGGAGAGCAGGAGGGAGAGAGGGCCAGAAAGGGCAGGACAACCACTGCGGGGTGAAGACTGCCAAGCCTCCCAGAGAGAGGGGGCTGCGGGGACTAGGAGAGGAAGAGGAAGCCATGGCGAAAGAGAAGGAAATCAAAGCAGAGAGGAAAGCAAGGCCCAGGGCAAGAGGCAGCGACAGAAGTGGGAAAGGGAGAAAGCAGAGGCCAAAGGGAAAGGAAGAGGAGGAGGAGGAGGAGGAGGAGGAGGGAGGAGGAAGGAGCAGCCCTGGCTGCACTCTCAGGGCCCCTCTGAGTCTTCTGGGTGCTGGCAGTTCCCGCAGCCCCACACAGCTCCCTGCTCAGGACACAGCCGTGAGGAGGGCACTCACCCCAGAGGTGGGGAGTTTGAGTTTGGGGAGGGGGCCTAGAGACCATCTATCTATTCCAATAGTTCCTACGCCAGCTGCAGCACCATCTCTGCGGAGCTTTTAAAAACAGATTCCCACCCAAATGGAAGACGAGGAATGGGACTGGGGGTCAGTGTTTACAGCGAGCTCCCCAGTGAGCAGTGGGGTCACACTGGCATGTGAGGGGGACGCTGGTGGCCACCTAAGGTCACATGACAATCCCCTGCAGAGCTGGACTCCCAGTGAGGCCTCCCAGGAGCCAGCCCAGGGCAGCGTGGGTCAGCCCAGTGCCAGGCAAACAGGAAGGGCTTCAGTGGCAGCGCCCTCTCCCTTTCTCTCCATCCCTCAGCCTCGAGCCCAGCTCTCCAGGGGCTGCCAGGGCCATCGCCATCCCGAGGCCAAGAAATCACATCAGGGAGAAGAAGGCATTGAGCCAGGATGGGATTTCTGTCCCGTTCCGCCCCCGTCCCCCTAGTGCCAAGGCCTGGGGCTGCAAGCTCCAGCCAGAGATGGGGGTGGAGGGTGAGGCCGGAGGGAGGAGGGGAAGACCCGGGTGCTTCCTGTCCCCCCCCATCCCACCCTGCCCTTTCCCTGCAGCCTCCTGGGGCTCAGGGCTGGGCCCCCTGGGGGCGGGGGGGGGGGCAGTGGTATCTGAAGCTGACAGATCTGCCCGTCCTTCCTGCCTGCTGGAGGAAGAGGTGGAGCTGGCTGGGGAGCTGGCTCAGATCCCCCAACCCCTCCTCCCCCTGCCCCAGGCCCTCAGGTGCCTGGTGTCCTACTAAACCCAGCCTGTCCCTCCAGGGCCCCCAGTTCCAAAAGAAGGAAGAGCATGAGAATCAAGATGCTGCCTCCATCACATGAGACCCGGACAAGTCCCCAGCCTCTCAGGGCAGCCTCCCTGCCGGCTCTCATCACCTCTCCAGGCCCCACCGCCCTCCCCACCCAGCCCTCCACCTGCGACACTCACTCATGCATTCATTCATCCGCCAGCTCTGCTGTGCCAGGCACTCAGCTCATCACCAAGGACTCATGAACGTGACATCCTTGTGGGAAGACAGACCATGAATTTCACAGTAACATATGTATATATAATACATCGTGTATATAAAATGTGTAATATGTATATAGTGTCTATTCTATAATTTTATAATATAGCGTACTTATGTGTAAGTGTATAAATGTAATATATAACATGTGTTTATCGTATACTTCAGTACAGTACAGAATAACGAATAACCTCACAATAAGTCTGTAATCACAAATGGCAGTGAAGCAAAGGCCGGGGTGCTTCCGAGAATAACTAATTCTGGAGGCCTGGGAGGTGTCTCTGTAGCCGTGACCTTTAGGCTGAGCCCAAAAGAGGAGCCAAGGAGCCGAAGATGGAAGAGAGCAGGGGAGGGAGCGTTGCGGAGGCTGGGAGGCCGGAAGGCGCTGCCTGGGTTTAAGGAGCTGGAAGGCGGACACCCTGGCTGCAGGCCCGGCTGAGCGGGCCGGGCCGGGTCGGGTCGGGTCGGGTCGGGTCGGGCCGGGCCGTGCCGAGCCCGTCTGAGGACCGGGGACAGCCATGAGAAGAAGCTTGCAGGGGATCCGCCTGTGACGGGGAGTTTTCTTTCCCACGTGCGCGTGTCTGGGCATCTGTGTTCCTACAACCAACGGTGAAGGGCTGACTGCGGGGCGTGAACATGTAGGTCCTGACCCCAAAGAGCCCGGTCCAGGCCAGGGACAGGCTCTCTGGGCAGAGAAGTGGGCAGGGCTTTCAGTGGGTTCCCCTTCTGGTCAATGGGGTTCGACATGCACTGAGGGGCACCTGCTGTGTGCTCACACGGCCAGCACCGAGCAGCTGCCTCAGGGAGACAAGGCCAGATGTGCGCCTTTCCTATAGCCCTGAGCCCGAGAGTAAAAGACGCCCAGGCGCTGGGTGAAAAAGGCAAAGGGAAGTACAAACTGGCAGTTACAAAACAGTCACAGGGTGAGGTACGGCTGGGGACCGTAGCCAATAACATTGTACTAACTGAGCATGGCGCCAGGTGAGTGCTCAGGACTCAAACTACAGGGCGGGGGCGGGGGTCACTTTGATTGTCTAACCACCATGCTGTACACCTGAAACGAATACAAAATCATACTGACTGTCAACTATAATTGAAAAGTAAAATTCAAAAATAAAGAACCCCATCTGGGGAGAGGTCAGGAGTGGGGCTGAGGAGGTCAATGGGGGGTGGGGAGGGAGGGAGACATCCGTAATACTTTCAAAGATAAATATAAATAAAGAAAGAACACCTAGAGGTCTCAGAAGCCAACTCCCTCACAGATGAAGGAATGAGCGAGCCCAGAGCGGGTGGCTGACCTCCCCAAGGCCACACAGCAAGAGCTTGGCGGAGTCAGGAGCAGCTCTTCCGCTGCACCTGCAAAGCCAGGACTTCCCCTCCAGGTTCTAGCCCCAAACAGGAGACATTCAAACTTGGATGTCTCCACTTGCCGCCTGCTCGGGCGGCAAGACAATGCCCACGCCTGGCAGCACACGGGTATACTACACGTCCTGCTTGCACCCAAGCACCCAGACCTGTGAGCACACCCAGGCCCGTGCTGAGTCCTTGCTCTTGTCCAAGTCAGTACAACTCTTCCCCCTGGAAGGGAAGAGCTTTCCCCGGGTGCTGTCATATCCAAGGCATTATTATGCCGATACGGAGGCCACCTGCCTGGACAACGCTGGACATCGACCTGCAGTTGGAATGGCTGAGAGAGGCAATGACTATGTCTGCCTTTTGTCCCAGGCCCTGTGCTAAGTACTTACTATTTCTTGGGGGTGGGGGGGAGGAGTTTCCATTTTTGTGCCATTCCTACAAGATAGGATTGTTATCCCCGTTTTAAAAACGAGAAAATTGAAGCGCAGGAAAATTACACGCTGGCCCAATCCCAGCCCTGGCTCCTGGGGTGGAGACTGGGTTTGGACCCTCGTCTCTCTGGCTCCAGATTTCAGGCTGGTCATCACTCCTCTCCCTTTTTCATTATAAAGTGATGCCCATTGAAGATAAGGTCACCTTACTATGGGGCAGCCCCTCCGAGCTTGGAAAATACTAAAACCCCACAGGATCACCCATTCTCACTTGGAGGGGACAGAGGTAGCCTTGGGACAGCAGTGCACCCACAACGCCAACTTCAAATGGGCGTCTTGTCATGCCCAGCCAGGCCCCTGCCCTGCCCTCGGCATCCCCAACCCTAGGCTGCCAGCTGCCTTCTCGTGACGGAAGGACACAGGCCTCTCCTTAGCCACACACAGCCACCCTGCACCCACAGGAGCAGCCCACGCGGGTCCCACCTGATAAAGGCCACCTCAGCCCTTCCCAGCCTTTCTTTCCTCCACCTGCTCCACCCTCTTCATCCTCACACATGTCCTGTACCATGTTGCCTGTGAAGTGTGTGGGAATGTAGGAATGAATGAATGAATGAACGAACGGACCAGCTCCCAGCTGGTGGACAAGCTTCCTGAAGACACAGTGAGTCTTCACCCCTCTTCATTAACCCCCAGACAGCAGCACCTTGCCTACGGTGGGTCCTCAAAAAACCTGGGTGCAAACAGCTGTGGCAGAGAACTCTGGTCCATGACTAAACAGTCAACCCCAGTCCACCCTTTCCTCTTCTGCTTTAGTTCAACGGTCCTGCCCCGGCTCTGCTGGCCCCAGGGCCACTGGGAGCCGCTGGGAGACCATCCATGCTGGCACTTGGGCGGGATCAGACGCAATGACTCCTATCAAAGCCAAGGTCAGCCGACAGCCACCCTCTGCGGGCAGGTCCCCGTTCTGTGCGCAGCAGGGCCGTGTTCACACATGTTATCTGGTCTAGTCCTCACCACCCCTGGGAGGAAACTGAGACTCAGCGACGCTAGGTCACTTGCCAGGAACACGCCGCTAGTAAGGCGGGTGCCGGGATGCAAACCTGAAGCTGCCTCACTCGAGAGCACCACCCTCGCGGCCTGTGGATTCATTCATTCTCGTCACTGTGCACCTGTGTGCCAGGCAACATGGCGGAAGTGGCACAGACCCAATTCCCAGGTACGAACACCAGTGGGAGTGACGTCCCGCTGGGAAGGTGAGCGAGGCCAGGGGCAGGGAGGGCTCCCGGCCTCGGCCAACAGACAAGGTGTCCTGTGGACAGGGCTGGGCCTGCTGGGCTCGGCCACACCTCGGCAGTGGGGAGAGCCACCGTGGCTGCAGCTTAGGTCAAGGCTGGGTATGGGAGGTGGAGCTCCGTGCTGGGATTGTGGAAGATGAGGAATTGAGGACAGTGTCCTAAGGGACTCCCAGGCCCTCCTGGGGTCAGAGCTCCTCAAGGGAACACCCCACCTTCTTGACTCTTGGAAGAGAGGAAGGTGGAGACAAAGGGACCAGAATGAGAGGAGGAAGAAGAGGAAGAAGAGGAGGCAGAGGAGGAGGGGAAGGATAGGGAGGAGGGCGAGGGGGAGGAGGGGATAAGGATTTCAAACAGATCCATTTTGTAACTGCAGCCCCTAGAGCAGCGGTTCTCAACCTGTGGGTCGCGACCCCTTTGGGGGTCAAACCACCCTTTCACAGGGGTCGCCTAAGACCATCGGAAAACACATCTATAATTACATATTGTTTTTGTGATTCATCACTATGCTTTAATTATGTTCAATGTGTAACAATGAAAATACATCCTGCATATCAGATATTTACGTTACGATTCATAACAGTAGCAAAATTACAGTTATGAAGTAGCAACGAAAAGAATTTTATGGTTGGGTCACAACATGAGGAACTGTATTAAAGGGTCGCGGCATTAGGAAGGTTGAGAGCCACTGGGCTAGAGCCTTGAACACCGAAGCAGGCCCTGCATCTCTGAGAAGAGGAAGGGAAAGCAGTTTCCTAAGCATATTTGCCCATAACTCTGTCTTCTCAAGAAAAGCGACCCAAGTCTGGGGAGCCCAGCGGCCTGAGGTACCACCTTGGAAACACTGGGCCAAGCATTGGCCTCCTGTTGTGACGGATCCACGGGCGATCAAAGCTGGACCCGCCGTTAGAGATAACCTGGGCTGTTCCTCATTTACAGATGGAAACTGCAGCCTAGAGAGGGAAGAAGGCAGCCCAGGCTACACAGGGCCTCCGGAGCCCAGCTGGACTTGACCCCAGCCCGTGGGCTCCAGCCGCCGTTCAGCCGTGAGGGCCTCGGCTGTGCCAGGGTCCTGGGCTTTCACGCAGGTGCCTCCCCTCGAACTCAGCTCCAGGCCAGGCTCTGGCCTCCATCAGCCCCACCCCGGCTCCTGGCCCAGAGCTCTGCACGGACGGACGGTACGTTCACAAAAGTTCGCCACCGCTTGAGCCATCCAGGGGAGGCGCCAGGAAGACTTCCTGGCAGCTGGGTCTGGGTGACAGGAACCAGCAGTGCCCTTCTCGGCGGGCTTCTAAGAAGAGGGCAGAGGCCCAGCCCCAGGCAGCTCTGGGCACCGGCCCCGGCTCCCTTGTTCCTGGAAAGGGTGGGGCTGGGAGGGGAAGGAAGACTCAGGCCCCAGGAGCTGCCTTCATGGCTCAGGTCCAGGACCCTCAGCTTGGACCAGAAACAGGGACAGGCCAGAGCCCCTGTTGGGACAGGCCCTAGAATGCTGTCCTCCCTGAGCTCTCGGCCCTCCACCTCCAGGAAGCCACGCCTGCCTGCTCCAGCCTCTCTGATCTTTTCGGACAGTAACTCAGCTCAGGGAAGACTCCCTGAGGGCATGCTGGGCCCGGAGGGGCTGAGACCCAGAGGAAGGCATGGCCCTGCCCTCAGGGGGCGCCCAGCAAGTGGAGACCCAGCCTGGAGCCAGGCTGTGCGAGGAGGCGAGGCTCCCACCTCACCCCCGTGGGAAGGTGATACAGGAAAAGAATTCCAGCCCTGGCCAGTTTGGCTCAGTGGATAGAGTGTCAGCCTGCGGACTGAAGGGTCCTGGTTTCAATTCCGGTCAAGGGCACAGGCCAGGGTTGCAGACTTGATCCCCAGTGAGGGGTGTGCAGGAGGCAGCCAATCAATGATTCTCTCCCATTATTGATGTTTCTCTCTCTCTCCCTCTCCCTTCCTCTATGAAATCAATAAAAATATTTATATATATTAAAGAATTCCAACCACGGTGTCCAGAAGTGCATCTCTGAAGGGAGGGCCTCTGAGCTGGGCTGAAAGCAGTGACCTGGAGGAAGCGGTGGGCAGAGCAGGTGGGAAGGCCTGGGGACGGGGAGGAGGAGAAGACGGGCCCTCCGTCTAGAGGCTGTGGAGCTCAGTGGTCAGAGCCTCGGGTGCAGGTCCACACCCTCCCATCATGAGCTGGGTGAGCGCAGGCCTGTCCTGAACCTCTCTGTGCCTCAGTTTCCTTCCTAGAAGGAATCTAATAGCAGCACCTGCTCATAGGGCTGTTGAGAAGACGGAATGAGTCAGTGACAGGAGTGCTCAGAGCTGGGCCCGTCCACGGGGAGGCCTAGAAGTAAGGGGTGCAGGCCAGGAGGCCCACCCATAAGGAACGTGCCGCACCCCACCCAGGTCTGATGTTGGGAGCAACAGGCAGACGAGAAACTCCGAAGGCAGGCCCAGGTGGCTGCTCGGTAAACACGTGTGCACGCAAAGTATCTCCGCCCCTCTCAGGACTAAACTGCCTTTTCTAGCGAACAGGTGTTGAATACTTAATGCACCAAGCACTAAACTAGGAGCACACGTGTGCGTTCTTATTTAGGTCTCCCACGTGTATAATATATAACATACACAATACCAGCATTCCACACGCGCAAAAGCCTCACAGCATAACCTGCCCGAGGCCCTGTGCACACCACCAGCAGCGTTTCCTCATCCAGGCCCAGCTCTTCCTGCACCCAAACCAAGAAGGACACGGCCATGCCCTGACTGGTTTGGCTCAGTGGCTAGAGCGTCAGCCTGCAGACTGAAGGGTCCCAGGTTCGATTCTGGTCAAGGGCACCAAAAAAAGAAAAAAGAGAAGGACACGGCCATGCCCTGACTGGTTTGGCTCAGTGGCTAGAGCGTCAGCCTGCAGACTGAAGGGTCCCAGGTTCAATTCTGGTCAAGGGCACCAAAAAAAGAAAAAAGAGAAGGACACGGCCTGTGCAGAGTGGGTGGGGGTGGCCTAGGAAACATCAGGAGCCCCCCATGTCCCATACACTCACCCGGACTAAGTGTGTCCTGGTCCGTGCTGTAGCCTGGCCCCTGGGTCCTCAGTCCTCCCCTCCCCAGCGCACAGCCTCCCTGCCACACCCCAGCCCTGGGTAACTGCACGCGGAGCCTCCAGCCCTGGGGTCCAGAGCCCCGCCCCTCCCGTCCCTGGCGATTTGGGGTCCTCAGGGCTCAGAGAGCCAAGTGAGGTGAGCAAGACCCCATGGGAGCTTCGCGAAGTAACCAGGCCTGGACCCCGTCCTCAGTCCGTTAGAATTCGCCTGTTTGCCATGGGATTCAGGTTTCAGGATTTTTTAAAAACTCCACCCGATTCTAAAGTGCAACTAGCATTATTAGGGCCAGTGCCCAAGGCAGCTACACAGAAGTTGGTCACCAACACGAAACCTCAGGCCCCACCTGGACCCAAAGAATGGGAGCCGGCGACACACCGTTACATGGAGAGGCGCTGCCGCGGCCAACCCTGTCCCACAGCCAGAGTGGGGGTGAGCGTCCCTTGAGGGCCAGAGGGGCTGGTGCGCCTTTGAGGTGCTGGGAGGGGCACAGGCCTGCGGGAACCAGGGAGAGGACAGCCTGGGCCCCAGGTCTCACCCACATGTGCCTGAGATGGGAGAGCGCTCTCCCCGTGTCCCCCATCTGGCCCTCAGCCCTGGCCTCTGAAGGGCTGCGAAGAGTGTCAGCACACCTGGGAAAACAGGCAGGAGCAGAGACACGAGTGACCAGCACCCCGCCCCTGCACAGCCCCTGGCTCTGCGAACAGATTTCCCGCTTCCTCTGTGTCCGGGGAGGCAGGATGGCAGGAGGGTGATCAGTGCCCCAGGTGGCAGAGGAGGGACCAGGCCCAGAGCAGGGAAGGAGGACGAGGGCGGAGCCTTCCACAGCATGACCAGGGCCCTGGGAAGAGGGCTCAGGGAGCTAAGGGGTTAAGGGTCACTGCTGACCGAGCAGCTCTGCCAGGTGGGGCCATCAGTGGCTTGACCTTTGATGGACAGAACTCCATTCCTTCCCCTCCTCTCAGGGGCTGACTGAGTGAGTCTGGGACCAGGATCAGTAGCACCCAGGCTGGGCTCCAGGCGAATACTGCCGCCCCTGAAAGGCCTCTCCACCAGGAAGGGACCCCTGAGTCCCCACCTCTCCGCTGGGGAGAGAGGGCCGGCCAGAGCCCTCCTCTCCCCACAGCTCCCCCAGGACGCCAGAGCAGACAGGGTGCTGGGGGGAGGGTCCTGGCCAGCATCCTTGGGGAAGGGTCAGGAATGAGGGAGAAGGGACCCCTCCCACCGGTGCAGGGAAGGGAGCAGAAGGTGGTACTGGCCCACCTGGTGATTCTGCCAAGGGCAGAGGCCCGGGGTCTTAATCCAGGACCCTGCCCCCCTCTCCAAACCCCCTGCTCTCCATGGGCCTTTCCCTCCCCTGCTGGAGAAAGCTGGGTCCCCGGGGCCTGGGGTGGGAAGGAGGGGATCACGGTTGCCAGCATGGTGGGTGGATGGAGGAAAATGTTCACAGCAGGGGGTCCCCACCCCCACAGCCCTGGGCATCTGACAGCCCTTCCCCCACACCCCCTCTTCGGGCCCTCTGCCTCAGCCAGCACCTCTCAGCAGAAAGCACAGCACGGAGGACACAGGAGGAGAGGGAGAGACAGAAGGAAGGGAAAAGAGAGGCCCCCTCTGTGCACCATGGCTTCTCTGCAGACCCAGAGCGCGCACTGCCACCCCCACCCCCATCCTGGCACAGCTGGGAGGAGGAGGGGGGAGGCGCAGAGGGAGCTGTGGGACCCCACACCCAGCTTCCGACCCTGGGCCCTCGCCCTCCACAGCCACCCCTCCCTGCCCTGGGGGGTCTCAGGACCAGTTCACAGACACGGCAGGGGCAGGGAGGTCCTGCCCTCGAAGAGGAGGAACCAAGGGTGGAAGGATGAATGGGGACCCACCGGGAGGATCAAGAGATGCCAGGCAGGCGGGCAGCGGACGGACAGCCGCGGCGTCGGAGACTGCTGGGCAGCCGGACGACCAGCTGGATGCTCGGCCCTCAGCCCTCTGTCCGTCCAGGGCGGCTCCTCTCTGGGCGGTTCTGAGGCCGGGCGGGCGCTGTTAAAAAGCTTTTTATGTGTGTGTGTGTTAATCACATGATTGCCGTTCACCTGTATTTCGAACAAAGACAGCTCACTGTTTCAAGGCCCCGAACAAGAGTCTGGGCACAGGGAAGAGAAGGGAGGCGGGGGGAGGAGGGTTGGCAGCGCCGGGGGTGGCGTCGAGGAAAACTGGGGGGAGATTGTCCAAGGCCGGCAAGGGAGAGAAAGAGAAAACCCTTATCAAACTCCTAATTCACTGGGCTCCGAGGCCCCAGACACACTGGCCCGATTGTCTGGCTGGTTGTGTGTGCGAGCATGTGTGTGTGTGTGTGTTCCAATGTCCGCTCCCCCCACCCCCAACATGCCTTCGCCTCGTGTGACTACCTCATTGTGTCCCACTGCCCACCCCCTCCACCCCCGTGGCCTTTCCCAAGCAGGAGGCCTTGCCTAGACCCCCTTTCCATCCCCACTCCAGACAGGACTCCCTTGGGGTGGCCTGGGCCCCTGCCCAGCTGCTGAGGAGCTCAGAACCATACCTGGTCGCCAGTACGGCCTGCCTCCATCGGCCCCTCCATGCACAACCACGGAGAAGAGACAGGGATGTGCTTCGGAAGAGAGGCCTAGGAAAGAGGAGAGAAGAGGGAGCCATGAGTGGTGGGCAAGACAGAACAATGGAGGGTCACCCAGCTGGGCTGAGGGGAGCAGTGGGCCAAGAGGAGGAAGAGAGGGGCTGGGAGGGGGAGGGGGGCTTCATGATAACCAGGGACTGGTGCACTAGAGAGGGTGAGCCAGTGTGAAGGGACTGGGGCCCAGGAGGTGGGGCCCAGAGGCCTTTCAGACCTGCTTGAAGAGGCCCCTCAGCCCCGAGGCCAGCCCACTGGGAACTTTAGTCCTCTGTCCACCTGGAGCCCCACAGTTACGTGCCTGGGTGTCCGATGAGAAGGGCCCAGGGGTCAAGCCGGGCCATCTGCACTGGCAGGGGTGGAGCTGCCCACGGCCTACTAAGTACAGACCGGGGTCTCTGGAAGTTGGGGCAGAGGGCGGCCAGGTGGGGCTGAGGCTGGGGCAGCTGGGAAGCAGGCCTGCCCACAGGTGCTCCGGAAGATGTCCTCCCTGAAGCAGCACCAGCCAGCCACCTCACAGCAACAGAATCCTCCCTGCCTCGCATCCCTCCCCAATTTTTTGCTCCTTGCCCATCCTACCACCTGAGGCCCCCAGACTGGGGGTGGGGGGGTCATAGCCGGCCCACCCTTCCTCCTAGCAACAGGTTCCGACCCTGCCCATGCACATCCCTTGACTTTCCTGGCCTGACTACCCCCGCGCCTACACCTCCCCACCCGAGCTCAGACCCCAAGGTGGGCCTGGGGCAGCAGCGCAGGCAGCTGGGGTGGGGGGGCCTGGCGGAGGAGCCCTGAGTGTTGGGGATGAAGGAAAGCGCTGGAGGCTCCACCTTCTGCCCTTCCCTCCCTCCCCCCCTCCCCCTCCCCCTCTCCCCCTCCTTCCTTCCCCAGCCCTCGGCAGCAGCTCAGTGCTCAGTCAGTCTCGGGCTGTCCGGCCAGGGTGGTTGGTGGTGAGGATTCAGGCTCCGTCCCGACGAGGCCGTGGCCTGAGGCTCAGGGCGCCCCAGCCCCTCCCTCCCAGCCCACCAGTGTCCACCCCCAGCTCCGAGCTGGACCGCACACCTTGGGACACGGTGTTCCACTTCCTGAGGACGAGCCCCAGGCTGGAGGACAGGTCCGAGGAGGTGAGTGAGTGCGCAGCCCGCTCCTCCCTCCCCGGCCAGGCCTGGGCCCCTGCAGTGAGGTCTGGGGGAAGAGGGGCTGCCCCCCCCCTGCCCCCACCCTGCCCCTTGGGACTCCGTCGGGGCGGGCGGAGGGAAGAAGGAAAGGTGAGAGAAAAGGTGGGAAATTCCAGGAGCCGGGATTAGAGCCGAATAAAGAGTCCGTTTTTCTTCCTTTCCATCAACAAACCTCCACCCAAAAGGAGGTTTTGAAAAATCCCAAACCCACCCACACCGGGAGAGAGACGGTTGGGACCAGGTGGCGGGGAGACGTGGAGGCAGGAGCGAGGAGGCCGAGCGGGTCTGGCATGTGCGCGCGCCCGGGGCTGCCGTGGGTTTAGGGGAGCAGGGCGGGCGCCACCTCGGGCTGCGCGCGTCGCGTCCCGGCCGTCGGGGCTGCGCGCGGCGGCTCCATCGCGCACTCCCTCCCGTCCAGGTGAGCGTGGGACTCTTCGCGAGGACGCCGGCGGCGGGCCCCGGGGAGGCGGCCGAGGCGGCGGCGGCCGGGGGCGACATGGCGGAGGAGCAGGACCTCTCCGAGGTGGAGCTGAGCCCCGTGGGCTCCGAGGAGCCCCGCTGCCTGTCCCCGGGCAGCGCGCCCTCGCTGGGGCCCGACGGCGGCGGCGGGGGAGCGGGCCTGCGAGCCAGCCCGGGGCCGGGAGAGCTGGGCAAGGTCAAGAAGGAGCAGCAGGACGGCGAGGCGGACGACGACAAGTTCCCCGTGTGCATCCGCGAGGCCGTCAGCCAGGTGCTGAGCGGCTACGACTGGACGCTGGTGCCCATGCCCGTGCGCGTCAACGGCGCCAGCAAGAGCAAGCCGCACGTCAAGCGGCCCATGAACGCCTTCATGGTGTGGGCGCAGGCGGCGCGCAGGAAGCTGGCCGACCAGTACCCGCACCTGCACAACGCCGAGCTCAGCAAGACGCTGGGCAAGCTCTGGAGGTGAGCGGGGCTGCCCGCCCGCTGCGGGGGGTTCGGGCCCCACGGAGCTCCTCGGACCCTTCTCCGGAGGTAGCCATCTCCTGGTGGGGCTGGGGGGCCCCCACAAGTGCCCCCTTGGGGTGGTGCTGGCTCCCCAGCCGGGGCAGCGGGCAGAAAGGCGCCCCCTCGTGGTTGGAATTCTGTCGGAGGCAGGCGGTAGGGCCTCGGCTTCGTCCTGGGGGGTGGGGGGCAGGGAAGGCTGGAGGGAGGGAGGATGGCGGAGGGCTCCCACCGAGGCCGGAGGCCGTCAGTAACCGCTTCCCCACGGGCAGCGCTCTCAGGGGGGCCACTGCCACCGGGTTAGTGGCGGGGATGCTGGGGAAACGTTTGGCAAAGAATTGAGGGCCTGCCTGGAGAGGAGGGAAACTGAGGCAGCCATGCAGAAGAGGTGAAAGTTCAGGGAAGCAAGGGGCCGGACAGGAGCCTTTGGAAGAGGGAGGAATGGAGAAATCTGCGGCCAGGATCCTGGCCCGTCCCAGCGGCCCTCCCTGTGCCTTCCGGACCCCACCCATCTTCAGGCTGGGGGTCCTTCCTCCGGGAAGGGGACACACAGAAAGCAGCGCCTCCCACCCATCCCAAAGCTGCCAGGCTTGTCTCCCTCCCTCTCCCAGTTCGGCGCCATCTTCCTTTCCAGGGCCCCACCCAGCGATGAGTAACCTCCTGCCCCTCCACCCCGAGGCTGGAGCTGCGAGCCTGGCCCGGAGGAAACCTTGGCCCCTTCCTGCCCGGGTCCCTCAGACTCCCAGGCTCCCAGGGATCAACCAAACCTCCGTGGGGACAGCATCCCCCTAAGGAGGAAGTCTGCCAACCCCCGGCCATGTTGAGAAAGGCAACCCCCACCCCCACACACCCCCGTCCTGGGAGCTGGGAGCTCACAGAGAGAACAGGGGCTCCGGAGGTGCGAGCCTGGGCCTGCGGAGGTCACCTGGTTTCCCACTAGACTGCCCACGAGATAGCCCCGAAAGGCAAAGGCCACCTAACAGCTAGGGGCAGAGCCCGGGAGCCAGGGCCAGAACCACGGCTGCTGACTCTCCGCCCAGTGGTCTTCCCCACACGGACCCTGGCGACAGGGGGGTCACCCTGTCACTCTGAGGTGTGCTCAGGAGGGTGTGGGGTGGGGCAGAGGAGAGCAGTGGTTTGGGCTTTGTCGGAGGAATTGCTGCCTTCCTGCTGCTGTGCCCTTTGCTTGCCCCTCGCCCAGTGGAGACCAGGTCCCAAAGGCCACAGGCTTAGGTGGTGGAAGAAGCAGGAGGGCCTCCCAGAGGGATTCACATCTGGCCCGGCCCTGTCCTTGGCTGTTTGTTTGCTGATGGCCTGGTGCTCCCTGACCCCTCTCAGCCCAAGGTCCACCCACACCCATGGAGGGCTCAGCCCAGGCCAGGACCGTCGGTGCCAGGGGACGGAAAAGAGCCAGTGAGAGACAGACAAGCAGGAGGGAGACAGACAGGCAGACGGAGCAAGCTGTGGGGACGGTGAACAGACCACAGTGAGGGCATTGGAGCAAGAATGGCCCCCACTGCTCCAAGCACTCCACCACCAAGGGTTTAAGACAGGGCCTCCATTGCCCTGTCCCTGCTCCCCAGACCAGAACCCTGGGTTTAGGCTCCCTCAAGAGGACCCATTCCTGGCCACCACTCCCAGTGTGCGCACCGGGGCCCAGGGTGCCCCCAAGCGCCAGCCTGGGGTGGGGCAATCAGGAAAACAGGCGCTGCTTGCTCAGGACCCAGGCCCGGGGGTAGGAAGGGGCAGGACAGTGGCAAAGAGAAAGACTCTGCCAACATGTGGGCGGGCTACCTGGACCTGGGTGGGATCTTGAGGGACGTTCTGGGATCCTGGAACTTGGACTAGGCTGGCTGTCGCCACGGGCTCCTCCTGAGGTCCCCGCCCCAGATTCATGACTCCCAGACCAGCAGGCAGCAGGAAGGGGGGTGATTAGGGAGGCAAAACTGGAGGGCAGGGGCCCTAACCCTGAAGAGAGAGAGACACAGACAGACAGACAACTATATCGGGTGCTGAAAGGGAGCTGGGGTAGACACACCAGCATCCAGGACCTGGCTCCTAAGTAGCTCTGACAATCATGCTAACCGTGCCCCCCTGGGAAAGGACATGAGATGCAGTCACATGGTGCTGGCTGTATGTAGCTGACCTGCCCAGAGAGAATATCTAGAGCCAAGAGACTAAAAGGGGGTCACAGGCTGGCCCCCCAGGCCCTTTCCCTGCCAGGAGGAGCAATTGGAGCAGCAGCCAGTGTCCCACCCTGAGAGCCCCCCAGGTGGGGGTTTCCGGTTTGTGGGGGAAGCAGCTTGGAGACCCAGAGGACAGAGGTGAAGTGAAGGTGCAGAGGAGATGGGGTTCACCGTTAAGGGCTGTGGGCCATGGGGGAGGGCAGGGAGGGTTTTACGTGGTGGGGCAGGAGGGGCTTGGGGTCAGGAGAGAGCCTAAACAGAGCGAGGTCTGGGCGAGGCTGGGGTGGGCCTGGAGGTGATGACAGAATGGGCTGGTGTCTGGTGGGCTCAAGGTTAGGTTTCTATCAAGGTTAGGGTGCTGGGAGGAACTAGGGAGGGATACTGGAATGCAGTGTTGGGGTCTTCCCTCTCTTCTGGCTGGTGCCCTCCCTCCAAACCCCCTGCCATTTCCTTACTGATTCACACCCCACTGACCACTGGGCAGAGGGCACAGGGAAGGTTTGAGCTCAGTGTCCCCAACCATCCAGGGAGCCTCCGTGCTGGGGGAGCCTGCTCTTCACCCTCAAAAGCAGTTCTATCCCCACCCCAAACCTGCACCTGCCCCCAGCCACACACACCTTCAGGGCCCGCCCACCCACTCCCCTGGCCCAGCCTTCCAGAGGCCGAAGGCATCCCACTCCCTGAACCCTGCGGCCCTGACTGATCTGGAGTCCCTGTCCCATCTCTCACCAGAGGGACCCTTGGAGCAAGCTGGGCTAGGGCTGGGCTCAGGGCCTCGCGGGGAGGGGGCAGGGGAGGGGGGCAGGAGGGAGGCTAAGCTGCAGAGGAATGCTGCTGCCGGCTGGAGGCGCCTGGTATGACCACCCCCTCCCATCCCGGGTGGGAGGGCTCAGCCTTCTGCTGACTAGGGGAAGAGGGCGCCCATTGGGGGTGGGGTGGGGGCTGAGAGCGCACCTTTGGGCAGAGAACAGAGCTGCTCCCGCAGTCCCTTATGACTAGGACTCCCCTCAGCACCCTCTGCAGGGTACCCCATCCTGCCCTCCTCCCTCTGAGGCTGAAGTCAGGTGGGCAGGGGCGGTGCCTTCAGGGCCTCCACTGGTTGGTCTCGGCCTGCGGAGAGGGTGTCTGCCCCTGTCCCAGGTCTGGGAAGAGCAGCTGCTCCCTCTACCCTCTGTCAGCCTGGCTGAGGAGACAGGGTCTCCCCCAGGAGGCAGGGAAGGGCTCACATCCTGCCCTCGCCCCAGCCACTGCAACGGGCAGAGTCAGTGTTCCAGAGCTGAGCCGGGCCCTCCCCAGGGCCTGTCCAGCCTCCCGCAAGCAGCATCAGGACAGCACCTATTTCTCAAGTGCCAGCGCCCACCCCAGGCCTGGTGCCAAGCGCTTCGCGTCCGTGATCTTGGCCAGCCCCACACCTGGAAGTGGGCACTGTCACCTGGTCTGTTGGTGAGGAAACGAAGGCTCAGGCAGTGACCTGCCCACGTCTCACAGCCAGTAAGCAGCAGAGGCCGGGCTCCTCCCCTCACACACTGCTTCTCGGCTTGTGCACCTCTAGTCCCAGGGAGCTCCCCCTGACGAAGTAGCAAACCCCACTTGGACAGCTTTTTGAAAATATATATATTTTTATTGATTTCAGAGAGGGAGAAGGAGAGAGAGATAGACACATCAACGATGAGAGGGAATCATCGATCGGCTGCCTCCTGCACGCTCCCCACTGGGGATGGAGCCTGCAACCTGGCTATGTGCTCTGACCAGGAATTGAACCATGACCTCCCGGTTCATAGGTCGATGCTCAACCACTGAGCCACACCGGCCGGGCTAGACAGCTTTGATGGGAGAAAGTCTTTCCTTTCCTTGAACTGATGTCTGCCCCTCCTAAGCTCTATTCCTACTTGTAACTCCGTCCCAAGGGCTACCAGGAGCAGCAGGCTGACCGCTCTTATACCCCAACCTCTTGAGAGATGTGGGGGTGAGGTCAGCGCCCTCTGAGCCTGGGGTTCCTTGGGCCTCACATCTTCCAGTCTGTAAATCAAAGGGCAAGCTCCCACGCTGGGCGCCCATCCTCGGGCCTCAGTTCTTCCAGGGAAGACACTCACAGTGGCCCCTCTGCTGTCTCCCCACGGCCCACCCCAGGCTGCTGAATGAGAGTGACAAGCGCCCCTTCATCGAGGAGGCCGAGCGGCTCCGGATGCAGCACAAGAAGGACCACCCGGACTACAAGTACCAGCCGAGGAGACGGAAGAACGGGAAGGCGGCGCAGGGGGAGTCAGAGTGCCCCGGCGGGGAGGCCGAGCAGGGCGGGGCGGCCGCCATCCAGGCCCACTACAAGAGCGCCCACCTGGACCACCGGCACCCGGGAGAGGGCTCTCCGATGTCGGACGGGAACCCTGAGCACCCCTCAGGTGAACACGGCTGGGGGCTAGGGTGGGGTGTGATGCTGAGCTGTGGGTGGGGGAGCTGTGGGTGGGGAGAGGTGAAGGCTGGATGGGTGGCGTGAGACCCTGACACTCCACGACAGCCCTGTGCCCTGGGCAGGGCTTGCCAGGCTGTGTGGTCACTCCGGCTGGGGTGCAGGGGCCCAGGTGCCAGGGAAGGGAGTGGGTAAGATGGCTCTGCGGATGGAGGGGGCACTGCTGCTGAGGGAAGGGCCAGTTAAGGGGCCCTGGGGTGAGCTACAACAAGAAAAGGCGGGACCAGATGGTTTGAGAACTGGGAGAGCAGATAGAAAAGAGAGCGTTGCCTCTCCCACCTCCCGGTCTGATGGGGAGACAGACAACAGGGCCTGTGACACTGAGGGCATGCCATGCAAGGGCCCGTCAGGCCATCTTGTTTCATTCTCATTAATGATAACACTAACATTAACTGAGCACCTACGGTGTGCCAGGCGCTGTGCCAACTGCCTGGTGTGTCCGCTCATTTGATCATTCTAAATGGGGAGGCTCAGACCTCAGCTGAGGCTCATTACACTCACTGGAAGGTGAGAAAACTGAGGTGATGGACCACATGGCTGAGGTCTGAGCCCAGGCTCTCTGGCTCCGGGGCCTCTGCCGGCACCACGGCTGCCTCAGTTGGTCTCACCATGTATAGAGCGCTGTGCGTGGGCCGGGCGCACAGGAAGTCAGAGCTCTGCTCTTAGAAGCTATGTCCCGAGTCCCCATTTGATCCAGGCCTGGGAGCAGACACTCAGGAACCAGAGTGTAGGACAGTGATGGCGAACCTATGACATGCGTGTCAGAGGTGACACGCGAACTCATTTTTTTGGTTGATTTTTCTTTGTTAAATGGCATTTAAATATATAAAATAAATATCAAAAATATAAGTCTTTGTGTTACTATGGTTGCAAATATCAAAAAATTTCTATATGTGACACGGCACCAGAGTTAAGTTAGGGTTTTTCAAAATGCTGACACGCCGAGCTCAAAAGGTTCGCCATCACTGGTGTAGGGGGAGCAGGAGCATACGTGCCGTAGGTATAGGAAGCAGCAAGTGCATGCAAAGCCGCCCAAGCCGCAGCGGGCATGACCCCTAGGGAGGGGTCACCCACCATCCACTCAGTCGGGTCTCCAGAAGCATCCAGCCCCGCCAGACCCCGGGCCAGGAAGGCTTCAGGATGGAGGCCGGGCTTTACTGATGAGGAAACTGGTTAGGAGAAGACCGGGGTCTGCCCAGGGTCACATGGCAAGTGACCCAGCCCTCCCTCTGGTCTGATGGACGGGGCACAGGCCTGCCCTGCAGGAGCTCCGATCTCTCTGTGATGGGATCTCCCGTCCCGTCATCCTCCCACACACGTACACCAAACACACACATACACACGCACACGCACACGCACACACGCAGAAAGAAGACCCTGGGCCGTGAGAACCACCACCTCAGAATGTAACTGTGGGCTTGGGCTTTTTCTCAGCCTTCAAGGCCCAGCTCAGCCCTTCCCCTCGGTGAGACCTTCACCAGATCCCCAGGGCAGGGTGAGTGGCTGCCGCTGGCCCGAGCCCCTGCGTGCTCGTCAGCACGGCACTGCTGCAGCTGCCACGTGTGGGTCTCGGGATCTCCCCAAGCCTCTGAGCTGGTGAAGACAGCGACCCATTTTACTGATGCTTGTGTCCCCTCTACCTGGCACCGTGCCCCTAAGTGTTTGCTGAATGGACATGTGAACGTGAAATGGACAAAGGAACAGGGTGGAGAAAGTCTGGAGACATTGCCAGGGGGACTGGCTCAGCGGGAAGGTTTCCCGGAGGAAGGGGTTGGAGGGAACACTGCTGTCTGGGGAGGAGGCACAGGCCAGCCAGCAAACGTGACAGGGAGTCAGGAGAGAGGCGGCGGAGGAGGTCAGCGAGGACAGCAGCCGGCAGGCGGCTGAATGGAGGGCAGGGCCCCCCTGGGCTCAGCAGCTAAGGAGCCGAGGGCCAGGAAGGCAGCCACCTCGGCTGATGGGAGGAAACTTTCCAACGGGAAAGGTCTTTCAAAAGGAGGCAGCCTCTCCAGGAGGGAGGCAGGGAGGCAGGACCCACCTGTAAGGCTGGGTAACTTCAGGAACCACTAGAGAGCAACCCAAGACCGTGACATAAATCAATGCCAACCCAGACTGCCCAGGCCTGTAAGACGTACAAGGCACGCAGGGTCGGCCCTCGGGTCCTGGAGAACCCTTCTCTGAGGGTGAACTACCAGCATCTAGAAGCCTCTGACCTGGTTTCCTGCTTCTCTGTCTTCCTCCCACTCAGGCCAGAGCCATGGCCCCCCCACCCCTCCGACCACCCCAAAGACAGAGCTGCAGTCGGGGAAGGCAGACCCCAAGCGGGACGGGCGCTCCATGGGGGAGGGCGGAAAGCCTCACATCGACTTCGGCAACGTAGACATCGGGGAGATCAGCCACGAGGTAATGTCCAACATGGAAACCTTCGATGTGGCTGAGTTGGACCAGTATCTGCCACCCAACGGGCACCCGGGCCACGTGGGCAGCTACTCAGCAGCTGGCTATGGGCTGGGCAGCGCCCTGGCTGTGGCCAGTGGACACTCCGCCTGGATCTCCAAGCCGCCAGGCGTGGCTCTGCCCACGGTCTCGCCACCTGGTGTGGATACCAAAGCCCAGGTGAAGACGGAGACCGCAGGGCCCCAGGGGCCCCCGCACTACAGCGACCAGCCGTCCACCTCGCAGATCGCCTACACCTCCCTCAGCCTGCCCCACTACGGCTCCGCCTTCCCCTCCATCTCCCGCCCCCAGTTTGACTACTCTGACCATCAGCCCTCAGGACCCTACTACGGCCATTCAGGCCAGGCCTCCGGCCTCTACTCGGCCTTCTCCTACATGGGGCCCTCACAGCGGCCCCTCTACACGGCCATCTCTGATCCCAGCCCCTCAGGGCCCCAATCCCACAGCCCCACACACTGGGAGCAGCCAGTATATACGACGCTGTCCCGACCTTAAAGGGGCCCTGTCACATCCCCCCAGCCCCTGGCTAGTATGCCCTTCCCAAGCCCTCGCACCCAGTTCCTGGCCCATCTTTGTCCTGGTGGTGGCTGGGGAGGAGGCGGCAGAGGCTGACAGCTGAGGGGAGGCTTTCTGTCGGGCTCACTGCCTTTGATGACCCCACCCCATCCTGTCCAGGCTCAGCCCAGGCAAAGCCCTAGACTTCTAGGCTGGGCAGAGGAGGAGGAGGTTGGTTTTTGCCCCTAGACTGGACCATGAGGGGCTGCACCTTCCCCCCAGGATGACCCTCCATCCCAGGACCTGAGAAGGACCTGATCACCCTCTGGGAGGGGGAAGCACCCAGGGTCGGCTGGGAATCAGAGGCCTTGCCATTCCTGTGACTGTGTTTCCTCTTTCGTGGAGGAGAGGTCTGACATAACCCGTGCCACCTGTGCCACGTGCCTAAGGTCAAGGCCATCCCTGCATCAGTGCCTGGAGTGGGCTATGTCTGCCCCTTGGGGGCTGGGGACAGCTTTGAACAGCCTCTGAGAGTGTGGAGGTGGGTGGGGACTCAGTGGGGGGAACCCCCCCAAGCCCCCCTTCCCTCCTGAACACAGAAAGGAATCAACTTAGAGACCCCAGATCCAGTTCTATGCCAACAGCCTGATTTTTCGTCTAATCGGAAAGAGGGCCCAGGGCCTCCTCCACTACAGCCTCCCAGACCTTGAGGCACATCCGGGAGGTGAGGAAAGGATTGGAGACAATGCACAGAGCCTTCCTCCTGGCTCTCCGCCAGCTCCCTCTCCCCTCACCAGGCTCTGTGGCCCCTGCTCTCGGCCCCACTCCTGGGCTCCCAGAGAGCTATGCTGCTCGTGCCCAAACCCTTGGCTCCAGGAGGACAAGGGGCCCAGCACCAGGTTGCTAGCAGCAGCTGAAGACACTAAACTCCTGCCATGTACATTCTGCCCTGGCCTTTTGCCCTTTGCTTCCCAGTGGTATCTGAATAAAGTATGTAGCTCTGTCTGCCCCTATGTTCCTGTTCTGCAGCCCCCACAATCCACATGTAACTCATTACTACCCCCTCTTATTTATCTCAGTAGCTCCTCCTCCCCTCCCCCCGCTCCTAGGTTCTCCAGCTCGTATTAACTCTGCATTAAGTATTCCCGTAATAAAAGTAAAGGTTCCAGCTACCTGCTTGGTGGGCCTGACCTGGCCTGTCTCTTGGTCTCTTCTCCCTGCACCTGTGCTTCCTCACACTTCCTGGAAGTAGCTAGGGGTGGAATGCAAAGGACAGCTAACCCAAAGGTCTCCTCTCTGCCTAGGAAGGGGGGGTCTCGAGTGGGTCAGTGTGCTCAGGGGCTGGGGCCTCAGATGGGAGCTCTTCCCCCAGGCCAGCTGTGCCCACCCTACAGCAGCCTGCCCAGCAGCCCCTCTGCTTGCCCAGCAGAGGAGGGAGCTTACATAGAATTCAAGAGACAGGTACTTGAGAGGCGGGTCAGGCCTGACTTCCTGGTATCTGGCTGCCCAGTCCTTTAGGATGTGATGCTGGGCCTTCTCTCTGCGCGCGCACACACACACACACACCCGCATATACACACACACAAACACACACTGGCCCAATCCAGGACCTAGCCAACCTTCACGGCAGCTGCCTGTGTCTGAGGGTAAAGCCAGGATGGCAGACGTGCAATCGAACCCTTCAGTGCTTCCTCCCTCGGAGCTTTCCTCAGCTGAATTCCAAGCGGTGCTGGGGCAGGAGCCACTCCACCTCAGGAGCAGGGGAAATCCTTTCACCACATGCTCCACTGATGGCTGGCTCCAATGGCTGAAGTCTTCCTTATTCCCAGCTAATGAACACGGCAGTAGCTTCCTACCACTTACGGAGTGCTCCCTGGCCAAGTGCTTTATGTCATTCAAGCCCGAGGGAGGAGATCCAGTCTTTGTCCCCATTTCCCAGATGGGCAAACTGAAGCTTTGAGGTTCATGCTAAGAAGTGCTGATGCCCTGACTCCCTCATTGCGCTCTTAACCGTCATCTCTTCCATCTGCCCTGCTTCCACTTTTAATCTGAAGTGATGCTTTTTCCACTGCTCCAGACCGGCCACCTCAGCTCCCTTATCCACCTCTCACCTCCTAGTCAGGACCTGGGGTGGGGTGGGGTGGGTAGGGGTGGGGTAGAGCGTGCCAAGACCTAGCCCAGTCCTCCAGGGTGGCCAGACTCCCAACCGGAAACTGCATCATGTGAGCTCTTAGGCAACCTCACCCAAACTGCTGGCTCCGTGAAGCTTGGTAGCTGCGAACCCCTGTTCTCAAGAACAGTATCTGCTGCCAAGTCAGATCGCCCCAAACTGTATGTAAGATGTCTCCTGGTGTTTTGTTGTAGATAAAAGCAGGATTTTATACTGATCTTTAACAGATTTCATCTTGTTGGAATTGACCATTTCCCACCTACATTAAATCTTTTGGAATCCTGAATACAACTTACTAGCTCTCCTTCTGTATCTGCAAACCTGAATATCCTATTCAAGTCACTAATAAAAAAGGTTGAAATGAAGAGAAGCAGGCCCTGTGAATCCACTAAATCCTTCATTAGTTCTGTCACTACACTCTTAAGGAAAGACTGGCAATCGATTCTGAATCTATTATCACCACGAAGTCCACACTTCATCACAGTACAGACTGCCTGATGCCTTGCTGTAACAAGATTTGCTGTAGCCTCCGACCTTCCAGACCAGCCACCACTGAAAACATTTGGTAATATTCTGAGAAACCCTATGCTAGCCCCGGGATCTCTTCATGACCTAAGTGCTTTCCAATGTGCAGTAACCGATTCTAGATATGTGTCCGGGATCAATCGGTGCTAACCTTACATGCTCGTAATTTTTACAACCCGCCCTTTCACCTCTATTGGAAAACGGGGCATTAGGCCATTTCCAGTCTGTTCATTGCTCCTGCTCTCGGCAGGACTCGGCAGCTCATGCGATCGACTGGGAAGTCACTGGGGACTCGGGAACAGGGAAAACAGACAAATGCTCCCAGAGAAGTAGGAAGACCTGGCTTGTTTCATCCCTCAAGGTTCAGGATGTGCTGGGGCCTCAGTCAGGGAGTGACACATGTAAAGAGAGGAGCCAGGTGAAGAGATTATGCCCAGCCTGGCCAGCTGAGTAGCCAGGGACTGACTCCCTGAAAGAGGAGCAGAGTGGAAAGGGGGAGGAAAAACACCCCCTTCTCCATCTCTCCTACACCCTATTCCCTAAGGGTTAACCCCCCACTCCCTTCTCTCCTCCCCCACCCAAACCCCATCTCCCTTTAATCACATCTGATACTGAGCGGCCCAGCAGGAACAAAGAGACCATTTAGAGAAACGGGGCCGAGAAAGTGACCCCCGCACTCTAGGGCGGCCGCCTGGATGCCAGCACAAAGGCGGCATTTCAGAGCTGAAATTTCAGCACCCAACTTGATTAAAGGATTCCACAGGCTTGGAGGAGGATGGAGGGGGTGCGAAGTCCCCTGCTCCCTGAATTAACCCTCTTCCAAGGCAGCAAACACCCCTCCTGGAACTGACCGCTCATCACTCCCACCCTGTCCAACCAGGGTGCACCCACCCCGGGGCCATGCCCGCTCTTCCTCTTCCGGGAAGGGGAGCTGACAGTAGAAGGGAGGTTAAGGCTGGTATATTTTATTCAGGGAGTCAATTTTCCCTTCTATCTCTGTTGGGGTCAATATAAACCCTCTCCCTGTCCCCCGCCCCCCAGGGAGGGCAGATCCAATGTGATTGGTCTTACCGCATGTCGGGTAAGCAAGGTGAAGAGCATAGGACCCATTAGAACCTAGGACAGAGGGTGCGCTCCAGTCCTGATTTAAAGCCACGCCTTGAGCCCAGAAGTCCTGCTTCCCTGCCCACTGTGATCCCAGCACCCATCCCAGTCAGGGCCTCAGAGGGTCACGGGCCCACACAGAACAGGAAGGACATCTTCCAGAGGCTGGGAAGGAGAGGGGATGGGCGTGGCAGACCGGGAGGCGGGCCATGGAGGACACCGTGTGGGCAGTGGCCTGAGGAGTGGGGACAAGAGGGGCAGGTGCCGGGTCCTTGCTCCAGCTGACTTGCCCAGCAGGGCTCTGCCTGGGGAGGGCGGAGATCACTGCGTCCCCAAGCTTCCTGCTGGGGCACTGCTCCTGAAAGGGGATCCGAGCCCATGATAAGAGGCTCGAGGCAGGTCCTTAGGAAACAATGGGTGGCTTGATGAGACCTGCTCTGTGATACTCCTGAGAAGGGAGAAGCCCCTGCAGCCAGTCCCCACTGGAAAGGAAATTGGGAGTTTCCATGGCAACCAGCTCCCTGGGCACAAAGGCTGGTCTGTCTGCTGGGAAGGCAGCTGAGGTGTCTCCCTGCAGCAGCCTTTGCTCTGGTGAAGGGGAGATGGAGGGAGGGATGCGCGGTAGCCACAGGGGTAAAGGCCCCTGGTGCTTCTTAAAGAGCTGACCTTCACGGGGCCACTGGGATGGGTGCAGCCTCCAGACAGCGGGGCAGAAGCTGGTGGGCACAGCAGACAGCCGGAGGCAGGGGTGGGAAGGTTGGAGAGTTTATTATTTACACGTGTAAAGGATGTGGGACCAGGAGCTGGGGTGAGGCGCAGCTGGGAAGATGACAGGACTCCAGCTCAGTCCGTGATGATGAGCTCGTCTACCCCCCAGTCTTCATAGCTCCCGTCAGGCAGGTAGCGCCGAATGATGATGGGGATCTTTCGGGCCCTGTGGCGGGGAGAAGGCACATGCATGTGAGGGCTGGAGACCCCAGCTCTGCAGCAGGAGGGGCAGACTGTCTGCAGAATGCGAGGAAAGAGAAGTCAGGGAGCCTCTTCCTGGGGCTGAGTGGGCTTTGCAGGAAAAGAACTGCAATAAAAAGAACGTTCCTGCATCCCCGAGCGTGGGACAGTGGTCTGGAGGAGGAGGAGGAAGATGGGGGCTGGGAAGGCAGGCTGCAGCAGGAACAGGGAACTCTGATGGCCAGGAGAGGTGCTGTCTCCTCAGTGGCCTCCCCTTTGCCTGCCCCTCCTCCCTCTCCCTCCTCCTTCCTGGTGCGCTGACTCCTGAACAAGCTAAGATCCACAGGAACCATCACCGCTTCCCCAGGCAGGGAGGTGGGGTCGGGGTGCAGCAGAGAATCCAGAGGATGCCTGCCCGGGCTCTGGAGCAGCAAACCGTGATCTGGGCAACTTACTTGAGCTCTTTCATGGCGATAAGCAGGGGATCTGTCTCCCCCTCCAGCTCCACCATCACGGGGGCACACATCCTGTGGGCACAGGGACAGGTGTTGGGGAGACGGCAAAGGCAGGGAGAAAGGTCCAACAGGAAATTGGGAGTGGGGGTGGGGCTTAGTTCACAAACAGGATTGGATGGGCACCCCCGCCCTCACCTAGAAAGGTCACCTCCCTTTTTTCTAAGAAAGGTCACCTTCTAGGCCGACAGGCATGGCAGGTGGGGAGCAGTGGTTCAGGGGCACTGACAGGGAGAGTATGCGAGTGGGAGCCAGTAGACCTGGTTTAAATTTTGCCTCCAAAGACACTGAATTTCTCTCTAAACTTCAGCATCCTCATGTGACAATGAAGACAAAAAGCCCTGCCTCGCCTACAGTGACGCTAGGACACTACTGGCTAACAGGCAGCGACTCACTGAGTGTCACACCTGCTCTCAGTTCTCTGCACAGACCATGTTATTTGAGGTGAGTATTCTATTTTACTGATGAGGAAACTGAGGCACAGAGAGGTCAGAGAGTGGCAGAACCAAGATGTGAACCCCACATGCTCCTATCCACTGGGCTGTAACACCTCCCATTTATAAGCTGAGGATCCACAAACTTAAAAACAAGGGTACTGTGAACGGGACGAGAGTAAGCTTTACCCACAAGGCCTCTCTCAGGATCTTCCCCAGGGCCTCTGGCAGAGTTCCCGGCACAGAGAAATGGCATGAGCAAAGGCTCCCCTTCGGATGGCCCTAACCCACCGCGCCCCCAGGCCCTGCCTCAGGGCCCAGCTCCCATTTTCCTTCTCTGTTTTGGCATCACCCCTCAGAAGTCCTGCTCTTCCAGCCTCCTGCTCACCTTTCTAGCACATCTCATGCTACTTGCCTGTGTTCACCCCATGTTCCCACCACACCAAACTCCTGAGGCTCCTGGCAGACACTGTGTTACCTTTTTGTGTCCTCTGACCGCTCTTCCCCTCCCTGTGGGCCTTGGGGAGACTCAAATGCCTCCACTCTGGGGATCATGAGCTGGACCCTCAGTGCTGGCTCATTTACACAGGCTTCTCTTGGCACCAAACCCCCTGGACTCTGACTCCTTGTGTTTTTTTGTCTTTTTTTAATATATATATATTCTATTGATTTTCCACAGAGAGGAAGAGAGAGAGAGAGAGAGAGAGAGCTAGAAACATCGATGAGAGAGAAACACCAACCAGCTGCCTCCCGCACACCCCCCACTGGGGATGTGCCCGCAACCCAGGCACATGCCCCTGACCGGAACCGAACCTGGGACCCTTCAGTCCGCAGGCCGACGCTCCATCCACTGAGCCAAACCGGTTTCGGCCTGACTCCTTGTTTGAAGTTTTCCACATTAGACCATGATGAGCACCTGTGGCCCAGGACACGCCCTGGCACAATGCCTGACCCACAGCACAACTGGGTGGGGTGCCAGTTCCCGGCCCACCTCCTCCAGGAAGCCACCTAATGATTCTAGCTCAGGTTTACCCTAATAGATCCGAAACCTGATCATCAGAGTTACCAGGAGAGTACACTAAAGTCAGGGTCCCAGGACCCTTTTCCAGACCCTTGGAATAGACTCTCTAGTGAGGGGGCCTGAGAACCTGCATTCACAAAACTCCCTGCTGACTCTGGTAACCAGCCAATGCGAGAGCCACCAGTTCACACCAGATAATTTACTAATTTTATTACTAAATACTTTATTACTCCCAAAAGCCTGAAAATTTCCCAAGGGCAGAGACCAAGTGTTTAACTTGCCCTATATCCTCTCTCAGTAAGTGTTAAAGCTTTACGGAATGCGGCATATGCCTTCTTTATTTCCATATATGAATAATTAAAGAGCGTTCATTCATCCAGCCCTGTTGTGTGCATGCAATGTGCTAAGCGTGAGAGTGTGTCCTTAGGTAATTTGTCTGCACCGGAGACACCATAAAAGAACACGGCAATGATTCTTAGGAAGTGGCGGTAGTTCACATCGCCACTAGGTGGTGCTAAGGAAAGGCGTGCGAGTTCATCCAAAAACTATCCGAGAAATGTTCGTTCAGCACCTCACTGCAGGGCCGCATGCCTGGTGCTAGGGATAAGCTAGAGCCCTGCTGTCCACCACTCACAGCAGCAGGGAACCGCCGGACAGCGCCTACCCCTCCATTGGAAGGAGCACTACAGACCCAGCTTCGTGGGACCATGCCTTGTTCTGAAGAAAAGCAGGTCCTGGGACTCATGCTCTGAAAGTCTGTCTCCACACTTTTTAGTGCTGCCTGCTGCCCACCACCCGCACACCCATCTTCTGCTCAAGGCTCCGTGACATCTTTTCCAGTCTTGTGTCCCAAGCCACTGACCATTCCCCACCACAAGCCAAACTTGCCTGCCTCCACGTGGACCTTGCCTCATGCTGTTTCTGTTCCCAGGGACACCGTCCTTTCCTGTCCCCGCCTGAACTCTCACCTCCGCTGCAGTTTACTCCCTGCTCCCCTTTTCTGTGCCTCTTACAAAGCTCCACACCTGCCTGCCTTGGGTTCTGGGTATTTGTGAAGGGGTCCACCTCCCCCCACGCTATAAACACCTGGAAGACAGGAGGGTTGTGTCTAATTATCTTCACACCCCAACAGGTACAAGCACAGTATCTTATTCAATGTTTGCAAGACTTAACTTACTTGAAAAATAACTTATGCATTATTCTTCCTGCCGGGTCGTTTTTAGCAGAGATGAGCACTAGAGCAGCAATAAATTGCTTTGCAACAATGGAAATGTCTTCTATCTGCACTATCTATTATGGAAACCACAGCCACAGGTGACTACTGCATATTATAATGTGGCTGGTGAAACCAAACGGCTGAGCTTTTCATTTTACTTTATTTAAACTTAAATGGCCACATGTAGATAGCAGCTACCATAACTGATGGTGGCCTAGAGGATCCGGACCCAAAGACCCCAAAATGACCATATGGATCGCGGCTCTGATTTCTCCCAGACCAGCAGGTCTACGGCTGCGGAGCGGATGAGGAGCAATGTTGCCCGACCATAAAGCCCTTTATCGAGGTGGACACGGTGGCCATCTTCACCACTGGAGGAGATCAAGTCCCAAGCTGATCGAAAACTAGGAAGGGGACACGTGCTCCTCCAGCACGCCGAACTCCACACGCTGGCCCCAGCTTCTTTTCTGCCCCAGTGTCCAACACTCCCTACTTGAACAGCCCAACTGCCAGAAATGCTTGCACACAGGCTCGTAAGAAGTCTGGGGAGGGCTCCTTTAGGAGACCTTCATGAGAGCAACAGTCCCAACCTGCCCTCTCTGTCCCCCGGCTTACTCCTCCCCAGGAAGGAGGAGTGACTCATCTGTCAGGGAACCTGAGGGGGGAACACAGGCATCTGTGGCCTAGCTTTTGGGGGAGTCTCTGCTCTCTGAAAGCCACCTGCCTGCAGAGAGGGGGCCTTGCAACCTTTGAAGGCGGGCTTGCCCCTGCAGACACAGCCGCGGAGGCCTGCACTGTCGGAGCAGGCACTCCTCAGACATTTTCATCACCTTCTATCCAGTGGCTATCTCCTGAATCTTGTTATTCTTCAACTGGTTTCAGACTTGGAAGATAAAGGCAAGTCTGCTAATTTCAAATCCCCAGAACCCCATCACTGTTCTGTTTTCACATCTCTAGCATGGCCTCTACATGGAGGGTTCTCCTACTCCTCCGGGCCGACCATGGTCAAGAACCACCAAAAGCCCAATGGGGGTGCCACAGCCCCCCCACTAACTGGCCCACAGTGATCTAGGGCTCTCTAAACCCACACTTTTAGCATGTGGAAGCAGGGAGAGTCTGTTTCTAGGTGCCAGGCTGGGCCACATCAACGGCTCAGAGGCTCACTGTGGCCTGACGGGTGGAAAAGACAGGAAAGGGGCACACACTCACGCGATCTGGAGGGCTCGGGTGCCCAGCACGCGGGCTCGCTCATACTTGGTCATATATGGTGTGGTGATCCGCTTCTGGTTGGCCTGCGGTCGCTCTCCAGAGGGGAGGATCTCAACGTTCTCCTGGCCCTCCTGGACACCAAGGCAGAAAGAGGGAAAGTCTCAGGGCGCCTTACTGAGTGAGGGGGGATGACAATGCCAACGATGATCGCCGCCACCACCACCACTGCTTGTCACTCCCCAGCAACCGTGCAGCTGCCTTACTGACACCTCATTTAATCCTACAACAACCTCATGAGGTAGGGATTACAGTGCCATTTTAGAAGCTTGGAGAGTCAGCGAACTAGCCAAAGTCTCAGACCTAGTAAGAGAGAAGAATCATGATCAGGATTCCAAGCCAGCTGCTTCATCCAGAGGAGAGAAGCAGAGGGTCCAGAGATGGGGCTGTCCCAGAACCGTGGCCCCACACAAAGAAGCCCTGAGCACAGACGCCAAATCACCCTAAGCAGGAAGCGAGGAGCAAGCATCCCATCTTCAGGTAGGATAACGGAGTGAATGGGTCAAGGAGCTAAAAAGTCAGTGAGGGCAGAAACTAGCAAACATTTTTCCATATATATACATATATTCAACAATTACTTATTAAGCATTTGTCACATGCCAGACATAATAGGTGCTGAGACAGAAAGCTAAGAGTTTCTGCTCTCAAAGAATTCATAGTCTGGGAAAGAGAAAGAGTAAACAGAACAGCAGTGCTTTGAAGGTATGCAGCAAAGTTAAGCAGGTGAGGGTCATCTGACTCATGCGGGAGTTAGGAAGACAGTCCAGAGATGAGACTGGAACTAGTGTAGAAGAATTCATTGGAGTCCCCAAGCCAACGGAAGGGAAGGACATGGAGACAGGTTGAAATGCATGTTCAAAGGACAGAGGAGGGAGAGAATGCACTAGGTTCAGACAACTAATTGTGGAGTATGATTAGAGCAAAGGAGTACATAGGGTCGTAGGTGGGAGAATAAATTCTATAATAAAGAATTAAGTCAACAAATATTTACTGAGTGTTTACTACATATCAGGTAGTGTTCTAAGTTCTCGGGACAGAGCAGGAAGACATAAAAACTGTTCCCCTACATAGAGATTAAAAATGGCAGCAGAGTGAGTGGATGCTGCACGGACATGCTCCCAGGAACAAACTGGAAATGCACTAAAATACAGAAAAACTCCCTGAATAATCAACAGAAGACTCACTGGAGAGAACCCTGAGACACTAGGACTGAAAGTGGAGGCCACATGGAGACTGTGTACACATTTTAACAGTCTAAGGAACCTGGACATCCTTTAGCTCAAATGGCCCATTTTCCAGACAGAACAGGGACAAAAAGTTATCTGCTCAAAGACGCGAAGCTATCGGCGACAGAGTAAACACAAACGCCAGCTCTGATGTGGCACAAAATGGAAGAGAGAATCATTTCGCCTCATATGATTTATATGTCTGGTTAAATCCGTACTGAAATTTCTCAAATAAAATGTCATAAATGGAAACACTGATGAAAGTATTTGACCATAAATTTACTGACAGGTGTTTCTACAAAATAAAATGTGTTATGATTAAAAAAAAAAATTCTTCCCCTATGGAGCTTATATTATAACTAGGGGCCCGGTGCACAAAATTCGTGCACTGGGTGTGTGGGGGGGGGGGGCGGGGGGGGGGTGTCCCTCAGCCCAGCCTGCCCCCTCTCACATACTGGGAGCCCTCAGGCGTTGACCCCCACACCCTCCAATCACAGGATCGGCCCCTTGCCCAGGCCGGGCGCCTCTGGCCTAGGCGTCTGGCCCGGGCAGCGGGGACCTGCAGTGGCAGCGGGGGTGGGGGGGCCGCGATCGCGTGGGCTCCACCCCTGCCTCTGCAGGATGCCTCTGGCCTAGGCGTCCGGCCCGGGCAGCGGGGACCCACAGCTGCAGCGGCCCCGCGATCGTGGGCTTCGCTTTAGGCCCAGGCAAGGGACTCCTAGCTCCCGGGACTGCCAGCTTCGACCATGCCCAGCTCCCATCGCTGGCTCCACTCCTACTTCCTGCTATCACTGGCCAGGGCGGAAAAGGCACCTGATTCTCCGATCATGGCTGGGGGGCAGGGCAAAGGCAGCCCCAGGGCCGCCTTTGCCCTGCCCCCCAGCTCTTAGCTCCCCCCTGGGTTTCCGATCACTGTCAGTGGCAGGGGGCTTCTTCCTGCTTTCCCTTTTGCCTCCCTGCTTTGTGCCTACATATGCAAATTAACCGCCATCTTGTTGGCAGTTAACTGCCAATCTTAGTTGGCAGTTAATTTGCATATAGCCCTGATTAGCCAATGAAAAGGGTATCGTCGTACACCAATTACCATTTTTCTCTTTTATTAGTGTAGATGAGAAGAGATAATAAAATTAATAAGTAAAGTGTACAGTATGACAACAGAGAAAAAAGACAGGACGTGCCAGGGCAGCGATGTGGAAGGAAGGGGAGGATGCTGCAAGTTCAATAGGATGGTCAGAGGCCTCAGTGAGATGACCTGGACAGACCTGAAGGAGGCGAGAAGCAGGTCATGGGGATATCTTAGGGAAAAGTGTTCCTGGAAGAGGAAACAGCATGATCAAAGTCCTAAGCAGGAATCTGCCTGGCATGACAGGGGCAGCAAGAAGAGATAAGGTCACAGAGGGAGCGAGTGGCCAGGTCATGGAGAACCTTGGACATCTTTTTGGCATTTACTGTGAATGGATGGGAAACCACTGGATGAGGGTTCTGAGCAGAAGAGAGAGACAATCTGACTTAACATTTAAAATGACCACTCTGGGTACTCTGTTGAGAATATTCTGAGGGGCAAGGGCAGAAGCAAAGAGACCATTTTAAGGAAGACCAATAGTAATCAATCAGGTAAGAAAGATGACTGGCAGCAGAAAGGCAATCAGGGCAGACTGAAGGCAGGAAAACCAGGAACACAATCTCTGCAGTAATGATGGTGAAAAACAATAAAGATCTAAACCAGGCTGAGCCCTAGGTATGTAGAAAGGGACCAGAGCTAACCCACAGGTAGGAGGCAAAGCCGACAGGACAGGAATGGAAGGGGACCGGAGGGTGGGGAAGGAGGTGTCTGACACAGTGAACAGGTACCTGGGAGAGAAAATTCAAAGAGGGGCTTCAGCTTCCAAGCCTAAGAAAGTCAAGGGACCACTCTGTCCAGGAGGCATAAAGCACCTCTTCCTGCATCAGTCACGCAAGAGGGAGAGCCCTATTCTATTCACGAAGCCAGTCACCCATCCACCTAGCCGCTCAAGCCAGAAACCTAGGAGTCATCCTTGTCATCTCCCACTTTCTCAGCCCATAGCCAACCCACCAAAATATCTTTCAGCTGTTTCTCATCACTGACACCAGCAGTGCCCAAGTCCAAGCTACAGGCCTCTCCCCGGAGGTCTATGAGAGCTTCCTAGTTGGTCTCTCTCTTTTACTCTTGTTCCTCCCCAATTCGCTCCTTACTCTGAGGCCAGAATGCTCTTTCTAAAGTGCAAACTGGATCATGCCACTCCCTAGCTCGAAACTCCTCAGTGGCTTCCCCCTACCTTTAGGCTATGAAATCTGCCTGATCTGGGCCCTTCTCTTCCAGCTTTATCCCAGGTCACCCTCCCCCTTGCTCCTATGTGCCCCCACCCTGCAGAGCACCTGGTGCATAATAAACATTCAACACCTTTGTTGAATGAATGAAGGTAACATTTCACCTATCAGTGAACTAACAGTCCCAGAAGCCATGGGCTGTGATCCAAATGGACAAAAGCCTTGGGACCCACCCTGTAGAGCTTCTCCACCACACCCAGGACTGGAACTCTGCTCACTCTAACTGGGGGTGCTTGTGGCAGGGGCACAAACAGGAGGCAGGTGCATTCGGGGAGTTATCACTGGCCAGGCCATCTGGCAGCCTGGGCTGCAGAAGAGAGAGCCCAGGGTTAACTACTGACCTCCTCAGCATTCTCCAAGTCATCTAGTCCTTCATCCTCCTCCACATCATCAAAGTCGTCGCCATCAAAACTGTACAAGAAGAGACCAGTTAGTTAGAGCATCACTTAATCAAATCGAAGAGGGCATGGGGTGTCTCAGCCAACATTGAGGGGGCGCTCAATAAATATCTACTTAATGAGTGAATCACACTTGTGTTCAAACCTACTCCCATCAGCCCCCCAAAGTGTGCCGGGACTCATGCATCCTCACTGTTTCTTTCCTCTCTCTACTGGATCATTCCCATCAGCATGTAAACATGTAGCTACTGCCCCACCTTAAAAAACAAACAAAACTTCTCTATGCTCTCCCCATGGAGCCCATTTCCATGCCCCCCTTGGGAGCAAAATTCATGGAAGAGTTGTCCAACGCCATGGATTCCCATCCTTCTCTTCTTATTCTGTCGTCATCTCACTCCAAGAAGATGCCCACCTCCATAACTCCCTCAAAACCACTGCTTCTTTCGAGCGTCTTAACGATGTCCGTGTTGCTAAATCCAATGGACTGTTCATGTTCTCATTGAGCTTGGCCTCCCAGTTGGCACCCCTAGGCCACTCCCTCTCCCTCAATACCCTCTCCTCACTCTCTTGGCATGTCCCCGCCTCACTGGCTGCTCCTTTCCAGTCTCCTCGTCAGGTTTCCCCTCTTTTCCCCCCAAGCACCCCTCCTGGGATGCTCTAACGGCTGATGGGGGCCCAGCGAGCAGGAAGGGCGGGGAGCCAAAAGCATCGCCCGAGGGTGGGCACAGAAAGGCTCAGGCCCAGGGTCCAGCAGGCACCTCCTCTTCTCCACGGACACGCCCCTGATGACCTCACCTGCTTCTTCGTTTGGAATAATATGCTTATGCTGACCAAGCCCCTGTTTTCATCTTCAGAACAGACCTCTCCTTGGACCCCACACATACAGACATCAGAACATCATTCTGGCCCTCGCTTCAAAATAAATCCCGAACTCAAGCCGCCGCTCACGACCTCTACTACCTCTACTCCTATCGCCCTCGTACACGCCACCGCCTTCGCAGCCAGGCGCCGGCACCTGCAGGCCTCCCTCAGCCCTGTGGTGCTTCTGCAGAGCGGGTCCTCACTTAACATCGTGGACAGCTCCTGCGACTTGAAGCAGAACAACGTGCGGAAACCCATGCTACCACCATCGGCTGATACAGGCAGGAGGGCCGCTCCTACAGCATCTCACCGACGCGGAAACAAAACTTTCTTCGAGGCGGGCGCTGCCTCAGCTCACAGGATGCTGTCGCATCTGTCCATGGGCCGCCCCCTCTTCTAGAAAGGGAGCACGTGGGGATCGGGGACTATGCCTAATGCACCGCAAGGGTCCCAACCAAGGCACAGCGCCCGGCTCGGCGGAAGTCTGCTGAAGGCGCCTGTGCACGGATCCTCTCTGGACCCTCGAGCCCGAGCCTTCCTGTGCCCAACCTCGGGCTATGCTCTCCGCCCTCGCGGCTCCAGCACCGCGGGCCCCCTCGGCAGCCCAGGTCCCCTCAGATTCTGCTCCTCGACTCCTGGCTCCCCAGCCTCCCTCGACCCAGGTTCCCGCTTCACCCGCCCCTGCCGAGGATCCGCCAAAGCATTTCGCTCCCGCACTCACTTGTCCTCGTTGTCTGACATGACGCCCGCGCCGCAGCGACCCGGACCCGCGCCCCGCACCCGCGCGCGGAGCTCCACAAACCGCGCGCCTCCGCCTCGCTCAGCGCCACGCGTTCTCTGCGCCTGCGCCGTGACCCGGAAGCGATCACTACTAGAAGGCGGGCCCGTGCTGTAGGTGTGCGCGCATGCGCCGAATAGCTGGCGCGCTCGTTACCATGGTAGCCAGAGCGTCTAGCGGCCCGCTCCGTGCACCAGGATCTCAGAGTATTTGCGCTGGGCCTCCGCGCGGTGCCGCGGTAGAACCGTGATTACGGTCTTCGGTTCTCGGAGCCCAGCCACCGCTGGGGACGGGGTGGGTCCCAGTCGTCGCTGTCTGCGTGGGGCCCCACCCAACCGGCGTCTTACTTTAGGGTGAGGTTTCAGTTTGGGCGTAACACCTAAGGCACTGTCGTGAGCACGGCTATCGGAGGCCCCCTTCCTAGGGCATTCCTGCCACAGACACCGGGTCAAGATGAGGTCTCTGTTCACGTGTGTGCATCTGCCTGCGTATCTGCTCGGGTGGAAGGATAGGGCACTGTCGCAATAGTGGAGGGCGGCGTCACAATTCTAATGGGACTGGACTGCTCCCAGACGTTCCTGGTGTTGGGCTAGGGGCGGGCTGGGGGGGGGGGGCTGGAGTAGAGATTGGACCTGGGAGACGGCTGTGTCACCGCGCTTTTATCCTCCGCAGAGCCCTCCCATGGCTTCCCAGGATAGGGTAAAGGCAGTGACCAAAGGAACGGGCTTCTGTCGCTGCCCCAAGCAGACCACTTACACCCTTGGAACCTGCGAGCTCCTCAGAGGTGAGTACTACGCTTAAAGGACAGGGTAAGAGCGGTAGCAGTTATCCTCTGAAACTCAGGTCTCCCCTACGTGACCTGTGGCTTCGTCATTGCTATTTTCATTTTACAGAGGAGAATCCTTGGTTTCAGGAAGGTTCATGTCCTACAACTTACCTGCAAGTGGCTAAAAGTCAAAGAATAAAGGATTTCAGAGTAGATCATTCTTGTGCATTCCTTAGATCGAACTTTTTCCTCCCGGGGAAGCCTTATCTCCTCCTCCCCCCCCCACCCCCACCCCCACCCCCAACAACAACTGTTATGTGCCCTCACCTTACCAAATACCTTTTCTTCATTGGACACAGCATAACCTGTAGTCAGATATTCAGCGTGTCTCATTGGATCAGTATCCTACACCCCTAGCCCGGGAACTCCATCAGGGTACGGTTGTTCCTGTTTTGGCTCCCTAGTGTAGCTCCAGTGCCTGACACATGCTTGGTGAATACTTGCTCATTCATTCATGTATGCATTCCTTCACTCAATGAAAAACATTTAAAAGCCCACTATGTGCTTTGTTCTAGGTGGTGAGGATACAGCATTAAAAAAAAAAAAAGAAGAAAAAAAACAGCAAAAATTTTTGCTCTCATGGAGCAAATATTTTAGTGGGAGGGTAACAAAATCTATAGAGCTATGGTGACGAGTGCTACAGGAAAAAGTAAAGCAGGAGAGTGAGAGAGGGAGTGCTTGGGTGCAGAATGGTGGGAGGAGGTGACAATTTTGCATTTCAGTGGTGAGAGATGAAGGCTTCTGCCCGCAGCCCAGGTGGCCCGACTCAAGTGCTTTCTCTTGCAGTGATGATGAAGGAATCCAAACTGACCAAGTTCCAACAGCGACACATCATGGACACCATGAAAAGTAAGGGTCAGTCCACAGAGGCTTGCTGGACAGAGGGGTTCTGGGCCACCTTTTTAGTGCTCTTCCATCTTAAGGAGTAGTGGGCATCCTTTTCAAAGACCAAAACAGTACAGCGTGGTATTTTTTATCTTGCCCCTGGGGAATTGACCTTGAGGGGCTTTTGTTACTCCCTCCTGACATTCATCCTGGCACAACCAGCTTCCTGCAGTCCCCTCTAGCCAGCCTCCCCAGGAGATCACAGAGCAACTGGAACTTCTTGCCCAGCCAAAACCGTCTCAAAACTGTCATGTCTGCCATCTGTTCCTCCCTGTGACACACATGCCATATGAGCTCCCCAGAGGAGAGAACTGTGTATGTACGTGTCTTGTTGTTTTATCCATTCATAGCTTAGCTAGCAGAAACAAGAAAATGGGCAGAATTCCAACGTGGGAAGACTATGCAAAGCCTTTGCACTGCTCACCTCTGACCCCAAATTGTAGTATTTGGCGGGGGGGGGGGGGGGGGCAGGCAGGCACTAAGATCGTGTAAGCAACCTCACTTTCTGAGATTCAACTGAATCAACATTTAATGGATCAGAACAGAGTCCTGGAAAGTTGCCTTTAAGAGACAGAATGCCAGCCCTGGCTGGTGTGGCTCACTTGGTTGGAATGGCATCTGGTACCAAAAGGTGGCAGGTTCGATCCCCAGTCAGGATCATCCATTGATGGTTCTCTCTCTCAAATCAATAAGAGAGAGAGAGAGAGTGAGAGCCAGAGCAAGCTTGACCATTTTACTTGATTCTATCAAAAGCTATCGCCTTCTCTGAAGAAAGAATGTGTGTATCGGGAGGGCATCTGATTAACCACAGAAGCATAGGGAAGGGAGAGTCAGGGAGGCAGATAAAGGCAGCATCTGTTCAGCACCGGCTGGGGAGGGAGGGAGGAGCCATCAGGCCAGGTCATGGGTCAGATGTCCTTCCTTATTGTGGGCAAGGGCAACTCAGGCTGCCAGAGCTGAGTGCCATAGCACATCTGAGTCATAACTGAGTCTCCACAGTCAGCAGCATACTAATAAATGGTGTCCCCTGTCACACAACTACAGAGACTGTCCTATAATGCCACTAAAAGTCAATGCCAGAAGACCAAGGATTACGTCTGCCTTGTTCACTGGGGTAGCCCCAGCACCCAGGTGCTCAATATTTATTGAAGGATTAGTGGTTAGGCCAACACAAGTAACTGGCTCACCTGGCAGTGTTATTCCCCTTAGAGGTTTGGGTTTTTTAATTGCCCCAAGCATTGCTGTTGAATCTGCTTTCTTCTGGACTCTCTTTACTTCTCTCCTCTTATTCAAGTCCTACTGTTGTTCTGAGCCTTGTTTCAAATTCTGTTGCAAGCCACAAATTTCTCTCCTTTACCTGAACTCCCAGAATTACTCGGGCCATAATTATTTGCTGAGAATGGACCAAAGGAAGGGGGAGCATCTGGCACTGGGGGAGTGGAGGGAGCAGGGGGGCATTCTAGGAAGCACAGCATCACTTTATTAAATCACTTTTTTAAATATGTTTTATTGATTTTTTTTTTACAGAGAGGGAGAGGGATAGAGAGCCAGAAACATCAATGAGAGAGAAACATCGTCTACCAGCTGCCTCCTGCACACTCCCTGCCAGGGATGTGCCCGCAACCCAGGTACATGCCCTTGACCGGAATCGAACCTGGGACCCTTCAATCCACAGGCCGACGCTCTATCCACTGAGCCAAACTGTTTAGGGACACAGCATCACTTTAGAAGAGAGACGCAGAGCGCCGTGTGAAGGGAAGGTCAATGCGAAACACTGGCAGCTCCGTCCTTCCAGACCCCACATCTGACCCATCAGCCAGCCCATCGCTTGACCTTCAGCCCATATCCTGACCGCCTCTGCCCTTGGCCCCCAACACTGTATTGTATTTTCAACAGCAACCAAGAGGATCATGTCATTCCTCTGCTCAGAGCCCTCCGATGGCTTCCAACCTCACACAAAGAGCCAGTCTTTCCAGAGGCCTACGGGGCCCTGTCCTTCTCGTGTCTTCCATGACCTCTGACCTCTACTCCCACCACACCCCCCTTGCTCACGGCTTTCCTGGCACCCTCGCCTCCTGGCTGTTCCTCAGACATTCCAGGCACATTCCCACCTCAGGGCCTTTGCTGCTCCCCTGCCCCAATGCTCTTCCCTCACCACGGTCGGGTCTTTTCTCTTCACGAGGGCGTCCCTGGCCACCCTACTTAAATTGTGAGTCCTGCTGTCACACACTGTACGCTCCACCACCTAACATACCACGTATTTTATTTTCCCTTATTCCACACCCAGATACAGGCGCCTCGAAGGCAGGACTTTGTCTCTCTTACCACTTCACCCCCAGTGGTCTGGGCCTGGCACAGAGTAGACCAGCCGTGGGCAAACTACGGCCCGCGGGCCGGATCCGGCCCGTTTGAAATGAATAAAACTAAAAAAAAAAAAAAAAAAAAGACCGTACCCTTTTATGTAATGATGTTTACTTTGAATTTATATTAGTTCACACAAACACTCCATCCATGCTTTTGTTCCGGCCCTCCGGTCCAGTTTAAGAGCCCATTGTGGCCCTCGAGTCAAAAGGTTTGCCCAGCCCTGGAGTAGATGCTCATTACGTATTTGCCGGGTGGATGATAGAAGAAGGTGGAATAGGTAGACGGGCCAGGTCCAAACAGGGCCGGCCTAGCGGAGGAGCCCCAGGTCTGGGCCGGGGCAGTGAGACAGATTTGTGTCTGTTACCATCCAAACCATCCCTCCTTCCCTGTGGACCAAGCAGGTTTTAGGAATCCATCTATCGAAATAAAAGCACCAGTACGAAGGCTTGGTGTGCGAGAATGTTTATTGCAGTGTTGTTTGAAGTAGTAAAAATAAAATAAGAACAGCCTGAATTTCTGAAATGCGGAGACTAGTTGAATATATGATGTAGCCATCGTAAGGACTAGTATGCAGCTGTAAAAAATAAGTTACATAGCTCTGACGGGTTTGGCTCAGTGGATAGAGCGTCGGCCTGCGGAATAAAGGGTCCCAGGTTTGATTCCAGTCAAGGGCATGTACCTTGGTTTCGGGCACATCCCCAGTGTGGGTGTGCAGGAGGCAGCTGATCGATGTTTCTAGCTTTCTATCCTTCTCCCTTCCTCTCTGTAAAAAATCAATAAAAATATATTTAAAAAAATAAGTTATATGTAAATGGAGTGATCTGGAAAGAGATCCGTGATACACTGTTAAGTGGAGAGTGTTATGGAATGTAGCGCAGTGTGGTCCATTGTATGAGCATGTTTATAAAGTATCATACAGAACGGACGAGACCGCCAAATTGCTACCATTGCAGAGGGGGGCTGGGAAGGGAGGAGGGAAGACTCTTCTGCACTGTTAGCCTCATTATAAAAGGTGCCAATTTACAAATTGATACAAATCCAGGGGACCCCCCCCCACCCCAACCTTTTCCTCCCCAGAAGGAGAAGCTCTGCCCCTGTACTGCAGCCCGACATCCAGCCAGAGGGTCTTGCCTGCCAAGCAGCCGGCCTCAGCCGTCTGCCTGCCTCCCATCCTGGAGGCCCGGTCCCAGCTCCGGCCTGCCAGCATGTGCCAGGCCAATGGGGCCTACAGCCGGGAGCAGTTCAAGCCTCGAGCCACCCGTAAGTGAGAGGGCCTGGACCAGAGCCCCTCTTACCCCGTCCACGAGGGACGGGGTTGCGGGGAGATGAGCAGAGCAGGTGAGCACGAACCTACTCAGATCCCCCCGCTGTTGGCGCCAATGATCTTGAGTCTTGGCACATTAGCCGGGGAGCGTTCAGGGTGCAGCAGAAAACAGGTTGTCCTTTTTCAAAAATTTTCCAGAATGCTCTTCAACAATTAACTGGATTCTCTCCATCTCTGATGAGTGGCCGGCCGTCAGACCTCATGGCCACGGCTCTCTCAGGCTGACATGGTGCCTCAAATCCAGAGCTCTCTGCACCCCAGCCTGCTCCAGGGAGCCCTCATCCCCTTCCTCCGTGGCACGTCACAGAACTCTGGGCCCAGACCCCGCTACACTGCATACAGGCCGCCATGCGGCGGTCACTGAGTTTGCTTACCTTGCTCTGCACCAAAGCCATGTGTGGGTTCGGACGAAGCTCTCTTCTTGGTTCTTCCCATCCCTTTCCCTGCCTATCTGGACAAGGCAGGCTCAGGAGCGCATGGCTAGACGGTGCCGGGATTGCAGAAGCCGCCTCCATGTTCCCCGGGCACCTTGGAGCGAGCATGCCCAGTTGGGAACACCGGCCATGAACCGGGCCCTCCGTGCCTTAACTAGGCCTTTTCTGGGCCTTACAGGAGATCTGGAGAAGGAGAAGCGAAGACTCCAGGACATCTTTGCCACGGGGAAGGACAAGGAGGAACGGAAAAGGAAGCCCCGTGCTGTGCAGCGGAAGGACCCAGCCCCCGAGCCGGACCGGTTTGAAGAACGTGAGCCCCGATGGGCCAGTTGGCGCTGGGGAGGGGAGGGAGGGGCCCAGAACCGGGAAGGGCTGACCCCTGAGGGCTAACCAGCAAGACACAGTGTCTGACCACAGAACTGCTTCCTCCCCCAAGAGGCAGTCCCTGCCCCCCCCACCCCTCCCAGGAGCCTGACGGCCCCCATCGCCCTGAGCGATGACCACCCTTCTCCCTGTCCAGTGGTCAAGGAGATCCAGGAGAGGAAAGACTTCCTGGCTGAGATGGAGGCCCTGGGCCGGGCCAGACAGTACCGAGGGCTCATCCTCACGGAGATCTCCCAGGTAGGAGCAGCCGCAGGCGGTGGCGGGGACGTGGCACCATGAGAAGCATGAGGTCCGTGTAGAAAGGAAGGGCTGGCTGTGGCTGAGGCTGGCGGAGTCCAGCTCTGGCCTCGTCTGTGTTGGCGCCTGGAGCTCCTGCCCTGATGCCCAGCTTTCCCTGCTGCCCTTGCAGAAACTACGGGAAATGGAGGACATCGACCACCAGAGGAGCAAGGAACTCAGGAAGGCTCTGGCCACTGCCTAGTCCGTCTCTAGGGGCAGAGCAGCCCAGCCTTGACCACTGGGCCCACCCCATTGCCAAGCAGGGTCATGCCCAGGTCAGCCCACCCACTCAGGCCTCCAGCCATGTCAGATGGTCATACAGCACTGCCCTGGCCTAGGGTGCAGGCTACCCGGGCATACACAGCACCCTATAAAATGGACGTCAGAGAAGGATTCTTCCCGAGACTGCACCCAGGTGTCCTCCTCTTCCTCTCTCTCTCTCTCTCTCACACACACACATACACACACACACACACACACACACACACACACACACATACACACACACGGCTTTGACTCTTTCCTTGGGGAAAGAGCCCCATTCAGAGTGAAGGCAAGGCCCGTCTCCCCATCGTGGACAGAGGTCTGAGGGCAGCCACAGGCCCGCGTCCCACCACCTGCCTCACTGCGTCCCCATGGTTAGTCTTCTGAACTCGGAAATGAACATGGCTCCTTTCTTCCTACCTGTCGTAGGGCCTGCTTCTTTGACTTCTTACAGCCTTAGGCAAATGTTTAACCACTACGATGAATTGGCCAATAAAACACATTTGACGCAGGTCATGACACATTACACACACCGTTTTGTTTCCAGAGGGATAAGGCTTATTTGTTCAAGGAGTTAGACTTTTTCAAGCATGTTTCCAGCTGTTTGCATATTTCAAGTGGAAATGGGAACGAACCTCTTGAGCGCCCCCTAGCGGGCACTGTGGCAGGTGCTGGATTCCTCTCGCAGCCGTTCTCTCCATACCCGGCCCCCAACGGAGGCTCAACACGCTGCAAAAACCAAGGTCACGTCGCTAGCAAGCAGCCGACTCAGGGTTAAGTCAGCTTTGCGCCTTTCCACCAAATCCACGGTTCCGGCCCCGGCCTCAGCTCCGACCCTACGGCTTTGGCAATCACGAGCCCTCCGGTCCCCGGCAGTCTGTCATTTCCCATCTCCGTGAATCAAAATATTTTGGAAATGTCCAGCAGCCTTCCCACCCGGGAGTCATATAACCCTGCAGGCCACATGACCCAAGTTTGGGTTTGTAGGGTAAACTCCACCTGCAGCCTCAAACAGATCAGGGAGGGGGGCCAGATCAAGGGCTGGTTCTGGAATATTCCACGGGAAGCCTGTGTCCACCCGCCCTCCGAAACCTGAGGCCAGAGGGCGCAACATGACAAGACCCATCCTCCCCCACAGCGGCCCCACCGCATGGCCCCGAGGCAGCAAACTGGAGAACCCAGGATCCATTCAGCCTGCCCTCCATTTAATTTCAGATTAGTTGCCAACATTACAAATTACACACACACACAATCTGGATTTCTAGCTTCTTTTGAAAAATGGAAAGATCTGACGACACTGGGCACATGGCCACGGTAGTCCCCACCACCCGAGTCTCCTGACACTGAGGCACCCCAGCCTGGTTCCTGCATCCTGGCCCCCCGAAAGGCCCTGGAGTTGGTGACCCAGCCCCAGGGCAACAGGCACATGAGGAAGGGGACTGCAGGGCTACGAGGGCGGGCAGTGAGGGCCAGAGCCCCTACACGCCTCCTGGGCCACCAGTGAGGCCAGGCACCGGAGGTACCCGGAGGCACCCGGGAAAGAAGGCAGACCTGGCCAAGGGCACAGCGCCCGAGGCTGCAGGGCACACGGCAATCGTGGTCTCCATTCATTGTGGGAGTGAATACAGTGAGATCTTCCCCAGAGGCGTGCTGAGGGAAGGGGCCTGGAAGTCCCAGAACCAGCTGATAGCCACAGTGCTTCGACCAGAGCTGCTGGCACAGTCCGGGGGAAAGGCCTGGTCCCCATCGCTACTCCCAGTCGGGAGAGTGGCGGTCAGTCCTTCCGTGGGAATCAGTCGGGGAGAACAAGCAGCAGGAGTGTGAGGAGACGGACAGACTGGTGGTGACCACGCGCAGGAACGGGCCCTCCCCCCGGGGGCGGGTGAGCCTCAGTGGGGCCTCAGACGACAGTGTGTTAGAGACCGGGATTAGTACCTACACCAAGCAGACCCCTCAGCGGTCAGGGAGCTGCCTCGAGGCCCTTGTGGGGAGACTCGGCTTAGGGCCCCCAGTGCAGCCATCACAGCCCCTGTCCTGTGAGGTAACTACAGAGCAAGGAACGAGGGAAGCGCCTCCTGGAACTCAGACGGAGAGAGGGTTTCGTCCATCAGCCCCACTCATGGCTGAGGACACAGTCACTGAGCGACACGGAGACGTCATAAATAGAGCTCCGGGGGAGGAGAAGCAGACTCGGGCCACCTGCCCGGCCAGGAAGACAGGAACTGGGCCGGGCCGGGCAGGAAGCAGCCAGCGCAGCCAAGGCCGGGGGCCGGGCGCACACCTCGTGGGGGAAGGACCCTCAGGTCCGAACTTTAACAGCGAAGAATCCCGTCTGGACGTGACCCAGAAGGACGGACCCAGGAGCTGCCGTCACGGCCGGGCTGGGCGGGACGAGGCAGGTGTGTGCGGCCGCTGCCGCTCCCCGGACCCAGGACCCTGGACCCTGCTTGCTCCTTGGGTCTGACACAGCATCAGAGTCATCGGCCCGGCCCGGACAGGGCTGAGCCAGCGGGGGTGGCAGTCCCCTCGCTGTTAGCTCTTGTCCCTGGGGGACTTGCTCTTGGCGTCACGCTTATTTCCCAGCAGCTTCAGCACCTTCACCTTCTTGAACTTCCCCTTCTTGCTGCCCTCGGATTCAGCCTCCTTCTGGAACTCTGCAGGAGAGGGGGGAGGGTTGTGGCAGAGGCCGGCACCTCCTCCGGGAGCCCTGGGCACGTCACTTCGCCCTCAGCCTCTGGTTCTTTGCCTACAGGATGGGAGCCATATTCTCGCCCAGGGCTTTGGCGAGGATCCGGGATAAAGGAATGTGCGATGTCTGAAGTAGGGCATACGTTTATCTTTAAAAGGCTGATTCCCTAGGCCGGTGCTCACAGCTCCGTGGGTTACCGCACAAACACTGACTCAGAGCTGGAAGGAACCTCAGAAATCGTCTCTCCGTGCCCCGACTTTATAGACAGACGAGAAAATGTGGGTTTGCAACGGACGAGCACCAACTAAGCTCTCTGTAGATGCCAGGCCCTGGCGAAGTGCTTCCCACACATTTCCCAGGATCCTCAGCGCACACCTGGGAAGCGGGGCCTCGCGCCAGGAGAGTCAGGCTCAAGTCCCCCGCTAATACGCACCAGAGCGGCTGGAAGCCAGCAGTCTGACTGGAGTCCAGACGCAGCCGCAAGGCCACAACATGAGTCACAGTGGAACCAAGATTAAACCCAGGTCTCCTGACTGCCCACTCAGTGCTCCCTTCACCGCTGCAGGCCCTGCCTTATTGCTGGAAGGTCCTGCTATTGGAGCCCACAACTTCTAAGACCAGCTGCAGCTCTCCGGGAGGAAGGCAGAGCTCGGTAAACCACGCTGGGAAAAGGCTCACAGCACATCGGTGTTCCCTGTGGGCACCGGGCAGCCACACCCACCCTCCAAGCCCAGGCCGGCCTTCCTGGCCACAGGCCGCCTGCCTCGCCACACAAGGCCTTCCCAACAAGACAGAACTGGGAGTTGGCACACCATCCCTGTAGTGCCCACTCCATCCCTCTGCTCAACCTGGAGTTCAAAGGGGCCGGGGCCGTGGGGGGGCCTCACCTTTCTTCTTCATCATGGCTTCCAACATCTTATCTTCCTCTTCCTCCCTGAAACGAGAAAGGGAAGCTGAGTGTCCCACAGGAGGAAGGGCCAGAAAATCCCAGTCCCTTCCAGCCTCCGACTCCCCCAGGGGGAACAAGGGTGCCCTGGGGTCGCTGCAGTGAGGGCAGGGCTGGCCCGCCTGCTCTGAGTCCTTCCCCCAGGAGCCCCTGGGAGCCCTGACCAGCCTGGTCACCTCTGCCGGTCCTCATCCAGGCAGTTGACAATGGCATTGCGCTGCTCGATGAGGGTCACCACCTCCTGCATCAGCACCTTCTCCCGGCCCCGGTCCTCCTCTGTCCAGTCCTTTTCTGCCCAAGGAGAAAAGCTGGGAGTGTGAGTGGTAGGAAACCCCCCTGCCTTCCCAGGAAGCCAGGCAGCAACCCCTAAGTGCTGAGTTCAGGCCAGCCCTGTGCCAGAGGCCAGGACGGAGGAGCAGATGCGGGGGAGTCCACGTGTTGGGAAAGATGAAGGTCATTATAGAAGAGGCCAAGTTACTGGGCTGCCTACCAGAAACACCACCCGTGGGGCTCAGGAGGCAGCACAGCACCTGCTCTAAGCACAGAGACCAGAGACCAGCGACCAGAGACCAGAGACCAGTGACCAGAGACCAGAGACCAGCGACCAGAGACCAGAGACCAGAGACCAGCGACCAGAGACCAGCGACCAGAGACCAGAGACCAGCGACCAGAGACCAGCGACCAAAGACCAGCAACCAGAGACCAGAGACCAGAGACCAGAGACCAGAGACCAGAGACCAGCGCATGCAGATGGCCTCCTGCTTCCGCGCATTTGTTCGTTCACAAATGCTCGCGGTGGTTTCTCGGAGGAGGCGGGACGGGGCTGGGCCTCTGAGAACCTCCCAAGGCGGCTGGCCAGGGGAGCAGGGGTGGAGAAAGAACGGGGAATCCCAGGGGTCCTCGTGCAGGAGAAGCCCGGTGACCCACGTGGCTTATTGGAACATCAATGCCATGAAGAGGGCAGACTAGAGGGGACCCTGGGGCAGGGAGCCCAGCCCTGCACCTGCTGCTCCTCCCGTCTCCTCTCAAGAACCCTCACGGACCACCTCAGGGCCCACCTGCCCCTCAGGATTCCTCCCACCCCGCCCACAGGCCCCGGGGATGGGCGCCCCCGTGGGCCTTCCCTCCACACCTGCCGCCACAGGACTCCCTTCCACTTCACCTCGCACAAGGCAGGAGCAGGTGGCCCTCACAGTTCTGGGGACAGCTCGGGCTTCAAGTCCCCCAGGTCAAGTCCTACTCTGCCACTTCCCAGATCTGGAGCCCGGGTAAATTATGTCACCGATCTCCATGTGGGGAAGCTGAGGTTCAGGGAAGTCAAGTCCGTGATCAGTGTCACACCGCAAGGATGGAGCCCGTATTTGAACCTGGGCGACCTGACACTCACCATCTGCAGCCCTTATGGTATCTATGGGGCTCCAACCCACTTGGGGCCTTATAAACCAGTCCCACCTGCCAAAGCAACCTTGGGGACAGGTGACAAAGCTAGGATGTGCTGTCACCATGCAGAGGGCTGGAGAAGCAACACCGTAAGGCCAGAGCCAGGCTGGCCAGGCATACAGGCGCTGTGCCCACTCTGGCCACAGGGTGTCGCTGTGGCTCCCTCCAGGGTGGCCACGCCTTAGCCTTCACTGAGGTTTGGGAGTGACTACTCTCCCAGGGACACTCTGGCCTCCGGGCCTCATCCCACCTCCCAACGTCCCCAGTCAATGGAGAGGCAGTAGCTGGCAGGAAGGGCTGTGTCTACAGAGTCGGGCCCAGGTCCACCATCCATGGGCAAGACTCCCCCTCTCTGGCTCACCTGTTGGTGGAAATGACGGTGCCCCACCTGGGCCACAGGAAGTGGTCAGAGCCCTGGCTCCCGCTCTAAACACTCCACAGTCCCTGGGCCTCTGGGCCTGCAGCTGCGGCTCCCGTGTCACAGCCACGGACCCCCGCTCAGCCACTTAACAACCATCATTTCCGCCCTCAGGGGCCACAGAGTATTTCCACACCCACTGTCACCTGGCCCCACGGACACCCTGTGAGGTAGGTACCCTCATCCCGTCTGACACCCGAGGCCACTGAGGCCCAGGGAGGCCCCGCCCCCAGCACATTAGCAGCAAAACAGGATGGTCGGCCTCCTCCCCGACCCTCCAGCTACCCCTCCACCACCCTGAGCCGGTCCTGCCCCCCTCCCAGTCATCCTGAGTCACGCTGTGCGGGGGATCCCTCCACCTTCCCCCCAGTGCGGGGCGGTCCTGCTGTGCTCTAGCCCAGGCAAGCGGCCGAGAGTTTGACAGGCTTGCTCTAGCCCCATGATGGCGAACCTTTTGAGCTCGGCGTGTCAGCATTTTGAAAAACCCTAACTTGACTCTGGTGTCGTGTCACATATAGAAATTTTTTGATATTTGTAACCATAATAAAACAAAGACTTATATTTTTGATATTTATTTTATATATTTAAATGCCGTTTAACAAGAAAAATCAACAAAAAAATGAGTTCGCGTGTCACCTCTGACACGTGTGTCATAGGTTCGCCATCACTGGTCTAGCCTGAGGGCGTGAGCCCAGAGCTGCTGTCATCCACTCATCAGAGCAGCCCTGGGCTCTGGAGCCTGAGCCCCGCCCCCGGGGAATCCACCCACCCACACGTCCCAGGAGGGGCAGCCTCAGTCTGTTCCTGAGCTTGGTGCTCTGTGGGCCAGTCATCTCCGACACATGTGTCCACACTCCCCTGCTGGCCAAGCCTGTTTATAACCTGATGCAACCCAGACGGCGCCTCCCAGCCCTCTCCCCGGCCCTGTTCCCAGAGCTGGTGTGTCCCCATCGGGGCGCTGTCCGTCCGCTGCCCAGCCTGGAGGGGAAGGACGGGTCCCAGGCCTGGGTGGTGCCCGAGGGCACGAGGCCGCACTCACCCGGCTTGTTGAAGAGGCACCTGAGCTCATACTCCACGTCGGCCTGGCGCTGCTCCAGGTTCTGCTGCTTGAAGCTGGAGGGTGGGAATAAGACGACTGTTACTTCGGCCCCACACAAGGCGGCCTGGCCTGCGCTCAGTGACGCGGGAGGAGGGCGGGGAGTCCCTCCCTTCCCGGCTGTACGGTCCGGGGCGGGAGCGGGGCGGAGGGCGGGAGGACTCACACGTAGATGAGCTCGGACTCCCGCCGCACCAGCAGGTGCTTCTCGTGGATGAGCTTGAACCAGTCCACCAGCACGTCGTCCTCACGGCCCTCTGCAGCCAGATGCCCACTGAGGCCGGGGCTGGCAGCAGGGCCCGCCCTCGCGAGAGCGGCACCCGCCACCCCACGCCCGCCCGCCGGCCCTCCCGCAGCTCGCGCACCATTCACCCCGCCTCGCAGCTTCTCCTCCAGCAGCACCCCACGGAGCTCCAGGGCGTCCAGCTGGCGCTCGATGGTGTCCACCTCTCGGTGGATGTCCTCCTCGGGGATGTACTGGTCAGCCTGGACCTGCCCGACAGCACCCCGGTCACCTGAGGAACAGCCGCCCGCCCCGGCCTGCTGCCAGGAGCTTCCCGTTCTCGGGCCGGCACTGGCCGCCACAGGCCCAGGGCCCGGGCGCCACCCCACGTCCTGTGCAGCACCCAGGGTGGGGAAGGGCTGCTGTGGGCACAGACACAGCCGCTCCATGCCCCTGGCCCCGGCACCAATGGGCACACGCAGAGGGAGGCACAACTTCACGCCTCTCATGGCAGCCCTGCCCCTCCTCTGCCACTCCCTAGGCCATATCCCAGGGTGGGTGGCCTTGCTATAGAGCAGTGATGGCGAACCTTTTGAGCTCGGCGTGTCAGCATTTTGAAAAACCCTAACTTGACTCTGGTGCCGTGTCACATAGAGAAATTTTTTGATCTTTACAACCATAGTAAAACAAAGATTTATATTTTTGATATTTTATATATTTAAATGCCATTTAACAAAAATCAACCAAAAAAATGAGTTTGCGTGTCACCTCTGACATGCGTGTCAGAGGTTCGCCATCACTGCTATAGAGGTACACTGGAGAACACTGGTCCATCTTACTGGAAGAGTCATGTGAGTGCTTTGATCCTTGAGCTACTCTTAGTAACAAGCTAGAGGCACCACCCATTGCTCCTGCTTGCAAACAGCTGATCTGCTAAAAATCTCCCTGGTCAAGTTAACTTTCCAGCTGGACCACCCATGCGCCTCTCCAACATCTGGGCACAGCTGCCCAGGCAGCCCATCCTCCCCACGTGCCCACGGGGAGTCTGCGGCTGCCACGGAGGGCTGGGCCCGGCAGCCTGGAGCTCCTAGCTGGTACCTTGCGCTTGATGAGCGGGAAGCCGTGTCCCGGGGCAGGTGGCCTCGCTGGCTTGGGTCCTTTGGTGGCTTTCTTTGGGGCTGGGGACGCTGTGGGCGACGCCTTCCGGTTAAAAGGATTCTCCTTGCAGGAAGACTAAAGGCAGGTGACACGACAGAGGGTAAGTCTGGGAAGGGAGCAGTGGGACTTTGGAAAGCAGGCTGGCCCCCCCGCAGAGAGGCACCTCCCAGCATTCGGTCTCTGAGGCCCTCAGTCACCCAACACACCTCCCATTCCCCACCGCCCAGTGCGGCTGCTGCCCTGGAACTCGTACATATGCTTTCACAGTGGGTACTGTGATGCCCCCTTTACAGCTAAAACTCAAGGTCAGAGAGGGTGAGTAATAGGCTCAAGGTCATGCACTTCCCAGCGGCCCCAGCCGGGCTGAGCATGTGTCAGGGCAGGGCGGGCAGCCATCCAGCCCTGGGGCAGTGGTCAGGTCTTGGGAGTTTAGGACCAACCGAGCTGTCGTAGCTCATTCGGGCCTCATAACCGCCCCTTCCCCAGCGAGGACCCCCAGGCTCAGAGAGGCACTGCTCCCTGCCCAGCGTGGCCCAGTCAGGAAGTAGGAAAGCAGGGGATCCTCCCCTTCCCCCCCTCCCCAAACCCAGACCGCCTTGCATCTGGCCAACAGGTGGTGGAGAGCACTCCCGCCTGCCCAGGAAAGAACCCTCTCCCCACTGGTCCCTTCGTGCACCAGAGTCTCTCTCTCTCTCTCCCAGCACAGCCAGCAGCCCTAGCACCTCCAACCACTTCCCCAGCCCCTGGAAACAGAGGGGTCATCAGGGCCCCATGGAGAGCCTCACGGGCTGTGGCATGTTCCCCGAGTGTTTCCCCAGCAGCTGGGGAGGCCGGGGCCCTGCGCACCCCTGTGCAGCCCGGGGAGAGGTTCCCTTGGGGGTAGCTGCTCCGAGTCCAGGCATGGCAGGGAGGCAGGTATGGTTCCCGCAGGGCAGCACCCACCAAGACCACCCCTTCTGCCCACAGTGCCTCTGCCATCCTCCCCTACCCTTGGGGTTAGGGTGTGGGGAGGCCTCAAAAGGAAGCCAGCCCACTTGGGACTCTACCTCCTCTCCGCAGTCGCACCCCGAGGGGCTCAGCAGCCCCAAACAGCCTGAAACCCCAGCCCCTCGGGGGTCCTCAGCCTTTTCTCAGACACAATTCCTTCACACCAAGAGGGTGTTTAGAGGGAGTGGCCTCAAGTCACCCCCTCCCCACCTCCCACCGAGGAACCCTGCGGCTTCTCAGAGCCGCTGAGGCCTAGAGAAGGGGCGGGGCCAGAGAAGGGGCAGGGCGGCCTTCTCCAGGGTCAGCAGGTGGGTGGCAGAGCTGGACGGGCAGCCTTGGCGGAGGTCAGGGAAGGTTAAATGCCTGAGAGGCACATGGGCAGAGGCTGGACCAATAGCTCAGCTGCCTCCCCAGCCTTGTCCTGTCGGGTCAGACCAGGACCACAGCTGCCCATAGGAGCCGTCCTGCCACTTCCCCGGGGGCTGGACCAGCCTTGGCCTTCAGAGAGCTCAGAGTGTGGGGCGAAAGTGGACGATCAGAACCTGGTGGCCCAGAGGGGCTGTGGCTGCGAGAGGCCCCTCAGGAACTAGGTGCCCAGAGGAATGTCCTGGCCCCTGGTCACCCCCCGTTCTCGGCGTGGGAGTGAAACAAGTGCGCGGACAGCCCACAAAGGTCCTGAGTTCCTGGGATGGTCACCTCATGCCCACGCCACCCCCGAAAGGAGACGGAGTGCAGGACGGGCCTGGGAGGGCCTCTGGCATAAATAGGGCCTCAGGGAGCAGAAGGGCGGACAGGAGGACGGGCGGATGGATGGTGGCTGGGTGAGTGGATCCCGAAGGGAGAAGTGCATGGATAGGCAGGTAAGCAGGTGCCTGAATGCATCAATGCCTACAGGCCAGGCGGGTGGACAGGTGACGAAATGGACGGGAGGTCTGGCCGATGGAACGACAGACAGATGGATCTGTGCCTCAGCGAATGGGGTGACGAATGGGTAGATGGACACAGCCAGGTCAGTCAAGGAGTAAGAGGCCAGCAAAGATGGACGCCACGGACATTCCTGTCCTGAGACCAGACCCCATTCACTGACAGGCCAGCTTCTGGGCGAGGGTGAGGCACTCACCTTTACCTGGAGCTGCGGGGAGGAGGTGCCAGGCAAAGGCACGGGGACCTTGTCTCCCACCAACAAGAGCGGGGTGGCGGCAGCGCCACTGCAGGGCTTGGCTGGCTGGGCACCCGAGCTGCCCCTCGTATTGGGGGCGAGGCCAGGGCTGGCTTGAGGTGTCCGGTCCGGGGTGGGCTGCGCCAGCTCCCCCGAGGAGGACAGGGAGGAGCCAGCGGAGAGGCTGGCAGAGGTCCCGGGGGTGCCCGGAGCGTGGACAGCAGGCTCTGAGGAGCTCTTGGGCACAACCGGCGGCTCCAGGAGGTCCCCACCGGCGGGCTGGCTGGCGCCCTCGGACGACAGGCTCTCCACACTGAGGGCCGGCGATGGGGTGGCCGAGGGCGGCTCGGAGTGTGAGAGGCGGGAGGCGTGGAGAGCTGTGCAAACAGAGGAGCAAGTGGGCGCCAGGTCTGCGGGTGGCCTCGGCCACCATGTCCTTCCACGTCCACATGGAGCCTGGCCCGAAGACCCGCCTCTCACGTTCTGACCCAGCACGGCTACCACCTCCACTTCCCCTCCCATATCTGAGCCAACCCAGGCCAAGTTTAAAAGGCAAATCTGAAAACAAACAAACAAAAATAAAATAAACAGGGGGAAAAAATAAATAAAAATTTTAGCCTAAAAAAAAGGCAAACCTGCCAGGGGAGGGGAGACACAGACAAAACGGAAAGCGAGGCTCCCACCAGGAGCAGGGGAGGGAGGGAGGCAGCAGGAGCGGAGGAGCCGCAGCCTCGCAGCGGCCAGCTCTGGGCCAGGCTCTGCCTGCACCACTGAAATACGCTCCAAAGTGTCGTCATCTGCATATAAGGCAGCAGCGCGAAGGCACTGCCCGGCAACAGCTGGGGGTGAACCCCGTGAGTCTGCCTCAGAGCTCGTCTCGTTGTCTGCGTCCCACGCCGCCCACCACCTCCACTTGGCTCAGTTAGAGGGTCTCAGGGCTTCAGCAGGGCCAGAGTGGGGACCCCAGACCACCTGCCTCTGATCATCTCCAACCCACTCCAGGCCCCCCAGTCTGAGGGGCTCCCCTGAGGGCTGGGAAGCAGCCGGCCCCCAGCCATGGTGGAAGGTGACTGGGCCCAGGGCTAAGAAGACTGCCGGCCGGTGCCTGGAGGGGCGGGAGCGCTGGCAGAGGGCATGCGCCCACCCCTACCCGCTCCCAGATGAGCAGACGAGGACAGACACAGGGAAGGAACTGCTCAAAGTCACAAGGGCCGAGTCACACAGCCAGGCCAGAGCCCGAGGCTGTCAGCGGCGCCGGGAGGGGGGTGACTGGTGAGGCTGTCACTAGAGGCCAGCTAAGCCCTGCCATGCGCTTTCCCGGGAGCCAAGGCTGTGCTCAACGCTGCACCCGAGAACTCTCACAGCAGACCTGCGCGGGGGCCACAGAGCTCAACGCAGAGTCTAGGGCCTGGATTCAAATCTTGCCTCTGCTGCTTAAATGCTGTGAGGGCCTGGGCAAATCACTTACCCTCTCTGTGCCTCCGTTTCCCACCTGCAAGTGGGGGTAGGGTACCTCTCTCACAGGTTAGCTCCAGGATAAATGAGGGGACACAGGTGAACCACCTGGCACCTGGCCGAGAGGGATCCTGCTGAACCATGCCCGCTCCCGGCCCTGACCCGAGTTCCGACTGTCAGGACAGCTTCCAGGGACCGCACTCACCGAGCGGGGATGCGCTGGGCGCCCGGGGAGCAGGGCGCTTCTTGGTCTTGGGGCTGCTGGTGGGGGTGATGCCGTACCAGGGGTGCAGGGACTTGGGTGTGGACTCCGGCTGGGCCTGGGCAGGGCTGGTGGCCAGACTGGGTGCAGCAGGGGGCTCCTCCGCCTCCTCTGCCTCCTCCTCCTCAAAGGGGTTGTAGGGCTTGGGCTCCAGGCCAGCCGCCGCCGGGCTCCTGGGGGCCACCTCCTCGCCTCCATTCTCCACCCGCCTGCTGTCCCGGCTCGGCGGCCGGGGGCTGCTGCTCGGCGGCAGAGGGGCCGGCTTCTTCTTTGGCTCTGCCTGGACCAGTGCAATCCAGGGAGGGTCCTTCCTGGGGGCAGGCGTCCTGTCGGGCATCCTGTCGGGCAGGAGGCAGGAACCCTCAGGAGGGAAGGGGCAGCACCCCCCTCTCTCCGCACAGCGCGGGGTCCATCTCCAAGGGGACGGATGAGAAACGGCGCTTCCTCCCCTCCCGCCCCCAGCACGGTGAGGCCCGTCTGGGCCGCAGGCTGACACGGACTATGGTGGCCACATCCCCCGGACCCCTAGAGGCCCAGACGGGGTGAACCTTCAGGCCACAGAGCCCAGCCCAGGAAAGGCCCACAAGGGCTCCCTCCGTGACACAGAAGGTCGCCTGGCCTCTGCACCGCCTCCCACCGGGACAAGGGACAGCAGGGAGCCTCCCCCACAGGTCACGGACGGGTCCAGCGGGCACTGCACTGGCCCACAGCAAGTGCTCGCCGAGTCTTAGCTACTCTTGTGGCGGCCACACCACAGGGGACGTCCCGATGTCCTCACCCAGGACGCAGGGTCCCGGTGGAAGGGCTGAGCCAGGGGCACGGCTGCGCTGTGCTGGCCTTTCCTACACCTGCCTGCCAATCCTCCCAGCTCAGCGAGCCGGCCCAGGCCCCCCAAGTCACAAAGGCAGCAGAGGCGAGGGGACTGCAGAGGTGGGTGACTCCACCTGGCACCGCTGCCCACAGGTCAGGGGCCCCCGGGGAGCCTCGGGGGAAGGGATGTGGGCACAGCACTCCTTCTCCACCCAGAGATGAACCCTGCCCATGCTTGGGGGGTATAGAGTGGGTCCTGTGCCTCCCCACAGGTCCCAGGAGCCCCCCATCCCCACCACCAGGGCCCGAGAGCCTCCCAGGGCCGGCGTACCTCTCTGACAGCTTGGGCGTCCCTCTCGGCTTGGGGACGGGGGGCTCGTGCAGCCTTCCTAGATGGGAAAGGAGGGTGAGGCAGGCCTTCATGGCCGCTGTGGGCTGGGCAGCGCAGTGGGGCAGCCGGTCGCCAGCCAGAGTGACCGCCTCACCACGGAGTGCCCTTCCTTCCTACCTGGCAGGTCACAGGCTCCAGGTGGCCATGGCAACCTCACCGCACACTCGCACCTCCCACCCCAGGGCTCAGGGAGATTAGATAAGCCCCAGAGGGGACAGGCAGAGTAGGTCGAAGGGAAAGGACAGGGCAGCTGAGACCCCATTTGCATTTCAGTTGGGAAGGGGGACCCAGTGCCCTCAGACACTGCCCGTGTGGACGGGAAACGTCTCCACGCACCCAGCACCACCTCCTCCTGGAGGCCTCCTGAACCCACACAGCCCCGCTGCCCCTCCTAACAGACTTCAGGCTCTACTGAACCCGCCTGTGCCCGGTCCCCCCGGAGACTGGCTACACCACAAAGGCACACACAGGTGAGCACCATCTCTGTCCCCGTGCCCAGCTCAGAACAGAACCGAACAGCCAGAAGGAGCCTCTGCCCCAGACCCAAGGGCCCTCCTCGCCTGACCGCCTCCCCTGAGCAGGTGAGAGGGTCGCCCAGCACATCAGAGGCGCCCAGGAGCCCTGCCTGCATGAGCTCACGGAGCCAGGCAGGTCATCTGGGAAAGTCCTGCCATCAGGGCCTTGAACAGAGCCCACTGGGGCCCACCTGACCAGGGACACACCCGGGCCTGTCCCCGCCCCTGAGCACTCCCCGGTCAGACATGGGACAAGGAGAGGGCTGGGCGTGAGAGGGAGATCACCCGAGGAAGTATGTAAACTGGCCGGGCACACAGAGTCCCCGATGCAGTCGGGACACAGGCACACACCGTGTGCACTTGCTCGACACCCTGAAACTGAAGCACACGAGACTCACAGAAGAACACAAACACCCAACACACAGCATGGGCAGCCTGGGGCGCCATCTGCATGCATCTGCTTTGTTCGAGCTGTGCCCGCGGCCTCGGTCACTGTTTGTGGCATGAATGACCTTGGAAACACAGTCACGTGTGCACACACACACACACACACACACACACACAGACACACAGACACAGGCCCCAGCAACACGCCCAGGGCACGTGTCCACTGAAACACCACACACTCCCAGCGAGCACCGTCCCGCTGCTCACCATTCACCAGGCTGCCGCCTCCCTGCTCCACCGAGTTCTCAGGCTGCAGGCTGGACCGGGGCCGCGGTGTCGGGGGCACAGCGGGCGTCGGGGGCACAGCGGGCGTCGGGGGCACAGAGGGCGCCGGGGCTGTGCTCTCCAAGGTCTTCCTGGGGGCGGGCATGGGGCGGCCGGCCTGGGGGCTGGCCAGATCCTGCGGTCTGTCCAGAAGGCAGGGCTTGGTGGGGATCTGGGGCCGGGCCTCAGCCCCTGCAGCCGCCCTAGGGCTGGGGCCGCCTCCCTCCACATCCTTGGCTTCTTCTGCAGCTTCCTTTCCGTCTTCCGGCCGTCGCTTTGGCTGTGGTGGGGACCGGGGCTTGGCCCCCCGCCCCCCCGGGCCCAGCCTGGGACAGTGCTCCGCACACACGAAGGTGCCCTCCTCGGGCCCGGCCCGGTAGGCCCCGGGGATGAGGGTGCTGGAGCACTGCCGACACCTGCAGGGAGAAGGGGATGGGTGTTGAACTGGACCAGGCGGCCCGGCCCAGCAAGCGGCCGCCCTCCTCCAGCACCAAGGCTCTCCCCGCCGCCTCCTCCCAAATGCCAGCCGGATCCTGTCTCAATGGCCTGGGCTTCCCAGAGGAAAAGGAAAATGGTAACTGTCAGGATCGCAGCAGAACAATAAAACCACGTGAAATCAGCAACAGGAATTGTGAAACACATTCAGTTTGTGCTGCAAGAGGAAGCAACGTTTCCCCCAGAGGGACCGTCCAGTGAGCGCGGCCGCCATTAGGGCTCAGGACGGACTCCGTCGTTCTCAGCCAGCAGGCTGTTTGTTTTGTTGTGTGTGGGGGGGGTTTTTTGTTTTGTGTTTTTTCAAATATATTTTATTGATTTTTTACAGAGAGGAAGGGAGAGGGATAGAGAGTTAGAAACATCGATGAGAGAGAAACATCGATCAGCTGCCTCCTGCACACCCCCTACTGGGAATGTGCCCGCAACCCAGGTACATGCCCTTGACCGGAATCGAACCTGGGACCCTTCAGTCCGCAGGCCGACGCTCTATCCACTGAGCCAAGCCGGTCAGGGCTGTTTTGTTGTTTTATGGATGGAAGAAAACGGCACCAAATACATGTCAGAGCGGGTCGCACTTGACTCTTATTCCAGTTGTGCCTCTACTTATACAAGCTTTACTTCAGGAAGGTGTTCACACCTGGTCACAATGTCAGGTGGATTTCTTCCTGCGGGGGGTGGGCCGAGGAAGGGGCGCTGACGTGGGTGTGATGGCTCCCCGAGTGTTCCCCCCATGACCCTCAGTCCTGCTGTCAGGTTCCAGGTTCCAGGTGCAGCCGCCACACACACCATACACACACACACCCCACACACACCACACACACATACACACACACACACACCACACACACTCTCCACACACACACACTCTCCACACACACCACACACACATACACACACACACCACACACACACATACATACACACACACCACACACACACACACACACACACCACACTCTCCACACACACACACTCTCCACACACACACACCACACACACATACACACCACACACACACATACACACACACACCACACACACACACACACCACACACACATACTACACACATACTACACACACACCACACACACACCACACACCCATCTCACACACACACATGCGCATGCACACACCACAGACACACACACACACCGCACACCCATCTCACACACACACATGTGCGTGCACACACCACAGACACACACACACCACACACACACCGCACACCCATCTCACACACACATGCGCATGCACGCACCAGACACACACACACCACACACACCGCACACCCATCTCACACACACACATGCGCGTGCGCGCGCACACACACACACACACACACACACAGAGCATTCGGCAACTGTCAATCACCAGCTCCCTTGACTCTTCAATTTCCTTTTCTGATTTCTCTCTTGTATCATATATTTTCTAAATTATTTGTATTTTCCTTCCCTCTTATTCCATTCTCTTTAAACCTGGCTTCCACTGGGAGCGGTACACAGAAAGCAAGTTTTTATTGTGATATTTTAAAACCCTTTCTCCCCAGTGGCCTTAAAGCAGACTGTGCTCCTAAAACAGTGGTCGGCAAACTCATCAGTCAACAGAGCCAAACATCAACAGCACAACAATTGAAATTTCTTTAGAGAGCCAAATTTTTTACACTTAAACTATATAGGTAGGCACATTGTTATTAACTTAATTAGGGTACTCCTAAGCTGGCCTTTGCTAAAAACGCCCTCAATCTGATTGAGGTACGTTCGCTGAGGTCAACCCCTTCCAACTCTCCCATCCACACTCGTCTTGCATACTTGTTTTGTCCATCTCCTTTCCGAAAACCAACTTCTGCACATGGGCCACGAAGTTTCAATCGTACTGTACGTGCGCGCCCGCACATGGTATTTTGTGGAAGAGCCACACTCAAGGGGCCAAAGAGCCGCATGTGTCTCGCGAGCCACGTTTTGCCGACCACTGTCCTAAAACATCATGTGCGGTTCACCTCCAAGAGCGCCGCCCGGGGCAGAACCCTGGGCTCCAGCCCGCTCCGGCCTCTAATGACGCGATGAGCAGGTCTCCCCTCGGAGGCCTTAGTTGCTCCCCAGGAAATGGAGACAAGCAGGATGCTCCATAAGCAGAGCCCACCAAGGTGACCCCCACGGTGGTGCTGAACCACGGAAGTTCCCTCCCTGCTACTGGGGTGCTGGGGTGGAGGCCCGGCCAGGCCCCCACCACTCACCGGAAGCAGTGCCGGTGGTACAGCTTGCCCTCGGCCAGGTACCGCTGCACCAGGTGCACGTGCTGCCCGCAGGCTGCGCACAGGCTGCTGGGGGTCCGGTGGGCGCTCTGCTCCGACAGGTGACCTGAGGCGAGCTCCTCGCCCTGCGGGGAACAGGGCGGGCAGATTGGGGGTGGGGGCACGGTCACCAGCCATCCTAGTCCCTCTAATGGCCGCTGCCCCCCACGTGCACTGCGGACACCTGCTGAGTGCTAACGTGCTTCGGCAGAGCCCTGGAGGGGGACAGGGTGCAAGGAAACTACAGCCCAGAGAGGGCGAAAGGTCCCTGGGTCAGGATGGAGACATGCACGTCCCGACGTCCAGAGCCTGGGCTCCCCCACCAGAAAGGCGGCTCCTGCTGTCTGACCCCTCCCCTCGGCGGCTCTTACCCTGCAGGCTGCCCCGGGGTGACTGCCCTCACCCGCCTTCCCTGCCTCCCTCCGAGAGCCCCAGCAGACTTAACTCCCAGTTTCTCTCCTTCTAAGCTCTGTGACCTTGAGCAAGCCTGTCTGAGCCTCGGATTTCTCATCTGTATATCAGGACACATAATAGCCACCTCCAGGGTTGTTAGAGGGTTAAACAGAACCACCAGGGAGCTGAAAAGCTGTCTCGCCAGGCGAGTGTATTAAATCCCGTCAGGCCCAACGTGGCGGTCAGTGCTGTGGGCTGCCTGTGCCCCCTCCCAGGCCTGCCTGTGAGGCTCCACTCCCAAAGCCAGTGGGAAAGGTCCAAGTGTCCTCTGAACCTGCAATGCCCACTGTCCCTGCCCACCGAACCTCTCACCCGCCCCACCCAGGCATCTGCCTACCTGAGCCCTCTCTTCTGGTTCCACTGGAGTGGATGGCGGGGAGGAGGGTGACAGGCCCTTTCCGGGTGGTGAGACACCGGCTGCAAAGGGACGGAAAACAGACCTGAGGCAGGTGGAGACGCTGGGCTTCCAGGCGGCCGCAACCTGGCCGAAGGTTTGAGCTCCGCAGACATCACCTTCGGTCCCAGTACAGCGGGACCAGAGCAGGCTCCCCCTTCACACCGACCAGCGGACACCTACACGTCCAAGCTAAGTCCCGAATGCAAGCTGCTCGCCCAGGGGCCGTGTGCACAGAGGCAACCGCACAATCACAGAACTAACAGTGCCCAGCCCATGGGAGGACGGGGAGCTTCCTCCCGCTCCCCGGGGCACTGGGGAAAGAGGGGAACCGCACAGTGCTGGCCGAAGATCGGGAACAGGGCTGGCTCCCTGGGGCCAGCAAGGAGCTGCCCCACCGACGCCCCCGACGCCCCCGCGGGCAGCCGTGGCCAGAACCTGCCTGCTGTCCCTCACACCAGAGAAACCCACTACCCCACCCAACCCCTCCAACATCCTCCTCCTTCATTCCTTCAGCAAATATTCACTAAGCACCCACTTTGTACCCAGGGATTAGCATAAACACCCCCAATTCAGAGAACTGTATTAAAAAGTCCATTTTACTGTATGACAATTTAAAAAATAAGACCCAAGCTCCTTACTGTGGTCTAAAATGACCGAACTTCAGGTCACCCTCCATTAATGGACCCTGAAATCAATCCTGTGGACTGCAACGAGCACATTTCAAAGATGAAACAGCCTGGCTGGTGGGGCTCAATGAGCGTCGACCTATGAACCAGAAGGTCAGGGTTCAATTCCCTGGATTTCGGGCCTGATCCCCAGTGTGGGGCATGTAGGAGACAGCCAATCGATGATTCTCTCTCATCATTGATGTTTCTGTATCTCTCTCCCTCTCTCTTCCTCTCTGAAATCAATAAAAGTATATATATAAAAAAAACCCTAACCAGTTTGGCTCAGTGGATCAAGCATTGGCCTGTGGATCGAAGGGTCCAGGGTTCGATTCCATTCAAGGGCATGTACCTCGGTTGCAGGCTCCTCCCCGGCCCTGGCCGGGGCTAGTGCAGGAGGCAACCAATGGTTGTGTGTTCCTCTCACATCGATGTTTCTCTCTGTCTTTCCCTCTCTCTTCCACTCTCCCTAAAAATCAATGGAAAAATATCCTCTGGTGAAGATTAACAACAACAACAAAGAAGATGAAACAGAATAGAAAGTATCTGTGTGCATCACATGTGTAAGGGGAAGAATCGTTTCCTGAAACTTGTTTCAGTTACATATGTGTGCATGAACTCAGACTGTGATGGGAACTGTATTTCTTGCCATGAATCGTGGTAAAAAATTTTGGAATCCTGTGCCCTCCTGCCTGGAACATTCCTCCCCAGAGCTTCACATGGCTTCCTTCTCCTCCTTGTTCAAGGCTTAGCTCAAATGTCACCTCCTCCGAGAGGGCCTCCCTGACCACCTCCTATTCCCATGGCTTTCATCCCATTACCTTACTTTGTTTCCTTATTGGACTCTCCTAACATTATGTCACTTATTACCTCTCTCTCTCTCCCCTCTCACCTGCCCCTCATCCATTAGACTGCAAGCTCTGCGAGTCTGTTTCATTCTCAGCTCTCTCCCTAGCACAGTGCCTGGCACACAGTAGGCACTCCATAGATATGTTACACGAAACGTGCTGGAGCTCTACGGCTGTGAATAGAGACGGTCTGCAGGGGACAGAGAGGAGTCGTCGCGATACTGTGGCCACAGTCTTGTGTTGAACAGGGGGCGGGGCGACACGAGCACCTGGGGTAGGTAGAGCCGCGCAGGCTGCTCAGAGGCAGAACGTGAAGATTAGAGGATCCGTCGGAAAGCACGTGCTGGGGTGGAAGAAATGGAACAGACAATGGAGTTTGGGGCCGGAGGATCACTACGAAGAAAGACTTAGCAGCACAAGACGTGATGTGTGCAGGCTGGTGTGGCTCAGGGCTGGGCGCTGACCCATGAACCAGGAGGTCACCGGTTCCATTCCCGGTCAGGGCACATGCCCCAGTTTCGGCTCGGTGTGCAGGAGGCAGCCGATCGATGGTGTTTCTCTCTCTATCCCTCTCCCCTTCTCTCTCTCTCATGAGTCAATAAAAACATTAAAAAACAAAAAGAATGTGAGGTGTTCAAGAAACACAAGAGGCTGGGGCAGCGAGTGGCTCAGGCTAAGCATGGGGAGGACCTCAGGGCCCACTAAGAAGCTGGACTTTCTCCTGATGACCTGCCTTTGCCACCCTGTGGGCTGGAACCCCTCCTCCGACTTCCCAGACGCTGGGCGTCCTGGACTCATACGCTGGCTCCAGACCAGGCTGTGGCTCCTGGAGGTCAGGGGGCAGCTGATGTGCCCAGGGTCACTGGCACCCACAGAGCCTGGCACAAGCTGAGCACTCAGCACGGCACTTCAGTGTCTCAGCCAGGGCCGGGTTCAAGGTTGCCCAGCCCGGTGAGAGTCCAGTCCAGTCAAAAGCAGCGTTGAAATCCCCCCATTCGCCCAGGAAGTACAGAGCGGGCCCATCTGGGGGAGTCTGACAGCCAGCTTTGCCTCCAGGGCTGGCACACATCGCTGGGCTTCCTCTGGCTGAGCAGCAGGTGGGATAAAAATGGTTCGCATTTAGGGCCAAGTTACAGGAAAAGTACAAGCTGTGCTTTTAGCAACAAGCACCCCGCAGGCCCAGGCACAGCTCAGGGAGCTGGGCCCCGGGGCGCCCTCACCCCCGGATGCCCGGTGAGGACCCAGGACCAAATCAACAGTAGGATCGACGGCCCCCCCCACCCCCCCCACCCCACAGCTCCCCAGAAGAAGAGCTCAGTAGAGCGAGCCTGGGGGTTTCGACAGGAAACCTTCCAGAACACAGGACCAAGTTGTGATTCTAGGTAAGTAAGCTAAATTCTAACCAACGGAACAAAGACGTCATAATGACACTGACCTTGAGTCCTAAATAAGAGCCGCACGCACGTTTCCGTTTCCTCGTTTACTCCTCACGTCAACCCCGCGAGGTGGGCGCTATTCTTACCTCCATCGCCAGGGGAAACTGAGGCAGAGAGGTGACCGTGGTGCCCACTGTCACCCAGAGAGCAAATGGCAGCTAAAACGTTTGGAGTCCACGCTCTTAATTTCCACCCTATTTGCCTCTCACCAACGACTCAGTGGTGAAGAAATCTTTTTAATTTGATTTCTACTAAAATACATACCATGCTATTTGTTCAAGTATAATATTAATCCCTAGCAATATCTCGGGAAGGGGAGATATTATTTTAATTTTGATGTCCTTTTCTGTGTCCTGACTTGTCTACAGTAAACATGCTTTACTTTTAAAAAGGAAAAAAAAAGACCTGACTTTACAGACACTTCCTTAACGATGGGCTGGGATTGTCCACACGGACAGCAGACAGGAGGCAGGGCTGAAAGCGGGCAGGGGAGGGGCAAGGCGCCCCCCTCCTCCCCGACTCAGGACCCAGAAGTGACCCAGAGCAGGAGTCCGGACACCTGCATTCTCCACCCAGCCTCTCTGCTTTCCTGCTGTGTGACCTTGGGCTCCTTGCTTCCCCTCTCTGGGCCAGTTGCCCCAGGAGATTCCTGCAGGGGGATTTTCCAGGCAGGAGCCTCTGTCGCCGCCGCAGTGACCTGACTCAGAGCAGAGAAGTACCCTTGTACCCCGGGGAACCCCCAACTCCCCAGCCTCCCAGTTCTCAGGCCCTGAAGGTCACTTCTGGGGAAGATGCTGCACAACAGCCCACAGGGTCACTTCCCTGCTGCAGGAAAAACCCCAGGCAAGTGTCTGCTAACAGGAAGTGGGGTGCGTGCAGAGAGGTGAACTCAGACAGCGGGAAGCCCCCCCCCGCCCCCCCACTCGCTTTGTCTCCTCTCATATTATTTTGCTCAGTTATGGGTTGCTGTGTTTGTTATCTGTCCCCGCCACCAGACTGGGCGCTCCGGGGGGCAGAGACCTGGTCACAGCTATACCCCAGCACATGCTGTTTCACCCAGAAAAGGGCATTTCAATGAGAGAACGAACGATCCAGTGAATGGATGATGGGCTGCGTCCCCAGCTGCCTGTTTGCAGCGCAGAAAACTACCACCCGTCCCCAGCCCCAGCCCCAGCCCCAGCCCCAGCCCCGTCCCCAGCCCCAGCCCCGTCCCCAGCCCCGTCCCCAGCCCCAGCCCCAGCCCCGTCCCCAGCCCCAGCCCCAGCCCCAGCCCCAGCCCCAGCCCCGTCCCCAGCCCCAGCCCCGTCCCCAGCCCCGTCCCCAGCCCCAGCCCCGTCCCCAGCCCCGTCCCCAGCCCCAGCCCAAGCCCCGTCCCCAGGGCCAGCCCCGTCCCCAGCCCCAGCCCCAGCCCCAGGGCCAGTCTCCCTGAGGGCTGCCCCCCCTCACCTTGGCCATGGCTGGCGAAGTGGTTGTAATACTGGGACACGTAGGTCATGATGCTGAGGCAGTCGGGGACCCTCATGGAGACCATGTCGTTGGGGTCCAGTAGAGCAGGGATGCCCAGCTCCTTCTCGGCCACTTCAAAGGCCTGGGTGGGAACAGGTGCAGGGGTGGGGGAGGAGGCAGGGTTAGTGGGCGCCCGTCAGTGGGATGAGGGGTACCAGGGCAGGGGTGGGCATGGGCTCCCCTCAGCTCTGAATCCACATGATGGCCTGGTGCTCCAGGGACAAGCGGGCCAGAGGGAAGCAGGGGTGGGGAAAGGAGCAGCCAGGGCCCCAGTGCAAGGCAGCCCCTCCCACAGCTCCTGCCCTGCAAGACCCTTACCCACCCCCACCCCAGCCCCACCCCAGCCCAGCCCCACAGCCTCTTGTGCTTTCATCTGTCTGAGGACTCACCAAACGGTTATTCTCGAAGACATTGTCCTTGGAAAGTGAATCAAAATCTCTGCAAGAGGCAAAGGGGAGGAGGAGCACTGAAGAGGTGACTAGACAAAGGGAGGCGCAGGCAGGGTGACCTCATCCCAAGGGGCGGGGTCTGTGGACTGGCCAGGAGGAAACTGAGGCAACAGCACATGCCGGTAGGACTGGGCCTTCCGGTGGGGGCACAGGCTGAGCTCCTGGCACCCAAGCGGAGGGTGCAAATCACTCGAAGGGGAAGGGCTCAAGTGCAAGCTTCCAGGTTGAAGGTCCCTGACCTCACTGCGAATCAGGATGCCCGTCCCCAGGAAGCCACATCCTGGTCGGCCCAGGACAAATACTTGTAAAAACAGGGACATCCGTGGATCGAGGACCTCGCGCCAGTGCTGTGCGGAGCTCCTGTCTTGAATTTACATTGTTTTCAACTCTGCCTGGCTGGCGTTTACCCCGTTTCAGATGAGACCACTGAGGCCCGCAGAGGGGAAACCAGCCAGCCCCGGGAATCCACATTCCGGGTCCTCGTACTGCACGTCTCAAACCTGGAGAAGCTACACCAACATGCTGAATCCCAGCCCAGCCCGAGGATGGCTGCTTCGTAATGGGGCCAGGACCAGAACAAGCCTGAACTGGACTGGAAACAGAACAGCCTCCAGAGCGGCTGGCAGGCACTGACCGACCGGCTGGCTGCGTGCTGGGCCACTCCGGGGCCGTCTCCTGGGGGAGCGGCGAAGGCTTTCCCAGTTTCTAAGCTGAGACAGGTGAGAGGCAGCAGGGCCGGCCTGGGGGGCCCTGGAGGGGACAGCTGGCCAGCCTGCCGGCTTTATCTATCCCCCTCGCCCCCTCCCGGCTGCTAGAGTGGCTGAAACCGGTGGAGGCAGCCCAGCCTTCTTGCTGGCACCCTCCTGGGTGCACCGCCCAAGTCGCTGCCCTTCTATGGCTGAAAACTGCAGCCTGACTGCCCGATGCAGGGGTCAGAGGCTGGAGCAGGCAGCACGTCCTCCTCTGCTCCTCCAGGCTGGCGGGGAGGACTGGCGGAGGCTGCGCTGGGTGAAGGGCAGGCCTCACAGACGAGGGAGAGGGCAAGCACGCCCCTCCCCCAGCCCTCCGACCCCTAGCCTCTCCAGGCAGAGTCCAGGTACAGTAAGCTGAGAACCCCGGAAGGGAGGTGCCCCAAGGATGGATGGACTAGACAGAGGGGAGGTGGCTGTATAAGAGCTTCAGCCCCCTTTGTCACCCCCTGGCCAGGCTATTTCCTTCTCCCCTCAGCTGGGTCCCTAACTCCCCTAGCTTTGACCTAAGAGCATGACCCTTAGCAAGCAATGTGACCTCCGAACCCTCAGCCTCCTGGTCTGTGATGCTGTGAAGGGGGTGAGGGGGCACCAGCAGAAGCCCCCAAGACAAAGGCTCGTTCTCAGACCAAATGAGGCAAAGCACCTTGTCTCGGCCACTTCTTCCAGTCTCCCCAGCCGTGTTCTTGGGAAGGGGCTTTTATTCGCCCTGTGTCGCCAACACTCTACCTGGTACATTGGTCCGGTACTTAGCAGGCACTCAATAAATGTTTGTTGAATGAAGATATCCTGGAAGCAGCGTAAAAACTGTAAAGGCCCGCAAGACACTGCAGTTCTTCCTCCAGCCTCCCCCCCCACCCCCATCTCTGTCTCTAATCACCATCTGGGCTTGGGTAACAGATTTTCTGCGACTTTCAAAGACCGGGGAAGTTGTATTTGGCTCTGGGAGAGATGAAGGGCACAGAAATGAGACCCACATGGTGTCTGCCCTCAAGGGAGCTTAAAGGTGCCTGGATTGGAGGAAGAGAGAATGAACATGGCAGCAGCGCCCGCCCCCCTCAGAGGCAGGACCCACAGCGCCAGGAGCTACTTCAAGATGCTGCTTGCCAGGCCCTACCCTCATGGAGATCCTCCCCTCCGCACCGCTGAGGTCCTCTCTGTGCCTTAGGTGGGACTGGGCCTCAGTTTTTGTCCTGTGCAATGGGCTGGCAGCCCCAACACCGGCCTGCCTTGCAAGTGAACGCCTGGGTGAGATCCTAGATCTCTTCTCAGAAGGGAGCCGCCCTCCATTCCACACCAACTCCGGCCACATCCCTCCCCTGCTGTGAACCATCATGGCTCCCACGGCCCTGTGCACCCTCCTTAGGCAGCCAGAGGCCCTAAGCACTCCGGCCCAGCCACTCCCCAGGCCCGCCCACCATGCGCCATGGGCCCTGGCAGTGCTGCCTGTGCCTCCTCTGCTGGGGGGGGGGGGTCCCCTCTGCCCAGAACGCCCTGACCTGGCCCCTGCTGTCTCCTTGGAAACCATGTGACATCTGGGAGGCCTTCCCATCCCTGAGAGAGCACTTCCCACGGGGAATGATCACCCCTGCGTCCGCATCTGTTACTCCCGGAGGCGTGGGAGACTGTGCGGGGTGTCTCTTTGTTAGTTGGTTGCTATCTCCATTACCAGGCACAGTGCCCAGCACGGAGTAGTAACTCTGTCACTACTTGTTGAATAAACGAAGGAACAAGACACTTTCATCATCATCCCCGAACCCCTAATAACACTACTTATAATTACTGTTCATTGACTGCTCATCTCCTCATTTAATCCTCACAATCACGCTGTGAGGTCAGTCTTATTACCAACCCCACTTTACAGATGAGGGAGCTGATGCCGGGGGGCGGGCGGAGGGGGTTGTGACTTACCCAAGGGACACCTGGGACATGGCACTGAGCACAGACCGAGCAGCCTGCACCGTGTGATACCCAAGTCCCTTCACACCTGGCCCTGGCCCCGCCTCCTGCCTCCCCAGCTGCCCCCTCAGCCAAAACAGAAGACCCCTCCCAGCCCTCCCCTCCCTTCTCCGTCCTTCAAGCCCCCTCTCCTGAGCGCCCACCCTCTATTCGTGCAGTTGTCACCCGCCCCCCAGCAGGCAGGGCCCACCTACGTCTGTCTCCACCTCACCTTGTTCACTTCTGCATCCACACCCCCAAAGCCGTCTCCTCCAGGCCCGACCCACCACCCACAGACACTGTACCGCGTGGCACAGAGTAAACTAAGTGCATGCGCCAGCCCAGGGATCCTTGAGGCATCCTTCCTCCCTCCCCTCCTCCCTCAAAGCCCTCTCAGGTGCTGTCCTCGGGGAGACAGGTCTGGGGGTGGAGCGGACACAGAGACTCTGGACCCTGCCAGGCTCGGCACCCTTGGTGGGGGGCGCTGTCAGCACCAGAAATGGCAGGCACCAGATCAACTTTACTCAGTGTTTTATAAATGAACGAACGAACGAACGAACGAACGAACGAACGAATGAACGAATGAATGGAAGAGTTTACCGGCCCAAGGAAGAGGGAGCTGAGACAGAAGCCTCAAGTCCACTGCTCGGGGGAGGGGGGACCTGAATACATGTTCCCATGAGAACCTCGCGGGGCAGCTGGGGACAAGGAGGAAGGAGACGTTTCATACCCTGGTGGCTGCCAGTCAGACTCTGCGTCTCCACGTGTCGTCGTCCCCCCCCCCCCCCCTGAGGTCAGCAGGACCTTGGGGCGCACGCTCGGAGGCAGGTCTGTGTCCTAAGGGGAGGGGGGCGCCTTTCTCCATTCACCCAGCCCTGTACCCTAGGGTCTCCTCCCTCCATGCCGGGGGGAGTCAGAGAAGTGAGGTTCACTGCACTCAGAGCTAGGGAGTCCCCCCCAAGAGGGAAAAGGCCTCCATGCCGCACAGGGAGGGGTGCCAGTGCAGGAAAGGCAGGGTCCCCAAAGAGGGCTCGGTGCCCCCTTTAAAGAGTTGAGACCTGGGGGTGGGGGAGTCGCTCAGGCGGAAATCAGTGCCTGGTGGGCGGGGCCACCCTCCCCACCCCCAACGCCCGCCGCAGAGGCAACCGAGCGCCGGTGGGGGTGCCCAGGGGCGGGGTCCGAGGCCCCGGGGGGCCGGGCAGGGGTCTCGGGGACCCCACGGGCGTCGCGGCCCGTCGGTGGGGTCGGGGTCTGGGTCTCTGGGGACGGCGCCTGCCCCCTGCCCCCCGACGGCCGCGTCACAGAGGGGGGGTCCCCGCGCACTCACAGCAGGTCGGGCCGGTGCCGGTGCAGGATGGCGCAGAAGGCCAGGCCGTCCCGGAAGGAGCCGCTCAGGTCGCGGACGTCCACGCCGCGGTAGCCCTCGCACTGGCGGCGGCACCAGGCCAGCAGGGCGCCCCGCGGCCCCGCCATGCGCCGCGCCGGCTCGGCCCGGCCCCGGGAGCCGCGATCTGGCTTCGCCGCGGACCGAGGACCGAGGACCGAGGACCGGCGGCGGCGCGGCCCTGCCCGGCGCGGCTCCGAACTCCGGCGCGACCGGCGGGCGCAGGGCGGGGGAGGAGGCGGGGCCGGGCCTGCTGTCCTCGCTCGGCTCCGGCGCGGGTCCCGGCTCGGCTCCGGCTCCCCGTCCGGACCTGCCCGGACCAGCCCGGCCGGCCGCCGCCTACTCGCCGCCGCTCCCCGCGCGGTGGGCCGGCCGGGCGCCGCGTCCCGCCGGCCTGGGTCCCCGCCCGCCGCCCGGAGCGGCGAGGGGGCGGCGGCCTGGCGCCCCACCCAGCGCCGGCTCCGCCCCCAAACGTGGACCCCCCCCACCCCCACCCCCAGCCGACACCCACCGCCCCTCCCCGCAGCGATCCCGACAGACACCCCTCCCACTCGGGCCCCCCTGCACGCCTCACCCACCGCAGACGATCCCTTCCCCCCAGCGCACCCCCTCCACCGCGCAGCCCACCGGGAGCGCTCCCCTTCCTCCATCCGAGTCCCTCCCACTCCTGGGCCTCAGCACCTACAATCCCGCTCGCTGACGTCTAAACCCACCGAGCTACCTGGTCTGAGGCTTCTCCCCGGGAGCAGTTCCCTGCAGCCTCCAGAGCCCCCCAGATGGCCGCCTCCACCCTGTCTCACCCCCTGAAACACCCTGCGCGGAGGCTCCATGCTCCCGCCACACCAGTCCAGGTGTCCTCCCGGGGCTGGACGGGGCCTGGCCACCTGCCCTGCACAGTTCTGACCCTGGTGTAGGCTCCGGGTCGCCCCCTCCCCACCGGGGCCCCTCTCCTGCCCTGAGGGCGGTGGTGGGCTGGGCTCCGAGGGGAAGCAGGCCCTTGTCTGGCAGGGCATTAGGTGTCTGGCCTGGAACCATTCTCCTGCTCCCCCTCCAAGACCTGGGGAGCGACCCCTCCCCAAAGCCTCTCCTCCAGGAGCTGAATCAGCCTTCCACTGGCTGGCTGCCCGGCCATGGCCGTGATGTCACTCTGGCCAGCGCACTGCTTAGCGAGGATAGGTCTGTGGCTACACCGCCCCACCCAAGGGTCTTAGTCATCTCTGTCACCCCTCAGCCCTGGGGGTGGGGTGGGGCGTGGAAAGAACAGGGATTTGGGAGTCATACTGATCCAGCCTCAAATCCTGGCTTTTCCCACTCACCCAGCCATGTGATCTTGAGCCGTCCTGAACCCCTCAATTTCTATATCTTAAAAATGGGGATAATTTCTTTTTTTGGGGGGGGGGTAATTTCTTTACAAGGTGGCAGAGAGGATTAAGATGAGCCTGACCCTTTAGTCATCATGCATAAATGCAAGCTATTGATACCTGGTACCTGGTAAATGTGGTAAAATGGATCGAAAGCATTGCATACCCAGCTTGTCACCTGAGCCTTGAATAAATTATCGAGCAGGGAGGTAGACTTAGAGAATCCCCCTCCTGAAAGGTCCACTGAGTCCCAGCCCTGGGTACAATGATGACCCAGGGCGGGGGACCCCAACTTGCCAACCTGGGCCAGCCTCACACCCTGGATCTGTCTGAGGCTGGAAGGCCACCTAGGCCCAGAGCGTGGACCCTCGGGCTACCTAGGAAGGGGCTGCCATGGGCAGGCTGCCTGGCCAGCCCTCTTGGCCCTTCACCACCTATGCTGCCACCTCCTACCTGCCCTGTCCTCTCTGGGCAAGCAACTCCGGGAAAGGAGGGTTCCAGGTGCCCTCATTACATGGGGGGCTTGGCCTCAGGACCCTGATACCAGCACCCACCTTGGCCTTCAGAGTCCACCAGGACTCGCATTAAAACCCTGCCCTCACCAGCTTAACGTCCCTGAAGGCAGCTCCAGGTCTGACCTTGACCCCATTGCCCTATGGCTTACATGGCAGAGCCCTCTGGGCTCCCACTAGCCATTTCTTTGTGGGTTTTGTAAACTCGTATTTGAGTCAGCTCATCATGATAGGAAGCAAGAACCTGCATGACCAACAGCTGTGTGACCACAGGCCAGACAACTCACCCCTACACACCCCCATTCCCCCCCCTGTAGAATCAGGATAATGATCTTTGTTTTGCCTGTGTCCCAGCGTTGTGGGTAATCAGGTGAGATAATGGATGGAAAAATGCTGTGCAGACTGTAAATCCGGGTCCTGGCGGGAGGGGAGACTATGTTTACAGGTGAGGTCAGAAGCCACAGGCAGCTGGACAAGTCAGGTCACGGGCCCAAAGTGAGGCCATCATTTCAGGATTAGGACAAAGGGCTTTGGGCCCTTCCTTCTGTGCTTTTCTTTACTTTTAAACTATCAATTAGAAGTGAATACATTCGTATAAAATTATTAAAGTAAAATAAGGCTAAAGTTCCTGCTTGACTGTCTCCCTCAATCCCAGCCCCTTCTAAGAAGTAGCCACGGTTGTCAGCTTGAAACTTAGCCTTCCAGACCTCTGCAGCATTTCCATTCAAACATGGATTCAACCAGCACTGAGCACCTGAGCCCAGAGGAGGTGGGGGTGAACAAGACAGGGCTCCTGTCCTCAGGGAATTCGCATTCTAGTTGGGAAGAAGAGCAGTAAACAGGTAAACAAATCAGGTCCGGCCGGTGTGGCTCAATGGTTGAGCATCAATCTATGAACCAGATCACAGTTGCATTCCCAGCCGGGGCACATGCCCAGGTTGCGGTTCGATCCCAGTGTGGGGCATGCAGGAGGCAGCCAATCAATGATAGTGGGAGGTGCTCAGAAGAAAAAAAGCAAGGTGCTGTGGTGGCGACCATGGGAACAAACAGGGTGGCCTTCAAAACAGCTGCAGGTCTCCCAGGAACGGGGCAGGATCCTGGCAGGGAAGTGCTGGCTAGTCGGGTGAGCGAGACAGACCCCTCGAGGCTTTTTGTCCAGCATGATAAGGGGACAGGCATCCAGAGGAGGCCCCTGACTAGTTTGGATCAAGGTGCCATGCTTTCCACGCACCATGCTCCCTGCCAACCCGCTTTGTAGGAGAGCTGTGAGGAGGGAGGTGCAGAAGCCGGATGAAAACACAGAACCACGGGGTGGGAGAAGTTAACCCAGAATGAGCGCTGGGAATGAATGAGTGAATGAATAACCACGGCCTGCGACCTACGGTTTACATTTTTTCCCCACACAGATCTCAAGGTAAGGTAGGGAGCGGGCCCACCATGGAGGGGACCTGGAGGGGCTGTGGGGGGAATGAATTTCCTCATTGCCCTGAGAACCTCGGGCTGTGAGTCCACCTGGTTCTGCACCTGTTCAGCGGCCGGTGGACTTGGTGCGTCCACATGGGCATGTGTGCTCCTGGGGGTGGGAGGCAATGCCTGGCGGGCCCTGTTCCACCCACCACCTACTCTCTGTGCCACTGACTTGAAGACCCTGCATGAGGATGTCACCTGTCCAAGGTTTGATGTTAACGTCTAGATAAAGTAGGGACTTGCCCACCCTTGCATGCAGCAGGCCTGTTTCTAGTATTTCTGTCCTCCAGAAATACTATCTCGGGGCCCTGAGATGTATATACAAAGATGTTCATTGTTCACAGCAAAGCACTGGGAACAGCCTCAGTGTTCATCAGTACGGGACCGGGTGATTCAGTTTCAGCACAGCTGGACAACAGAAAAACCCGCAGCCATTAAAAGAATGTCATGCAAATACATTCTTAAGAGAAGTGGAAAAGCAAGCTGCAGAATAACAAGCATAATGGGATCCCACTTTTGCAAAACAGTATTACCTCTCTATAGGTCACATATTTATGCATCTCGACATTTACAGGTGCATGTATCTGGCATTTCAATTCATCGGGAAGAAAGGATACTTGCCCAAACGCAGGCAGTGGTTAGCTGTGGGTTGAGATTGATGGGTATGGCTGACTCACTTTTTACAAGTCACTATGGTTTGAATTTATAACAACAGATAACTTTTTAAAATAATTCACACAGCATAAAATTCACTCTTCTAAAGTATACAGTTCAGTGGTTTTTAGTATATTCACAGAGCTGTGCAACCGTCACCGCTATTTCACTTAGAACATTTCCATTGCCCCCAAAACTCTGTACCCATTGGCACTCTCTCCCAATTTCCCCCTCTTCGCCCCCCACCCCCCGCTCCTGGCAGCCACCAATCTACTTTCTGTCTCTGAGTATTAAGGCTACTCTAGGTGCCGCATACAAGGAAACAGTATCGGTTGCTAATTAATCATTAATATCTTGCTCTGTCATTCTGTTAACCGGACACTTGAAAAAAGTCATTTTCACATTCTCATACCAACACACATTGTTTGTGGTTCAATGCTGCTGGAAGCAAATCAGGCTGTAGGGCAGGGGTCCTCAAACTTTTTAAACAGGGGCCCAGTTCACTGTCCCTCAGACCGTTGGAGGGCCAGACTATAGTTTAAAAAAAAAACTATGAACAAATTCCTATGCACACTTATTTTGAAGTGAAAAAACCAAACGGGAACAAACACAATATTTGTATTTGCATGTGGCCCGCGGGCCGTAGTTTGAGGACCCCTGCTGTAGGGTGTTTTATTTTTCATTATTATTTTTCATTTTGGGAGAGAGAGAGAGAGAGAAACATCTCCTTACACCCCCGACCAGGTATTGAATCTGCAACCTAGATATGTGCCCTGACCGGGAATGGAATGCACAACCTTTTGGTATACGGGACAACACTGACCAGGGCCAGGCTCTGGTTTTAAAACAAAACACCACCACCACCACCCAAAATAAAAAATAAAAACAGTCCCAAATGAACAAGAGAAAATTTGTCCGCACAGCAGTAGGGCCACGGGCAGTTGACTGCAAGATGAGAATAAGACCCATGAAGCAAGTATAACTTTATAATGAAAGAAAGAAGAGATGAGGGAGGGAGACTTTGTGAACTGGGCCATCCCTGCAGGCCAGGCAGCCTGGAGCCCCAGCACCTGCGGTCTTCTAATTCCAGGACTTGGCTTTTCTAAGCTTTCCTGACCGCCAGATTCTGGGACTCTCCACGTTCCGTGTGGGTCTGCCCACTGTGCCCTAGGATTCAGGGCCTTGTTCAGGCCCTGGGCTCTGAGCTGCTCCCTGGGGGGCAGCCCAGCAGAGCTGTGGACAAGAGGAGCATTGTGGGACCTCAAGAGTGGGGGCTTGGGGCAGCAGGAGGCCTGTGGGAGGCTTGAGTGCAGGAGTAGCAGCTGCTTCGCAGCTCTCCTCTGTCCTCGCTGGGCCAGAGTCGCGCCCTGAGCGTGCCAGGACATCCTAGCCCCAGCCTGCCTAGATGAGGCCTGGTCCCTTGGAATCCCAGCTATGCCTGAGGATAGCTCCACTATCTCAGGCCCTGCCGCTCCCCACATATACATACAGACACATTCTGGAAAATCCACCAGGGACTGGGCAGGTGGGCTTGCTTACCCCCAAACCAAACAACCCTTCCAGAACCGAGAGGACCACATGCTACCCGAGAGAGGAGACTGGAGCCCCAGGAGAGGATGTGTTTGCCGAGGTGGTAGAGGGGGAGCTGGGAGTAAACTTCATGCCCCTGACACTCACACTCTGTGCTACAGATTAGGTCTCAACCTGCCACACTGTCCCTTGCCCCTTTTGACTGCCTCTGAAACGCTTATCACTGCTGTTCTAAATCCTACACAGGCTTCAAGGCCCAGCTCAGCCATCACCTCCTCCCTGAAGCCTTCACTGATAAGCCCAGACAGAAGCCAAAACTGCAGGTCTGAATTAAGATTAGAGTTAAGTGGAACCCAGAGGGGGTATCCTTGTTGATTTCAGACATGCGTTTCCAGATGTCCACCCTGGGGGACTGGCAGATCAGTGTGTGAGACAAACACAGAAACAGCAATAAACAGTCACAGGAAGACAAGATAAGGGATGTGATGGAGAGATACGCAAAGTGCAACAGGGCTTCCAGAGGAGCCTCTCATCTTCCACCTGAGGGTACATCCCTGAAGGCTGCATGGAGGAGGTGGCATTTGAACAGCTGCCCATATTTTGAGGCACTTATTTGTACATATGTCTCTCCCCACTTGACTGTGAGATCCTCAATAATACTGATAGCTCACCTTTATGAGCATTAACCATATGGCAGACATTGTGTGTGTGTGCTGTTAATTACACTACATCTTTGATTATTTTTTAAAAATATATTTTATTGATTTTTTACAGAGAGGAAGGGAGAGGGATAGAGAGCCAGAAACATTGATGAGAGAAACATCAATCAGCTGCCTCCTGCACACTCCCTACTGGGGATGTGCCTGCAACCAAGATACATGCCTTTGACTGGAATCGAACCTGGGACCCTTCAGTCCGCAGGCCGACGCTCTATCCACCGAGCCAAACCGGTTAGAGCTGATTATTTTTTTTAAATATATGTTTTTTTATTTCAGAGAGGAAGGGAAAGGGAGAGATAGAAACATCAATTATGAGAGAGAATCACTGATTGGCTGCCTCTTGCATGCACCACACTGGTGATTGAGCCCAAAACCTGGGCATGTGCCCTGACCGGGAGTTGAACCGGGACCTCCTGGTTCATAGATTGACGCTCAACCACTGAGCCACACCAGCTAGGCCTCTTTGACTCTTCACAACTCTATCCCATTATCCCCGTATACTGATGAGGATAAGGCTGTGAGAGGGCAGAGCCTGCCTGAAGCCACACAGCTGCAGTCAGGAAGGGCTCCGTCTATCACTTCACAAAAAACTCCCCCGCAAAGATGTGTCCCTGGGGTACTGAGGCAGGCATTGTTCCAGTTCACTGAACACCTAGTTTTCACTGTAAATTCATTCACGGTTATGTAGCTATGAGTCTGGTGAGCAAGAACCCTCCCAGGAACCCCAGCTCCACAGTCCCAGAGGCCCACCCACAATGCTCCCATCTCACTTCCAACTGCAATAAACATGCTGGTTCTGGGGTTCCCCCAGCAGACTAGCAGGTGGGTGCTGCGGGCTGATCTAGTATTCAAGACACTAATAGTTGAGCTCCTGTTGCTAAACAGGAGGCTCAGGGGCAGAGATCGGCAGGAAGGACAGGAGGGAGGCTGGAGGGAGACAGGAAATGATTTCTGAGCCTCCTGACATCTCTCCTCTGAGGCCCGAGTGACCAGGAAGGGCTGTCAGGCTGGAGGGATTGCAGTTAGCCAAGTCAGACCACGTGACAGCCCGTCAGACACTAGAAAAGGACCTGAGTGTGCACACCGAGCCGTGAGCAAGGCGGCTCTTCCTGTCTGAAACAGAAAGTGAGACTTGTCTGTGGAAGTTCTAAGCGTGAGTTGCTTTTTCCTCTAAGTAGCAAAGAGGTTAGAGAGGGCACACCTCCTCTCCAGGTAACAACACACCAGGACGGATGTGAGTCACATCATCTTATCACACGCTACAGCTTTATATGCTGAGACTAGAAGAGCCAGGCACCTGGGGGAGGTTACTGATGAGGAAGCAGAGGCTGAGAAGGTAAGCAACGCGCCTGAAATCTCCCAGCTTCTAAGGGCGCAACATCAGGGTGAACCTAAGTTCCCTGCCACTTCCCCACCGTGACCAGAGAGCAAAGTCCACACTCCCGTGTCCACTGGCCCCAGGGAAAGATATGGGTGTGCGCGGGAGGGTAGGAGGGAGGTACCTTGACCTTGATCAAGTCGCTGGAGAGGAACAGGGTGGGGCCAGAAGTAAGAAAAGGCTGCGATTCTCAGCTGCAGGCTTGACAAGAATGTGGAGCCATAGGAACCCGGTGATTTGCTGCTTCCCATGCCCTCCTCCTTCCGGAAAACTTCAGGAAACTGCAGGTCAGGCTGCGGATCTTCAAACTGACGCCCCTGCCTCCCTCTCAGCCTCTTCCTGATGCCCTCCCACTCCCCCGGCCCCTCTCCACCGAACCGGAGGCGGGTTCCTGACCCCCAGCACAGCATACTGCAGCCCCTCTCCATGTGCAGGGCAGGCTGGGCGGTGATGAAGGGCCGCTGTTAGGAAGAGCAGTGACAGCATAGCCGGTTTTCATTTGCTAAGAGACTGCTGGACAGTGCATACCTTCATCATTTATTCATTCTACACCTCTATGTTCTAGAAAGGATTTAAGGCACACTTCATCACTTATTCATACAGTAAATCCTCACTTAACGTTGTCAACAGGTTCTTGGAAACTGCAACTTTAAGTGAAATGATGTACAATGGAACCAGTTTTACTTACTATCGGCTAATTGAAACAACAGTTAAGTTCCTACAGCCTATTTCGGGTCACAGAAACATCGCCAAACTTCTAAACAAGTCCCCCCAACACTGCTAATATTAAACATTTAAACAAATGTAAGCTATCCATCCATTGAAGAAAGATTAATAAAAACAACTAAGAGGATTATTTTCTAACCCCCTTATCCAATTCAGTCACCGGTGGCCTCTCCCAGCCGCTCAAGGACCCACCAACCCTGAACAAGACGCCCTTCCCTGGCAGGGAGCACTCACCACCTCCATTCACCCGGATCAGGACCGCGTGGACCCCCAACCCCCTCGCATGCTCATCGTTGGGATGTGGGAGGAAGCGGTCCCTGAAGAAAACCTGCAGACATGCGAGAATGTGCAAACTCCAAAGGAGTGACCTCGCTGGGAACTGATTTTTTCCCCGCATCGACTTTGTAACAAAACAATGTTATTCAGGCCCTGCTGTACCCTTACATTGTTTCACTCAACCCTGGTTCATTCACTTCCTCATGCATCATGTATTCACTCTACAGTCTTTTCACTGCAAAGACCATTGGTCCCACGTGCTGCCTCTTTTCTCAGGTGCTCCCGGGGCGCCTGGCCCAATTCTGGATGTAACCCAGAATTCAAGAACTGCAGGGCAAGCCCTTGGACAACAGCTGCCTCATTCTGCAGAGGAGAAGGTGGTCAGCAGCCACCTAAGGTCAAGGCCATACTGGAAAGAGAAACCCCATCTTGGGCTTGTAGTTCAGGGTCTGAGGAAGCCAGAGAGAGACACTGAAAGGAAGCCGAGGCCCCCAGAGGCCGGTCTATGTGGCGAGGAACCTGCTCTTAGCTTTGGGGTCTGAGTTGGGATCAACCAGGGTTTCAGCCCCAGCTGTTCACTGCCTCTGCCCAAATGCTTACACCCTGGCCATCTGCACCAGGATGTCTCATAAGCACCTCAAACTCATGTGTAACCTCAGTTCTCTACCCACCTGCATAGGCCTCCTGTTCCAAACCTGCTCCATCCACCCCATCTCGGAGTGGCTCCAATACCTCCCCAGCTTCGAATGCCAGAGGTCTGGGCATCTCCCTCCCCACCAACCCAACTTGACCGACTGCCAAGTCCTGTCCTCTGTAAATCCCAAGTTGCTCTTGAAGTCCCTGCCCCTCCCCATGCCCGCTGCCTGCTGTGGGAGCCAGCTCCTCTGCCACTGGACTACGCTGGACAAGTGCCGCAGCCTCTCCGTGGACCGGACTCTGCATCGTCTCGACACGGGCTGCCCTTGGTCCCTAGAGGAACAGAGATCCCCATGTGGGTGAGTCTGGAGGCTGCCCCAGCTCTACCACGAAGTAGCCATGCAGATCCACACATGACCTTTCTGTCTCTATCACCTGTGACTGATCTCTCAGGTCGCAGACAGCTAATAATAATGACCTTCATTCCCTAATCACACCCTAAGGCCAGGTGCTGTGCTGGTACTTTATATTATTTAACCAACAGAACAACCCTGAGGCTGGCACTACCACCATTTTATAGGCGAGGAAAGTGAGGCATTGAGAAGATACATAACTTGGCCCCTGATTACACAGCCAGTACGTGGAGTCAGGATTCAAACCCAGGTCTGACCAAGCCCAAGTCCACACCCCGCGAGTGCGGGAACTTTAGGGCGCTGGGAGCACCCAGAGCTCCCCACTCCTCAATTGACAGTACCCTCACTCCTTTCATGCATGGGAGGGTTATGAACCTACTTCCTCCACTCCGGGCAGCAAGAATAAAAACCCTGCGAGTTGGCTGCAGCTGCTGAATGCCCTGCATTCCTAGCACAGTAAGTACCAGGCAGAGTTCAGCTGTGCCTGTCCCCTCACAAGGGCTGCTGGCTGGCCAGCACTGCCACTGGACCTGAACCAAGCCACTGGGAAATGGCCCCAAACTGGGTCCGTACACAGTGTCCGTGACCTTGGGCTCCTGAAATGGCCCGTCTCCCAGCAAGGTGAGAGGAGTGCTGAGAGGCTGCGTCGGCACACCTTGATCTGGCTTAATTTCCACAACGGGGACAGGAGACTCTGGTGTTGAATTCAAAGCGTTAACCCTGGGGCTGCTCGGGTGGATCTGAATGCCTGTGAGCCACCACAGCTAAATGTCAGGACCGGTAGTGGGGGCAGGAGAAGAGATGGCACTGGACAGGCCGTCCTTTAGGCCAGGGAACCAGGGAAGAAGGCACTGTCGGGGGTAAGGAGGCCTGGCTATCAAAATGCTTGGAAGGATCCCAACTCCGCACTGCTGGGACCCAGTAAGGTAAGAAATGGAGTGCTTGGAAAGCTACCAAGAGCACCATGAATGTTTGGACTTATTACTGACTCAGAGGCGCTTGTGTTTTTCCTTCCTTTGGGAGGGGGGCCGAGTTGTAGGATGGATCCCAAGACAGTGCAGGCTTTAGAACTGCGCTGACCCCGTTTGATCCTGGCTCTTTAGCTCTGGGAACCTGGACCAAGCTCTGTAACCTCCCTGGTGAAGAATGGCTTCCCCTACACATGACCAGGAGTGTCACCTCACCCTCCCTTCTCCTTTGCTCACTGTTCCAGCTGACCTTTTCACTGCCTTCTCTCAACACACAAAATGTGGGCCTCTGCACTCGGCGTCCCTGGGTATATGCAACTTCACGCATCTGCCCAAAAGACGCCAATCAATGTGTTGTTTTCGGACTATCCTATTCCAAAGGTAACTCCTGCCCTTGATTTTCCTCTGGAACATGTATCCCCATCCAACACACAAAATATGGCTTATCACCTGTCTCCACCCATTAAAATTTAAACCCATGAGGACAGGGATTTTGTTTTGGGTTTTGTTTTGTTGTTTTTTTAAAAATATATTTTGATTTTTTACAGAGAGGAAGGGAGAGGGATAGAGAGTTAGAAACATCGATGAGAGAGAAACATCGATCAGCTGCCTCCTGCATGCCTCCTGCTGGGGATGTGCCCGCACCCAAGGTACATGCCCTTGGCCGGAATCGAACCTGGGACCCTTGAGTCCGCAGGCCGACGCTCTATCCACTGAGCCAAACCGGTTAGGGCTGGGGTTTTTTTTAAATCCTCACCCGAGGAAGATGTGTTTTCTTTGTTGATTTTAGAGAAAGTATGGGGGCAGGGGTTGGGGGGGGGGGGGGTGGCAGTGAGAGGAAGAGAGAGAAGTATCAACATGAGAAACGATCAGTTACCTCCCACACTGACCAGAGCTTTTTTTTTTAATTAAAAATTTTTAAATGTCATTTGTTTTTAGGGATTTTGTCTTTTATGCACTTCCATTTCCCCCTTGCCTAACAGTGCCTTACCGGCTCACCTGGAGGAAAAGGATCCAACCTCTGCATAAAATCCTAAAGCGTGCCCGACACAGTAGGTTCCTAGGGCTGCTGTAACAAATTACATGAACTTGGTGGCTTAAAGCAGGAACGTATTCTCAGTCCTGGAGGCCAAAAGCCCCAAATCAAGGTGTCAGCTCTCAGGGAGGACCCTTCTTTGCCTCTCCCAGCTTTGGTGGTTGCAGGTTGCATAACTCCAATCTCTGCCTGTCTTCACGTGGCCTTCTCCTGTGTGTGTATGTCTTACAATGGCATGTGTCAGTGGGCTGAGGGGCCACCTGGCTAGTCTAGGACAATCTTATCTTGAGAGGCTTAACTTACAAATGTGAAGACCTCTTTCTAAACGTCACATTGACAGGACCCAGGGGTTAGGATCTGGAATATCTTTTTGGGGACCAGCATTCAACCCACTATAGTATTCAACAGTAAGTATCACATGAGTGGGTTTCCAGTGGGAAGAATCCTAAGACCTGGCCAGAGAAGACAGTAGAAAAATGTAGTCATTTGGAGCCAACTCTTGCTTTTATATAACTATGTGAGCTTGATTGAGTCACTTAACTCCCTGAGTCTGTTTCCTCATCAATAAAATGGGCAACTACTGCTAAACCTGAGCTGTAAGGTTAAGCAATGTACATGGATTCCTCTTAGGACAGTTCCTGGCAGTAGGAGGTGCTCTGTGGCACTTCCACTAACTTGCATGCTCAGAGGATTCTTGTGAGGTGCAAATAAGATATTGAAAGTGAAAATGCCCTATAGACTGTATGGTACTTTATGAATATAGGGATTAAATAATTCAATTTAAACACTAATAACTGCCCAGCCAGGATGGCTCAGTGGTTGAGCACTGACCTATGAACCAGGAGGTAACAGTTTGATTCCCCGGTTAGGGCACATGCCTGGATTGCAGGTTCAATCCCCAGTGGATCTCTCATCATTGATGTTTCTATAGCTCTCTTCCTCTCCCTTCCTCTCTGATATCAATAAAAACATATTTTTTTAAAAAAAGAATAGACGTAATAAACAAACACACCAATAACTGATGCATCGCGACACATGGGAAATTACCTATTGTTGCCCTCATCCACAAACGCTCCCCAACAATAATGAGATGACAAGTCTGGCTCCAAAGAAGATCCTTTACTGAGACCTACTGAAAACATTTCAGTCCTTGACTCAAATAAACTTCAACTCGGCTGACAGGCTGACGACGGAGCTGGGTAAAAGCTCCACCATGGCAAGATCACTCCCCACCGACGACGACATCAAAATAAGTTCATGGCTAAAGCGAGAGTGAATGCACTCAGGGTCTCTGTCCCATCTTCTTCAGAGTTCGATTGAGCTAGAAGAGAAAAAGGAGAGATAAGCCTTGTCCTACGGCGTGTGCGATCACCAGGGCAAAGGCTCCCAGGCCGGCCCTCTGAGGTCAGGGAGGGGGAATCTGATGTGAGTGTGGGCAGCTACTCTGTGGAAAGGCCCAGAGAGGTCCTCCCCCGGACATTCACGGGACCTCTCACAATTCTTTCACATTGTTCTTCTCCTTGCCCTTCACACTCAACAGACACACCCCGTCCCTACACTGTTCTGCCCATTTTATACACAGGAAAGCAATGCAGTGGCTAGACTTGCCAGGCTGTATTACTACCCTGCAGGAGCCTGGTGGCATGGACCACAGCAGAGCAGTGACCTCTGCTGGCGACTCAAAGCACCAGGACAAAAAGAGACCCAATACCCTCGCAGTGTTTGGCCTGACCCACAAGACCTCTCCTTGGGCAAGACACGGACTGCATCAAGTCTGTCAAAACAGAGCTGCTCCCTGTCCTCTGCCTGCGGAACTGGCCAGACCTGTCTAAGTTGCAAAATAACTGCCAAATGGGGAGGGATGGTGAGAGCAGGCAGTGAATCCACCCATATTAGGAAATACTACGGAGGGAAACAGGGCTGCTGGCCATCCGCAGAGGGAGATCTTGGAAAGAGATGCTCCAGAGAAGGCTGACACAGCAACTCCTACAGGCCCAACCCACTCCCCAAACCCTAAGCAGCTAGCCAGTCTAGCTCAGAAACTTCAAGGGTCAGTTTGGGGCTTTCTTGAAAATAAAAAAGAAAAAGATTAAAACTCCCACCTAGTTCCTAACTTCTGTCCCCAGCCCAGACACCTCTCTCAGACTTCTCACCTCCTCAAATTTATGAATCTGCCGGATGAAAAAATCCCCATAGCGTCTGGCAACTTTGGTGTCTGCAATGTGGATCATGTCCTGTGGGAAAAGCAAAGTCAGATCAAAGCGGTGCGGCGGAGCCACTTACATACTTGCCGATAATCACAATGCTAATTGCTAGATAAACCCAGAAAGCGCTTTTCCCGTTCATAGCAGCTCTTTGTAGATGACTGATTTTTATTTTCTTCTTGCTAACTCATTATTTTTATTTTGTAGTCTTCTTCAATGAACACGAATCTTTTGGCAATTAAAAACATTTAAAACAGCATTTCATCCTCATACACGGGTTGCAAATTAGCCAAGATTTTACATTTTGTTCTTAAGCTCAAAATATTTTGTCGAACACCACTTTCCCTGTAAGTTCCTACATAATCCAAGTTAAGACCCAAGAACTGTCTGAATCTTGGACAGGATTTTTTTAAGTCAGGGATGAGAAAAGTACCCCCACCCTCCTGCCCCAAAAGCAGCATTTTGCCAGACAAACCTGAACCAGGAAGAGAAACAATAAAAACAAAACATGCAGTTAAAACCTTTTCCATTTGGGACTGACTGACTCATATTATAATTTAACCTAAATCTCATAGCAAAATCTTATTAATTACTAGAGGCCCGGTGCACAAAAATTTGTGCACTCGGGGGGGAGGGGGGGTCCCTCAGCCCGGCCTGTGCCCTCTCGCAGAATGGGACCCTTCGGGAGATAACGACCTGCTGGCTTAGGCCTGCTCCCGGGTGGCAGAGGGCAGGCCCAATCCCTAGGTGCAGCCCCTGGTCGGGCTCAGAGCAGGGCCGATTGGGGAGTTGGGGCGCCGCCCCGTCATGCACAGAGCAGGGAGATTAGGAGGTTGTGATGCCACCCTCAGTCATGCTCAGGGTAGGGCCAATTGGGGGGTTGGGGCACCGCCCCGTGTCACACTCAAGGCAGGGTCGATGGGGAGGTTGTGGCGCCACCCCCTGTCACGCACAGAGCAGGGCCAATCAGGGGGTTGGGGCACCGCCCCCTGTCACGCACAGAGCAGGGCCCATCAGGGGGTTGGGGCACCGCCCTCTATCACCCACAGAGCAGGGCCGATCAGGGGGTTGGGGCGCCGCCACTCTCACACTCAGGGCAGGGCCGATGGGGAGGTTATGGCTCTACCCCATCACACACAGAGCAGGGCCCATGGGGGGGGGTGGTTGGGGAGCTCCCCGCTATCAGGCACAGAGCAGGGCTGCACAGGGGGGTGGGGCCTCGCCCCCTGTCACACACAGAGCCGCAGGGCGATCAGGGGGTTTGGGCGCTGCCCCCTGTCACGCTGATCCTGGTGCTGGGAGGCATATTACGATTTTACTATATAGGGTAGAGGCCTGGTGCATGGGTGGGGCCGGCTGGTTTGCCCTGAAGGGTGTCCTGGATCAGGGTGGGGGTCCCCACTGGGGTGCCTGGCCAGTCTGGGTGAGGGGCTGAGGGCTGTTTTCAGGCTGGGACTGACTGAAGTTCCCAACCGCTCCTTTTTTTCTTTTTTCTTTTTTTTTTCATTCTGGGCCAGCTTTACCTTGAGGCAACTTGGCTCCAGCTCTTAGGCCTCCGTGCAGCTGAAAGTAGGTTTCTGGCCTTTGCTTACAATGTTGCGAATCTGCTGGCTGAAGTCCTGCGGTCTTTGTTACAATGTTTCTTAAACTGCCCGCTCAGAGGCCTGCAGCCACAGGTGGGGAACAGTTGGTTTCCTCCATCACTGAGGCAAGCAAGCCTCATGTTAGTTTCAAGCTGCCTGGCTGCCAGCCGCCATCTTGGCTGGCAGTTAATTTGCATATCTCGCTGATTAGCCAATGGGAAGGGTAGCGGTTGTACGCCAATTGCCATGTTTCTCTTTTATTAGTGTAGATAACCAAGTTGCTAATTCTTGGGAGAAGTGTTTTATTGAAGACTACCCAGATATTTGGGACTAGTTCATCGGGTCACTAAGATATTACACAGGTATGCAGCAGGTTACTGATATTACCAAAGAATGTGTATATGTAAGCCACTGGGAATCAACTGAAAAAGAACTTTAGGTAGTTGATGTGATACCACAAGGGACCAACAATTTTGTTTGAATTTTAAAAGCAGGATTTAAAACACATTGAAACAATAACAACAACAAAAGAAGAAGAAAACATATTGAAAAACTTTCCACTGCTGATGTGTTTCTTCTTCTGGTGAGTCTGTGCATGTCAAGGACAGCTAAATTCTGACAAACACCAAGTCTTCCAAAAGCCATAAACTCTAAATGAGAGGATTATGTTTAACAAGATGAGCTTCCAAAAACAAACTACCAGTCCAGCTGGTGTGGCTCAGTGGATGAGCGTCAACCTATGAACCAAGAGGTCAAAGGCTGGATCTTACAGGAGGCAGCTGATCGATGATTCTCCCTCATCACTGATGTTTCTCTCTCTCTCTCTCTTTCTCTCTCTCTCTTCCTTCTACTCTGAAGTCAATAAAAATATTTAAAAAAAACAAAATAAAACACCCTCTACCAAAACTGACCTGGCAACCAGGTATATACAAAGAGAGTATGTTCACACAAAAACGTGTATGCAAATATTCATAACAGTGTTATCCACAATAGACAAAAAGTGAAAACTCAATTATCCATCAAATAATTAATCAACAAAATGTGACTCAGCCATAAAAGGAATACAGTACTGATCCATGCTACAACCTGGACGAAACTTAAAAATATGCTCAATGAAAGAAGCCAAACACAAAAGGTCACATGTTTTGTGATTCCATTTATATGAAATCTTAGGAAGAGACAAACCCAGAGACAGAGCAGATTCCTGGTTTGCCAGAGATTAGGTGAACTGGGAATGACTGCAGGGAGTTTCTTTTTGGAGGTAATGGAAATAGTGCGGAGTTAGTGATGATGGTTACACAACATTGTGAATATGTTAATAGTCATCTAAAACACTGTCAAAAAATTAATGATGTTTCGATCAACACACTTTCTTAAAACAACTAAAAATGCAGAATAAATTAAATCTCCTTAAAGCATCACAGAGTTGAAAAGAGAATGAAGAACTATTCTGTAAGCAAAGCATAGAAGCCCCATCTGTGCGGAGGGCATTTGCTAACCCTAGAAAATTTGGACAGAGATAAACCAAGGCCAGGGCCAGCCTAACAGAAGACCCTCCTTATAATGCTGGGATCCTAAAGGGCTGCATCCTCAAGCTAAAAATAAACCAGAAGAGACCTGCCATCCCACTCCTGACACGAAGCAATGCTCTCCAAGGGTGGAGAGGTGAATAAAGGAAGAAAGAAGACCCATCCCCGAGACATTAGAAACACAGGTGATTCTTCTGATAATCTGCAGCCTAAGCTGCCGCGGGTTTGATCCAGAAAACCATAGTCTTGTAAGCTCAGTCTATGTTGATTCCAGACCAGAAACATCTCTAGACAACTTTAAAAGGAAAAAACAAATAAGCTCTAGAGAAATAAATATTCACACTAGCCTTCAAAGAATGTCAACAAATAGTTTTTCAAGGTCAAATGAACCCTCTATAGCAGTGGTTCTCAACCTTTTGGCCCTTTAAGTACAGTTCCTCATGTTGTGACCCAACCATAAAATTATTTTCGTTGATAAATACCACATGATCTCACTCATTTGTGGATTATAGAGAACAACATAGACTGATGAAAAGGGACAGATCCAAAGACTGAGAAACAGCGATCCGACTATCAATCCCCAGAAGGAAAGTAGGGGAGGGCGGGGGTAAGGGGAAGAGATCAACCGAAGGACTTGTATACATGCATATAAGCCAAACCAATGGACATGGACAACAGGGGGATGGGAGCATGAGTGTGCGGGGCGGGGGCGGGGGAGAGATTGAGGGTTAATGGGGGGGATGAGGACACATTTGTAATACCTTAACTAATTAAAAAAAAAAAAAAGAAACATCAAAAAAAATTATTTTCGTTGCTACTTCATAACTGTAATGTTGCTACTGTTATGAATCAAAATGTAAATATCTGATATGCAGGATGTGAAAGGGTCATTCGACCGCCAAAGGGGTTGCGACCTACAGCTTGAGAACCGCTGCTCTATAGTAAAAAATACTCAAGCACATAAGGACACACTGCACCATGAGCAAGAAAGAATTACAGAAAGAAAGAAATAGAGCTGAAGAGATAAATTAGGGGTAGAATGATCAGTCAAAACAAAGTTATCCAGAATAAAGGAAACAAGAAGATGGAAGAAGGGTTTAAGAGACATGGAGAACAGAGTGAGGTCTATATACATAGACAAAAAAAACAAAAAACAAAAAAAGAGAAAGAAAGAGCAAAAAACAAAAAAAGAAAAGGAAAACAAGAACATTTTCTTAACTTGTGAGTGTATACATACGGGGGAAATAAAGGGGGGAGTGATATTTTATAGAAAAAGCAATTCTAGGAATCTGGCATATTTTAAGTCTGGGGGGAAAACTCAAGAAAATAAAACAATTTATTTCTTTAAAAAACCTAACTAGGACATTAAAATGTCCAACTTGAACTTAAAATCCCAACAGGGAAAACCAATACTGTTCCTCAACCCTCCTCTCCTCCAGAGAGGAAACCACCGCAATACTGCTTGTGCATACACAAGCATAAGGAAGGCTTAAAAACCCAAAACCGAAAACCTAAATGGACCATTGACAGCTACCCCAAAAAGCCACATGTGCACTTTTTGCAATAGCCAAAACCACCCAAATATCCATTAGCAGCAAGAATGAAAAAAAAAAAAAGGCAGTCAAAAATTAAGGTAGATATTGAATAGAGTGATGAACATGAATGAACTATTGCTACACACAACACTGGATGTGATTCTCTCAAATGTAATGTTGAACAAAAGAGGCTAGACACAAAAAAAGCACATACTGGCCCTAGCCAATTTGGCTCAGTGGATAGAACGTTGGCCAGTGGACTGAAGGGTCCCAGGTTCAGTTCTGGCAAGGGCACACAAGGGCACATACCTCATTGCAGGCTCAATCCCTGGCCCTGCAATCCCTGGTGGGGGGTGTACGAGAGGCAACCAATCAACGTGTCTCTCTTACATGGCTGTTTCTCTCTGTCTATCCTCCTCCCTTCCACTCTCTAAAAACCAATGGGAAAATATCCTCTAGTGAGGATTTACCACAACAGAAAGAGCACATACACTGTGATCTATCTATCCACATAAAACCCTAATATGCAGATAGACCTAATGGAGGAACAACCAAACAACCAGTCGCTATGACGTGCGCTGACCACCAGGGGTCATGCACAGAACATAGCAGGCATCGGCAGCAGGTGGTAGAGCACAGAACATGGCAGGTGTTGGCCGCAGCGGGATGGTGGAGGTCAGTGGGGGCACCAGACGAAGGTGGGGTGCTGGTCACTGTCATCGGGGTGAGCCTCTGGTGGTTACTGAAAATTCTTTGCTCCTGAAATACCGCCTGGTGCTCGCACCCACTACCAGCACCACCACTCACACCTGCTGCCAGCACCCGGCACTGGCTCCAATCACACAGCGCCATCAGCGGGTGCGAGCCATGGCTGCCAGCCCCGATCGCCCCTGAGGGCTTCTCCACCTCCCCCTGCTCCTGAGGGTCGATCGGTGCCAGCAGCTGCCACTCGCACCCACTGCCGGCGCTGGCCCCAATCGCTCCACGCCATCAGCGGGTGTGAGCGGGGCCAGCGCTGTCAGCACATGGGAGCAGTGGCGGTGGGAGCGGAGCAGACAGCAGACAGAGGACCGGGAGCCATGGTGGGAAGGGCTGGATGGGGATGGGGAGGATGTGCCGAGACCCACCCGTGTCCACCGCAGCCTCTCAGCCCACAGTTCCTTTCAAAGTGCACGAATTCATGCACTGGGCCCCTAGTTCCATTATAAGAAGTTCAGGCTCCCTCAGCCTGAAATGCTCTTCAATCAAATATTTGCTTGGCTAATTTCCTCACCTCCTTCAAGTCTTAACTTCAATTTCACTTTCTCTACAAAGCTTATCCTGAGCACCTTATTTAATACTGCAACTGTGCCTTCTTGCCTTCTTCTTCTTCTTTTTTTTTTCCAGAATTTACCGCCCCCCCCCCATTTATTTATTGATTTTAGACACAGGAAAGACAGCGAGAGAAACATCAATTTGTTGTTCCACTTATTTATGCATTCATTGGTTGATTCTTGTATGTGCTCTAACCAGGGATTGAACCCACAACCTTGGCATACTGGAACAATGCTAACCAACTGAGCTACCCAGCCAAGCTGCAACCCATGCTTTCCACCACCACTACCCTGACTCCATAGCACTTGGCAACTTTTAATTTTTTGCTTAATTACAATGTTTACTGTCTATTCTTTAAAATTAGAATGTTAGCAAAAGTGCAGAAATCTTTGTTGATTTTGTTCACTAATGTATCCCAAATGCCCAGAACCCTGACTGGAAGACAATGGGAGCTCAATAAATATGTATTGCTAATGCATGAACAGAAAGTGCCCCCGAGAACCTAGCCCAAGGGGCGACCATACCTTATCGATGTAGAAGTCAACCTCAGAGGCTGACTGAAATTCTCCGTCTAGGGCAGAGATGCCGCTGGTCCACACCAGGTTCTTCATTTTGTGCTTGAAGACAAGAAGCTGGATGCGGAACTCCTGCTCTGTGAGGTCGAGGAAGCCGGCCAGCTTGGCCACAGGCATAGTGGTGTAGAGCTTGAGGAAGCTACGAATGGTTGAGAGCTGGGCCTGCTGCTGCACTTCATCAGAAAACACCTTCAGCTGCTGCAAGAAGGGTTCCTTGTGGTAGTTGGGGTGCACATTGTCGTAGTTGGGAACGACAGGAGACAGGAATTTGGGGCAGGAATAGCTGAAAAGCTCCTCGTAGACCTGTGGGTCACCCTTCTGCATGCGTAGCATCTTATCCCCGTATTTCTCCCGCAGCTGGAGGTGAATGCTCTCATCGATACGCATAGGGTACATGGTGAGGGCGATGGCCAGCAGCGCATGCATCTGCTCATTCTGCTTGTTGATCTGGGGGTGAGGGTGAGATTGGAGTAGGGTCAAAAGAAATGGACTTTCGGAGGTCCCCACCATTCTCTCCAGCGCACTTCACAGACCCTTGACTTCCCCCTTTGTCTTGCACCACTCAGTTAACTTTCCCAATGTCTTCCCCAAGCCTTCCTCTAGCTCTACTCAACTACTCCTTAGTTGTCTCCTGGATTCTGTCCTGGTAATTCTCAGTCTCTCCATTCTGCCACACTCATTACTAGCAGGTCAAGCCTCCACACCAGTTATGATCAATTCACCCAGAAACCTTTGATGGTATCTCCATGCCTATGGTACAAAGACTAAATACTTCAGCTGGGTAATGAAGGTTTCCCCAGAATCTAACACCCAATTTGACTACTTTCTGCTCTCTAGCCCAAATGGTTTACTGTGTTGCTACATCACCATACACTTCCAAGTCTCCACAGCTTTGCTCTGCCTAAAAGCTCCTCCCAATTCTATGCATGTCCTTGGACCCATCCACCCCCATGGCAAACTGCCTGACCACAATACCCTCATCATCTAACTCATTTTTAAACACCCACAGCCCAGAGAACACTCAGCAAATTGTTGCTGAATAAATAAGTGTAGGCACTGATGGGGTTAAAAGGCACTGTTCTTATCAAAGCGTTCATGATCTGAGTTAATAGACATAACAAAAAAACTCCTAGAGTAGACCAGCCATAAAGAAATCATTGTGCTGAAAAAGTATATTAAAATAACAAAAGTTTGGATGGCATTTACCAAAAGCAGTCAGAAGCCCCCTTACCATCTCATACTTGTATGTGGTCCTCTGGAACATGCTCTTGGTCCTCTGGATGTAAAGGAGAATGTTGGCAAAGACCCGGATGGCATCCTGGTAGCGACGCATCATCAGATATGCAAAACCAACATAATAGTATGTGGTGACCTGGCACTCGGGCACTCGGGAGTACATGCTCTGTGGAAGGAAATGCAAGTAGCACCCATGAGGCCCAAAACCAGTTCATCCCAGACAGGATCTGAAAGGGAATGGGCCCAGTGTCAGCTGGAGTCAGAGGCTCTGAGCATTGTATCTACCATTCACCAATTCGTTATGTGACCTGAGGCCCCCATTTTCTCAGCTTTAACAAAGGGACTGGACCGAGTAACCCCAAAATTTTTCAGCTCTAAACATTCTACACCTCAATTTTGCATTCTTCCTTGCTTTCTACTCCTTGCTTTTGTAAGTAAGCCCCATAAAGGAACAGATAAATTAGAAGACAGACACGTAAGTCAAACAAAAAGGTATCGATTTTTATGTGGCTAGGCAAAACAACCATAACTAATCATATTATTATTTATACCACCTTAGAACTAAGTCTTTTGTTAATTAAGACTAGTGAAACTTGAATAGTAAATACCTGGCATTATCATTCTGTTTTGGAAACAGAATCAAAAGACGACTGAATATTTTAAGTAAACACCAAAGAGAAACCACATTGTTGTCCAGGTTCAGATTTTCACTGCAGTGGTTTCCCGGTTCTCAATTTTCAACTGGTCTAGGGAACAGGAGTCCTTTCCCCTCCCTTGTGTTTGCCCTAACAGATGCAGACAGGCCGAGGAAACAGTTAATTACCTTCTTGTTCAGTTCGATATTCTCCAGCACCTTGATGGCCTGGTAGTAATCCCCCAGCAAGGAGTGCAGACGCAGAAGCCCCACCAGGCTGAAGTAGCCAAGCATCTTGTAGAGGGAGTGCCGTCCATACTCCCCGGCCACACTCTCGGGGTCACCTGCGAGAGAGAGACACTAACGCTGCAGCAGGGAGAGGTAAGGAAGGCAGGCTTGAGCGTTGAATGTCACTCAGTAAATTCTTCACTCACTGCCGGCCTCTACAGCTTCCTGCCACAGGGAATAACTCTGCCTTCGGAGGAATATCAGGAAACAGCATGCCTGGCCTTAGGCTAATCTTAAATCTACCTACAGTTGGGTGGAGGGTAGCAGTTCTTTTATTTTTTACTTTTTGGTCCCAACACACCTGAGAATATGAGGCTCCCTCTCACCAAGACCTCCCTTCCCTTTTCAGGAAGCTCACAAGGTCAAAGCTATTTTCTTAATAACACTAAGATGCTATTTGCCTTTACCACTGAGTTGAAATTTACACCAATGATGCAAAAACAATGCCAGGTAAAACTACTGACAACTTGGCATAAATCAGGCAATGGCACCAAACTGTACCTAGTCATTGTATTCTTTGCCACCACACCCTTGCAGTAAAAATAAATAATTAAATAATGAAATAATGAAAAATAAAAGAATAGCGGATTTTCCACAAAACACCATTTTTACTTGGAAAAAAAAATGAGAGACACAAAAACTATGGACATTTAGATTTAGGCATTTAGCAGCCATTTTCTCAAAAATGAAATGAAGCCAGGCTGCTACACTTCAATGAAAGCAACTGACAGTGTTTGCTGCCAAAGAAAAATTTGAGCTTTTAAGCAAAAATTAGACTTTTATAAAATTTGTATCTTAAAACAAAAAACTTCTATCTGCCACTATGAGCTCAACAACTTCCAAATAAAGGCTTATCTGATGAGGCTGACAGCAAAAATAAAAGTGATTTTTAAAAAATTGTCTAACATGCCAAAGCCGGTTTGGCTCAGCGGATGGAGTGTCGGCCTGCGGACTGAAGGGTCCCAGGTTCGGTTCCGGTCAGGGGCATGAACCTGGGTTGCGGGCACTTCCCCAGTGGGGGATGTGCAGGAGGCAGCTGATCGATGTTTCTCTCTCATCGATGTTTCTAACTCTCTATCTCTCTCCCTTCCTCTCTGTAAAAAATCAATAAAATATTTTTTAAAAAAATTATCTAACAAAAAAAATGTCTAGCCAAGTGTGTTAACATTTGGAAAGTTTTACAACTCAATGAACCAATATTTTACAAAATCATGCATGTGCAAAAGACCCATTCAAGCTGGAGAAACCAGTGAAAATTTTTTTTTATCCTCATCTGAGGATATTTTTCCATTGGTTTTTTTTTTTTTTTTTTTTTTGAGAGAAAGAAGAAAGATTGATGTAAGAGAAACACATCAATTGGTTGCCTCCTGCACAGGCTGGGCCGGGGAGGAGCCTGCAACCAAGGTTCATGCCCTTAACCAGAATTGAACCGGGACCTTTGGTCCACAGGCCAACGCTCTATCCACTGAGCCAAACTGGCTAGGGCAACCAGTACATTTTAATGTGCCAAAGTAAAAGTTCACTGATACAGTTTCAGATTCCTGCAGCTAACCTGTAAGACACCGCTTGTCAAGTTTCACTGTGGTAGCAAAGCACACCCATACCACCTGGCAAGGCTGCTAAAAACTTCTTTCTTTCCCAACTGATTACCTTTGTGAGGCCAGATTCCCCCTCAACGTACTTCAACCAAACAGCACATTGCAGCAGACGAAACCAGGAATAGAAATGAGAGCCCACCTCTTCTAGAAGCCGGACACCACAGAGATTTGTGAAAATGCCTCTCTTCCCAATGAAAAACACCAACCAACCAACCAAAAACTTACATGTTAACTATGATCTTCTCAATCTATTAAGAGTGTACAGCGGTCCTGACACCAAAACGTTAGAAAAGTGTGTCATCTTAACAAAGGCCTGGAGAAACAGGAATGTTTATAAATGCACATCGCAGAAGTGCTGGTTCGGGCTGTCGGCCAACTGCCAGGCCCAGTAGCCCCAACTTTGGCACTCGGTTACCATTCACAACCAGAGGAGCAACAGCCCAGCCCTGGAGGCGGTGACTCCTCCGCACTCCCTGCGGCCTCCAGTCACGTGGAGCGGACGGCAAGCAGCACCCACCTCCGCTTGTGTACACCTCCAGCTGCCGGTTGATGTTGGACTTGTCTACCAGGGAGTGAAGGACATTGAGGACACTGTGAACATTCCAGATTTTGGGATTGGAACGAAGGAAGTCAATCTCCTCCTCTGACTTCTTGGCGGTCTTACAGCGGTACTGGCTAAATGACTGGAACTGTTGGGAAAGAAGGGAGAGACGCAGCAGTGGCATCAACTCCAAGGTGACAGCCCAAGCGCACGATGCAGAAGGCGAGGCGATGCCCGGGACTCTGGACTGGGGAAAGGTGAGGGTGAGACTACTCCTACTCATGCTACACCTCTCTGCACACTATTTGCTTTTTCAGAGCCATCTTTGATTAGCTGTGGATTTTGTTCATTACCAAATGTTAGTTGTTCTAAAGTTAAGTAAAAATCTCTAAGATTAGAGGTAGTTTGTGAAAAAACAAAAAAAACAAAGAACAACATTCATTTTGGAGTCAAACACAGCCTAAAGTTATACCTGAGCTCCACAATGCAGTTAATCTGACCACCAGAATGAGGTGGTTTGTAACAGATTTCTATTCATATGTGGCTTTGCATATGAATGATGATGTGGTGGAAAGGGGGTAGATATCTGTTATGTGTGTGTCATCCAATCTGAGTCATCTCTGTACCAAAGACAAGATTTGGAGCAGTGGTTCTATCAGATCAGCACGGGGCTGGCTCCAAGGATCACCCAGAGAATAATAGCATAAGAGACCATCTGCTCAATCATAATTTTCAAAAAGCACCCTGGTTGATTCTGGTGCACACTCTGGTTTGGAAACCAGTGACCTAGAAAGGCTGTAAGTCCTAGATGACCTAAGATTGTTCTTCAACTCTAAAGTAATATCTTCGTCTAAGAGTAAAGACAGTCATAAATTAATAAAAACAAGATAATCCTATATAATAAAGAGCTAATATGCTAATTAGACCGAACAGCTGACCGACCGTCTGGACGACATTCCAGACAACCGGAAACCAACCTGCGGACCTTCCCGATGAAGCCGGGGCTGTGAGGGGCTACAAGGGCCGGCCGAGTTGCGAGGGCCGAGCCCCTTGCACGAATTTCATGCATCGCGCCTCTAGTCTAATAAAAAAATAGGCAAAGGATACTGATGACCATCTCAAGGAAAAAGAGGATTGGTCTATTAACAGGGAAAATGCTCAATCTCTTTAGTTGTCAGATAAATGTAAATTATGAAAATGAGATTTTTGTTCATTTTCCATCAAATTGACAAAAATTACACAGAAAAATTAACATCCAATATAGAAAGCGTGCTCCCCAAAGCTGCTGGTAGTCATATAATTTGATACAGCCTTTTGAGAGGGCAATGTATTACTATTTACTAAAATTAAAAGTGATTGAAATGTTATTGGTACATTTATTGTATGTCGATTATGCCTCTATAAAGTTGATTTTTAAAAATTTAAAAAGCACCCTGGTTGGTGTGGCTGTTGGTAGGAGTGTCGTCCCATATACCGAGAGGCAACCAATCGATGTTTCTCTCTCATATAGATGTCTGTCGTCTCCCTTCCCCCCCTTTCTCTACAAATCAATGAAATGTCCTCAGATGAGGAGATATATATATATATATATATATATATATATTTGGGTTTGGCTCAGTGGATAGAGCGCTGTTGGCCTGCGGACTGAAGGGTCCCGGGTTCAATTCCAGTCAAGAGCATATGCCCAGAATGCAGGCGCGATCCCCAGTAGGGGGCATGTAGGAGGCAGCCGATCAATGATTCTCTCTCATCATTGATGCTTCTATCTCTCTTTCCCTTCTCCCTTGCTCTCTGAAATCAATAAAAATATATTTTAAAAATAATAAAATAAGATAAAAACATATCCTTAGGCGAGAATTTAACAAACAAACAAAAAACAACAACAGAGGAGTCCACCGCCATGGGATATTTCAGTTTAGACCAGGATGGGCATATTTTTATACCATGCACCTTTTTAATAACACAAGCAATGGCAGTAACAGCTAAAATCAGTTATTTAAAACGAGGCTAAGGGCTGACCAGATACCTGATAGATGAACTCATCAATGATATCCCAGAGCCACTGGTTGGGTAGTTCAAGGGGAGCAGGACCATCAGCATCTGCACAGAAGATCACAGAAAAGTCAGGCTAGAAGCAAGGACTTTGCCCACTTGGTAAGGCTGCAGAGCACATTTTACAATTTCTCTCTTAAAAAGACGGTAAGTCATGCCCTGGCGGTGTGGCTTAGTTGGTTGGGCCTTGTCCCATGCACAGAAAGATCGCCAGTTTGATTCTCAGTCAGGGCACATGCCCAGACTGTGGGCTCAATGCCTGGTAGGGGGATGTGAAGGAGGCAGCAGATCAACGTTTTGCTCTTACGTCAATGTCTCTCTCGCTCCCTCACTTCCTCTAAAACCAATAAAAACATATCCTTGGGTAAAAAAAAAACTAAAAAGGTTGTGAGTTTCCATACTCTTCCTTGAAACCCTGTCTAGCATCTCTTTTTTTTTTTAAGATATTTTTTCATTGATTTTGAGAGAAAGAGAAATATCAATGTGGGAGCCAAACATCCATCATCTTCCTCCTACAGGACCCCTACTGGGGACTGAGCCCGAAACCCGGGCATCGGGCATATGATCCACCGGGAATTGAACCAGAAACCTTTCAGTGCACAGGATGGGCCCAACCAACTGAACCACACTAGCCAGGGCTAAAAAAATCTTTAAAAAACTGTGTATCAGAAGGCATTATCCCCTCTCCATCTGCACATTAAATCCTGTTAAAAAGAGCTGGAGGTCAACATTAGGCCTCATCACACCCTCTCCCTCCCTCACTTGCCCAAACCCCAGACTCACTAAGAATGTAGTTGAAGAGATTGCAGTAGTTATAATAGGATTCAAACCTCTGTTCCAAGGAAGGTCCCCCCTGTAAAGAGAGCAGAGACATCAGGACACAGATCATTAATTTCAATGTGTTACTAGTGGTGTCCATGAAAGCTGACAACAAATACAGAATTGATATCTGCTCTCTCCTTTTTAATATGCAAAGAGCACTCCAGCAAGAGGGAAGACAAAAAGTGCTGAGTTCCAAGAGACACTGAGTACCAGACAACAATGGTCAGGTTTTTGTTTTTATTATTATTTTTAAAGAAAGGAAGGAAGAGGGGGAGAGAAGAGAGAGAAACATTGATGCAAGAGAGCAAAGCATCAATCAGCTACCTCACTACATGCCCCCTTACTGGGGATCAAGCCCGAAACCCAGGCATGTGCCAGACTGGGAACTGAACGAATCATCTTTCAGTGCACAGGACGAGGCCCAACCAACTGGGCCACCCTAGCCAGGGCCACAATAATCAGCTTTTATGGCAACAACCTTACCCAAACATTAGGCAACAGGCATGCACATCCAGCAAAGCAGAGGAAGAAAGGTGTTTCAGCAAACACAGTACTAACAAAGGCAAAAAGGTAAAACTGTGGGACTTTAAGGTAGGAAGAGACAATGCCACACTGGACTACACTGGGCCAGGAATGAAGAGGTCTTTAAGGTCCAAACAAAAACCTAGAAAACAAAATCTAGGCCTGGAGGTCAGCAAATCCACCATCACCTGTTTCAATAGAGTTTTATTGGAACACAGCCATGACCACTCCTTACCTACAGCACAGTTAAATAAATTCGAGAGATCATTATGACCGTTAAAGTCTAAAATACTATCTGGGCCCTGGCCAGTTTGGCTCAGTGGATGGAGCGTCGGCCCGCAGCCTGGAGGGTCCCAGACGATTTGGTCAAGGGCATCTACCCCGGTTGCAGGATCGATTCCCTGGTTGGGGTTGGGTGTGAGGCAACCAATTGAAGTGTCTCTCTTACATCAGTGTTTCTCTCTGTTTCTTCCTCTCCTTTCCACTCTCTCTAAAAATCAATGCAAAAACTTGGGTGAGAATTAACAACAACAAAAAAACTTAAGTGGGCAAGAGTGGAAACCGAAACCAGCTGAGCAACTACTCAGTAGTTCAGGTATGAGATAATGCCCTGAACTATCAGCAGTGGTAAAAGTAGTTGGTTTCAAATAGTATGTTGAAGGTACAGCTGAACAAGATTTGCTGCAAGCTTGATGTCAAATGAGAGAAAAGTCAGGATTGATACCAATGCCTGGCTGGTGTGGCTCAGAATTGAGCATTGACCTATGAACCAGGAGGTCAGGGTTCGATTCCTGGTTGGGGGATGTGCTCTGGTTGTGGGCTTGACCCCCGGTAGGGGGCGTGCAGAGGCAGCTGATCAATGATTCTCCCTCGTCAGTGATGTTTGTTTCTTTCTCTCTCCCTCTCCCTTCCTCTCTGAAATCAATAAAAATGTATTTTAAAAAAAAGAATGATACCAAGGTGTTCAGTCCAAGTAACTGGGTGCCTGGTGGTATCATTTATTGAGATAATGAACATGGGTTAAACAGGCTGAGAGAGCCGAAACTGGTTTGGCTCAGTGGATAGAGCGTCGGCCTGCGGACTGAAGGGTCCCGGGTTCGATTCCAGTCAAGGGCATGTACCTGGGTTGCGGGCATATCCCCAGTGGGAGATGTGCAGGAGGCAGCTGATCAATGTTTCTCTCTCATCAATGTTTCTAACTCTCAATCTCTCTCCCTTCCTCTCTGTAAAAAATCAATAAAATATATTTTAAAAAAAACAAAAAACAAAACAGGCTGAGAGAGAAAATAAGAGTTCAATTTGAAGCATTTTAAACTTTGGATGACTATTAGACAGCTAAGTGGAGGTGTTGAACAGTAGATTAAAATCTGGATCTGGAGAGACTGGAGCCTAAGAGATTTGTAAGTCACTGGTGTACATAAATACTGCAGATGCTTTTTTTGTTTTGTTTTGTTTTGTTTTGTTTTGTTGTTGTTAATACTCACCCAAGGATATTATTTCCATTGATCTTTAGAGAGTGGAAGGGAGGGAGACAGATGGGAAGAGAGAAAAAGAGAAACATGCTACACACACCCCAAGTGGGGCCAAGGATTGAACCTGCACACACCCCAAGTGGGGCCAAGGATTGAACCTGCAACCCAGGTATGTGCCCTTGACTGGCAATCAAACCTGTGACCCTGCATTACACGGGCCAACACTCTAACCACTGAGAAAACCGTCCAGGGCAGTGCAGATTGTATTTTAAGAGGCTCAGGCACTCTAAAATTTATAAATTAGGAAGAAAAGAATTAAGCAAGTGCCCAAAGTTGAGGTAATGTGGTAAAAAGAACCCTGGTGTCACAATAAGACAGATCTGGATTCAAATTTATCAACTAACTGTAGGAATTAGAGAAAAAGCAACCTCTTTGCACCTCAGTTTGCCTATTTTGCAGGATCACTGTGGGAGTAGACACGTGGATGTATTCCAAGAGCCCAGCACTGTGCCTGGCAAACAGTGACAGTTTTATTTATGTTTCAGAGAGAAGAAGGCTCCGTGGCAATGCACAAGGGATAAAAGGACATTCCAAGCAGAGGCAGCACAAGGTGCTTGGAACACACTATTAGGATGGCAGCCTAAACCAGTGCACCGTGATGAGTGCCCAGCCAAGGAGAACTGGGGATGGAAAAACTAAAAAGGATGGACAGGCCATGCAGTGTTATAGCTTGTCTGGAATAGATACCCAGCTTTCTAGACTCAATTCTCCCACTGCCATTTCTTAAAACATGCCAACCACTCTTGGGCACTGTGTTCTGGGGACTGTGTTCTGAGGACAAAATGGCAGAAAGTTAAAAAAACTGCCAGCAGCCCGGCTGGTGTAGCTCAGCGGTTGAGCATTGAGCCAGGAACCAAGGGGCCACTGGTTCGATTCCCAGTCAGGGCACATGCCTGGGTTGCGGACTTGATACCCTGTGGGGGGCGTGCAGGAGGCAGCCCATCAATGATGCTCCCCTCTCATCATGGATGTTTCTATCTCTCTATCCCTCTCCCTTCCTCTGTCTCTAAAAAAAAAAAAAAAAAAAATCAATAAAATATATTTTAAAAACAAACAAACAAAACCTGGCAGCAACGTTTAGATACTCACACTGACTTTAGCATATATGTGCCTGTAGTATAATTCTTTGTACAAAATCAGGAAGACAGCATCTGAAAGAGATGGCAAAGGGGTACTTTAGTAATCCACAAAACAACTAGGGAATTCTGGCAGTTTTAGCTCCTTGGGGTCAGTAAAGGGATAAACATGATTTCAGAGACTGAACAGCTAAACTCTAACACTTACACCTAAAAATACACCCAACAGGAAAAGTTGTTTCTCGAGGGAAAGAGACTAGACGTGGGGCAGTGAGCACAAAATACACTAGACAGGTGTATTATAAAGCTGTGCACCTGAAATTTATATGTTACTAACCAATGTTACTCCAATAAATTCAATTAAAAAAGAAAATTCATTTCTCATTTTACTCTTTCAACCTCATCAATTTAATTCAGGCCCATTCCTGTTCACCATTTAGAGACTTTCGCCATACAGTTGCTTAAATAAACCAGCACATAAGTAAATGGTAACTCCATGAAAATCAGTATGATGCTACCTATCAAAATTGCAAATACATGGGTATCACTGACTTAGTTGGAACTTGGCTAGCACCTGGGAACCTCGATTTCAGAAGGGTTCCCACCACCCTGATAAGGGGCTCCCCCCACTGGGCCTAAACTGTTCCAACCATATGGTTTATTCTCAACACTGACTTTTCCTTCTGGGAGTCTGGAATGTTGGGACATGTTAGGCAGAGTGTGTGCCTACGTGACCAGGCCAGATAACATCCCTAGCCACCAAGCCTGTAATGAGCTTCTCTGGCACTCCATCCACTCGTCCTCCAATCCCGTTTGAGGAGTTAAGTGTGCCTGTGTGACTGCACGGGATGGACTGTTGGAAACTGCGCCTGGTTTCCTCTGGACTTCAGCACATGCACCTTTCCCCTTTGCTGACTTTGCTCTGAATCCTTTTGCTATAAACCTGATAGCTGTGGGGACAACTACACACGGAGTACTGAGTCCTCCCAGCAAATCATCAAACTTGGAGGTGGCCTTAGGAATGCTGAAGATGCAGAATATGTACTCTCCAAAAATATAATGAATTTTTTTAAAATGGAAAGGGACATTTAATTTATATGAAAAAGGAACAAAAGAGCTACAGTTAAGCCTTGAATAACACAGTTTGAACTGTGCAAGTCCACTTATACATGGAATTTTTTCAGTAAATACCTGTACTATTTTTTTATTGTGGTCAGGAGACTGTAGATGAAAAGGACCAACTATATGCATTGATCTGTGCCATTTGACATAAAGGAAACAAAGGTTTCTGAGGAATCAAAAGTTATATGCAGATTTGACTGTGTGGGGGTTCGGCACCCCTAACCCCTACGTTGTTCCAAAAGTCAACTGTAGTGGTACATCTATACAATGGAATACTACGCCACTATAAAAAAGGAACTTTTACCATTTGCAACAGCATGGATGGAACTGGAGAGTATTACGCTAAGTGAAATAAGCCAGTCGGAGAAAGATAAGTATCACATGATCTCACTCATATGTGGGATATAATGATCAATATAATTTGATGAACAAAAATAGATCCAGAGACAAATGGCAGGGGAGGGGGGGTTGGAGAGCAACCAAAGGACTTGTATGCATGCATATTAGCATAACCAATGGACACAGACACTGGGGCGGTAGGGGCTTGCCCAGGGTGGGAATGGCTGGGCGGGAGAGGGGGAGGGTCAACTGGGGAAAAAGGAGACATGTAAAATTTTAGACAGTAAATAAATTTAAAAAACAAAAACAAAATACAGCCCTAGCCAGTTTGGCTCAGTGGATAGAGCGTCGGCCTGCAAACTGAAAGGTCCCAGGTTCAATTCCGGTCAAGGGCACATGCCTGGGTTGTGGGCTCAATCCCCAGTGGGGGACTTGCAGGAGGCAGCCGACCCATGATTCTCTCTCATCATGGATGTTTCTATCTCTCTCTCCCTCTTCCTTCCTCTCTGAAATCAGTAATAAAAAAGAAATTTAAAAGAAAAGTGAACCGTATTCCTATTTGCATATGTATGCATAGAGTATCATGAGAAAGATAAACAAAAAAATATAACACTAGATGGCCCCAGAGAGATAAACTGAAGACTTAGGGAGGGGAATTTTTATACCAAATCTCCTTTTATACCCTGGTGTACAGTGAAGCTTTACCTGTTTAAAAGTACATTATGAAACTCCTAATGTTCTTAATATAATAATATTACGTTCTTTATAGGCAAACAGGCTCTATAATATAGGCTCTATATTATATAGAGTATAAGGTCTGAACAACATGAAAATAACATTTTTTTCAGAGTGAGTTCTAAACCTGTGTAACAATGATGATACTAATAGTAAGTTAAAAAAAAAAGTTAGGAAAAAAAGTGCAAGACGTATACATTGAAAACTATAAAACGTTGCTAAAAGAAATTAAAGACCTCAATACATGGAAAGACATCCAGTGTCCATGAGAACTTAATATTAAAATGGCAATAATTCAGACTAGCTGGCGTGGCTCAGTGGTTGAGCATCGACCTGTGATGAGCCAGGAGATCATGGCTCAATTCCTGGTCAGGGCACATGCGTGGGTTGTGAGCTTGATCCTGGTAGGGGACGTGCAAGAGGCAGCCAATCAATGATTCTCTCTCATCATTGATGTTTCTTTTTTTAATTGATTTCAGAGAGGACAGGAGAGGGGGAGAAGGATAGAAACATTAACGATGAGAACCATTGATCAGCTGCTTCCTGCACACCCTCTACTGGGGATCTAGCCTGCAACCCGGGCATGTGCCCTTGATTGGAATCGAACCTGGGACTCTTCAGTCCGCAGGCTGACATTCTATCCAATGAGCCAAACTGGCTAGGGCAATGAAAATATTTTTTAAATGGCAATACTCCAAAAGGAGAAAAAAAAGTAGAAATAAAATAATATGGCAATACTCCCTCAAACTGGTCTTCAAATTCTACACAATCCCTATAAAAATCCCAGCTGAGCCCTAGCCGGTTAGGCTCAGTGGATACAGCGTCAACCTGCGGACTAAAGGGTCCCAGGTTCGATTCCGGCCAAGGGCACATACCCGGGTTGTGGGCTCGATCCCCAGTGGGGGGCGTGCAAGAGGCAGCAAATCAATGATTCTTTCTCATCATTGATGTTTCTATCTCTCTCTCCCTCTCCCTTCCTCTCTGAAATCAATAAAAATATTTTTTTTAAAAAATCCCAGCTGACTTTTTTGTAGAAATTGATGAGCTGATCCTAAAATTCATATGGAAATCCAAGAAATTAAGAAAAATCAAAATAATCTTAAAAAAGCACACCTCTCAATTTCAAACTGCAAAGCTACAGTAATCAAGAAGGTGTAGTACATGCCCAGCCCATGTGGCTCAGTGTCAACCCAGGAACCAAGGAAGTCAGGGTTCGATTCCTGGTCAGGGCACATGCCCAGGTTGGGGGAGGCAGACAATCAATGATGTTTCTCTCTCATTGATATTTCTATCTCTCTATCCCTCTCACTTCCTCTAAAAATCAATGAAAACATTAAAAAAGAAAAAAAAAAAAGACAGTGTAGTACGAGTATAAGCCTAAAGCTAGGCATATAGATCAATGGAATCAAATTCAAAGTCCAGAAATGAACCCTTACATTTACATGATAACCAATTTCGACAACTGTGCCAAGACAATTCAAGGGGGAAAGCTTGTTTTTTTCAAAATTGGTGCTAGAACAGCTGAATAGCTGCATGCAAAAGAATGAAGTTAGACCCTCCTGCTTCACATCATATATTAAAGACACCATCAGGAAGTGAAAGATGGGAGGCTGGAAAGCCCATCCCAGAGCCACTGTAAGGACCCCCCAAGTTTCAGAGGGAAATGGAAACAAGTCAAGATCAAGATCTCACCCTGGCCAGTGTGGCTGCATTTAGAATGTCAGCCTGAGCTCCAAAGGAAGGATCATAGGTTCAATTCCCAGTCAAGGGCACACACCTAGGTTACAGGTTTGATCCTAGCCCTGGTCAGAGCGGTACAGGTGGTAACCAATTGATGTGTCTCTCTAACATCGGTGTTTCTCTCTCCCTCCCTCCCCTTCTACTCTCACTAAAAAAAAAAAAAATCAATGGAAAGAAATATCCTTGTGTGAGGATTAACATAAAAGATCTTTTTTAAAAAATACATTTTATTTTTTTTACAGGGAGGAAGTGAGACGGATAGAGAGTTAGAAACATCGATGAGAGAGAAACATCAGCTGCCTCCTGCACACCTCCTACTGGGGATGTGCCCACAACCAAGGTACATGCCCTTGACCGGAATCGAACCCGGGACCCTTCAGTCCGCAGGCCGACGCTCCATCCACTGAGCCAAACTGGTTAGGGCAGATCTTAATTTCAGCTTTCAGCATGTGTGAGAGACCTTGTCCTCTTCATTTATTCAACCTTCATTCAACAAGTTACTTACCAAGGGTCTACGATGCACCAACCCCTAGGGAAATAACATGGTGAGCAAAACAGACACAGGTCACCCTGAGCTTCTAATGACCCGTCACAGGATCCTATCCAGCACACAGAGTGCACACCTACCGTTGCCAACCTGTGGAGCAATGGCTTCAGCCTCAGGCCAAGGCGTATTCTTGAAGAATCTTTCTGTCAGCTTCGTCCAGCTGAAAACCAAGCAGAATAATTCTAGAATTTGAAACAAAAGGACCCAAGAGCCACTCTCACATTTTACAGACGAGGGCCTTTGGCTCAGAAAGGGGAAGATGTCACAGAAATAAGGCCAGGGCCAGAGCATCCAAGTCTACAACTTTCCTCAACCCAACTCTACCTCAGACAATCTGTCTTAATACAGTGAAATGCTCCATTTCTATCAGTGAGGCACCCCCAAGCTCTTCAGGATCATCTCCTGCCTCTGCATCATGATCGCTAGGTGCTTGCAAATCCCTGATTTGAGAACTACTTTTCAGATTCACCTCCTCGCTCCCTTAGCAACACTATTTCCACTTGCTAGAGTACTGTGCCTCCTCCCTCTCTCCAAACACAGAAACAAATCTGTTTGTTGAAGTCTAGACCACAGCTGACCTAGAGCATCCAACCACACACCGCTGTCCAACATGCTTCACAGCCCCCGAGAGGGTTATGCTCATTTTCTTTCTCCCGATTCCTCCAGCAGCTCCTTCAACGCCCCTGATTCTCAGGCTCCACCTCTCCCTTTCCTCCTATTAACACACTCAAACTCCCCTTCACAACACACAACAAAACAAAGTGTCTCCATAACCCTGTAAGACCTCCGCACTTACAAATTCGCCTTTCTCAACCCCCATTTCTCGTGTCCCACTGTCATCTGGCTTCTGCCTCCACCACTCCACTGAAACTGACTTTGTTAAGGTTACCAAAGTACCTTCTAAGTTGTCAAATTCAAGTGGCTCCTTTCTCGTCTCAATCTTGCTAGAGCACTTAACATCTCTTTACCATTTCCTGCTTCAAAGTCTTTTCTCTCTTTAGTTCCTATGACACTTCTTTCTGATTTACTACCTACTTTTCTCACACTTCTTTGCTCACTTACTGTCCCCTCTGCTATTTCCTTTCTTTGCTCTCCCCTCAAAACATCTTTCCCAGGGTGCCAGCCGTTTTCCTCACTACACGTTCTCCTAGGGGAGGAATACCGACCACATGCTTGGCTAAACCACTCTCTCTCTCTGCCTGCACTGTCCAGTACAGTGCCGTCAGCCAGCAGCCCATACCTGTTCTCATAGATGTCCTGGATCTCATACACTTTCTGGTCAATGACATCACTGGAGACACGACTTGCCTGTAGCTCATACACCTTCTGGTCAATCAAATCTGACACGGTTTTGTGGAAATACTGGATGAAGTTTTTGATCACTTCGGGGATCACCTGATAGGTCTGCTGTTCATACTGACGTTCATAAGCCAGATCCTGCTTTGGATCTCCTAGAGGTTGGATATAATAAATAAATATTTTACAAAGTGCTTTCCAAACCACATATATAACAAAAGGGCCAGATCCATCACCCAAATTAAGCTCAAACTTATCAAATAGGCTGTAATTCCCCCTTTAAATACTCAGATGTAATCCCCCCAAAGCACTCCCAATCCCGTCACCCTATTTCTTCACAACATTTACCACCAAAGTTACTTATGACCTGTTTCTCCCCCTCGAAGCTAAAGTCTACATGGGAAAGAATCTTGTCTGTCTTGTGTGCAGATGTACCCTGGGGACCAGAAGAGGTGTGTGTGCTGCAGGAGGGGGAAAGACTGTGGAAAGGGAGAGTAAGTAGTAGGTATTTAATATTATTTGAGTGGATAAATTACTGCCATTTTCTACCTATATGATTTGGTAGGAGGAACTAAACTTCTCTGTGCTCAGTTTTCTCCTCTGTCAAATGGAGACAACATTAATATACATGCTTTACAGAACGGTTGTAAGGACAAAGTACCCAGAACAATGCATGGCACTTACTAAGTCAAACCAAGTCACTACGACATTTCAAGAAACCTCAGAAACCTTCACAAAAGATCTCATTTGGGCTTGGTTTTTTTACAAGATTTTCTTCTTCGGCCAACAGTTTGAACAACAACAGAACCACAGCCAGGTCAGTAGTCCTCCCCTCCTAGGGTTTCCAGGTGGGCCAGGAGGAAGGCTGGTTTACAGGCTGCACACCGCCCTCCTGCTGGGCGCTAATGACTGACTCCAGCCCAGACATCAAGAAGCGGTTTTAAACAGGTGCCCGTCAGCGCTGTTCCCAGGCGTTAATAAAGGGGCCCGTCCCTGCAGGCACCCAGCTCACCAGACGAGTCTCACCTGTGTGCATATCATAGTCGCCGGGGTAAGTATAGGGATCATAGGCGGCCTGTGAACGACAAAGACAGGGGCAGTCACCACGCCGTGAACCCAAAATGCTCGTCCCGGGGCCGGTGTGTCAGGCAGGGTACTAAGGGTGCAGAGTTGGGTGAAACAGCCCCTGCCTTTCAGAAACCCGCATGCCCGCAAAGGGAGACTCGGCACACAGTGACAACACAACCTTGCGGGGTAGCAAGCTGGAGCAAAGCTAGGAATCAGCAGGATTTGACAAGTCCGAGCCCCAGATATAAGAAGTGCTCGATTACAGAGACACAGCCCCCGTAGCCAGCTTCCGTCCCGGGTCTTGGAAAAGAAGAGGACGGGGAGACCGGACACGGGAAGTGGGCGGGCAGACGGGGCCGATGAGGAGCCGGGAGGGGTGGCCGCGGCATGGGCGCGCGGGCCGGGCGGCAGGCAGGAGCTGGCCGCGGCCCGCGGGGGCTCCCAGAGGCCGCCGGGCCCCGTCTCACCGCGGGGACCCGCTCCCAGGGAGCCCGGCCCCCGTCGCGGAGCCCAGCGCGCGCTTAGGGCCAGGTTACCTCGGACTCGTAATCATCGGCGGGGTAAGACATGACTGCGAGGCTCGTGAACACAGCCGGAGAGAGCGGAAGGAGTGTCCTGCGCCTGCGTCGCGAGACCGGAAGTCCAGCCCCGCCCGGGCCCGCCCGGAAACCGGAAGTCTTGCCGGGACCGCCGGCACGCTCAGGCTGCCATGTTAGGAAGGGCGAAGACGACAAACCCCTTAAGTTTCCTTTCTTCTCCAAATGGAGGCCTTACGAGGAAAGTGACCCTGAATTTATTGCGTGAATTTGGAAGTAAGGACATAAAATAGTTCGGCATAATATACTATGGGCAAAGAAACCCAAAGTTTTGCCACACAAAAGATGGCTGGCAGCTTTGGTCGGCCGATTTCTCGCCTGAAGGGAAATTGGGCTACGAGAGGGCTTGATGTTGGATTTAGGTGTAAACGGTTTGCCTGCGGTGACAGATGTCTTCCAACGTTCCGGTCTCAAAAGACTACACTTCCTGGGTGTAAAAGTGGAGAGTTGGTCCCACATAGCGAAGGGCATTGAGAAAAGGCGCCTCCCCGTTTTGCACGTTAAGGTTGGAGCAGGCAGAGACGAGGCCAGCTCTGGTGTGAGGTCCTGGCGCGAGTCCTGGTCCCACGCACGTGCTCAGGCTGCGGGTGGAGTCGGAGTCTCGGGGACTGTGGGTTTGCGTCAGGGAAGCTCTCGAGTGGGGCCGGGGGTTTAAAGCAACAGAAGCCGGCACGTGGATCAGGGACTTCGCTCAGCCGCCTGCCCATCCATCCACAGCACTCGTGGGAATCTGGACTCCAGTCCTGCTCTCCCGCTGCTTTGCTGTGTGCCAGGAGCATGGCTCAGAGGAAGGGAGAGAGAGATCAGCGATGACATTGTCGGCTGCCTGCTTGCGCACTTCACACTGGGGATGGAGCCCACAAGCCGGGCATGTGCCCTGACTTGGAATGGAACCATGACCTCCTGGTTCATAGGTCCACGCTCAACCTTGGGACTTTTGTATTCAGTTACCTGGTCTAGACTCTAGCAGCCGTGGGCAAACTATGGCCCGCAGGCCTGATCCGGGCCGTTTGAAATGAATAAAACTAAAAAAAAAAAAGACCGTACCCTTTTATGTAATGATGTTTACTTTGAATTTATATTACTTCACACAAACACTCCATCCATGCTTTTGTTCCGGCCCTCCGGTCCAGTTTAAGAACCCATTGTGGCCCTCAGTCAAAAAGTTTGCCCACCCCTGAGTGAGGTCCTCCCAGAAGGCTGGCTCCACCCCCTTCAATTGTTTGCTCTGATGTCAGAGACTCAGAGCATCCTGTTTAGAACCAGAGGCCTCTGCATGAAATACGTGCACTGGGGCGGAGGGTCCCTCAGCCTGGACTGAGCTGACTCGCAGTCCCGGAGCCCTCAGGGGATGTGTGAGGTGCGGGCCTAAGCCGTCAGTCAGACATCCTTAGTGCTGCCAGGGAGGCCTGAGAGGCTCCTGCTGTCACTGCCACTGTGCTTGCCAGCCATGAGCCTGGCTTCTGGCTGAGCGGTGCTCCCCCTGTGGGAGCACACTGACCACCAGGGGGCAGCTCCTGCATTGAGCGTCTGCCCCCTGGTGGTCAGTGTGCATCATAGTGACTAATTGGTCTGCCTTTCCTTTCAGTTGATTTGCATACAGGCAGTCCTCAGATTAAGTCGAACTCGATGCACATGGTTACATCGTTTGGTGGTTACATCGCCATCTTCCATTTACAGTATTTATAAAAAAAAAAGTTCCATCATTTCGACATATGTACGTATGTGCTTTATGTTTTTTATTATTTACCCCAAGTAAAGGTCAGGAATTATCTTTCTTTTAAATTTTTTTTACTGTTTCACTTCATTACTGCTGTGTATGTGCTCCATGTGAGTGACGTAAGTGCTTATGTAGGTGGGTTCCGACTTATGGCGAAAATTGCATTACATCGTAGGAACAGATCTGACATAACCCGAGGACCTACCGTATTAGCCTTTTATTATATAGGATTACAGCACCATGGCCCAACTCCCTGCACCAGGGTTTTGTTTTGCGTTCCCTCTTTGCACTATCACCAAAAGATGGTACCTCAAGCTTTAGGGTTCCCTCAGTTCCCTGGAACTCTGCCATGGCTCAAGGAGGGTTCCCAGCAAGTTGCTCCCATTATCCAATGTTTTTGTAAAATTTGCAAAAGTAATATTTTTACTACAATCACTTAAAACTGCTCTCTCTACTGGATTCCTCCCTGTAACACTTTCCTTTGTGCTTAGCGGCATTTGAGATCCAGCTAGAGGATATCCAATCGGAAACATTTCAGTTTAGTAGAATACATTTATGTGTACAGTTAAGTTATTGCTGGTCTTCATGTGTAAGATATACCTACCATCCACTGTGATCACTGAGGGTCCTCAATGAAAGGAATGCTTAAGGTTAATCAGGGCACTGGAAAGCTTGAGATTACCTGGAAACTTGCAGTTCATATAAGACAAAAATTTGATAGGGTTGCCCCAACTCTGACAATTCTCAAAATGTTCACGACATTACTAAAAAGGAATTGTGAAGTCAGAGTTTTTCTAAATTATCAATAAAAAAATAGGCCTAACATTCTAGAGCAGCAATTTTCAACCTTTTTCATCTCATGGCACACAAACTAATTATTAAAATTCTGTAGCACACCAAAAAATATATTTTTTGCTGATCTGACAAAAAACAGGTATAATTTTTATTCATTCACACTATTGTTGTTAGCTGTTGTCATTTTTTAAATTTGACGATCTAAGAAAAAAGGTCAGTGTCTAGCCACTGATTAAATAGTCAGCTATTGCATGTTTTATATATCTCTATATATAAAAGCCTAATATGCAAATTGTTCCCTCAGGAGTTCAACCAGGAGACCGGGAGTTCACTCACTCACTATGATGTGCACTGACCACCAGGGGGCAGCACAGAATGAAGGGAGGCCCCAACCAGCAGCCAGAAGGCCCCAATCAGCCCTGATCGCCAGCCAGGCCTCGGGACCCTACCCGTACATGAATTTCATGCATCAGGCCTCTAGTGTGCACACACGCACACATGTGTGTGTATGTGTGTGTGTGTGTGTGTGTGTGTGTGTGTGTGTGTGTATAATTTGTATTGGTTTCAGAGAGGAAAGGAGAGGGAGAGAGAGAAACATCAATCAGCTGCCCCCTGCAGGCCCCCCACTAATCACTAAATAGTAGACTGCACCTTCATTCTGGGGTTGGTCCCTTCTTAATTGACCTACTTCACTCCTAGGGTGGCTTATCCAATCCACTAGGTTTAAATGTCATCCATGTGCTGTTGACTTTCCACATATTTCCATCCTGGACCTACCCCTGCAGTGGGCTCATGGCCCAAGTGAGTATCTGGAAGTATTGGCACCTCAAACTTAACATGTCCAAACTGAGCTTCTGATTTTCTGCCCCAACCTTGTTCCTCCCCTCCCACAGTTTCCCCCATCTTAGTTAAGAGCAATTTCATTCTTTTAGTTGCTCAGGCCACAGCCTGCAGAACCACCCTTGACTTGACTCTCTACACCACACATTTGATGCATCTGCATTTTGTCGGCTCTATCTTCAAAATCTTCCCAGGCTCAATTCTCACCACCGTGTCGCTATCATTCTTGTCCCAGCCTCCATCATCTCGCTTGTATTGTAATAGCTACCTCACTCTCCTGCTTCCAATTTTCAATCCATATTTGCAGAATTGCTTTGAGTTGAAACAGGCCATTTCTTGGCAGCACATGAAGTCTGCTTAGAAATGCAACTTTGATCTGAAAACAGCTGGAACTCCATTACAGACTATGACGTTTCTGAAAACAGGGCAATTTTGCAAGGCTCCCTTGCTAATGGAAACACAGTACTTCAAAGGGAAACAAACTTCCAACAGACAGACCAAAGCCCTTGGAATTTTACCTGGGGGAGTTGTTGAGAGAATTTAGCAGCTGAAAAACTGCCCTGATTCTCTTCATCTCTTGCCTGGGATTTGAGGCAGGAACTTCTCTGACTCAGAGAAGCCATTAGCTATATTTTACAGTCGGCCTGGGCTCTTCAGCTGGGTTCATGTCAAGCTTCACTTCCCAAGAACCTTGTGTTTGTAGTTCACTTACTGTCCTATTTGTTTCACTATCCTGAGCATGATCTATCTCACAAGCCCCTCTCCACCCTCCTTTACTGCAATAATGTGTGGGCCCTGGGAGAGCAGTAGCTCAGTCTTTATAAATCAGAACTAGAAGCATCCTTAGGGATCTTCTGGTATAGGAGTCCACTCGATGGGAGAAAAACAGTGAAGTAGCAAGCTTTTTCCTGACCATGTTAGTTGTATCCCTTATTTCTTTTCTTTTTTTGATCCTCACCCAAGGATATGCTTACTGATTTGAGAGAGAAAGGAAGGGGGCAGGAGAGAAACATGCTCCCGACTGGGAATCGAACCCTCAACCTTAGGGTGCACAAGACAACACTTCAACCAACCGAGTAACCTGGCCAGGGAGATTGTATCCTTTCTTTCACCATTGACGTGGAAGAATATTGCTCTTGCCCATAAATAAATATTCAATTACTTTTCTGAAAACACAGGGCCCTCTCTCTGTAGCCTAAAATCACAGTTCTCAAATTGTTAAAAATATAGTTGTCATGTTCTTGATTGGGGTGGTTGTTACATGAATGTATACATTTGTCAAAAATCATCAGCCTCACCTGGCTGGTGTTCCCCAGTGGTTAAGCATTGACCCATAAACCAGGAAGTCGCTGGTTTGATTCCCATCAGGGCACATGCCTGGATTGCGAACTTGATCCTCAGTAGAGAGTGTGCAGGAGAGAGCCAATTGATGTTTCTCATCAATGTTTCTATCTCTCTCCCTTCCTCTCTGAAATAAATAATATATTTTTTAAAAAGAAATTCGCCCTAGCCGGTTTGGCTCAGTGGATAGAGCATTGGCCTGCAGACTGAAGGGTCCCAGGTTCGGTTCCAGTCAAGGGCATGTACCTTGATTGTGGGCACACTCCCGGGGTGGTGGGGGGTGTGCAATAGGCGGCTGATCAATGTTTCTCTCTCATCGATGTTTCAAACTCTCTATCCCTCTCCCTTTCTTCTGTAAAAAAATCAAATATATTTTTTTAAAAAGTTCTCAAACTTTAAAAAAATAAAAATAAAATAAATTCTCCAGCGTACTAACAAGTCACTTAGTCACCACATCATATTTTCAGATACTAGGTAATTTTTCCCCACACATTTTCATTATTCCATGTTTCATAAAGACAAGAAATATATTAATTTCCTTTTAACTCTACATGGGAAAAACAATAGCACAGGTATGACAATAAGGGGCAACTGCCTTTAGGCCTCAATGTGGAGGTAACAGAGCAGTGGGGACTGTGGCAAACCAGAACACCATTCCCCATCTGAAGGGGAAAGTTGCTGTGCAGCTCCAGCCAACTGTTGCCCTGTGGGAGAGCTGGTCCTATATTGCCATACTTTCCCATTTTTAAGAGAATCTGGAAATAGAAAATTTTATGTGAAAGCTCTCAATTTTTATATGTTGGCAACCAGTTCAAATTGCTCTAAAATACTGTAAAGGCCAACAGGATGATGGAAATGAAAAGACAGCCCACCTGATGAATCTGGCCTGACCCAGTGTCATTATCTGACCTAGAACAAAACCTTCTTATGGGAAGATTAAGGCCCAAAGAAAGGAAACAATCCCAAATCCTGAGGTAAGTTTGGGCTGGACAGGACTTAAAACCCCAAGTCCCTGGGTTTCCAGGCAGAAGCTTGCCCCACAAGGCAAACAGAGGTAGTTTCTTTGTCTCTCATCTAGTGCTTCAGGTTTTATTTGCCGATTGACCAAATATAAATGACTTGTGTATGAAAGCTTTAGCCTTAGGTCAAGTTCAAGCCAGTGTGATATGCCCACTGTTGTGTAGAATTTGCATGCATCCTACCCTTATTTATAATAACACCAATAGGTATCCCTGTGTTGAGCACTAAATTTGTGCCAAGCTCAATACTGGGTGCTTTACTCACATCATACCATTCAGTCCTGTGATAATCACATGATTTAGGTACCACTATTACCTCCATTTTACAGATGAGGAAACTGAGGCTTAGCAAGTAAAATGACTTGCTCAAAGCCATAGTCCCACATATTTACAGCTCCAAAGTTGATGGCCTTAACCACTGGGCTGGACTATCTTTACTCATTCATTCATTCATTCATTCATTCAGTAAAATAGTTACAATGTGCTGGTGCCAGTTGCTGAGCCAGGAGTTATGGGGGAATACAACTTCATAGAGCCAAATTCCAGTCTAAAACCCCGAGGCTGCGGCTAACTGAGTCCACATCCAACCCACATTCTATTCTTCTGATTCAAAATAACAGGTAGTTCTTGAAACACATAGATGATTGGGCCGTGTAATTTATACTTTAACAAAGTTGATTTGAAAATTAGCAGTAGCAACCACCTCTAGATGTTTAGGGGTCCTGCTCAAATTAAAAGATTGTGACAATGCAAACATATTAGTAGATCTGGTTTCCTGAAGACCAGACCCTCATGGTGTAGGAGGAAGACAATGGTCTTGACTGCTAGGACAAAGGGTTTGGATGCTACCTAAACTCAACGGGCAGGCAGATCCTAGAGACATGAAGAGAATGGTGCTTTAGGCAGCTTGTGCACCATGGTTCTACAAGGAGAGACGGAAGGGATGAACACTACTGTGGAGGCTATTACATGGGAAAAAAGGAGGGATAAATAATAGTTATTTCAGGGTACATTCAGCAAGCATGAGGCTTAAATACCCAGATGTCTTTGGTTTAAGCAAGTTTCCAGCAGGTTCTTCATTTTTTTAAAAAAAAAGTAGTATGATGGAGAGGACTTTTCAAGATTCAAATCCCAGTTCTTCAACATTCTAGCCTTGTACCTTGGACAATTCATACATCTGAGGACCTCAATTTACTGATTTGCAAATGGGTATAATAATATCTACCTTCTAATGCCCTTGGGAGGGAGAACTAAATGGTATAATATATATAAAGCACTTGGTAAGTGGGACATGTTCAATGTTTATTTCTTTCCTTTGTTTACTTCTAGCTACAAGTGGAGTTGGCACAGGACCTTATCAGTTATGGGCCAGAGGAGTTCAAATAACATTTTCGTTTATATAGTTCAGTGTTAAACCTCACAATGGTGTTCTGAGAGCACCATTTGCCTGGACACAGCCCTAGTCCCAAGAAAGCTGGACGTTGATGAACAATTCCCTTTTCTCTCTGGTTTCAGCTCCTCACCTATAAAATAGGGATGGTCCTCTTTGTCCACTTTACAGAAAGGATTGTGGGTATGTTGAACAGACTTGAAAAGAGTCTGGAGGCTTTGGCTAGAAATGAAGATAAAGATTTATTCAAGCATCTAGAATATACAAACTGGAAACAGAGCTAGGCAAAACCCCAGAAGTGTTCCAGAGAAGAAAGAAAAGTTCTTATAGTAAAAAGTACATTCTTGATAATTAGCAGCCCTGCATTCTTAGCCCTGTGACTGGTCCAAGAGAGTTATTAGTCAGATGTCAGAAAGTCTAGATACATGAGTCCTAGGGAACGGGGTAATCAGAGGGTTATATGGAGGCCTGATGCATGTCCAGATGGATGTCCAGGAGTTGACACAGGACTGAAAAGTTAAAAGAGTAAGTTACCGGGCTAGTTAGAACAAGAATAGTCTTTCCTCACGCCTCAACCTTCATAATGTTAATAATTTTAGCAGCTTGGTTAAAGTGACTCCATTTTATATACCCCCTATCTTCACTCTTTCCTCTGGTGTAGGGTTGTGAAAATTCTTTCAAAACAGTGCACCCAGTTGCACTGTTGCCAAACTCATCACCTGTTTGCGGAATATTTTTCTATTTCCAGCTCTGACTTCTCCCATAGGGCTGTATGTCAGCGGGAATGGAGTCTGACCCTGCGTGCAGAACCTAACACAGTTACCTGGCTCAGTGACTGGTTCTCGGACTGAAGCGTCGCTCCGGTGTAACTAAGTTGAATTAAAATTATTTGTAAATCCGTGATCACCGCTGGGGTTACCGAGAGAATCCAGAATAAAGGAATCTATCGCATTTAGAAACTATCACTCCTTGGTTCGTGGTGATAGGCCATCATTTTAACATATCTTCGTTTTCCTACTTACACTGTGCTATTGTGGGAAGTTCTTTTATTTATTTATTTATTTATTTATTTATTTATTTATTTATTTATTTATTTATTTATTTATTTATTTATTTATTTATTTTCATGTTCATTGATTTAAAAGATATACATATTTACCTCTCCCTAAAGTTTGGCTTCTTGACTTCCCTTCGCGACTGGCTGCAGATCATCTTAATGTGATTGGTTAAAGCATCTGCCCATTACCTTTCCCGTGCTGCGAAGGAGGAAATGGAAAAAAATAGTGTTTCAAATATATTTTATTGGCTCCCGTGTAGCGACGTAGGGCTAGAACTTGGGCACTGCCAAACAATGATTGGCTGTTATGTCCGTCAGTCACACTGCCGGAAGCCCATGCTATTGCCCGGCTGGAGGGAGGGGCTTAGGCTGGAAGGGTTTTCATTGGTTCGGAGCGCTCAGCTCGCGACGAGCCCGTACCGCTCGGTTGCCGTGGTTGCAGGTCGGGCCCATCCGCTCGCCCGCTGACAGCGAGGCTTCGGGACCCGGGAAGTGGGTCGGTTGGTCGGTCCGGAACGAGGCTCCGGCAGCCAGGCCCGCGCGGAGCTGTTGCCATGGCAGCCGCCGCCGGGGGCGCGGACGAGGAGCCGCGCTCGGGCCGCTCCAGCTCGGACGGCGAGTGCGCGGTGGCGCCGGAGCCGCTGACGGGCCCCGAGGGCCTCTTCTCCTTCGCGGACTTCGGGGCTGCGCTGGGCGGCGGCGCGGGCCTCCCGGGCCGGGCGGCGGGCGGGGCCCAGTCTCCGCTGCGCTACCTCCACGTCCTGTGGCAGCAGGACTCGGAGCCCCGCGACGAGCTGCTCCGTAAGATCCCCGCCGGCCGGCTGCGGCGCGCCGCCAGGCCCCACCGCCGCCTCGGGCCCCTGGGCAAGGAGGTGCACGGTGAGCGGCGCGCGGGAGCCGGCCCCGACCTCACCCCTGCCTGTCAGTCTGCCCCCCCCCCCCCCCCATCGCCCCGACCTAAGAGCCCCGAGTGCCACCCCTGGGTCTCCTTCCAGCAGGAATAATTATTACGTATAACTGCTGTGGACCATGAATGGAAAGGGGAAAAGCCTTCCTGCCCAGAACCAGTCGCCCAGGCTTTCCACACTGGCTAATTCCTGACTAGAAGCTTCCGCGACTCCAGGGGTTACCAGTAGATAACAACCTGGGGCGCCGCGAATGCTTGGACTTCTGGGGCGGGAAAGGGGAGGCCAGCGCCTGTCGCCGAGTCCTACCCGCTGGTTTTAATGCACAGACCCCGATGGACTCCTCCACTTCGTTCTGCTTTAAGCAAACTATAGACCCTCATCTGCAAAATGAGGACAGTGCTTGCTTCACAGAGATCTTGGGGAGCGCCGAGGAAGGTAGTGCATGTGTAGGTGTGACTCTGCTCTTGTGTGTGCCAGACCCTGAGCATTTCTGACCCTCACGGTAATAACTCACTGAGATCCGGATCCGGAGCCCATTCTATGGAGGAAACCGGCTCAGAGAAAGCGCCCTCCTCTGAGTCCCATCGCGAGGAACGTGTCCACCCCAGTCGGCCAGCCTCAGACTTCTGCTCTGATGTGCCTCCCCTCTGTGACCATTTTTCTGACGACAAAGGCATTGCTTTCAATTAGCCTCTAGTATAGAGGTAGTGTCATTGTAGGAGAAACGACCACGTGTAGGTAAGGCCTTTGGGAATGGCCTATTTTAAAGGAGAATACACGATCACCTGTGTAACCTGTTCACAGAGAGCTGCCATGTAAACATCTCGTTTCGTCTTTGCAACAACTCATGGCGGTCAGGACGGAGCTCAGCCCTGTTTTGCCAGCGATAGACCTGAGCTGGGTTAGCTAACCTGCCCAAGGCACCCAGCTGCTGCAGGTGCTACAGAATGTGGCTTCTGCACTAGTTGTGCCGCATTCCAGGTTTCTCCTTGTTCCCGGGGTGGTGTCTCTTGTATCCTGGCACCTCTCTTTCTCTTTGGGTGCTCCTGTAGCTGAGTGGTGGGGTAACTAGGAAGCTGTGCACTTTCTGCTTCATTGTGGCGGCTGCTGTTTTATATATGTATAAATATATATATTAACTGATACTCTCTTACTCTCTTCACAGCTCTGAAGAGGCTGAGGGACTCGGCCAATGCCAATGATGTGGAAACGGGTGAGTGTGCAAAGCGTATCCAGCTCTGTGGGCTCGTTAGGGAGGAAAAACCCAGGTGACCAACACCTGGGGAGACGGTGCTTGACTCCATTCAGTCTGACAGCTCACCCTGTGGAGCCTGCTCACTGTAGTTACTGTAAAGCTGCAGTCATTTGGCAGAAGATGTGTCTGCGTAGGTGCTCACTCTTCCCTTGCTTCCCCGTCACCATGAACTTCCTGATGTCTTAGTGTTTTACCCCCCTGTGGGCTCCTTGATGGTGGGGACACATCTGCTTTTGTATCCCTGACACCCAGCAGGTTAGGAACTTTGGGGAACAAACAGTCTGTTTTAGCTGCCAGGAGAGCCACCATCTGCACAGAGCAACCACCTTCCACTGTGCGCTGAAGCTTTGTGGTAGTTGGGTCAGTGGTTCTCAAACTTGATTTTTGGCAGAACATCTGGAAGGCATGGGAGGGGCTCCTAGCAGGACACCACTCTGATTGTCTTGTCATTGCTCTCTAGGTTCACCAGCTGATAGGGCAGTAGTAATATCAAAGGTTCAAGGGCAAGTTAGAGGAAAAAGTTAATTTTATCCGCTGACTTAATTCTTTCTGTGACTCAGGGGAAAGTGGTCCCTTCGTTCCTACGGCTGCTGTAACAAATTACCGCAAATATAGTGGTGTATAAATCAACACAAATGTGTTACCATACAGTTCCGTGGGTCAGGGTCCAACACAGGTCTCACGGGCTGAAAGCAGGGTGTCTGCAGGGCTGTGTTTCCTCCTGGGGGGGCTCTGGGTGAGAGTCTGTTTCCCTGCCTTTTCCAGCTTCAGGATTCAGCAGTAGCGGGCGGAGTCCTCGCCCTGCCGTCTCTATGGATCTCACAGCAGGGAAAGGTTCTCTGATTTCAAGGACTCAGGATAAAATTGGGCCTGAATAATCCAGGATAATGTTCCTAGCTCAAGGTCCCTAACCTTAATCACCTCTGCAAAGTCCCTTTTTGGTGTGTAAAGTAACATATCCATCCATTCCGGGGACTGGGGCGTGGCATATTTGGGAGCGGATCCTTGCCTGCCTGGTGTGGACATTGTTCTGATTTGGTGGTGCGATTCTGTGGCCAACAGATGAAATGTGAGCATAGATCAAGGGCCAAGGGCAGGAAAGCCCGTGTCCAGCAGGCGTGGAGAGGAGGTCGTTGACCTCGGGAGCTGCGGTGCTGCACTGTGGCCTGGACATGGTGCCCTTGTCCCTGGCACGGCATAGTGAGCAGGCCTGGAAACCGGGGCGCTTTTCACCGCTCTTCACTTTGGTCTCTTTTCCACAAACTTGAATATTTTGGAATATTTGGGCAATAACCTGGATAGCTTTTCAAGAAAAAATGACAAGAGTTCTCTTTTTAATATCTCTAGTGTGTGACCAGACAATATTTTAATTATGCTTCCCTCCCACAGAAAGTCTAGTTCATCTCTTTTTTTCAAACTATAAGAGAAAGCTTATTTAGAAAGTCACAAAGGTAGAAAAAGTGAGCGGTAGAAGAAATGGGCTCAGGAAACGAGTTACAGAGACAACAGAAGGGGCCCTTGGAGCTCAGGAGAGAGAAGGGTGAAGGAAACGCGCCTGGGTAGGGTGTGCTCCTGGGAGGGAGAGCGCACCAAGGCTGGTTCACCTTGAATCAGGTGTTGGTGTGGTGGTTTTATTATTGTGACAGAAAGGATGCAATTGTCCATTCAGAGCCCCTGACACACCCATCTTCACAGCTAAATGGCTCTCAGGTTTACCAGGCTCTAGCAGGACTCTGATGGCGAAACTGGCTGTGGGATTAGCATTTTTCTTTCTTTCTCTGCATATTTATTATTGTGGGTTTTTTTGTATAGTTTAGCAATTACAGTGGGCACAAAATTTATCCCTTGCTATTATTAAATCATAAGTGCTTTTCTGTGAGTTCATAATCATTTAAAATATTTTAAATATGGAAATAATATATGCACTTAAAATGTTTTGGAAATTAGAGAACTATACAAGCAAAACATCCATAATGTTAGGAGAGGAACTAATCTCTATTCATGTTTTGGTGACTATCCTTCCGGTTCTTCCTACACAGAGGAATTTTCTTCATGGGCTTGCACACTGTGCTGTATACACAGTTTCGTAGCCCGCACAATTTTTGTATATCATAAACATTTTTCATAGTCTTTGTAACCATTTGTTTTTCAAAATGGAAGCATCATTTATTCCTATTTATAAAATGAATGTATGACTAAGTGATATTTCTAAAGCTTATAAAGAGCAAAAAACATTTTATAATTCCATTCCCGTCATAATCACAATATTTAATGGATGCACCCGATGCCTTTAAAGGGGCAAAAACACCTTAACCAGTTTGTCTCAGGGATAGAGTGTCAGCCTGCAGACTGAAGGGTCCCGCATTCAATTCGGGTCAAGGGCATGTACCTCGGTTGCAAGCTCGATCCCCAGCCCATGTTGGGGCACGTGCAGGAGGAACCGATCAATGTGTCGCTCTCATATCGATGTTTCTCTCTCCCCATCCCATTCACTCTTTCTAAAAATCAGTGGAAAAATATCCTTGGTCTGGCCAGGCATAGCTCAGTGGTTGAGTGTGGACCTAAGAACCAGGAGGTCATGGTTCCATTCCTGGTCAGGGCACATGCCCTGGTTGCAGGCTCAGTCCCCAGTAGGGGGCATGCAGGAGGCAGCCGATCAATGATTCTCTCTCATTATTGTTTCAATCTCTCTCCCTCTCCTTTCCTCTCTGAAATCAATAAAAATGTATTTTTAAAAAAATCCTTGGTTGAGGATTAACAAAAGGAAGGAGGGCAAAAAAAGTGTGATTTCATCATATATTTGCACGTTGGTATTTCATTTCTAATTTCCCAGGTATGGGATTATTACATCAAAGAGTATGCCTGTTTTGATGGCTACTGATAGATGTTGCTAAAATGCTTTCCGAAGACTTAACTGCACAAATCACAAAATAGACTGGATACTTTAGCTTTCTGTCTCTGTGATACTGGCTGTCTTTTGGTGATTGCACTGATGAACACTAAAATAGCCTGAAGCTCTTATTTCTCCTCCACTCTCCCAACCTTTTCCTTCATTCGTTTATTCACTCAGCCAGCAACATTCATTGAACAGGTAAGTAATGTTAAGGTATTAAGATAAAACAAAACCCCTACAGCATAGTTGGAGCAGAAGAATATTAAAGCAATACCATTTCTAAGATAAAACTCCCCAAAAAACCAAAGTTAGGTATTCAGCTGGGGAGGAGTGAGTTCTGGAGCCAGAGAAGCCTGGGTTTACATCCCAGCGTGGCCTGCACCTGCGTCCTCTGTGCCGGAGCCTCCTCGTCTGTCAAATGGACGGGAGAGGGGCTTAGCAGTCAGACACCTGACACCAGGCTGGGGCTCGGTGTACAGTAGCGATTGCTCTGAACAGCAGGTTAATATTAGAGCAGCAGGATGGACAGGGCGCTGAGCAGCAGGACAGGGACGGCTAACTCAGCTTGAGGAGACAGGAGGATTCATGGAGGAGGGGCTATCTGGGCTTTGTCTGGAAGGACTCAAGTCCTTGAGAGGTTTGCTGAGGCAGACGAAAATGTTGCTTGCCCTAAAATCACGTCTGGCAGCAATTTCTACATTTTAGTTGGACATGTAATAGCTAATGCCTCACATTTTAAAATGGCTCCATGCTTTTCGAAGAAGGAATGTCACATCCATTATTCTCATCACAGCAGCTCTGGAGTGTGGCAGGGCAGAGATCACTCCCATTTGGTGGTGAATTAGAGCCCAAATCTGGGTCTTCTCGCTCCCAGCCCAGCTCTTTCACTGCCCGTGCTATCGGCAGTGTCTTCCTTTCTCTTTAGCTTCGCTTAGCCTGGGATTTAGTCTGTGGCTCCAGAACCTCTGCTCTGTCCGCTCTAAAGGGCTGCCTCCTGGGAGCAAAGCAAGCCTCAAACAACAGCTGGGGCAGCATGGCCAGCTGGAGTAGGTGTGCCTGTAAATTCAGGTAGTGGCCTGGGACTGGGCATTTCTGTGGCTCTGGAATTCCGTCTACGATGTCCTCTCCCTAGACAAGTAGTGTGAGCACCAGAGTCTGGCCATCTGTTGTGCCCTCAGGGAAACAAGTCCTTGATGGTAGTCCCCGTGGGCACGCACCCAGGAGGGACAGGCTCTCCCGTGTATGATCAGTGCCTTGCCTGGAAGGGCCCTGAGCATCCCTCCATCCCCTGAGACTGCAGCTTAGCTAACACGGTCACACCCCCCCCCCAACCTCCCTTTGTCTTGGTGGTCCCAGTGCAGCAGCTGCTGGAAGATGGTGCGGATCCCTGTGCAGCGGATGACAAGGGCCGCACGGCTCTCCACTTCGCCTCCTGCAATGGCAATGACCAGATTGGTGAGTCCTAGAGGGGGAGGAGTGAGCGGAAATAGCATCTCTCCGGAGGAGCTGGGGAAGACCTGTCCGCACAGCCGGGGTGGTGCCCGCTCCTCTCCCTGAGCCGTGGATCTGGCACTGAGACTGGGGAAGGGGTTCACCTGGGGAAAGACTAGGATTGCCTCCGAGGTTGGGGCCGGTCCTTCACGACGTCAGGCCACACCTACTCAGTGCCAAGACCTGCAGCAGGACAGCCCTTTTATTGAGGAGTCTCTTTGGGGTGTGGTGTAACGTATAATCCAAACTTCCTATATGTCTACACTGGTGTAATCACCACCTGGATTAAGATTTGAGCAGGCACATCACAAAGGATAAATAAATCATCAAAAAACATAAAAAATATATTGAACATCATTAATCACTAGGGAAATAAAAATTGAAAGCATGGCTTCCGGTCAAGATGACAACGTAGGTAAATGCGGTCTCATATCCGCACACAACCACATAAAAAATACAGGTAAACTACAGAACAACCATCGTTCAGAACCACCCAGAATCTAGATGAACAGAAGTCCTACAACTAAGGATATAAAGAAGCCACACATAGACAGAAGTATGGTGATTACAAGGGGGAAAGGGGTTGGGGGGGAGGGTAAAGGGGTGATAAATGATGATGGAAGATTGCCTTGTGGTGGTGAACACACAATACCATCTACAGATGATGCATTAGAGAATTGTACTCATGAAGCCTATATAATTCTATTAACCAATGTCACCCCAATAAATTCAATAAAGAAAAAATCCCCCCCCCCCAAAAAAAAAATCTTAGTCCTGTAACACTGCATAGGGCAGGAGGCCCTCCCGGAATGCTTAGTTCCTGGCCCTCAGCGTCCTGCACATGAACTCTGTGAGTGAGAGAATGAATGAAACAACATAAGGGACCATGTTTGGTTTCCGTATCCACACTTTGAGCCTCTGCAGCTAGGCTAGGGCTGGGGGTTAGGGTCCAGTCCATAGGAGCCTCTGACAGCTCCTCTTGGGTTTTCCGATTTCCAGTGCAGCTGCTCCTGGACCATGGGGCCGATCCCAACCAGCGAGATGGGCTGGGGAACACGCCACTGCACCTGGGTAAGTGCCTGAAGAGCTGCCAAGACATCCTTCTCTGTGGCTCAGACAGGCTCCTTTGATGAAGAGCCTGGCATCCTGCAGGCTCCTGGCGGGATCTAGCATCTAGGAAGAGCCGTAGCTCCCAGTGTCTGCGCATGGACTGCCCTGTCAGTCACTAGCTGGCTGTGCCCTGGGCTTAGCTGATTTAGGCACCTCTGCTCAGCGCGGTGAGACCTGCAGCTGGTTCCTGCCCTGTGGCTGATTCACTCCACGGCTAACGGGCCAGTACCAGCTCCAAGCCTCTGTCCTCATGGCACAGGGAGGGAGCCGGACTTGATTGCCGTGTCCCACCGAGTTGCTGCTTTGGAGATGCCTTCCAGGAGGCATGACCTGGCACAGGCAACTCGGAGACAGTCCTGCTCCCTCCAGCAGGCACACAGGGCCAGGCCCTGGTGGTCCTGCACTCAAGCCCCTGTTCTTCCTCAGCGGCCTGCACCAACCACGTCCCTGTCATCACCACGCTGCTACGAGGAGGTATGTGGCGCCTTCCCCTTCTCCCTCCTCTCGCACCCTCTCCCCCAGTGTGCTCACCTCTGCCTGCTCCCACAGGGGCCCGGGTAGATGCCCTGGACCGAGCTGGCCGCACGCCCCTGCACCTGGCCAAGTCGAAGCTGAGCATCCTGCAGGAAGGCCACTCCCAGTGCCTGGAAGCCGTGCGGCTGGAGGTGAAGCAGGTGAGTGCCCCTCTCATGCTGCGCCATGGCACCCAGCCAGCAGCGGACAGGTGCTGTCCTCACCACAGACGCCCCGCCTCCAGCGTCACGGCTCCCGGGTCATTTCACTCTGACCGCGGTTGGTACCTGCTCCACTGGGCCTCTTGGCTGCAGCGTCAGGCCTCTCTGTGCCTCCGAGCTGGGACCCCACAGCCCAGCCCGCCCTCTCGTTTCAGATCATCCAGATGCTGAGGGAGTACCTGGAGCGCCTGGGGCGGCACGAGCAGCGGGAGCGGCTGGATGACCTGTGCACCCGCCTCCAGATGACCAGCACCAGAGAGCAGGTGAGCCGTGGCCGCAGGGCCAGGCCCGGGTCTGGCAGGAGCCACAGGGGCCGTCCGTCCTGAGCAGCCAGACCCTCATCGCAGAAGAGGCCGTGGCTGTGGGCTGCAGCCGCTGGGACCTCAAGCCTCTGCCCACTTCCTTTGAAGCTGCTGGTGGCCCTTCTCTCTGGGTCTGAGGCCACCTGCTGTCGAGGACTGACCCTTGGGCAGCTGTCCACAGTCACAGTGAAGCCACCACCTGCCTTGGGAGGAGAGACAATGCCTGCCCTGGCCTGTGGTGTTGGGAAGGGGGCCTGGGTCCTGGCACTGAGGCTGGTCTTGGAATCCCGTGACAGAGCCGCCCTTCTGTCCCGCAGGTGGATGAGGTGACCGACCTCCTGGCCAGCTTCACCTCCCTCAGCTTGCAGATGCAGAGCATGGAGAAGAGGTAGCAAGAGGGGCTCCCTGCCTCCCACCCTGCCCCTGCCCACCCTGCCCACCTGCTCTCGTCACAAAGAAAAGCCTGGCGCCTGGGACTTGGGAGCTGCACTTGTCTGCAAGGCCATCGTCCTCACCCCAGATGCTATGGGCCAGAGATGCTCTCACCAACCCAGAGCCTCTCCCAGCCATGGTCTCCGTCATCTCCGAGCCAGGACCACAGCCCCAGCTTCTTCCTCTGACCCCCGCGGCACTGCAGCCACAGCTCAGCTCTGGCCGACCGGCGCGGGCCTAGCAGGGCTCACCCACCCCGTGGTCTTCCTGGCACCCTCGGCAGGCCCCAGACCCGCCCCTGTCTCTTCCTCCCAGTCATGGGCTTGCTGCAGCCAGCAGGGTGTGGCTTCAGGCAGGTGCCCTCGGGCCTACAGAGCTTCTTGGATGGCCCTGCACCTCTCACCAGCATTAGATTCACACTTGGCACCTGACTTCCAAGGACACATTGCGTGAGCTTCTCTGAGTGGAAGGAGAGGGTTGGGAAAGCCTAGACCCTAGAAATACAAGGTTAGGAAGGGCCCTGCTAAACCAGAGCAGAGAAGCCCAACCTTTTTTCTCCTGGTCATGAAGCACCAGGAGGGCCTGAGCCTAGCTGTAGGGGGCTGAATAGCGGCCCCCAAGGTGTCCGTGTTCTCATCCCAGGAACCTGTGCCTCTTACAGCAAAAAGACTTGGCAGATGTCATACGTTAGGGTCCTCAGACAAGGCGGTTACCCTGATGGTCCAGGTGGGCCTGCTGTGATCCCAGGGATCGTATGAGAGGAAGCAGGTCAGAGAGCAAGTAGGGGTACGGTGATGGAGCAAGAAGCTGTTCATGCCAGGAAGGGGTCACAAGCCAAGGGATGCCGGCGGCCTCCAGAGCTAGAAAAGGCAAGGAAATGGATTCCCCTCGGAAGGAACCAGCCCTGCCGACACCTTGACTCGCCCAGTCAGACTGTTTTAGAATTCTGACCACCGAACTGTAAGAATAAATGTGTGTTGTTTTAAGCCACTAAGTCTGTGGTCATTTGTTGCAGGAAACTGATATACTGGGAAAGGCTCAAAACTCCCTGGGAAGGAGGTACACCCACCCCACCCCCCGCCACACTCCCTGCCGCAGGAGCACATGCCCTTTGTCGTGGACCAAGGGAAGGCACTGCCTGGCCAGCCCTCCCAGGAGCCGTCTGATGACAGCGTGAGGGCAGACTTGTTCTGGGTCATCAGTCGTGTCCACTCCAGTTCTGCCCCACTTTCCCTCCCGCCAAATTGGGATTCTGGCTACTTTTCAGAGGAGGGGAGCTTGCTCCCCAAATCCCAGCTTGCTCAGATCTGAATTAAACTCCTGGAACCCAGCCGCTCCCAGACTCTGAAGAGAAAGGGTCTCTGTAGGTAGGAGACACCAGCCCCGGCTGCCTCCGGGCCCCTGTGGGGGAAGCCGAAGCTCCACCAGGCGGGCGGATTGAGGAGGGGAACGTGTTGTGACCTCAAGGGCAGGGCGGGGCAGGCAGAGGACGCAGTGAGGGGCTGCCTGTGCTGCGGGTCAGTGAGGGGAGCGGTCAGTGAGGGGAGCCGGTCAGTGAGGGGAGCTGGTCAGTGAGGGGAGCCGCTGGGGAGTGAGGCGAGCGAGGAGGAGGGGTGCAGGATGGGGCAGCTTTTCCCCTTCCTTTCTGTCCATGTTATCAGCTCCCTCCCACTCAGGCGCAAGGGCCTGGGGTGAGCTTCCCTTCCCGCAGGGACTGCGGGGCCTGTGCCTGGACACGGCCTCCTCTGGCCATGGCCTCCGCAGTGGGGCTGGGCAGGGAGAGTTCCCGGCAGTGGAGCAGGGGCAGGAGGGAGGACTTGAGAGGGGCGACTTCTCTTGGGACCTGCTTTTCTGGGCCTGGCCCCACCACACCCCCAGGGCCCGGTCACCCTGGAGAGAGCTGAGTGAGATTTCTCAACCTCCGGCCCAAGGGGTTCAATTAATGGGCCCTTCGGAAGGTGCGAACTCCCTGACGCGATGCAAGATGTTGTGTGGAGTGCACACGTGTGTTTCTGATAAGAGAGGCCATAGCTTTCATTATCAGCACGACCCACACTCAGAAGAGGTTAGGAGCCCTGGCCAGTTTGGCTCAGTGGATAGAGCATCAGCCTGCAGACTGAAGGGTCCCGGGTTCCATTCCAGTCAAGGGCATGTACCTTGGTTGCGGGCACATCCCCAGTAGGGAGTGTGCAGGAGGCAGCTGATCGATGTTTCTCTCTTATTGATGTTTCTAACTCTCTATCCCTCTCCCACTCTGTAAAAAATCAATAAAATATATTTAAAAAATAAAATAAAATAAGAGGTTAGGAACTCTGCTGTTAATCCTCACCCAAGAATTTTTTTAGAGAGAGCAGAAGGGAGGGCGAGAGACAGAAAAAGAGAAACATTGACATGCGAGACACATGGATCGGTTGCCTCCTGCACGCACTCCAACCAGGGCTAGCGGTCAAGCCTGCAACCGAAGTACGTGCCCTTGATCTGAATCAAACCCACAGAACTTAAGTCCTCAGGCCAACGTCCTAACCACTGAGCAACTGGCTAGGGCAAGGTTAGGGGCTTGGGGAGCAGATAGGTGAGGGGCCTGCCAAGGACCTCCTGGGGACTGTCTGGCCCTTCTGGGCCCGTTATCCCCGAGGGCAGCTGCTTGGTACTGGCAGAGCTGGGGGGCGGCCATGCCGAGACTGAGGCCGCCCTGAGGTGACTGTGTGTTTCCAGGGCCGCCTGACGTGGAGAACCCCTGGCTAACTCCCACGTCCTTGGCTGAACCAAAGCACCCCCACCTGGAAATTGACATCCTCCATCCCAGGGGTGCCCCACTCATCCACCCCTGGCCCAGTCGCCAAGTAACCATGAGAACAGGCCGCTGGGGCAAGCGAAGGGATCATTGGCAACTCCCTCCCTGGCCATGCAGACAGTGAACAAAGGGCTTGACAGGTGAAGGTGGCTTATAGGCCAGACAGGGAGGCAGCCAGACAATCTGCCTTGCCCAGTTTCCAGCCAGGATTTATCCTGCACCCCCAAATCTATAAGAGCTAGGCAGTTCGTGTCAGCCCCCGACATTGAAGTGAGTCAGAAAACACAGAGGGCCCTGAGCTGGCTGGGCTGGCGGGGGCAGGAGGGAGAACTCCACAGAGGTCGCCCACACAGGAGTTAGTTCTGTTACCAGCTGTTCCAGGAGTTACTGAGTCTGTGGGGGAGGTGGGGAGGGGTGGGGGGGGGAGCAGCAAGAAGAAATCCATCGTTGTTGATTTCACCTTCTGAGAGGGTCCTTTGCTTTATACCTCACATTTGTTCATATTAGAAACTAGAGGCCCAGTGCACAAAATTCGTGCACGGGGGCGGGGCGGGGGCATGTCCCTCAGCCCAGACTGCGCTGGCTCACAGTCCGGGAGCCCTCGGGGGATGTCACTCCAACCGGAGGTCAGATGTGTCCTCACCCAGCAGGCACCAGGAGCTCTGGAAAAAGCACCTCTGGGAGAAAGTCCCTGTCCCCCCCAGGGCTGCCTGCTCCCCAGACTGCTTCAGATGCTGAGCCCACGCCAGGGTGAGGAGGCAAGGAGGCTGGACCGATGCCTGGGTCACCCCAACAAAGACCCTGCTCCCCACCAGCTGTGGGACCCAAAGGGCATTGCAGCCCAAACACCTGATATCGGCTCACCAGCTGACACCCAGGCCTCAGTGCCTGCTGTGGAGGGGGCAGTTCACTCTACAGATGAGGAAACGGGCTCAGGGAAGCAAAAGAATCCTGCCCAGACCAGGGACCAGAGCGTTCTCTCATCTCTATGACTGGCCCGTGCCAGCCCGGTGACTCTCCACTCTGGAAGCCGGGAGGATGCCAGGTGCTGCGGACGGACTTGCCAGTCAACACATCCAGGGGGTCAGAGGTGGATGAGCCAGGCCTCCTCAGCTGGAGACCAGGATCCGCCTGGGGGAGCCCTTCAACCTCACTTATGGCTGGCAGCGTGCCTCCAATGGGGCCCTGCTCAGGCAGAGAGCTGAGTGCTGCAGGCCACTGAGGCTCGGTGAGGTCAGGGCCAGGAGGTGCAGGAGCCAGGATTCCAACCCGACAGTGTGGCTCCAAGTCCGCCTTGACCCCTCCTCTATACCACCTCTCTGAGTTGACCTGGCAGGTCCACCAAATGCCTAGTACCCCCTGCCATCCAGAGCACCCCAGGTACTCGAAGCTGGCACTGTGCCGCTCACCCCTTCCTCCTGCTTCCGTCTCACACCTCCACTGAGCCTGGGCCACTGAAACAACATGGCGCCAAGCAGGTCCCTCAATAAATCAGGCTTGTCCTCACCCGAGACACAACCCAGCCTGCACAGCCTGGCCCTCTGGCCTCAGGCCATCTTGGATCCAGCTGGCAGCTTGCACACGAGTCCTGCCTCAGGGCTGAGAAACTGATGTTCATTAATAGGAAACCTTGGGAACTTAATTGGTATTGACGTCCCCAGGTCCACACCTCAAAGCTGACAGATGATGCTGTGCCTGCCAGCGTCAGGCAGGGAGAGGGCTGATTAACACGGCTGTGCCAGGGCCCTCATCTCACCCAGCCTCCCCCGGCTGAATTTTAGCCCCGACACGGTTGCTATATGGGGGCGGGGCGGGGGGGCTCACCTTCTCTGCACATCCAAGTTCCTCCCTCCTCCTCAACCAACTCCTTCCTGCCTCTTCCCTGAAGACCATGGAGCTGAAATCGGACAGACCTGAACTGAAGACCCCAGCTGTTTCTGGCTAGCTCTGTGATCTTAGGTGAGTTACATAATCCCAGTGTTTTCGTCTTTAAACTCTAAAGCAGATGAGACATGTTCTAGGCCAAGCACAAGGCCTGAAAGGTAGCAGGGTGTCCAGCACCAGTGCCCTGTGGACACCCATCACCACGCCCCACAGGCCCCTCACTCAACAAGTTCCCACCGAGCTCAACACCTTCCCCCTCAAACCTGACCCTCATCATCCCCGCTGTCACTCCCAACAGCCCAAGGCAGAGGTCTGGGTGTCCTCTGGGACGCCTCTCTCCTCCCTCCACATGTTCAATCACCGAGTCCCGACAACTGTACCTCCTAAGGGGCTGTCCCGTCTCCCCATGTCTCCCCACCCACTGCCAACGTCTTAGATATCATCATCTCTGGGTTCTCACTCCAGCCTCCTAACTGCCCTCCCTGCACTTCCTCCCCAGGAAAGCCTGCCTGGCAGCCAGAGTTCCCTACAGAGTAAATCCGATCTGGTCATTCTCTTAGTAAAAACCTTTCAGGGGCTCGCCCTGGCCGGGTGGCTCAGTTGGTTGAAGCGTCGTCCCACACAACAAAATGCTGAGTTCAATTCCAGTCAGGGCACATACTTAGGTTGGGAGTTCAATCCCCAGTTGGGGCACATAGGAGAGGCAACTGATTGATGTTTCTCTCTTCCTCTCTCTCTAAAAATCAATTGTAAAAAACATATCCTTTGGTGAGGATTAAGAAAAGAGTAAAAAAAACCAACAACACCTTTCAGTGGCTCACCATTGTTCTCAAGACAAAGTACAGTCTCGTTTCAGAGAAGAATTTGCAGGGCCCTTTGTGACTGCCCCGACCTCTGACTGGGCTCCCGCGTGCCCCGTTCCAGGCCCTGAGCAGGCCATGCAGTGCCTGACTCAGCAGCCATGCTCATGTTCTTCCCTCTCCCCCTGACTCGGCAGCCATGCTCATGTTCTTCCCTCTCCCTCTTCCCCGTCCTCCATAATGAACTCCCTCTCAGGACTTGGCTGGACATCAGCTGCTCCGGGAAGTCTTCTCTGCCTCTCCATGCTGGCCAGGGCCCTCCTCTGGACTCCCACAGTCCCCCGTGCTTCCGTCTTTCTTTACTGCAAAGAACCCTGTCCTCCTAAGCCAGCGGTTCTCAACCTGTGGGTCGCGACCCCTTTGGCGGTCGAACGACCCTTTCACAGGGGTCGCCTAAGACCATCCTGCATATCAGATATTTACATGACGATTCATAACAGTAGCAACATGACAGTTATGAAGTAGCAACAAAAATAATGTTATGGTTGGGTCACATGAGGAACTGTATGTAAAGGGCCAGGAGGTTGAGAACACTGTAAGCACTCATACATGGATGTTACAGGCCCATCCCTAAGAGGTTTGCACAAGTAGGAGGGTGAAAGGGATGCAGAGTTTAAATCTCGCTCCAACTAACAGGGGTTCCTTGCAGGCCCCCAGGCTGCCCCAGGCCCAGGCTGAGACCTTGCACGGCCTGGAGCCCTGGGGCAGCAGCCAGGGCTCACCCAGCTTCTCCTCCAGCCCCTGCTGCCTGCCTCGGGCCCTGCAGGACTCACAGCGCTCTCCTAACCAAAGTTCAGTAACTTCTCACTTAACATCGTCCATAGGTTCCGTGACTTTAAGCAGAATGACATCTAACAAAACCAGTTTTATTACAGGCTAATTGATATAAACTGGCGTCAAGTTCCCATGGCATCTCCTCAATGTTATAACGCAACGACGTTGAATGAAATGACGTTATTCAAGCACCTGCTGTCTCAAGGCCATCTGCTCTTCCAAGCATTTCATTAGCCTCTGACGCAGACGCGGGCGCCTCTGGGGCCGGGGCCGAGCCCAGCAGCAGGCCATCAATCGTCCTGCCAAAGCCATAGCAAAGCTCATTTCCCAGCCCCGGCCAGGCCCTTGGCCGCAGCTTTCCTGGCTAAGGGCTCACAGGGCAGCCTCTGGACAGCCAGCCCCTACACTGTGACCCTGGGACTCTCTGACCACATGTGTGATGGGGTCCCGCCCCTCCTGAAACCTGCAATGGTGACACCACCTGCCTGGAGGAAGTTCCTGTGCGCCAGCTGGCCTGGGAGGCCCTCCTGATCTCACTGCCACCCCACCCGGCCTCCCTGGACCCCACCCGCCTGGCTTCAGTGGCATGAGCCCGCTTATTGCTCCTACCTGCACCCTGCCTGGCACAGGCTGTCGCTCCACCTTGCAGGCCCTCCCCACCTTTTTCCAGAAAAGTGCATATTAATGTGGGATGCCGCTACAGTGTTTTGGACAGGTTCAAGCCTTGGACTGAGGAGAGGGCACAGTCCTCTCATTGCCACGTCCAAGTCCCAGCTTGGAGGGCAGAGCCCTCCCAGCACAATTATAGCCAACAGCTGTAGCTGTAAGCGTGAACCTGTGGTCTGAACACATGGCCCCACGCGCCTGAGTGATAGAGTTCAGGTGCGTGTAGTTGAGTAGGATGGAAACCCACAAGAATGTTGTAAACAGCTTGATCACGCCCTTACTTTGCCTCGTGGCATCTGCTATAAAATAAAGACACAAGCCCTAACCAGTTTGGCTCAGTGGATAGAGCGGCGGCCTGCAGACTGAAGTGTCCCAGGTTCGATTCTGGTCAAGGGCATGTACCTTGGTTGCGGGCACATCCCCAGTAGGGGGTGTGCAGGAGGCAGCTGATCGATGTTTCTCTCTCACGGATGTTTCTAACTCTCTATCCCTCGTCTCTTCCTCTCTGTAATAAAATATATTTTAAAAAATAAAAAAATAAAGACACGGCTTGTGGGCATGGGCTCTGTCCATCAGAGGAGCAGCGTCCCACCGAGACCCAGCTTTCATTCTCTTGTCTGTCTTTTCTAAGCCTTTCATCGCCCCCACTCAGGGTCACTGAACCAGGCTGAGCTGGCATGAGTATGCCATGGCCGTGCCAGCCCTCCACACGTTAACTGCCACCGTCCCTGGGACTCCTGCTTGGACTGCCCGGGAAGGCGGGATGGCCCCTGTGCCTGTCCGGACTGTCTGTGCTCTCACAGCCCCTCCACGGTGCTGCCCTTCCTTCTTTGGGTTTTTGGCGCCTGGAAGGGAGAGACCAGGTCAGACTCATGCCATCCCTGTCTTCCCCAAAAGGCCTAGCTTAGGGCAGGCCCTCACGTGTTTGGGGGATAAAGGAAGGAGGGACAGGCCATGTCTTTCTTTCCCTGGCATCCCTGACCTCATGTATCACATATCTGTGTGTGCCCGCACTGGGCCAGGCTGCGCTGCCCTCCGTGAATCAGGGCCTCTGGCTTCGTTATTTGGCTCCAGGGGCCAAAGAGACCTACTTCGGAAGCAGGAGGCCTTGCCCTGGCCGGTGGCTCAGTTAGTTGGAGCGTTGTCTCATACACCCAAAGGTGGCAAGTTTGATTCCTAGTCAGGGCACATACCCAGGTTACAGGTTCCATCCCGGTGGGGGCATGTTTCTCTCCCACTCAATGTTTCTCTCTCTCTCTCTCTTTCCCTGCCTTCCTCTCTCTAAATATCAATTAAAAAATTTTTTTTAAATGTAGGAGGCCTCAAAGTCCAGCCAGAGGCCTGGCTGCCTGAGAGTTGAGGAGAGACCAGGCCACTGTGGAGGGTTTCCACTGAGCAACCCCTCCCTGGGGCCTGGGGTTTTATGCAGGTTCAGACTCTGACCCTGTGGCTCTCCAGCTGGGAGAGCTTGTCGCCTGCCCATCCTAGATGGAGCCGTTCCCAGTCGGTCATCTGTCCGTGCCTGAGAGGTGGGTGTGGATCAGCAGCCCAGCTCGGAGGGTTCCTCCCTTCTTTCCTTTGCAGGCACTCACCATCGCCGAGCAGCGAACTGTCAGATGCGAGCACATGTTTCCCGCTGCGGCCTGGCTGCTGTGAGAGCCATCCCTGCGGCCCCAAATTTGCTACTTGGCTCTGGTCAAGCTACCTCACCTTCTCGAGCCTCGGCGTTTGTTTCTGAGGATGGAGGTAATGTTCCTCGACCGCTCGGGTTGGCACAAGGCCCGATGAGCCCGTGGAGGCCACAGGGAGACACAGGCCATACTGGTGCTGCCCTGCAGGACCCACTCCCACTGCTGTGGCCTGAGGCTGTGGAAACCTCGGCAGAGACGTGGGAGGAAGAGCACGGGACCAGGTGTCAGGCCCAGTGCCGGGCCATTGCAGCAGCTGCTCCCCCAGCTGGGTCTTTGCCTCCCCGTGAAGGGTGACTGCCACTCTGACCCCTGGGCCTGTGGCAGGTGGCAGGTGGCAGGCAGTGACCAGGACTCAACAGCTGCCTATTCAGGGAGGGGCCCTCCCAGAGTGCCCAGCAGCCAGAAGGTGTGCTGGGGAGACACAGAGGCCGAAAGGTCTCAAGCCCCAGCTGGAGCTGATCAAGCTTATTGGCAAGCGGTGAGGGAGGGAGGGAAGTGGTTGGCTCTGCAACCACTGAAACTGATTTATTGGTTAATTCGGAGGTTTCCACCGCCACAGACTGTGCTGGGAAAGGGAAGGAGGGGTCCACGGGGCAGCCAGGGCTGCAGGGAGGCCAGCTGGGACCCGAGTGCAGCTGTGTCTCCTGCGCCAGGAGCGCCAAATGTCTAAGGCAGGATGCGAGGGGTTTGGGTCAGACTATGGGCCTAGGACATGAAGCCCATCAGGCCTGCTATCTGAGCAGCACTCTCCTGAGGAAGGGGACTGGGAGCCTGGAGGTTTCCGAGGCATAAGAGGAGGGTGTGGGGAGCTGTGGGATGGGGAAGAGGGCTGATCCAGAATCAGAAAGAACAAAATAAACACACCTTGGAAACCATGGAAACCGAGAGCAGAGGCCTTGGAGGTGGAGGAGGGGAGGTTCTATTGAGAAATTGGACTGCAGTGGGGTTGCATCCAACCTCTGCCAAACACTAGCTATGTGACCTTAAGCAAATCACTAGGTCGCTCTGATGCTTGATTTCTTCATCTGTAAAACGGAACAAATTATAGCGACCCCACAAAGGTGTTCTGATATTTAGGTTGAAGAATGTAACTCCGCATAAGATACATAGTAAGCGCTTAATCAGTATTTGCCACATTAGCTGCCAGTATTAACCCAGAACTGGACTTGAAAGGGAGAAGGGCTGTGGAGGGAGCAGGGTTTAGAAGCAGCTGATGGAGTTGGAGGGATGGGGGAGGGCCTGCTCTCCTGCAGACAGTCTGGGGGCTGCCTGTCTAGGGGGTGCTCTAAGCTGTACCCATCCATTTTCACCACCCAGGGGTGTCCACTGGGCTGGGACCCCTCCCCTCGCAGCTCTGGCCCTGGGGGAAGGGGGAGACAGACAGAGGACACCGAGCAGAATGGAGGCGGAAAAGGTTTATTTCGGTCCTGCGGGAGTCAGGGCTGGTCCAGCCTCCCCGCCTCGGGCAGCCTCCTCCCCGGGCTCTCCGCCCCAGCCACCGCCTGCCGGCAGTCTCCCCCGAGGCCGCGGCCGGGCGTCCCCGGGGCAGCCGACAGGGCCCGAAGACGCCGGCCGGATGCGACGGAGGGCGCGGCGGGACCCCCGGGACAGCAGGCGGCGGCGGCGGCCGCAGGGCCACAGGCGGCGGAGGCGCGCGCGGAAGTGGCGGGAGGCGAGCGCGTAGACCAGCGGGTTGAGGCAGGAGTTGGCGTAGGCGAGGCAGTGCGAGGCCAGGCGGCAGGCGTAGGTGGCCGGGCTGAAGGCGAAGCGGCCGTACCAGAAGCAAAGGATGAGCGCGTGGTGCGGGCCCCAGCAGAGCGCGTACAGCGCCGCCACCGCCAGCATGGCGCGCCCCGCGCGGCCCGTGGCCCTGCGCCTCGCCTCCGCCGCCGCGCCCGCGGGCCCCACGGCCGCCCACAGGAAGCGCAGCGTGCGCGCGTAGGCCAGGCTCACCACGGCCACCGGCAGCAGGTAGCCGGCGGCGAAGGTGGCCACGTCGAGGGCGCGGCGGCGCGCGTCCTCCCAGGCGGGCACGCAGAGCTCCAGCGCGCCGTAGCGCACGGTGCCGTAGTAGCTGAGGTAGGGCGCCGAGAAGAGCGCCGCCAGCAGCCACACCAGGCCCACGGCGGCGCGCGCGTGGCGCGGGGTGCGCAGGGCCCGTGAGCGCAGCGGGTGCCGCACGGCCAGGTACCTGCGGGTGGGCGCCCGGTCAGCGCGGCGGGCGGGGGGCGGCCCGCATCCGCGCCCTTCACCCCCCACCCCCACCCCGAAACGCTGCGAGGGGACCTGGGGTTGGTGGAGCAGTGGGGTTACCACTCGACCTGCCTCCCGGGTGGTAGTGATTAAGGGGGTTCACGGGCAAAGCGCTTAGAGAAGTGCCTGGAGGTACAGAGAACAGTGACTTGGCCAAGCTCATCGGCAAGAGAGCGAGCCTGGATTTGACCCCAAGTTTCAAGCCTTGCAAACAGCTATGGATGACCGCACCCGGGCCAGGCATGGGTGGTAATAAATATCTGAGTCCCTTCGTGTATTCCTTCCCCCTTCATTTCACTCACACAGCACCTGTCATGTGCCAGACCTGGTGAGGACACTGGAGACAGAGATCTTTGGGGGAAGCTCATCAAGGAGTCGGGGAGGGCAGGATGGTCCCCTCAAGCCCGCCCTGCAGGTGCCCAGAGACTGAACGGTGGTGGCCAGAGAGCTGTTCCTTTCCTCTCTCCATGTCCCTTTTGGGTCCCCCGTTCTCTCTCCTAAGGCCAATGAGCATCTGTTCAGGTCTTCCCTCCCCCGCCCGGCCCCGGCCAGGTTCCAGGCACACCTGTCCACGGAGACGGCGGCCAGCGTGAAGCTGCTGGCGTACATGGTGAGGTAGATGAGCAGGTGCACAGCCTTACAGACAAGGGCCCCGAAGAGCCAGGCGTCCAGCGTGTAGATGGTGGCCTGGAAAGGCACGCAGCACAGGATGAAGCAGAGGTCGGCCACTGCCAGGTTGAGAATGAACAGATCCGTAGTGCTGCCTGGCTCCTGCCACGCACTGGGGCCGGGCTGCAGCAGCACCGCCAGCACCAGCCCATTGCCCACCGTGCCCAGCAGGAAGATGAGGGCAAAGACCACAGGCACGGCCACAGCCCCCACACTCCCTGGGCTGTCTAGCGAACTGTTCTGGGCATCAGCCATCTCTCCAGCAGATGATCACCTGGGGAAGAGAAGCTGGACTTCTCAGGCAGGGGCTGCAGCCCTGGTCACTTGACCCAGGGTCTAGTTCCTCAGCCTGGGTCTGGCTAGATCTCCCGGCTAGAAGCTCCTGGAGGGGAGGGGAGGTGTGGGGGGACAGAGACCTACTGTGCAAGCTCCTGGCACAGTTACATTGGTGTCTGAGGTGGGTTTCTCAGCTCCCTAGAGGACACCCCCATAGTGCTGAGTGTGAAGGTGAAGTGATGGACACCTCCAACCAGTGATGCAGGTAAAGACGCAGGCAGAGATGGGGAGGACAGGGAGGGGGAGGAGAGGAGCACTCCAGCCTCAGGAGCAGGTATACTTTCTTCTCAATGGGGCACCTGAAGCTCAGGGAAGACTCTTGGACATGGGTCAAGGCCAGCAAAACCTGGGTGGCATCCCTGTCATTGGAGAGTCCAGTTTGGTAAGAGCTACAGCACAGCTGGGAACACCACATATAGCCCCCTCCCCCCGCCCTTTGCACATGAGGAAGTCAAGGCTCAGAGAGGGCACACGGGAAGCTGAAGAGCTGCTCGGAATGGCAGATGTGGGGCCGCTGCCATCCTGGTACTGACTCCCAGGCTGGAGTGCTATGAGAGCACTGTAACAGGTGCTGCTGTGAAAACCTGTGTGCGTGTATGTGCACCTGCGTTGGTGCAAGCTGTGTCCACCCTCACCCCTGCCCCACCCCACATCAACTACTACCTGTGGATTCCCCCTGGGACCTCTAGGTTGGTGGGACAAATTAAGGGCAAGGGAGACAGGCAGGGAGAGGTAAGAAAATAGATGTCTCCCTACTCCCCCCCCCCCCCCGCCCCAGCATGCAAAAGACCCTCCCAGTGCTACACCCACCTGGATCCTGGGCACTAGGCCCCCGCTTGATCCTGGGTGAACCAGTCAGGCTGAGGCTGCCTCCTGGCTCCTGGCTGCCCCTTGGTGCCTCCCTGCAGATAGAGATCTGCCTCTCACTTCTCCCTCTTCTCCTTTAAGGCCGCTCCTCTGCTGAGCCCGACTTGGGCAGTCCCTCCAGAGTGCCCAGTGGCCGCCTCCTCCTCAGTCCCGGATTTCCCCCAGGTGGCATGCTCTTCTGCGAGGCTCCTCTCTGCCTTTGCGTTGCTCCCTTTCTGCAGTGAGTAACCCATTGATCTTGCTCTCCGATTCGCTTTGTAGTTAACCCCTCTGTGCCCAGGGCCCAGCCCATCCTTGGCATTCCCACCTCCTGTGGCCCTGCCCGAGGATTCCACTCCCCCTCCTCCCCTCTCCCTGCTCCAACCCAAGTTCAGAAAGGATTCCTAGCCTTGAATGGGGTGTCCTAGGCTGGGAAACCAGAATGAGCCCCTTTTCTGCATTCTTCGGGTGGGACTCCTCCCCCAGACCCTGAGAACCTTGAGACCTATCAGCTTCCCTAAGCTTGGTCCAGAACCCCTAAGGGGTTCAGTCTGGCTGGAGACTGGAGAGTCTTGCTTTAGCCAGAGGGCAATGTGGGAACTAGTAAGAAGTTCTAGAGCAGGGCTATAACCTGCCAATTTATTTTGTAATTAGCTTATTATGGCTGCAGTGAAAAGGATGCAGATTGGGAGTGATTTAACAAGTGACCCGCTAGAAGCCTCTTTACACTCAACAGCTAAACAGGTTAAAAGGTCTTGGTGGATGGCTGATTCAGTCAAGGGGTTCTGGCATGACCTCTTAGAGTGGACCACGTGGCCAAAAGGGATAGAGGCCGGCACTTAGAGGGCGAGGTGCAGACTGCAAGGAGTTAAAAGGGAGAGGAGAGGTGGTAGGGACCACATGAGGAGTCTTTCTAGAAGCCGGGAGGGGGGAAGTCTGGGAGAGTGGAAATAGTATGAGGGGATGCTGACAAAGCCAAGCCTTGCATCAAGGCCAGAGGAGCGGGGGATTCCTCGGAAGCGGCTCCTTGCGGGCCCCTGGTGTTTCTGCGAGTGCTCAGAAGCGCTGCTCCAAAGCCGGATGGCTCACCCAGGCGCAGGGCATCCTCGGTTTTTGGAAGCAGAGACCCCCTGAACTGAAGGTATTGGGACTCAGACCTGAACTCTCCAAATCTGAATTCAGAGCTAGCAGACTGAGTGAATTAGAACCGAAGGATCTTGTGATCACTGAAAGGCAGACTTGTAGGATTCTAGACTCCGTGTGCTGGGGTTTTAGAATCACAACCACCCTTTATGAATTGAAAGTAATGCACCCATCGACTCCCAGAAGCCCAGACTCACTAATGTGGCTGGCATGCCTGCACCTGGGAAGCCCCTGAGATCCCTGACACTGTCCTACCACCCCGTGGGGGCCCCCAGCCCGCAAGGCCACTCCTTACCCTTGGCTGGGTTCTGGCAAACTAGGGGAACTCCCAGCAGCTGTGAGGCTGAGCAGCTTTGATAGTAGACGCAGAGGGAAGGATGGAGAGGACCACAGAAGGCCTGGCCTTGGGGCAGGCGGGAAGGGCATGTCCTCATGCCCCTAGCACCCCCCCCTCCCTTTGCTCCACCTCCTTTTCCTGGCAGCCGCAGCTTGAACCCTGTGCGCAGTGCAGAGGATGTGGATTGTGTGCCCTGGGAGCGGTCCTCTGAGCCCCCGGCCCTGCAGTAAGAAGTGCAGCTGACCCATGACGGGCCCTCAAGCCTCTTGCGAGTGTCCAGTACCGCCCAAGCCCAGGCATGCGACCAGAGCTGCTGCTGCTCCTCATGGATGGCAGTGGGCCAGGCTACCACATACTGGTCAGCTGCATGGTGCGCTAGTGGCCAGGCCCAGGATGGCACGACCCTACAACTGCTCATATTGTCCATTGGGGAAAGCCAGCCAACAGCTAGCGGACCTGGGCCAGGTGCTCTGGCTTCGCTGGGTAGGGCACACCCACTGTGATGTGACAATGACCGTGGCTGCCAGGTTTGTATTGTGCCTGCTGGCAAAAACCTTACACATCAAGCTACAGGCTATGCACCTCGCTGCTGTAGCAGTGCATGTGGCACCAGGTGCCTTCCCCTGGTGGTGGCAGCATTCAAGGGTTCTTGCTGCTGCTGTGGTCACAGCAGCCCCTTTCCCTGGCTGCACCCCCAGCGCCCTGGGCTCCTTGACCCCAGTCTCAAGCTGTTCCAGACCACAGGTTAGGACTTCCAGAATCCCAGTGTTAAGATCCTGCAGGGTTGGGCTGGAACTCAACCAGATAGTCCACCCCAAGATTCCCAAGGAAAGGGGAGGGCTGGGGGTGCAGGGCATCACAGACCTTGTCCTAGTTCCCTGTTAATAAGGGCCTTTTCGGCCTCCCTGCTCTACCCCAGCCAACTACGCAAGAGCTTCCCAAGGCTAATCACTGAGACCGGAGCCATCCCCCGCCCGCACCAGGTGCCCATAAGGCTGAGTGGGGAGGGCAATGGAGAAGGGCTAGGGGAAAGGACTGTGGGAAGGGGGGGTACCATCTCCAATAGGGACGCTGCGAGGCGTTGTGGAGGACAAAGGTGGATGGGGCCTTCACAGAAGCCAATGGGCCTCCTGGCGGCAGCCCAGAGTCCAAGGCCTGGAGTCTGCAGGGGCGGGGCCGTAGCGGCCGGAGCCTGAGCTCGCTGCGCCCCCTGGCGGCTGACCATCAAGCCATTAGGCCTTGAGACGAGGGAGCTGGAAGGCTCTACGTTAACATAAATCCAGTCGTGCGGGAACAGGGGGTGGGGGGATGAGGCACACACAGAGGATGGGGCCTAGAGTGGCTAGAACACAGGGTGCCAGGCAGCAGGGCCTCTCCAGTAGTGACCCACATTCTTTCCTTTGGGGCTTGAATCCTCAGCCTCTCGTCTAAACATGGGTTTGGGTGTCCAGCCTTCTTATCTGGGCAGCTGTGAGTCGTCCTTTGGATGGGGAGAAGCACAAGGGGTGCCCAAGGCTAGACTCTGGAGGCTGCAGGGGGCGGGGGGGCGGGGGGCGTGGGAAAGGCCCTGCAGGGCTGATGCTCGGCTCCCTCTACAGCAGCACGGGGTCCAGCGGAGCCAGATGGTGGACCCTGCTCTGTTAGCCCAGCCGCCTGGCTCTCATCTTAATCTGGGGGAGGTGTTCAGCTCTGAGGGCTACTTTCAGGAGCCTGCCCGCAAGCCCCAGCTCCTGCCCGCTTCTTCAACCCATCACAGAGCAGACCAACCTGCTCAGAGAGAATAAAGCAGACCAACACATCACAACCAATTTCCACGGTTGTTTCATACTCATGGCCACAAGCACAAGCCTTGCCCCAGCCTGGCCCTAGGGCTCCGACAGGGCTCAGGGCCTCTGGCCTGGGCGGATGATCAGAGGCCCCCCTTCGTCGCTGTGGAGGGCGGGCTCAGGGCAACGCCCCGTGCAGCCGCCCCACCTCCACAAAGGCCTCCACGCAGCGGTCAATGTCCTCCTCACTGTGCACTGCTGAGATCTGTACCCGGATCCGGGCCTTGCCCTTGGGGACCACTGGGTAGCTGAACCCGATGACAAAGATGCCTGAGAAGGTAGAGAGAGCCAACCTGGGACTCATCAGAGCCAGGCAGGCTTTGGGCATGACATACAGCTCCTGGTTCCTCAGGATCACAGAGGGCAAGGGGGCAGTCCATGGTCTCTTCAGCATGGATTGCCCTGTGGCCGGGTTTCCACATTTGGACAGCTGGTCCAAGAGGGTAGGAGGGTGGGGACAAGGGGGAATGTCACAGTCTAGGGGTTCACTCCTCCCTCTTTTCTCTCAGGACCCACAGCCAGTCCTTTCGTCCTGGTCTCCTTACCTCTCTTTAGCATGTCGTCCGCCATGGAAGAGGCCAGCCGGGCATCACCCAGCATCACCGGGCAGATGGGGTGATTGACTCCTGAGATGGTGAAGCCAGCAGCCTGCATCTGACTGCGAAACCTGTGGGCACAAGCAGGGTGTGACAGGTCCACTGGGGGACTGGGGATCACTCACACCCACTCCTGATGGGCACAGGATCCCAGATCTGGGCCTGAGTCTGCAGAGACCAACAAGACAGAGGTGCAGTCAGAAAGTCCAACGGGGAGCCAGGCAGAGGAAGAAATAGACCGAAAAGAGAGGTTGAAAGAATTACATAAGATGGGCAGACACAGGGTCATTTGCAGAGAAATGGGAGGAAATGGAAGGAAGAGACCAAGCTGCGTCCCAGTAAACGGGCGGGGGATGTAGTGTGAGCAGAGGTAGCACCTGTCGGCGGGGGCTGGGCAAGCACACAGGCAGGCTCAGCGGCCCCCCTCCCCCCGCCTTTTCCACCCCTGCCAGGCACTGCACCGCTGGGTCTTGGCTGTTATAGACTGGACAATGGAGTTGTCTTCCATGAGCATGTCCAAGGCCTTGGAGGCACAGCCAACGATAGCAGGCGGCAGGCTATTGGAGAAGAGGTAGGGCCGGGCACGCTGCCGGAGCAGGGACACCAGGGGCCCAGGCCCCGTCGTGTAGCCCCCTGAGAAACAAGGGCAGAGGTGGGAGTAGTCAGGGCCCAGGAGCCAGAGCCTACACTAAGCCCCTCCCGAGAGTATAGTCCATGCTGCCCTCCTGTCCGCAGTGCCAAGTGTCCCCTCCCAACCTCCCTTGAGACTCCTCTAGGGCCCTGCATGTGGATAAGGGGACCCCAGGGGCACAACCCTGTTGGCACCTGATGCTCCGCCCAGCGCCTTCCCCAGTGTGGAGTTGATGATGGTGACCTGGTCCTGCACGCCCAGCAGCTCGTCCGTGCCCCTGCAAGGAAAGCTGCCACTGCCACTGCCACTGCTGGCCGCCTGGTTTCCCACCCACCCTGAGAAGCCCAACCCAAGGCCTTAGGTGCCACATGTGCCCACCGTCCTGTGGCCCCCAGGAAGCCAGTGGCATGGCACTCGTCCACAAAGACCAGGGCACCATATCGAGATGCGAGTTGGCAGATCTCCTTCAGGGGTGCAATGTCGCCGTCCATGGAGAAGGCCCCGTCAGTGGCCACCAGGCGTAGTCGGTGCTTCTGCAGGGGAAGGCAAGGACAGGTGGCGGCTGGTGTCACGAGCTGACCCAAACCACCCACCTTCTGAGCTACTCGGGGCTCCAGGAGCTCACTCTGCCCAGTGCCCAGCACAGAGGCAGGCACACAAGCCTCCTATGGTGGGACTGGAGCATGTCCCTCATCTCTGCCTCTCTGAGCCTTACCCATCCCCTCCAGGGCAGTCGGGAGCACACTTAGCCCTGAGTGAGCATGCTCTCCGTGCCCCCTTCAGAGGGCAGCGTGGGGTGGGGCCAGTTCTTCCCATAAGTCCATCCCACCACTATGCCTAAGAGCCTGCGACACCTAAGGTACCCAAGGTGACATGATGCAATGGAAAAAAGCTCTGGGTCTGAGGGACTTGGGTGCAAATTTGGGCTGTTTCACACTTTGCAGGCTGTCTTTGAGTGTGGAGTTGGCCTTGAAGATAAGCCCAGGCCTGGGCCCCAGAACCCCTGGGCCTTGCCCCACCTGAGCCTCCTTCAGCTTGGCCTCTAGATCGGCCATGTCCAGGTGGCGGTAGCGGAACTTGTGGGCCTTGCAAAGACGAATGCCATCGATGATGGAGGCATGGTTCAGCTCATCTGACAGGACTGCGTCCTCCTGGGTCAGCAGGGCCTGGAAGAAGGCAGTTGGAGCAGAACCATCACCCAACCACCTTGGTGTCCTCCCTCTCCTATGATTCCCGAGTCCAAATTTCACTGCCAACAAGGGCATTTCTTTGGGCAGGGAGGCAAGGAGTCCTCTGCCTCTCTCTGGTGAGTGCCTGGCCCCTGCCACCCTCAGCCATCCAGCTGATGTAGGTTATCCCCAAATACCCTGAGAGACAGCCTCCTTGCAAGCCTCAGGATTCTTTCTGGAGTACCTACAGCCTAATCTGACCTCCCTAAGAAATGATCACTGGAACCTCTAGCCATAGTACTGGCATCCTGCCAGGTTCTCCAGACTGCCCTCTCCTTCTACAGCCTAGCAGCCCTCGCCAACTCCCACCCATGGCCCCTACACACCTCAAAGAGGCCAGCATTGGCATCAAAACAGCTGGGGAAAAGAATGGCATCCTCGCGCTGGTGGAAGCGGGCTATCTTTGCTTCTAGATTCTTGTGGATGCTCTGAAGAAAGCGAGTGAGACGGGTGTTAATGCCTCCAGGGTCACATGGCACAAGTCCTGGGGACAGAGGCTTAGAAGACCATAAACACACCCAGCCTAGAAGGCCTCCAGCCCGGGCCTTTCCCTTCTCTCTTTACCACAAGGGTTCCTCAGAGCCAACAGGAATCTGGCAGATGGTTCTCACGGAGGAATTAGGGACTTGCTGGGTGTCCCTTCCTGGTCGGCTCTTCTTTTTGTAATGAGGGTTGACAGTGAAATTATGGGTACTGATGGCAAAGGAAGATGTGTCTTGCTAATATCTAACTGAGTGTCTTTCTTGGTTGCTTTATGGCAAAGAAGAGGATTACATAAGTAACTCTAAGTTCATTTGGACCTTGAATTCTTAGATGTGAGAGCTGTCCAGGATTTTGTTGGAAAGTGCCCTTAGGAGTTCCATCATTCATTTCATCCTCAACTTTCTGAGAGGATAGGTCATAATTACAAGTAGTCGGGAGCATGGACTCTTGAGCCAGGTCACCTGGGTTAAAATCCTACCGTGAAAGCCTTAAGCAAGTCACTTCTCTTCTCTGGGCCTCAGAGTCCTCTTTAACAGGGGCGAAAACAACACTTACCACTGAGGATAGTTCCAAGCATTAATGAGTTAATGTTCTTAAAACAGTACCTGACACATAGTAAGCACAGTAAGTTTCATGTCTATGTAAGTTTATTTTGAAATATTACAAAATAACGAACATTCATTGAGCACTGCTGTGTGTCAAGCACTGTTCTAAGCATTTTTAAATGTATTAACTCTGTAATTTGTAGACTCTATTAAGCACTATTATCCCCATTTTACCAATAAAAGGATTGAGACACAGAGAGGTTAAGTCACTTGCCCAGAGTAACTGAGTCAATAAAAGGTGGTACTGGGCCCTCGCCGGGTGGTTCAATTAGTTGGAATGTTGTCCCATACACGAAAAAGTTTCGCGTTCGATTCCTGGTCAGGGCATGTACCTAAGGTTGTGGGTTCAATCCCCTGTTGGGGTGTGTATGGGAGGCAACGAACGATGTTTCTTTCTCACATCCATGTCTCTTTCTACCTCCCTTCCTCTCTCTCTAAAATCAGTAAACATAACCTCAGGTGAGGATTAAAAAAATAATAATAATAAAAAGGTGGTGCTGGGAACTGGGCATAGGCAGAATTGCTCCAGAGCCCTCTACCTCAATCCCTGCCTTCTATTCTTCCTTTCTGTAGGACCGGTGGACTCTGTTCTGCAGGTGGGAAAATAGATGCTGGGAGATGTGGTTTCTTGCCCAAACCTTCACAGCAAAACAGAAGCCTGAACCTAGTCTTTCTAGTGGATGGTTCTGGGGCCGAGAGTGGCCCACAGCCCTGGGATAGGATGAGCTGAGCTGGCTAAACCAGCCCTGCTGACTGTGGGAAGCAGACAGCTGGGGACAAGGCCCCACTCTACCCGCCCCCTTCCCACATCAGCCACTGTATACCTGGGTCCCACAGATGAAGCGGACAGAACTAAGGCCAGCTCCAAACTCCTCCAGGTTCTTCAAACCTGCCTGGATCACCTCGGGGTGGCTGCTCAGGCCCAGGTAGTTGTTGGCACAGAAGTTAAGGATTTCTGAAGTGGGGGACAGAAAACAGACAGCAGCTCAAGGCCCTAAGGAAAGGCCTGGAAAGGTGTCCGTGCTAGGCCCTGGGGACCCAGGCAGTAAATGAATCAGGATTCCCCTTGAGGAGGCAACCACCACACAGTACGATCCATTCTGGGGCAGAGGCCAGGATGGGGGTCTGGGGGCCCCTAGGAGGCACTGAATCCACCAGCTACAGGAGAGGAGAGGTCAGGAAAGGGTCTGAGTGGCATCTTGAAAGATGAGAAATTTAAACTCTGGCTCTGAATCACCCCCCCACCCCCACCCCAAGGAGGAACTCACAGGCTCCCCCCCCTCCCTGAGGACACCAGCAACCCCTCATCTGAGCCTTGGTTACCTCATGGGTAAATGAACAGGGTTTGGTCAGATGCTCACTGTGGTTCTCAAACTTCACAGTTGACTTTGCTGCCTGATATAGAATCACAGGGCAACAAGGGGTGCCTCTGAGACCTGGACCTTGAATTATACCCGAGGAGGAAAAAGCGGCTTGAGGAAGGTTCACTCAGCCTGGGGAAGGCAAAAAGGGATGAGCACCTGGGGTCTCCTCATTTCCCATCTTTTGACCTGCTCCAAGCTTCCTGTGGGGGGCGGGGGGGGGGGTAGGGATTTCCTGGTACCGCCATTTTACAAATGAGTGCAAGAGCATCAAGGATTCCATGCCTACTTCCTGAGCAGAGGGCAGCCTTTATAACCAGTACCCACTTGGGACTGGCACGGACAGAGGGAGACCGGGTGGTCCAATTCCTGGTGTGACTCCTGCAGCAGCATGCGCCCCTTGCTCGCTGAGACTGGCCAGGAAGTTGGCCTCTCTGGCCCATTAGCTGACCTTCCAGCTCCACTACCAGAGGACCTGGACGAAAGCCCAGCTCTGCCTGCCGCTCGCTGGGGGCTTTGGGGCAGCTCACTTCTGAGCCTTTCATTTGTAAAGCGGAGAGTTACAGAAGTCCACGTGCAGCTCTGAGAGGCCTGCACAAAGCAGCAGCTCCAGAAATGCCGGGTTTCTCGCTTCGCCTTCCCATCACCCGTCCTTGAAGCAGCTGGGGACCCAGCTGGGCATGTCTCTTTTTTCTCACATTCTCCCAGGCTGGGTCTGGCCCACTCTGCCCTCTTAATCAAACAAGTGCTCAAGGGCAAATCACCTCCCTTCGTGGAAACGGGTTTAACCAGATTTAACATGAGTAAAGTAGGTCTGATGGCTGGAACAGGGGCCAGTGGCTACGAGCGCAGGACCTCCATTCAGCGCAAGCCTCGGAAGGCCCTCTCACCAGCCGCCCGAGTGCAACGACTCCCGGGAGGGGGAGTTACCTCCGGAGACGCCGTCGACGCGGATGTGCGGCCCCTGACGCGACGTGATGACCCGCTCGCTCTTCCAGGTGCCAGCCCCGCGGATCCCTTCCAGCTCCTCCTCCAGGATGCCACGCAGCTGGGCCAGCGCGGAGTGCGCGCAGCGGCCGGGGGCCCGGGAGGGCGCGGCGCGGAGCGCGGAGACAGCCCACATCGCACTCACCTCGCCTACCCCGCGCGAACGCCCGTGCCGGTTGGGAGCCCAGCGCCCCGAGGCCGCGTGACGTGGCCGGGGGCCGGAACCCTGCTAGCCAATCGGAGCGGGAAGGGCTCCCTCGGAGGGGCAGGAAGGCGGGCCCAGGGGCAGGTGGGCGGAGCCGGGCGGGATGCACAGAGGACGGGGTGGCTTCATCTGTAAATTGAGACGCGAGCGGTCGGCGGGAGGGGAAGGGAGGCCACGCGGCGGGCCCGGCCCACCAGCCCCATCCCATACACCCACCGCCGGGAGGGGTTGCTCTGGACCCAAAGGCAGGAGCAGCCCGCGCCACGCTCGGTCCCCCAAGCCCTAAGGTTCCCATTTCTGGGAGCTCATGGGACCCTCCCTCCTTTCTCAGGTGCAAAGGCCCCCAGAGGTTTCCCCGGCGACTCCCCCGCCCAATTGCTCCGCCTTCTCCAGTGTTAGAAGTGAGGAAAAACACCGCCCAGGTTTTGTCCTTTTTCAGATTTTTATTTTAAAGTTTCAAAATTACAAAGACAGCAAATTCTTCCCGGCACAAATAACACCTGTGGGGTACTTTTTACAAAAGGGGGGGGGCGGGGTTAGGACGCGAACTGCGCGTTTTCCTATTTCATGGGAAGGACTGTACAGGTTTTTTCTCCCAGCTCCCGGGTGTGAAACTAAGTGCTAGCTCTAAGCAGGTATGTACACTTTACACGCAGACACAGACCAGCTCTGAAACTACTTAGCAATTCAAAAGTCGACTGCAGTATGTCTTACTGTCCACTCCCCGCCCGCCCCACCCACCACTACTTAGAAAAGACGCAGAAATGAAGAGGTCGGGACGTGTGTGTAGGTGGCGCTGGCAGGGCTGGGGACTCACCAGACCACCAAAGCCACCTCTTGTACAGGAGGAACCAAAACACCGGGGAATACAATCCAATTGTGTGGAAAAACCCAAGTTTCAACAGGGCACACTGAGGCACTTGGCTGACTGACTCCCCACCCTTCCCCCAAAGTTTCCACTCCCTCAACGGGAGCCTTTCCAAGCCACAAAAGACCCCCCCCCCCCCCATGGCTAGTTTCCAGCTGAGAAGCCACAGCTTCTCAGACCAGCTGTCACCCCCCTCCTTCCCTAGGACAATGGGAGCCACAGGGACAGACTCAGAAGTGAGCAGGAAACTGGACTTGGACCCCCTCTGCTCCCCACTGGGAGGTGGAGTCCCCAGAGGGCTTATTCCACCTCCCTAATTCTGCTGCCACCCCTCGCCTCCCCAACAAGGTCCTGAAACTCACAGGGGCCGCTCAACTTAAAGAAAACCCACTTGTCTCAAAGATATTCCTACAAATCTTGCAACCCCGGGGCTCCCTCTCAACTAGCCCAAACAAGCGGCCTCCCCCACTCCCCCTCATCCTCCGTTCACGTTCACGGCGAAGAAACCACCCGCCTGAACAAAACACACGAACCCACCCCAACCCCTAAGCAGATTAATAACAACAAATTAACAGAACAAAATAGAAGTACATTCTCATCATTACGGAGATGAGTTTTTTGTTTTTTTTTTTGCTGTCCTTGCACGACTGGTTAAGGAAGAATGAACTAGTCCCTAATTTCTGAGGAATCCAAATTCTGTCTCGCATCAGAATAGAAAGGGGCCAGGGGCCGCAGGTGAGGAGGAGGAGAGAGGAAAAGTATTTACAGGAAACAGGAGACAGGAGTGTCCACGAGAAAGGCTCCCCGGTCACTTCTTCTTGCCGGCCCTCTTGGCACTGGACTTGGCTTTGGGCTTCACCGGCTTGGCCTTCTTGGGCTTGGATGCCTTGACCGGCTTGGCTTTGACAGTCTTGGGCTTTTTGGTTTTCTTGGGCGTGGCAGCCGCCTTCTTCTTGGCCTTTTTGACCGGGGTGGCTTTGGGCTTCTTGCTGGGGGCTTTGGCGGCTGCCTTCTTGGGCTTGGCCGCCTTCTTCGGCGCGGCCACCTTCTTGACTTCCTTCTTGGTCTTCTTGAAGGCCACCGACCGCTTGGGCTCGTCGCTCTTGGCCAGCCGGAAGGACCCCGAGGCGCCCACCCCTTTGGTCTGCTTGAGGACCCCGGTGGTCACCAGGCGCTTGATGGACAACTTGATCTGCGAGTCGGCGTTCTCGCCCACCTTGTAGTGGCTCTTGATATACTTCTGGATGGACTGGCGCGAGGAGCCCGCGCGGTTCTTCTCCGCCTGGATGGCGGCCACGATCATGTCCGAGTACTTGGGGTGGTCCGTGGACTTCTTGGACGCCTTGGCCCGCTTGGGCTTGGCCGCAGGGGCCGACGTGGAGTTCTCGGTCATGGTGGGGTGGGCTGCCCGGTCCTGCTGCTGAAGAAGGCGCCTTCAAAAGGGCCGGCCCCCGTCGGAGGCCGAGCAAAGCCTCGAGATCGGCCTTCGCAGTCCCGGTGCGCGGGGACCGGGCTCGGGTGGAGGCAGAGCTCGCGGCGCCGGTGCTGCGTGGCTCAGCCCCGCCAGCCGGTCGGCTTGTCTCTGCGCGCGGCGGCTGCGGTCCTGGCTCTGCCTCCTCCTCCGCCGCCGCCTCCGCTGCCTCTCTTTTCCCAGCTCCGCGTCTGGCGCTCGGGCGGCGCATCCGGGTATTTAGCGGCGGCGGGCGGACCGCGGTGAGGACAGGGCTGCTGGCTGCCTGCTCCGGGCCCGGAATGGCGCTGCGCCGCCGCCATCTGTGTTTCTTCCGCCGAGCAAATCCGACCTTTCCCCCCGCCCCGGGCCTTCCCGCTCCCCGCCGCCGCCCGGGGTCGCTGCCCGGCTCCCTGGGCTCCCCCGCCAGGCGGCCCGCCGGCCTGGCCGCCGCCCCCCGAGCCCGCCAGGCGCCCCAAACGGCGCCGAGGACCGCTGGTGCGCCGGCACATTTCCCCTTTGCGGGGGGCTGGCTCTGCGGAGCCGGGGAGCCCCGAGGCGGGAAACCCCCCGTAGCAAAGCTCCCACCCTGGGGTTCCTGGGGACCCCGCTCCCGGCCCGCTGCGGGGTCCCCCAGCCCGGCGGAGGGGCCGGAAAGCGGCCCCAACTAACACACGCGGCCCCGAGCCGGGCGACTCCCAGCCGGGCCGAGCCGGGACAGGGGGGAGGGGTCGCTCCCCCGGGGTCCGGTCACCTCTCGGGGGTCACCCCGCGACCTGGCCCCCCGCACCTCTACCCCCTCTCTGTCCATTGGGCCCCTAAGCAAACTTTCTCTGCAAGAGTTGGAAGGGCACTTTCAAACTCTGTCCCTTCCCCCTCCTCCGTCGGCTCTCCCCCAGCGGGCCCCCTGCCCTCTGCGGTGGGGGTTCTCTCCTGGGGCCGAACCCCCAGGGCTCCCAGGGCCCCCCGAAACAGGGGGGAGGGGTCTCCCCAGTCGCCTCCGCCCCGCAAAGGCCCCCACACTCCCCATGCAGCTGAGCCGGGAATTCATTTGTATGCCTCCCTCTGCCTAGTTTTGGGGTGTCAGAGGCAGAGCCCGCTGCCCCCTGCCCCTGGGGCCCAGCCTGGGGGTGCAGTCCCCTCCCAAGCACCCTCCAAGGCGGGGGGTCTCGGGCGGGAGGACCGCGGCCCAGGAGCTGCCCACAGGCTCCAACAGAGGCGGCCCTGGGGGCGGCTGGAGGGAAGGCGCTGCGCGCTTCGGGGCGCGGGAAAGCGGGGCCCGGGGAAGGGGTCGGGGGGGGGGGCGGTCCCCGGCACCGACTCCTCCTCGGAAAGTGAGCGGCCGTTCGGGGAGCCGGGGCCGGGACCACCGCCATTTTGCTGGGAGGATGCGCGGTCTTTGTTACCATGTGCACATCGCTCCGTCCTTGGCAGGGATCGACGAGGCCAGCACGGGGTGCCACCGGCTCTGGAGGGGCTGGGGGGGCCCCGAGGGGATCCAGGGGCGCAGAGGCCAGCAGAAGGGACCCCAGCACCCCTGGGGCAGGACCCCTGGTCGGCGACAGGCATCCCCCTCGCACGCAGGTCCTGCCTGGCAGGGGCCCTGGTGTGAGCGGCTGGAGGCCCGACCCTGCGCCACCTCCCGCTCCAGACCCGCGTTCATTCCCGAAGCAGAGGCCTAGCTCGCTGCACCCGAAACAATTCCCGGGATTGGGGGGTGGGGGGTGTAGGGTGGGCCTCCAGCTGGTCAACGCGGTGAACCGGCGGCCGCGCTGCGCGGAGCTGGTGCCCACTCGGCTGTGGGGAGGGGAGGTTGGAGGGTCGGACGCGGGACAGGGTCTCAGCAGGGATGCGGGGGAGGGGAGGCTGGTCCAGGACTGAGGCCGGGAAGTGCGTGGGTTCCCCCACCCCGAGGGATGTCCATTGCCCGGCCCGCGCTTTTCTTGGGGGCACAGGTGGGGAGGGACACGACCAAGGGCCAGGTGAGCGAAGAAGGCTGATGCCAGTGACCCCGAAGTTCCCTGATTTGAAAACACAGCGTTCTGGTGGGTTTGTTTGGGCTGTTTCCAAAGACAGTTCTCCTGGTCCCCAAGATCTGGATGGGGCCATCGGTATCCAAATAAAGACACCCCCAGGTGGGAGGCATTCCAGGAGCATCCTGCACCCCCCCGGTCCGTGCACCTCTGAGAACCAGCACTGGGGGACGCCAATGCCATCAGGACGGAAGAGTTGTATTTACGCGGCGCATTGCCATTTGCAAAGTGCTCGCCACCCGCTTCTCAAGCCTCTGCGCCCCCAGCCTGGGGAGGCAGGCAACGCGATCGCCCCCCATCGCCCCTGTTTTTCCACCGGCCGCGGGACTCCCTCGGGTGGTGGGGGGCGCACTGTTAGGTTCAGCTCCCGGCGACCCGGACCGGGTTTGAGGTTGCGACTGCCCCGTCCCCATCCCTGCCCACCCCAGCGACCGGTACGTTCTCCCCCGGAACTGGAGCCAGACATGGAGGGAGGGTCGCTGGAGCTTTCCACCGGCGGGCAGCCCACCTCCCCAGCTGGGGAGGTTTGAGAGGAGGGGTCCCCCCAGAGTTGGGCGCAGAGGCCGAGGCCGAGGGGGGCCAGGTGAGGAAAGGCCGCCTCCAGATCAGCTGGGCCGCACTTGGCCTCCGCACGGCCCCACCCGCCCCGGGAAGGCTGCTCCCGGCAGACGGCGGAACTCCCTCCTCCCCCTGGAACGCGAGCCCGTGAACATCCCGGCGCCGCAGCGATGCGGGCAACTCCTCCTGGGAAATGTAGTCTCCGGCGGGCGCCGAGCCCCGCACCGCGCCCCCAGCCCGGGGTCCGGAGAGCCTGGGCGCCCGGAGAGCCTGGGCGCCCAGGGCGCGGGGAGAAGGTCGGGCGGCCGACCGGTCGCGGTCGCGCGGAGGGACGCCCCCGCCTCCCTGCTGTTTTTTCCATCCGTTAAAAAGGGGGCTCCGGCTCGCCGTGGGGCACGGGTGAGGGTGAAATGAAATCCTGCATGAAGAGGGGAGATCGCATTAGGAATCCGGGAGTCATGTTTTCACTGATGTGCGCCTGTGCGTGCGCCACGTGCATGGAGCCTTGATCCATCGCATCTTCATTCATTCTTCAGGCAGGAGGTGCGGAATGGCTGAAGGACGTGTCCCAGGCGGGGCATCGTGCGGGAGGATGCGGAGGAGGGTGACTGCTGGCGGACTCTCAGGCTGGTGACTTTCCCAGTGCACCACTGTGTCTCCTGAGATCCTGTAAGAGGGCACGTATTCTGGGCTTTGGAACCTTAAGGAATTCACTTGGCGTGTGTCAGACACCGGGATAGGACCTCCTAAAACGAACCAACCTAAAAGAATCCTTATGCCAAGGAGACAGGAGTTGGGGTGACAGCTTCCGTTCCCCTGCAGCTCCTAGGGTATAAGCCTGTGCAACATGTCACTGGACTGAATACTGTGGGCCGTGGAACACGATGGTACGCATTTGTGTAACACTGCGCACATTCCTAGGGTGGGGTGGCTGTCAGATGTGTGGTCCTGTGATGACTGCCGTGTTATACGGCGCATGACTGTATTCGGGCTTCTGTTAAGAATAGAGAAAATTTGGCCTCCCAGCGCCCAGGTGAGGTCAGAGAGTTATGGCTGGCCGTCCTTGGGGCTCTGCCTTTGACCCTGAGGAGAGGGAAGGAATAAATTACCCGGTGCATCGTCTCCTGCTGCTGCTGTAACAATTACCCCAAACTTGGTCGCTTAAAACAACACGTGTGTGTTATCTTACGGTCCCAGAGGTCAGGACTCCAAAATGGGTCTCCTCGGGCTAAAATCAGAGTCGGCAGGTGTGTGTTTCTTCCAGAAGCTCAAGGGGAGGATCCATATGTTGCCTTTTCCAACGTCCAGCAGCAGCCTGCATTCCCTGGCTTGCGGACCCTTTCCATCGCAAAAGCTATCCACAACTGATTGCTTTTCATGCTGCCATCTCTCTGGTTCTGACTCTCCCACCTTCTTCTTCGCTCACTTAAGGACCTTTGAGATTCCAGGGTCTACTTGGGTAATCCAGGATAGTCTCCCACCTCAAGGTCAATCAATTAACAACCTTCATTCTCCCTTCTCGTGTGACATAACATATTCACAGGTTCCAGGGACCAGCACACAAACATCTCTGGGAGCCATTATTCTACTGCCCACATGCAGCTATCCACATGCAGAAGTGGGCAGGGGCTGGGGATGTGAGCCGCATCCTCCCACACCGGAGTGGGGCTCAGCTCGCAGCCAGGGCTGTTCCTGTTCTGAGAAACCCCTGGTTGGGCAGAGAGCTGGAGGAGGGTGGGCACTTTTCAGTCACCTTGCAGCCGTGTGACTGGTAGGAAGGAGGGGAGATTGTAGAAACCCTTTGGCTCGACTCTGTTAGATTCCTCATGTCCCTAAATGCCCATCACTTTTTCTTTTCAGTCCTCACCCGAGGATGTTTCCTCCATTGGCCGAGAGAGAGAGAGAGAGAGAGAGAGAGAGAGAGAGAGAGAGAGAGAAGGAGGAGGAGGCGGAGGGCGAGAAGCATCCATGTGAGAGAGACACATTGACTGGTTGCCTCCTGCATGTGCCCTGACTGGGGCTGGGGATCAAATCTGCAACCGAGGTACATGACGTTGACCAGGAATCAAAGCCGGGACCCTTAGGTCTGAGGGCCAGTGCTCTAGCCACTGAGAAAACGTGGCCAGGGCTGTCCATCACTGCCGGAAGCCGGTCCATCCTTGCTGCTTGACACAGTCGCTGCAGGAAAGAAACATCCGCACAGCATATGTTTCAAGGGACCTGGCGTATATAGCATACTGTTCTTAATATGTTTGCTCCCCTTAGTGCTATGTGTTTTAACGAAGGTCACCTCTCAGAGAAAGGTTGTTTCCCCAGGTAGGGATTTTTCCCTGAAGTTAGGGAGGGGATAAAACCCCTTAACTAAGTGCCAGGTGGGTAGTTAATCACTTTAACTACAAACAATCACGCTTAAGCTACATAATCTTTACTCCCTGGAATGGAGATAAGAAACGCTCTAACCTTTGCAATAGAAATTGACAGGATTAAAATCAACTGGTATAAATACAGATATAACAAGACAATAAACACCAGAACTTCGCTGGAGATCTTGAACAGAACTTGGCTGGAGATCCAGACCAGAACTTGGCTGGAGATCCTGGCTAGGCTGCTGATCAACTGAACGCTGTGCTGTCTCCATGTCATTCCTTCTTTGCTGACTCAAGTCTACACCTTTGGGGACCCCTGAACCTGCTGGGGTTGGACCCCAGCACATCACTTTTTCACTTAAAGAGTCTGAGTTACACCTGCCCAGGTAGGAGTGAGGACAGCCTCCAGACAAAGAGTAACCACAGAACCTTGTTGAGAGGAGGGGACCCAGCCCTCCAGGGCATAGCGGCCATCACTCCTGAGTAGCCAGGGGTATACTCTGCCGGCCTCTCCTCTCCCACCCCCCGTCCCTCCATCTCTAGGTCTTACCCCATTTCCCTCTGGAGCCGTTGTTCTCCTGTCCACCTCTTTCTCCCACCTGCCTCGTCCCCCTCACGGAATGTGAGCCTCAACTCAAACATGGAAGTCCAAGCCCTCCTGAGGCGGAGGAGGCGCAGGTGGGCAACGGGACAGACCAGGCACTGGGCCTCCAGGATGTCATGGCAAATTGTGATTGTCTCCATTTCAAGGAGGAAAGCAACGGGGGCGGGGGGGGGGGGAGAGGCTGTGAGAGGGGGTGACAGGCAGGCCTATCTGGATCAGGTGCCAGGTAGGCTGTGTGGCTCGATGGGGACAGTGAAAGGGAGTGTGTGTGAGATGCCAGCAGAGAAGGGCACCCACTGAGTGAGCCGCAGCCAGGGGTGTGAATTTTGTTCTACGTGCACTGAGAGCCACTGCGGAATTTTAAGCTCAAAATTTTAAGTTTCTTTTAAAAAATTAATCCAGTTATTTTTTTTTTATTTTTTTTTTATTGATTTCAGAGAGGAAGGGAGAGGGAGAGATAGAAACATCCATGATGAGAGAGAACCATGGATCGGTTGCCTCCTGCATTCCCCCTTACTGGGGATTGAGCCCGCAACCCGGGCATGTGCCCTGACTAGGAATCGAACCTGTGACCTCCTGGTTCTTAGGTCGATGCTCAACCATTGAGCCACACTGGCCGGGCTAATCCAGTTATTTTAAGATAAAAATTTCAATTATAACCAATATCATTCATGCTAGAGATTATGCAACGTATTTGTGATTCTAAAACTAACAGGGAAACAACTGTGTTCCCATCACCCAAGTTAACATAATAAACATCACCAGTCCCTGAGATGCCTGCTTTGTATCTCTCCCTGATCAAATCTCTGTGACCTCTATCCTCCGATTATGTAAACAGTTCTCCTGTTGTTCTTTATAGTTTTCCCATATATGGACTTCTTCCCATACACTATACAACTTCATGTTGCCTGGTGTTGGACCACATACAAATGGCATCATCCTGTGGGTGTTTTGTTCTGTGACCTTCTTTTACTCACTGTCATGTTTTTGAGAGTCATCGCATTGGTGCAAGCAGCTGCGGCTCTTTTGTTTTCACTGCTATGGTCAGAGCACATACTGGTTTTTTAGGGCCTAAAGTTTCTATAATTTGGGGGGGGTCCTTTTAAAAATATATAAAATTTAATAGAATATTAGGCAAAGACTAAATTTATATTTAGAAGGAGAAGAGAACTCACAAGTTGTAGATTTTTTAAAAAACTGGTAAATATCACAAGCATCATGAAATCCAGAAATATATTATTTTTACTAATTAACTGTCTGATCCTTGTGACTAGGGTCCCTCACAGAGCTTTACCAGGCACTTGGGGGTCCCTCTCAGGGCCTTGCAAGGGGTTTGGGCAAGGAGGGACCCTAAAACTTCAGTGAGAGCAACTTCACAGTGAATCTATCCCAGAATGTGGTCCCACGGTAGGAAGAGGCCACAGTTTGTCTCCATTCTACCTGTGATAGGATGGCTCCCCTAGCTGTCCATGCCCTAATTCCTGGAGCCTGTGAATCTGTTATGTTACATGACAGGAGGAATTACGGTAACAGATGGGATCCAGGTTGCTGAGCTGGAGCTAGGAGACTCTCCCGGATTATCCAGGTGGCTCAACGTAATCACAAAAGTCCTTAGATCAGGAACGCGGGGGGAAGAATCAGACCCAGAGAGATGGCAGCATGAGAGACCTGACCCACCATCTCTGGCTTTTAAGAGAGAAGGAATGCAGGCTGCCTCTGGAAATGGGAAAAGGCAAGGAACAGATCTTGCCCCAGAGCCTCCGAACAGGCACACCCCTTCCAGCACCTGGATTCTAGCCCCTGAGACCCATTTTGGACTCCGGGCCTCCGGCACCGTAAGGTAATGAACCTGTGTTGGAAGCCACCACGTTCGGGACGATGTGTTACAGCAGCCGTGGGAAGCTCATACACTGCCGTGTTGGTTGGATACTTGGGTGTTTCCAGTTTCTTGCTCTCCAGTGTTGCTGTGAGTTTTCAGCTGGACGGGTCCTGGTGCAAACAGGGAGGAGCTGCAGAAGGCGTGGCTTCCGCTTTACCAGGTCCTGCCTGTGCTTTTCACAGGCTGCCCTGTGGACCAGGGATTAGGGAAGGGGGCGGGGGGGGGGGGGGGGGTGGGGAGGCCATCGCAGCTACTCAGATACTGAACTATGGAGAGGGCAGTGGAGGTGGGAAGAAGGGGCAGGTTGAGGAATATTTAGGGGAACGGGTCCACAGGACTTGCTGAAGGCTTCATTGTTGGGGGTTTAGGGAGGAACCAGAAAGACTCCCCAAGTTCCTGGAGCAGAAGCAAGGAAGGGGTGGGACCCCGAGGTGGTGAGGGCCAGGGAGTCTGGCTCCGGGACCCTTGCCGGTGGCCTTCTCCTCCCCTGCCCTCACCGCAGGCTCTCCTGGTCCTCCGCCTCCTGCTAGGAAGCTGATCCCCCTGAAACCCTTCATGGGCTGAGAATCAAACCATGGACAAACACTCCCGGGACAAAGGAATGAACACGCAGGCGACAGCTTCACAGTTAAACTTTAACTAGTTTAACTCAACTCAACTTTAGCTCATTCCTAAGATTTAAAGCAACAGAACACATCACGGAGACAAAGACGGAAGGTTTTGACCCTTAGCGATAGTTTAATCTCCAAATGTATAAGGGATGCTGAGAAAAGCAACCTACGAAAGATATGTGTGGAGGATCTCATTTTATAAAATAGAGAAATCCAAGAGCTCCCTACAGGGTATATAATAACAGTTCACGTTTCCAGAGTAGTTACTGTGTGCCCGGCACGGTGCTAGGTGCGGGCGGGTGACCCACGCTCAGAGCCAGAGGCTGGGCACTGTGGGGGGTGGGGGGGCGGGGGCAGACGCCATGTGTGGCTTGGGCTGGAAGTTTTGCTGGACCCACCCATTCTGGCATCATTCCCACCTCAGGGAGCAAGGACCCAGCTCCTGGTGTGAAGGAGAGGGCTGTACCCCTGAGGCCTCTGGCAGGAGGCCTGGCCCTTGTGGAAGTGGGACTGGCCTTTGCTGGAGGGAGCCCCTGGGATTCTCAGACTATTCTGGAAGAGACCTCAAGAGGGAGATGCTGGGCTTCGTACCAGTGAGTTCATGAGCGCGCATGAGAGGCTGGTTAAATACACAAGCACAGGGCACTGGGAGCTGCCCGTTCTCCAAGCTGGGCAAATGGGCCGTGCGTGTGTCCACACCACATCATCACTCACCGTTTTCTGTGAGACGTGGACTTGGGTCACGGCAGGCCTTTATTTTTTATTTTATACCCTAAAAGCAGCAATTTCCAACCGGGTGCTGCAAGACTTTTTAAAACACACCATAGCTAACTAGCCAGGAGCACTGACCTCTTTCCCCTTGGATTGTCCAATAAAAACATGACAACAGCCAACACAACAATAGCCGTCCGGTATGAATGAAGGAAAGTTATACCTATTATTTTGTCAGATCAGCAAAAAGTAAAAAATATTTTTCAGTGTGTCTCAGAATTATACTTATTAGTTTATGTGTGCCATGAGAGGGAAAAGGTTGAAGCTCACTGCCTAAAAGTGTTTTAATTTTATATACTAGTATAATTTAATTATATACTAGTTTTAATTTATACATCAGTTTTAATTTTTAAAAAATTTTTTAGAGAGAGAGGAAGGGAAAGAGAGAGAAAAATATCAATTGTTTGCCTCCTATCTGCCCCTGGACAGGGGATTGAACCCGCAACCTTTCGGTATACAGGACGACACTCCAACAAACTGAGCCACCCAGCCAGGGTTCTTTCTTTTGTAATACAGAAAGAACCTTTATAATGTCAAAAACATACATATGATGAAAGGCAAAAAATAAAATACAAAAATACCTTCAGAATAAATATGATGAATGGTAAATATCTTTTTAAAAAATATGTTTTTAAGACAGGAAAGGAGAGGGAGAGAGAAATAGAAACAGCAATGATGAGAGAATCATTGATCGGCTGCCTTCTGCACACTCCCTACTGGGGATCAACCCGGGCATGTGCCCTTGACTGGAATCAAACCCGGGACCCTTCAGTCCACAGGCCAACGCTCTATCCACTGAGCCAAACCATCTAGGGCTGGACCTTTTAAAAAGACAGCATTGAAACAATTGAGGGCATTGGAATGTGGATTGTAAATTAGGTAATGTGCCAATGTTCCATTTCCCGTGGGTGCCCATTGGTCATGTGGCTGGAAGTCCTTTTACGAGGTGACGCTGGAGGATGCAGAGTGTCCGGATGTCTGCAGCACAACATTCGGCAAAATGTACGTGTTTAGTCAGAGACAGAGCTGACAGGTCTGTGTATGTGTGGACACAGATGACAGTAGCACCAGAGAGAGAGCAGAGGTGGCCGAATGACAGCCATCGGTGAGCCTGGGCGCAGGATGCGTGGGTGCTTCTTGTCCTATATCCTCGCAGCTCGCCGGTAGATTTTAAATGTTCAGGGTACGTTGGAGGAAAGGTATTCAAGGCCATTCTCAGCGCTGGCTCCGGCCCCGTCCTTAGAGCCCCCCCGCAGCGCCTCCAGCCTGGAGACCCCTTACAGGCCTGTCTAGGGGCCAGACCCTCCCCTGGTCCCAGACGTGGCACCCACACCAGGGCGGTGCCGGTGAGACTGAGTCCCGGTGCTGGTTCTACCCACGTCCCTGCTGGCCGTACTCTGGGACCGTTTTCTCACTAGCCGTGCCCATCCATCATCCCGAACACTCAGAGTTTGTCTTTTCCAGCCGTGGGCAGCAGTTGGACGGCAGCTCCAACCAAGAAGGTCAGGAGTCCCGGAGATGGGGCACTCCCAGGAGAGGCCCCGGGGCACCCCATTCTAATTCGAGGCCCTGACGCCCAGGGCACATGGAGGGGGTGTTTGTGTTTCTTTTTTCAAAAAGCGATAACACCCAACGTTGGCGCAAGCTGATTTCCTAACCTCGGGACACGCACTCTGCTGTTGGAGCGGTCAGCTGAGCTTGACCTTGGGGCCCCTCACGCGAGCAACAGCCCGCCTGGAGGAGGAGATAAGGGAGGGTCCCCGGCGCGAGGACTAGGACACCCTGAGACCAACACACAACAAAAAACAAGACCAGAGGCTCCAGGAAAAGAGGGCAAAGGACAGAGGTTGGGGCCCCTTCCCTCCGAGAGGCCTGACCGACACCGAGGCCCCCAGGCAGCCCATGTCCTGGCTGCCGGGAGCAATGGCCTTCGGTGGCCCAGCTTTTGGGAAGAAAGGACAAAGCTTTCTAGACTCAAAGAATTCAAAATCATCAAAGGCAAGCTGAGAATTCTCACTTAGGTTAGAATCGTAAAATGTAAAATATCAGAATCACCATCTCTTACAGCCGCAAAGTGCTGAGGCAAGTCCTACAGTGCTTTCTCCTGCGTGCACCACACTCTCAGAGGCCCTCGCTGGTGCCCTGACCAGCCCCAGAAGCCAAACGGCCCGGGAGCGGAGGCTGGGATGCCCGGATGGCGAGGAGGCCTGCACACCAGGCCTGGCTGCTACCCGGCAAGGGCCATGCCCACCTGGGCCCGAACGCAGCGGCCATCACTCCCTGCAGGTGTTCAAAACACCCGTGCGTGCTGGCCGGGAGCCCAGAGCGCCTCCCAGAGAGGAGCGGGCATAAACTCTGAGTCACCGCGGCTGCTCCAGAAAGGTGTAGGTCCCTTTAAACACACCTTAGAAGGTAATGTAGGTGTGAGGAGCACCTACGTCTGCTGTGTGCCCTACAGTTGTTTGCTGACCCTCTCCGGGCACATGAACCCTCTCCTATACACTCAGGGTTTGGCTGGACCTCATCAGCCCACTGGAAGCCCACGAAGTCTAGCATAGTGGCCAGGTCCACGCTCCACAGATCCATGGGGTCCGGGTTCCAATCCCAGCCCTACACTCACGGGCATGACACGCTTGGCAGCTGACCCTTCGGCGCCTCAATTCCCCCCCGTTCCCCATACACTGGGGGTAATAATGGCACCTACCTGATAGCGTTTTCATGAAGACTAAATGTGCACATACATGCATAGATATATGTGTATGTGATATGTACATGATGCATACATGCGAGTCTGACACGTAATCAGTGCAGTTTAACTATTAGCTGCTGTCATCACGGTTGGTATCTCAGACTCCGGGACAGAAATGATGTGTTTGCCCACAATAAGGCAGCAGAGACTCACAAGTGTGTGAAGCGTCTTTCCTTCTGGCTACGAGTTATGTCAATTCAGTGTGGGAACAGTGGGTTTTCTCCCGCTGATCCACAGCTTTGGCTGGGAGTTCCATATGGCTTTGCTTAATTTTTTAAAAGGTGGGAATCTCTTCTTCCTGGCCTGTTTGAGAGACCAGAAGTTGTAAAACATAGAAGAGGCCCACTGGGAGGAGCAGGCCTAAGCAAACAACCAGAAATTCACACAAATATTTGTGTACAAGGATGTTCGCTGCAGCATTATTTTTAATCCTAGAAAAATTGGAGAAAACTTTTATGTGAAACGGTCAGAGAGGCCCAGTGGAGTACCTCTTGGTCTTATGAAAGCAGCACAAATACTAGAGATGTTGATATGTGAAGCGGTGGAAAAGTTATTTTTCAACAAGATCGTTTTTAGTATTTTGAGGTTTTCAAGTAGCCTGTGTGTAGTGTGATTCCATGAAAAGTATATACATTTTACATTAAAAAAACTATATAAGTATGCATAGTTATGTGTATATATAGGATTACAAAAGTCCCACAGGACAGTCAACAAGTGAATTCAGTTTAAGCCTATCAATGATTCTTTTATATATATATATATATATATATATATATATATATATATATATATATATATATATATTGATTTCAGAGAGAAAGGGAGAGGGAGATAGAAACATCAGTGATCAGAATCATTGATCAGCTTCCTCCTGCACGCCCCCTACTGAGGATCAAGCCTTCAATCTGGGCATGTGCCCTTGGCTGGAATCGAACCCAGGACCCTTCAGTCACAGGCCAACGCTCTATCCACTGAGCAAAACTGGCCACGCGGGCCAGAGCTTCCTTAATAAAGAGCTGGCATAGGCTCTGTGCCTTTCCCTCACTTCACTGCTCCTCCCTGCTGGCTGGGATGAAGATGTGTTCCTGGAACTAGAGCAGCCACCTTGGACCATGAGGTCCATTTATGAATGGAGGCTGTGGGTGCTGGAGTCTAGGAACTAGGCAGAAAGATATCAGGAGTCTGGGTCCCAGACACTCTAGCTCAGCCTGGGATCCCCCCTCCAAACTTTTCTGGATACGATAAATAAACACATTGATGTAAGCTATTGCTATTGCTACTTACAGCCAAATATCTCCTAATTCTCTCACTAATGATCACTCTGCCAGAATCTGGTGCCGGAACAGATATGAGCCCTAAGTTCATGCAACTCCAAGTCCAGAGGGGAGATGAACGTGAGATAGACAATCCCAAGACAACTCTACTAGTGTTTTCAACTTCATACAACAGGCAGCCACTTGTTCACACTGTCAGTCAACTCTTGCCAGGAACCAGGCCTCCTGCGTGACATCAGGCGCCCACCGTGCTGGGCACAGGGGGCACAGGGACACAGTGGCAGCTGGCCGCCCAGGGGCCCCCAGGCTCAGAACACACACTGTGAGCCTGGGGCCTTCTCTCCACCCAGAGCAGCTGGCCTCTGACCCGGGGCTCTAGCATAACAATGAAAACGATGACACAGCCTTCTCAGTCCTGCACAGAAACTGCCTCACGGCCCGGCCCGTGTAGCCAAGTGGTTGAGCATCGACCTTTGAACCAGGAGGTCACGGTTCGATTCGATTCCCGGTCAGGGCACATGCCGGGGTTGTGGGCTTGGTTCCCAGTAGGGGGTGTGTAGGAAGCAGCCAATCAATGATTCTCTCTCATCATGGATGTTTCTATTTCTCTCTCCCTCTCCCTTCCTCTCTGAAATCAATAAAAATAAGTTTTTAAAAAAGAAACTGCCTCATGTAATTTTCACCGCCTCCCTATGAGCTCCGCACTGTTATCCTCAGGGAACTGAAGCACAGAGAGGTTAATGGCTTGCCTGGGGTCACAGAGGAGCCAGCAGTCTATCCCAGCCCGCACTCCTAACCCCCAAGCGCCTGGCCCTGCGTGCTCAACCCGGCCTGGCCTGGGAGAACCTAGGGCGGGTACAAGCCCGTGGGCTGCCTATGTGAGTAGGTGAGCTGGCGAAGGTGGGGCAGGTGTGCACACAGGTGTTCCTCGTCGAGTGTGTCTACAACTCTGTTTATGTGTCCAGCCTGGCCCTCCTGCCTGGAGCGCCCTTCCTTCCCTCCCCTCCCCTCCTGACTCCCCTACTTACCTTTGAAGGCTCAGCGCTGTGGTCACCTCGCTGGCAGCCTGCCCTGGCTGGCGGCGTCAGTCTTCCCTGGTTGTTGTTGTCCTGGAGGCGGGGGGGGGGGGGGGGGGGGTAGAGGCGTGTCCCTTCACATCTGTGTCACTGGGGGCCTGGAACAGGCCTGACCAGGACATTAACAGGGATGCTAGCAGCTGCCACTGTGGGCGCGGCTGCCGTGGAGGCGTGTGCGTGCGGGAGCGGCGGCCCTCCTGACCTCGCTTTGATCCCACTTGTTAATCTCAGGGGAGGAGGACGCGCCTCAGAGGGTAACTGACTGGAGCCCGAGGGCGGCAGAACCGGGAAGTGAACCCCAAGCTCCAGCTCTGTTGTCTCCGTACCATGTTCCTTTTGGGGCTATTTCAGAGTTTTGGAATAGAGACCACACGCACCTGGGAAAGCATTCAGAATGCGGGAACGAGTGTAATGTCAACATAAGGGTCCTCCACGCTGTCCCCGAGCCTCCCCATCCCCTGTTGGAGGCAACTGCTGTTCCAGGTTCTTTTCTTTTCTTTTTTAAAAATATATTTTTATTGATTTCAGGGAAGGGAGAGGGAGAGAGAGATAGAAACAACCTCCTGCACGCCCCCTAGTGGGGATTGAACCCGAAACCTGGGCTTGTGCCCTTGATAGGAAATGAACCTGTGACCCTTCAGTGCGAGGCTCTATCCACTGAGCCAAACCAGCTAGGGCTGTTGCAGGTTCTTGCACGGCCAGGGCCCCCTTCCCACTGTGTGTGTGTGTGTGTACGTGCATGTGTGTGCAAACCCTTCCAGAGAGGTTCGACGCATATACACACACATGCCCATCTGTACCTGCCAGATTTCCTACTTTTGCACCAATAGAGCCTCGTCGCACACCTGTTTCTGCACCTTGCTTTGTTTACTCCACTGTACACCTTGGCGATCTCTCCGCATGAGCATAGAGATAATGTCCTCACTGCTTGTCATGAGTGCCTGGCACGGTGGTGCTGAATTTACTTAAACACTCCCTACTCCCGATGCTTCATGTGTGTCTGCTATTGTATAGTCATAGAATTTCTTCATTTTAAATATGTTTATGGAGGTGGAGCCCACAGCCTGGGCATGTGCCCTGACTGGGAATCGGACCAGCGACTCCTTGGTGCATGGGTAGACGCTCAACCACTGAACCACACAGGCTGGGCTAGACATAGACTTTCGTTGGCTGAATGGCTCAGTGAGTGAATGAGTGAAGAGGTGAGAGAGTGCATGAGGTTGGGCCCTGGGTCATACGGGCACCTGGGTGTGGGGCTGGAGACACCTGCAAGTCCGTCTGCTAAGGAAGCAGGAGCGTGAGGATCTGCTGGAGCCACAGGGTCACAGCTGCCAATCCATGTGCAGGTCTCAGCAGAGCTCTCGGCTCCTCCTGCTCCACGCAGTGAGGCCACACTGCTGGCCAAGCGTGTCCACCAGGGGTCACCTGGAGATAGCTTAGCTGAGGTCACAGGGCCAGTGGGCGGCCAAACCACGGCTCAGGCCCAGGTGACAATCTTGGGGCTGCAGGCTCCTCACCTGCACTCACTGGGGAGATGGAGTCACAGCGTTGACCACTGGCCTCGTTGAGCCATGGCCTCAGGGAGCTGCAAGGGAGCTTGGAGAGTGTGGCCGACTGGATCTAGGGTGGCCGGAGCTGGGGGGTCGGCTAGGAGTGAGGGAGTGGGGTGAGGGCTGGGCAGGGAGCAACACTGAGGCGCTTGGGGAAGACGGTGTGGTTGGCACCTCCATGATGCATGGGGGAGTCTGGAACTAAAGGATGGTGAAGGGGCGCAGCCAATGATGCGGGCACCCCTGGCACAACCCTCCTGCCCTAGCTCGGGGCCACCAGCCTTCCTGGCTCCCTTAAGAGGAAGTTTTTATTCTAATTTAGTAGGGAAACTGAGTCAGGAGTGTGGTGATGGCTCATCTGATTTGTCCTGCAAAGATCCACCCTGAGTTCTCCCCACACCGACAGCACGAGTGGGGACCCTCGCTGGTGGCCTCCAGGCAGTCTCCACGGCGAGGAGCCGGGTGAGCTCAGGAAGCCGCCTGCGCCGTGAGACCCGGGCCCTGGGCTCCAGCTGGGGACCCGGCGACGGCGCTGCTCTGAGTACCGACCCCCTCACCTACAAGGTGGTTCGTTCCCTCCCTCGCTGGCCTGTTCTGGGGTTAAAGGAGGCAATGGGGTGAATGCTTATTGCGGGCGGCTGTTTTTACTGTTAGGGCAGGCGGCCTGCGGAAAGCGATTTGGGCTCCGGAGCCAGATGTGCCGAGATGTGAGTCACTAAGTGACTGACCTGGGTGGGTCCTGTCCCCTCGCTGAGCCTCAGTTTCCTCCTCTGTAAACGGACACAGCGATGTGTACTTCAAAGGGTGACTGTGAGCATTAGCAGGGATGGTGTCTGTAAAGTTTGCTCACGGCAGAAGCTCCATCAGCGTAAGCTCCTCCCTCCCGGGCCTGAGAGCCCCGCAGGGCCCTTGTAAAGTCCAGCTGGGACGCGGGGATGACAGGGGTGACTCACAGTCACAGCCTGGCCCTTTCATGTACTGGAAACTACCTTTAGCTCCCAGCCGCTCAGGCTGGCTGCTGGGCTTCCCAACCGGTTTATGGGGAAACCCAGCCCTTTGCCATTTGGCGCACGGGTGGGGCTGAAGCTGTGGCTGGGTAGTCATTTACTTCCTGTTACTAGGTCAGTTAGTCAATCAACAAACACCTGTCCCACTGAGACTCCCTGTGCTCTGTGCTGGGCTCTGGGGAAACAAGTGAATCAGAACTGGCCTGGCCTCAGTGGGCTCAAAGTCTGGGGGGAGGGGGTGCAGAGAACTATGTGGGAAAAACATGTCAAGTGGAGGGGCTGTGGAAGTCAGAACAGTCATCTAGCCCCATCTGGGGGGCCTGGGAGGGCTGCCTGGAGGTGGCAGATGATGCCTGAGCTGAGTCCTGACACCATCAGGCGAGGGGCAGGGAGTGGGCAGGTGCATGGAGGAGAGCAGTGAGGGAGGTGAGTTCATGGCTGGGTGCCCTCGGGAGCTCAGGTGGCTTCCTGTGGAAGCCGGAGCCCAGGGAACGTGAAGGGGCAGGGAGAAGGGGCTGGGGCAGGCTGAGGGGTTTATTCGCCGTGACTAAGGGCAGGAGGGGGTAGGCAGGGCTTCACGAAGGGAAATAACGGCCAGCTCTCAGTTTTATTTTATTTTAATATACTTTTATTGATTTCAGAAAGGGAGAGACAGAAACATCAATGATGAGAGAGAATCATTGATTGGCTGCCTCCTGCATGCCCCCCACTGGAGCTCGAGCCTGCAACCTGGCATGTGCCCTTGACCAGAATCAAACCTGGGACCCTTCAGTCCGCAGGTCAACGCTCTATCCACTGAGCCAAGCGGCCCAGGACCAGCTCTCGGTTTTAGCAAGTTCACACTGGTGACGTGCAGACTGGACAGGAAGGGAAAACCCAAGGCTGGGGACCGGGGGAGGGAGGGGGGAGGGAGGCTGATCCAGGTCACAGTCGTGGGCACCAGGGGAGAGGCTGAATGAGGCCACGGCCAAGGGGACCAGATAAGCAGCTGCATCCGAGAGCAGGAAAGGGTAGCTGGCCAGGGCGTGGTGGGGAGGAGCAGTTGGGCCGTACCCAGTGGCCAGGCTGGACTCGTCCCACCACCAGCAAGGGGGCGAGATGGTGCAAGGGGGGAGATGTTGGGAGCCCTCACAGGACACGCTTTTTGAGAGCATTTATTGTAGAACCACTGAAGGGTCTGGCTTTGTACCTGGAAATACTGCCCCGCCCGCCCCCCCAAGCGAAAAGAAGTCTCAGGATAAGTGACAGGTGGGTGGGAACCTGCCAAAGGGGAAGGAAGGGGTCTGGATTCTCCCAGACCATGGCACTGGGGTTTGGACCAAGTTTAACCAGCTCTCCTAAGGATGGTGGGGGGCAGGGGCATCCAGCTAACCCCTGAGGAATGATCAAATCCTAGCTGCTGTACCCCGGCCGGTGCCAGGCATTTTACTTCCATAATCTCATTTAATTGTCGTTACTGCCCCATAACCGCCACCACAACCATAATAGTAATATTTATATATCACTTACTAGGTCCCAGGCACTCTTCTCAGCATTTTACACCTATTAGCTCTTCTGTTTTGTTTTGTTAATTCTCACTCAAGGATATTTTTCCATTGATTTTTTTAGAGAGAGTGGAAAGGAGAGGGAGAGACACAGAGAGAGAAACATTGATGTGAGAGAGACACATCGATTGGTTGTTTCCTGCACGCACCCTCCCCCCCCCCACCAGGGCTGGGGATTGAGCCTGCAACCGAGGTACATGCCCTTGATCAAACTCGAACTCGTGACCTTTAGTCTGAGGGCCGACGATCTATCCACTGAGCCAAACCAACTAGGGTGAGCTCATTTTTAAAAAATTTATTGGAAAGAGAGAGAGAGAGAGAGAGAGAGAGAAACATCGATGTAAGAGAAACATCCATCTGTTATCTCTTTCACGGGCCCCAACAGGGGATTAAACCCAAAACCTGGGTATGTGCCCTGACCGGAAATTGAACCCCCACCTTTTGGTGTATGGGACAATGCTCCAACCAACTGAGCCACAGTAGCCAGGACTATTAGCTCTTTTTTTTTTTTCTAATATATTTTTATTGATTTCAGAGAGGAAGGGTGAGGGACAGAGAGATAGAAACATCAATGATGAGAGAGAATCACTGATCGGCCGCCTCCTGCACCACACAGGTGATTGAGCCCGCAACCCGGGCATGTGCCCTGACCGGGAATCGAACAGTGACCTCCTGGTTCATAGGTCGACACTCAACCACTGAGCTATGCTGGCCAGGCTATTAGGTCATTTTTTATGTTCATCACACTTCTGCAAGTTATGCACTACTACCCCATTTTACAGAAGAGGAAACCGAGGCACGGAGAAGCTATATAACTTGCCCTAATTTGCAGAGCTAGTGCAAGGATACAGATGAAGAGCTGTCTGACCCCAGCCCTGAGCTCCTACTCCTTCTTCATCCTGCCCTCCCCACCGCCCCCAGTGAGGGAGGGGTGTCCAGGGTTAGAGCAGGGGCAGGGGTATAAACAGGGGCATTTGGGAGGAAGAGGAGGGTGGGATCTGCATCGTTAGTGCTTTCTGAGGGTGAGCCGCTATGGGGTGACATTGTCCCCTACCCACCCAGGGGCACTGCAGGTCCCTGGGGCTGAGAGGGGTGGGTGGTTGTGGAGCCCCTGGATGGGGTGGGGCTGGGGAGACTGGAGCTCTGGACCTGAGTAAAGGGAGGTGGAGTGAAATCTGACTCAGTGGTGACAAGGAAGTGACAAAGCCCAAACCCCACAGGGCTCCCCAGCCTCGTGGCCTGAGGAGGAGAGGGAGCCAGAGAAGAATGATGGCTCCCAGAGAACCACCCCCACATCACGCCCTGCTGGTATCCCCTCCCTTGAGTCTGGTCTGTGACCCATCTGTCCCCTCCCTGTGCCCCGGTCTGGACTAATGTGATGAAAGCGACGCCACAGCACTTCCACGCCAAGTCATCAGAAGCTTGTAATCCCAGCGGGGTCTCTTGAAACTCTCTTCCTCTGGGAGGTCAACCACCAAGGAAGAAGTCACTGCAGACTCCCCGGGGCCTGCCGTGCAGGGAGGAAGCCAAGCCAGCCTCGTGCAGAGGCCACTGGGGGCGAGTCCAGGGTCCCTGTCATGTCATCCCAGCTGAGTGAAGAAGCCACTTTGGACATTCAACCCAGCTGAGCCTTCAGATGGCTCCAGCCCAGCCACCGTGCAAGCCTCTGCAAAACAGACGCCCAGAAAACTGCCGGTTTGAGCGCAGCCACGGGGCCGTGCGTGATAGAAGACAGTTGATCCGAGCGTTAAGGCTGTGGTCGTTGGCTACACAGCGACAGGTAGTTGACAGGGCTGGTGATTTAATACCTACACGCCCTCGGTGGTAAACATTATGGTCCCCATTTCACAGATGGGCCATAACCTGGCCAGAGTAGCTCAGTGGGTTGGAGTGTCATCTGTGCACTGAAGGGCTGCCAGTTCCATCCCCAATTAGGGCACATGCCTGGGTTTCGGGTTCCATCCCCGGTCAGTAACCAATTAATGTTTCATTCGCACATTGATGTTTCTCCCTCTCTCCCCGCCCCCACCCACTTCCTCTCTCTAAGCATGTCCTTGGGTGAGGATTACAAACAAAGCAAAAACCAGATGGGAAACAAGCCCAGAGAGGGCTGTAACTCGGCGAGGTGCACGCAGCCCGAGGCGGCGGCTGGGTCTGAACTCAGGCGGGTTTGTCTGCTGTCCCAGCCTACGCTCTTTCCGTAGGACATGCCAGGCAGCCACGCCATGTGGTTTTGGCCAAATTCCCTGTGTGACAGGTGACTGGGGCTTTCCCCAGGTGGCTCACCTGGGCACCTGCTGGAACCCAGCTTTTTTTCGAGACATGCTTCACAGGCAGCTGCACAAACGCACAGCGCGGTACGTTTTTGATGCGTACACACCCGTGTGACCACCACCCGATCACGGACGGAATATTTCTCACTCGGGAAGTCCTTTGTGCCCACCGCTAGTCAGTATGAGCCCCCCACCCAGCCCAGAGGCCCGTGACCATCACCATAGTGAGAGTTTTCCTGTCCTTGACCGTCACACACGTGGGATTGGACAGCCGGCGCCCTTTGTGGCTGGCTTCTCTCTCAGCATTGTGTCTGAAGATTCATCGTGATGTTGTGCGTAGCAGGAATTCTTTTCCCATTGCCATATAGCATGTCTAATGTATGAATATAACATTTATTTATTCATTCTGTTGATGGACATACATATTGTGCTCAGATGGGCTGCTATGAATATTATTGTCCTAGTCCTTCTGTGGCCCTGCGCACATTGCTCTGGGTGTATATGCACGAGTGGAAATCTAGGTCATCGGGGAGATGTGTGTTTCTAAGAATCTGCCAAACTCTTGCCCACAGTGGTGGCACAAAGGGCACTGCCACCAGCGACTCGCGAGAACCCAGGTCCCACATCCTCGCAGACACTTGAGATTGTCAGGCCTCTTAGTTTGAGCTATTCTCGGAGGTGGAGAGTGACATCTCATGTTGGCCTGACTTTAGCTTGCCCAGGTGGCCCTGAGGGTGGTGCCTCAGCCCAGGTGCACGCTGGGAAACCCAGTTGGCTGAGGGAGTCATGGGGGCCGAGGATGGAATTGAGGGGTGTCCAGGGCTAGTGGGAGGTAAAAGCACAGGGAGGGTGGGTGGGGATCTGGACTCAACTCTCTGGATACTGAGCTGCCGTGCAGACACTCCATCTCTGAGTGGCTCTGGGATGCGCCTTATCTCATGAGACAGGAAGTTCAGAGGCAGGGGGACCGATGGCTCAGGGATCCTGATTCTTTCTGCTCAGCCACTATTGACCGTTGATGAGGCAAGATGGTGGCAATGTCAGGACTTCCCCCAACACTGTCCAAAGGCCAGGAGGGAAGTCTCCCTCCTTATGAACCCCCAACCCCGTTTTTAAATCTTTACCCGAGGATGTTTAGTTTCATTTTTTTTAAATATATTTTATTGATTTTTTACAGAGAGGAAGGGAGATAGTTAGAAACATCGATGAGCCGAAACCGGTTTGGCTCAGTGGATAGAGCGTCGGCTTGCGGACTGAAAGGTCCCAGGTTCGATTCCGGTCAAGGGCATGTACCTGGACTGCGGGCACATCCCCAGTAGGGATGTGCAGGAGGCAGCTGATCGATGTTTCTCTCTCATCGATGTTTCTAACTCTCTCTCTCCCTTTCTCTCTGTAAAAAAATCAATAAAATATATTAAAAAAAAAAAAAAAAAGAAACATCGATGAGAGAGAAACATCTATCAGCTGCCTCCTGCACATCTCCTACTGGGGATGTGCCCACAACCCAGGTACATGCCCTTGACCGGAATCGAACCTGGGACCTTTCAGTCCGCAGGCCGATGCTCTATCCACTGAGCCAAACCGGTTTCGGCTAGTTTCGTTTTTTAATTTTTATTATTTGGTAATCTTCACCCCAGGATATTTTTCCATTGATCTTTTAGGTAGAGTGGGAGAGGGAAAGACACAAACATCCACGTGAGAGAAACACACCGATTGGTTGCCTCCTGCACGCACCCTGACCAGGGCCGGGGCCGGGGAGGAGCCTGCAACCAAGGTCCGTGCCCTTGAGTGGAACTGAACCTGGGATGCTCTATCCACTGAGCAAACTGGCTAAAGTAGGATATGCGTTTTTATTGATTTTAGAGAAAGAAGAAGGGAGAAGAGAAACATTGATTGGTTGCCTCCTGTTCGTGCCCTGACCAGGGGTCAAATGCATAACCTGGGCATGAGTCCTGACGGGGAATCGAACCTGAGATCCTTCAGTGCACAGATGACGCTCCAACCGAGCCACACCAGACACGGCTTTGGGACCCTTTTTAAGATCAAGAAAGACCTCCCAGACGACCCCTCTGGCCCTCCACCTCCAACCAATACTTCCTGCACCTCAGTGGCTGGAACGGCATCCCGTGCCCAATCCTAACCCATTGCTGGCAAGGGAACAGGCCCACTTCCCCAACCCTGTCAGGATGCTCCCTGCGGGTCTCTCCTGAACACCAGGTCCCCACAGCCTGCTAGGACCCAACTTGATGTGGCTGCAGTGGGGCCAGGCCAGTTCTTGTTCATCTCTATGCACCTGTGCCTGGTCCGAGGTGCCCGAGGATTGATGGGAACAGCCGTGAGGGTGAAGCTGGCTCAAGTTGTCCTTATGTCTTCATCATCTTAGCCACAGCCCTGCTAATTGGACAGCTGGCCTGGCCTGGGGCAGCTCAGGGGGGCCTGTTCCAACCCACATGTGACCAAGATCAGCACATCCAGTCAGCCGTGACGAGGCCTCCCACATCCACTGCCCCCACCCAACCCTGTCCAGGGCTGAGCATGACCTTTGGGCACAGCCTCAGGGACTGGGACTAAAAGGCGCCCATATGATGGAGGCTCAGAGAGGGAATGTGACTTGCCAGGTGAGTCAGGGGCAGCCTCAGGTCCAGCTGGGCCCAGCGCCCACCCCAGGGTGTCTCAGAGGTGCATGAACCACTGGGACTGTAATGTAGTGCACACACTGAGTCCGTAGGTCGGTGGGACCTGGACTTGGTGTTTCTAACCAGCTCCCTGGTGGGGGTGCTGGTGCTGGTCTGTAACCCACGCAGAGCTGCAGAGCATCGCCTGGAGGAGCTAGATCCTCAGCTCCGCCCTCAGAAGCCCACGGGCCACCTGCAGGAAGGGTGCAGTGCTGGGGGCAGAGGGGGGGAAACCCCACCTCCATCACCGCCCTGCCCCAGCCATCCAGGACACCAGAGCTGCAGGAACACTTTATTAAGTTAAGGCGATGGAGCAGGAGGAAAACGCCTTCAGAGCAGCTCCACCGGTTCCACGCCCAGCACCCCGAGGGGGAGGTGGGGCCATGGAGACAGAGGCGGGCTCCCTCCGTCCCTCTGTTCAGAGTCCCAGGGTGCAGGACCCTCCAGGGCAGGAAGTAATTAGCGGGAGGTAGGGTGGGAGGAGGGTGGCTGGCTCCTTGCCTCTCCCACCAGAATCAATTCTGCCAGGGCCGCTGCCAGACCCCGGGGCAGGGCCACGGCCCCAGGAGCCCAAGCGGGAGGCTGGAGACAGGGGAGCCAGTGCTGGAGGCACACAGCCACCAGGTATTGCTTTTTAAAAAGTACGTGTTTTGGGGAAAAAAAAAAAAAAAGGAAAAAGTCTATATATAAAAATCTCTTCACATATAAAATCCTGAAGAAGGTGCAAAGTAAGAAGACCCAGTGCGAGGGGCACGCTCAGATACGCAGAGTGTGTGTGCGTGCGCCTGTGCATGTGTGTGGTGTACATGTGTGCACCTGAGTGTGTGTGCCTGTGTGTGCATGCCTTGTGGTGCCTGTGTGTCTGTGTGTGTGCCTGTGTGTGCATGCCTGTGGTGCCTGTGTGTGTGTCTATGCAGTGCCTATGTGTATGCCCATGTGTGTGTGCCTATGCAGTGTGTGTGTGCCTGTGCGGTGTGTGTGCCTGTGAGGTGTGTGTGTGTGCCTGTGCAGTGTAAGTGTACCTGTGCGGTGTGTATGCCTGTGAGGTGTGTGTGTGTGCCTGTGCAGTGTAAGTGTACCTGTGTGGTGTGTGTGCCTGTGCAGTGTGTGTGTGTGCCTGTGTGTGATAGTTGTGAGTGCACGTGTAGCCCACAGAGGGTGGGGAGAAAGCTTGGCTTCTGACTTCCATCCAGCAGGGAAGGAGGGCAACTGGTCCCCTTGGGCTGGGAGTCTGCAGCTGGGCCGAACCACAGGACCTGGAAGACCAGAGGGGCTGGTGAGGCCTGGGGAAGCCCCAGCCTTGGTCCTGGGCCCCAGCGTAGCTTAGGCTACGCAAGGGTGGCCAGCAGGTCCTCCCAACACCTCTGGGCCCCAAAGGCTGGGCCAGATCTGCTCCTCCAGGCTTCTCCCCACACAGCGGCCACAGGGCGGCCTCTCCTGAGTGCTCAGACGTCCACAGGACTTGTCAGCAAGAGGGAGCTGCCCCCCGCCGGGATGTCTGGGTGCGGAGCTCGGTGGAAGGAAGACTATTAGTGCCGTGTGCCTGCTGCCAGGTCTGAGGCGGGCCGGCACCGCATTTGCCACCCACGCCGAGGCGTGGACTGACCAGGCTGTGGTTAAGAAGCGCCACTGTCCCCATTTACAGAAAGGGAAGCAGAGGCCAGGGAAAGGACGTGCCCTGGCAGGTGGCACAGCGCTGAGTGCGCCCCCAGGCCGGCTCACCTCTACTCGGCCACGCTGTTGCGCGGCGCCTCCTTCTCCTGCAGGGCGGCCATGGCGAGGCGCAGGTGCTCCTTTAGCTGCTCGATCTCCCGCTCCGACCGCGTCTTGATGTGGTTCAGCTCCACGTACACGTCCTGGTACTTTCCTGAGGTGAAGCGCTTGTCCTGGGGGCGGGCAGGGGCGATAAGGGCACAGAGCCCTCCCTCCCTGGCCCTGCCCGCTCAGCACATGCCCACGTGCTCCCCACTGGCCAGCACCAGCAGCCGGGCCTCTCCCGCCAGGAGGCCCCTTGGTGGCCCAGCCCTGGACAAGCCCCTCCCAGCACCACCGGTTTCAGCACCATCTGCAACCTGCTCAACGTGAGAGCGGAGGCTCAGGCAGGTGAAGCTTTTGCCCAAGACCACACTGCAGCCGGTGGCTGGGAGGAGAACCAGGTCAGCGTGGCCCAACACTTGGGCCCGTTCCATGAGTCTGACTCACACACTCCCAGAGCCACGGACACACAGAGGATGTCAAACACACAGGGACATGGCACCAGGCAAGCCACACACTCACAGACCCGGTCCTGAATCCCAGCCCCCCCGGCACCGCCACCCTCACCCCCCGCTGGCAACATGGCTTGTTCCCTGAAATGCAGGCTCTGCACAGGCAGGGATGTTGGCCTTTTGGTTCACAGATGTCTCCTCAGCACCTAGCACCATGCCTGGCACAGAGCAGGTGCTCAGTAAATATTTGCTGAATAAAAAAGAGCAAGCGTGGCCTTGAGCAAGTCAGCCTTTCTTAGCCTCAGTTTCTTTGTAAATGAGGATGACACCTCAGGGGAGAGGCACGAGGAGGGCCTGGCACAGAGCAGGGGCTCAGAATGGGGCATCCACCTGGATCCCGAGGTCCCCCACCCGCCGACACCCTGCTTCAGCCAGGACCTACCTTCTGCATCATCTGGAGCTCGTCCCGGAGGCACTGCACCTCCTTCTTCAGGTACTGAAGTTCGTTCTCCTTCACTCGCAGCAGCACCTGGGGTCACAGGTGCACGCTAACGCAGGGCCAGAGGCCAGAGCTGCCCAGCCCAGGGCACACCGCAGCCGGCCTTCTCCTTGCCTCAGGCCCCTAGAATGCAGCTCCCAGCCTGCACTGAGACCCACGACACCCAGGGGCACACTCCCCCAGGAAGTCCTCTCTCACCCACCCGCACCGTAGCACCAGGCCCTCAACTTGAGGCGAAGAAAAAGGGAGCCATAGTATGGCCCTACTCTGACCCAGAGAAGCTGGGACTCTCTGCGGACGACATCATTAACCCTCCCCAAACCCCGAGGGGCAGGTGTTGCTGTCCTGACTTAGCTAAGGAGGAGCCGGTTTCAGCCAGACTGGGGAGACTTAAAAGCTTAGGCTCTGGAACCAGACGGCTGGGTTGAAATCCCAGCTCCCATACCAACTATCCGTGTGCTCTTGGGCAAGGTACTTGGCCGTCTTGTGTCTGTTTTCTTACCTGTAAGACGGGGACAGTAACAGCATGTGCCCCATAGGACTGTGAGGGAGACTCGGTGACTTAAGAACCTTGGCTTACAGAAGTCCCAGGCACAGAGTAAACCGTATATAAATGTTTGTGAAATAAAGTACCAGGGTGATCCTGGGATCATGCCCACATTTTCTCACTGCAACTTCTCCCAGTAAGAAAGGTGTGCGAGCCCCATTTTACAGATGAGCTACTGGGACTTAGAAAGGCGAGGCACTGGTCCTGACCACACAGCAGATGGGTGGGAGGGCTGGACTCTGGCTGCAGGAGTGCAGCGCACCCAGCGGGTCCTTCCCAGCTGTGCTGGCGTCTCCTTAATGGGCCCAGCCCCTCAGGTGCCCTCCCAGGCCTAGGCCCCGAGGACCAGCCAGGCGTGCCGGTGGGCACTTACCTCCAGCTCACAGGAGCTGCGCTCATTGCGCCCACAGCCGCTGCCAGTGCCCTGTGAGGCAATGAAGCCGCGCAGCCGGTCAATCTCCTCAGACAGGCGGGCATGCAGCTCCTGGGGGCGTGGGGAGGGGGGCATGGTCAGCGCAGGGCTGCTGGGCGCCCGTCCCCACCCACTGGGGCCAGGCCCACCTGGTTGTGGCGCAGCAGCTCCTGGCCCTCCTGCTGGCAGCAGCGCAGCGTGTGCTCGCGCTCCTCGGCCTGCTGCGTCAGGGTGCCGATCTCCAGGCACTTCTGTGAGTACTGCTCCGACAGCACCTGCAGCTCCCGCTTCAGCGCCTCCATGTCTGACCTGCCCGGGGCGGAGCGGGGGAACAGTGATGGATGTGGGCTCGCGTGCCCTCTGCCAAGTTGCGTCGGGTCATGGCAAACGCAACGCAGCTCCTGATTCCCACCCTAGTGTTGCTTTGAGCCCAACTGTGGGGCTTTGAACGGTGACAGGCTCCCGCGGCTACAGATGCCTCCTCTGTGAGGGGCGGGTGGGAGGAGCCCATCGCTACAGCCTCTGCAGCCTCCAGAACTGTGCTCGGTGGCAGGACAGGGACTGGCCGAGGCTGACACTGCAGCCCAGCTCTGGGGGACACTAACGAGGGGACAGGAGTTGGAGGCCGAGACCAGCCTGACAAGAAGGGGCCAGAAGAACGGTGGCCTGAAGAATTGTCTACGTGGATGGCATGGAGGCCTGACTAAGGCCCTGCTGCTTCTGTGCAGGTGCCACAATGACAGTGGGGGTCTCAGTTGGGGGCAAACTGACGGATCCTTTGCCCAGGGGCGTCAGCACAGGTCCCTGACTCATGACCGCCAGGGTATGCAGCTGGTCCCCCCCCCCCCCGGCTCAGAAGGAGGCCCAGCCCACAGACCCCAGGACCCCAGCGCCATCTCACTGGTGCTGCTTCCGGAGGCCGTCCGGGCCCTGCGGGAGGCTCCGTGTCTTGCTCAGCTCCCGGCTCAGCTCCTCCTGGTAGGCCTTCTTCATGGCTTCGATGGCTAGAAACAGAGCAGAAGCGAGGGGGAGGGTGGGGAGGGGTCAGCAGCACCAACCTCCCCTCCTCTGAGACGCCACACGTGCTGTGGAGACAGGAGCAGGCAGTGGCATGCAAAGAGCCCGGGACCAGGCTGTGTCGTGAACTGAGTGGCTCTGGTTAAGTTGCTTGACCTCCCTGAGCCTGTCTGGCAAGAGAGGGTCACAATCCCTGCCTGATGGACCCTGCTGGGGAGACACCCAGCGTCTGAGCACCGGTACCTTCTGTTAGCGATGGCTGGGTAGAGCCCACAGTCCACTGTCCCTGCACAGCCTGGAGGGTCCTTTAACAAGACCCATCTGTGCGGCCCAGCTTAGTGGTCAAGAGTACAGGCTCAACAGTCGATACAAATCGAGGAGACTTTGCTCAGGGGACTTCACCCCTCTGGGCCTCAGGTCCTCATCTGGAAAGTGGGGTTAACAGCGCACCTTCTCTCATGAGTCCCTGGGAGACGTGTGAGGAGCATTTCGAACAATGCACAGCACAGACATTAGCTTCTGGTTGATTTTTCAGACTGCAAGCTCCCAAGGACTGAGTCTCTTTTCACACTTACACAGGGTTGCTGTGAGGATTAAACAATCCTCAACCATATCTTATCCGTAATTCCAAAATCCAAAAGCTCTGAACACTGGAAGTTTTTCATAACTCTTTTGGTGACAATCCCCGGCCTAAATGGACATGAGGCTATTTGAGGTCCCGCTTAAGGGTGACCCTGAGAAATGTCACTGCAAATAACTTGGTGCTAGATTTCAGGGTGAAGCCCAGATCCTGCTGAGACACCTCATATATGCAGCCGGTTATCTTCCTAAAAGCAGAACACATGGCCCCAGGGTTTGCGATGTGGGGCCATGGGCTTGAGTGTGTCAAGCACTTAGCAGGTGTAAGTTCTAGATCATGTGATCTCTTTCATCATTTCCATTATTCTAAAACGCTCCGGAGGTGCATGCGCTGTGCCAGGCACACAGAGCAGAGGGTCGGTTCAGAGCATGGCTTTGCAGTCAGTGTGCTCTGAGCTCCAACTCCAGGTCTGCCACCGATAAGCTGTGCCATTTGGACAGATCACTAACCTCTGAGCCAGTGTCCTCATCTGTGAAATGGGTCACTCTCTTGGGCACTGCAAGGCCTAGGACTGCTCACACCCCTCCCTGCTCTCCCGGGGTCCGGCCTGTGTGCCCAGTAAGGTGGCCCCGCTGTGAAAACTGGGTCTGTGGCTAAGCAGTCTCTCCCCCAGGATCACACTGAACCTTCCGGTGGCTACAGGCCCCGAGGGAGCACTCACAGCCAATGGGGGGAGGGCGGGTCTTTTCATTGCCTCACTTTCCTCTTTTTAAGTAGGTTCACAGGCCAATTCTGGGGGCTTCCAACTCCTCTTGATCCCTTAACCCTAAGTCTAGCACCAGGGACCCCAGCTTCTTATGTAAGAGCCTCCCAAATCCAGCGAGGAGGAGCCTCAGCTTAGAGGTTTGCGAGGCCGAGCCCGCTGTGCCACTCCTTCCCGGGGTCCTCACCTGAGGCCGTGGCGGCTGTCTCCTCGGCCAGGAGCCACTCCTTCTCCTGCTGCAGCCTCTGCAGCTCCCGCTCGTGGTGCCGCTGCAGCTCTTCCATCACCTGCTGGTGGGAGGACTCCATCTCGGCCAGGCTGCGCTCCCAGGCCTCCTGCAGGCAGGGCCAGGGGTCACGGGCTGCTCCCCTTGCCTGGGAGCGGTCCTTCTCCAGCCTGAGGTAGGCAGGCCTACCCTGGTCCAGGCTTCCCCTGGACCCCAGCACCACCAGCCTGTACCCGCCACCGCCCCTCTCCTCCAGCTACACACCTCATCCTGTCATTCTTCTGTTTCAAACCCTTCTCAGGCCCCCATCCTGCAGGGTCAAATCCCTGTTCCATGTCTGACCCCTGCAGCCTCATCCCTGGCCCTTACCCCACCAAGAAACCCCCCTAGGCCGAAACCGGTTTGGCTCAGTGGATAGAGCGTCGGCTTGCGGACTGAAAGGTCCCAGGTTCGATTCCGGTCAAGGGCATGTACCTGGGTTGTGGGCACATCCCCAGTAGGATATGTGCAGGAGGCAGCCGATCGATGTTTCTCTCTCATCGATGTTTCTAACTCTCTATCTCTCTCCCTTCCTCTCTGTAAAAAATCAATAAAATATATTAAAAAACAAACAAACAAACAAAAAAAACCCCCTAGTTATAAAAAACAATTCAGTGTGTTCACACCCAAGCTTTAGCTCATGCTCTTTCCACTGCCTGAAACATTCTTTTACATCTTTCTTTCCCTGGGTAACTCACTTCACCTGCAGCTTAAATACCCTCCTAGCTCTGTCTCTGGACAAGCTCTCCGCTGCCGCCAAAGGCCTTGTTTCCGCCATATATAAGTCCCCCGAGGACACGGGGCCCAGGACAGGGCCTGACGTGTGGCAGATGCTGGGGAAAGGAGCTGAAATTGATGACATCACAGAACAGGGCCTTGTGGATCAGACTGGCCAGTATTTTTTTTTAAATATATTTTTTTATATTATTTCAGAGAGGAAGGGAGAGGGAGAGATAGAAGCATCAACGATGAGAGAAAAATCATTGATCAGCTGCCTCCTGCATGCCCCATACTGGGGATCAAGCTCACAACCCGGGCATGTGCACTTGACCAGAATCAAACCTGGGACCCTTCAGTCTGCAGGCTGACACTATTCACTGAGCCAAACCAGCTAGGACAGACTGGCCAGTATTTAAAAGCCTGGTAATACCCACTGCTGGGAGAGTCGCTGTGATGGGGTTCGCGGAGGGCAGTTTGATAGCACCGATGCATTTTTAATGACCCTATCCCTTCACCTAGTGCAGCGGTTCTCAACCTGTGGGTCGCGACCCCTTTGGCGGTCGGACGACCCTTTCCCAGGGGTCGCCTAAGACCATCCTGCATATCAGATATTTACATTACGGTTCATAACAGTAGCAATATTACAGTTATGAAGTAGCAACAAAAATAATGTTGTGGTCGGGTCACAACATGAGGAACTGTATTTAAAGGGCCAGGAGGTTGAGAACCAACGACCTAGCGGGTCCACTTGCAAGAATGACCCCAGAGAAAGTCACACGTGTACAAAGACTGGCAACAGACAAGAACTGGGAACAATCTAAACAAACGACCCTTAAATAAGTCATGAGATCGAGCCTTACAAAGGACCCAGGCAGCTGGTAAAAGGCAGAGCCGCGCACATGGACAGCCGGGGGAAGGAGTGTGGAAAGTCAGGCGATAAAAGCTGGTTTCTGGCAATGTACATGGGTGATCCCACTCACGGAAACAAAGCCCATGGAGCCGGCCATCCGGATACATGTATGGAAAATCACAGGAAAGGTAAGTAAGGACGCTAGAAGGCAGAGGACTGGCCCCCAAAGATGTCCGCGTCCCGCTCCGGAACCTGTGAGTATCACCTTATACTGCGGCGGAGGGGACCTGAGCTTGCTAGATGCCCTTAAACAAGGAGACTCTCTCTCCTAGATTACGGACTGGCCAGGAAGCCACGAGGATCGGGGTCCGTAGATGCAGAACAGGCAGGAGAGCAGGGCTGGGGGAAGGTGAGGGGGTGGTGGTGGAGGAGTGGCTGCGGAAGGAGGTAGAGTGACGTGAAGTGAGGACTTGACTCCTTGCTCTCTTTAAAGAGGAAGGAATAGCCGCGAGCCACGGAAGGAGGGCAGCCACCAGATGCTGGAAAAGGCGAGAAGCCGAGCGCACCCAGAGCTCACAGGAGGCGCAGTTCTGCGGGTGCCTGGATTTAGCCTGGCGAGACCCATGCTCGACTTCCACCCTCCAAACTGTGAGGTGATACAGGAAACAACACAGATGTGCTCTGATGGCACTCGAGGCGACCCCTGCGGGGCGCGGGGAAGCAGGCAGGGGGAGTTCATGTGTTTATTTCTAACCTTTTAATTTGAATTATTTATGAAAATGTAAACCTATTTCTTATATAATTAAAAAAAATATTTAAGGCCCTGGCTGGGTGGCTGAGCCAGTTGGAGCATCGTTCTGTACATCAAAAAGGTTGCAGGTTCAATTCCAGGTCAGGGCGTGTACAGCAGACAACTGATCGGTCGGTTTCTCTTTCACATCCATGTTTTTCTGTCTCTCTCTCCCTGTAAAGTCAATTTAAAAAACCATAGCCCTGGGTGAGAATAAGAAAATTAAGATAATTGAAAAGGGAAGGTGAAGAGCTAGGGAAGAACCAAGGCCCAGAGGCCAGGTAAGAGGTGGCATTCTCACCTGGCTGGTGTGGCTCAGTGGATTGATCACTGTCCCATGCACCAAGAGGCCAAGGGTTCGATTCCCCCTCAGGGAACATGCCAGAGTTACGGACTTGATCTCCGGTAGGGGGCATGCAGGAGGCAGCTGATCGATGTTTCTATCTCTCCCTCTCCCTTCCTCTCTCTAAAAATCACACAAAAGAACTGTATTCTCCTTCATGGTACAGGGCATCTCACAGTGGTGGGGGCGACCCCACCTCTCCAGCAGCCACAGCCACACCTTGGAGGCCACTTTGGGGGAAAGGTGTTCAGGCAGTGAGCAAGGGTACCTGTCTCCCTGGGACTCTGCGCATGCCCTCTGTAGATCCCTCTAGTTAGGACAACAGAACCTGCTTTGGAGTCCTAATCCTGGCTGTACTGTGGAATGACCTTAAGCCTCTTCCCTCTCTGAGCCTCAGTCTCCTTATCTGTAAAACAGGCCTCATAAGACCAACTCCTGAGTGTCCCTAAGGCAGGGGTGGGCAACCCCTGGCACGCATGCCAAGCATGGCACGCCAGTAACTTTTGCTGGCACGTGAAACCCTCTCTTATAATCTTCCATTTACAATTTTTTTCTTAATATCGACTTTTTTATTTTTCAGATAAATTCAGTGTAGGTGCATCTTAGATAAATAATTTTTCATAACAAGTTATCTTAAAGACCATAGACATGGATTGACGAGAGAGGGGAAGAGCAATTTCTATGCCTCTGCCTTAACTCTCCCTGCCTTCCTAGATCCGACCAGTGTTTTGGTTTCATCCACATACGCTTGTGAATCTTTGTTCTCAGTGATGAATTTTGTGAAGTCTCGTAATAGGAGTAGCCTGATGGATGAAAGTAGTAGCTCGTGCATATCTCTGAAGGTCACGAAATATAAACCTGATGTAAAATCTCTGTCATCAGTGATGCAGCAGCAAAAGTCCCACTGATAACATCAAACGGAGCCATAAAGTTTTCTGTTGGACTGTCAGTGTACATGTATACATTAAAAAGTAAATGTATTTTTCATCATCATATACCAGTGATGGCGAACCTATGACATCCGTGTCAGAGGTGACACGCAAACTCATTTTTTTGGTTGATTTTTCTTTGTTAAATGGCATTTAAATATATAAAATAAATATCAAAAATATAAGTCTTTGTTTTACTATGGTTGCAAATATCAAAAAATTTCTATATGTGACACGGCACCAGAGTTAAGTTAGGGTTTTTCAAAATGCTGACACGCTGAGCTCAAAAGGTTTGCCATCACTGTCATATACTGTGTTTTTGTCGCTTGAATGAATTTTATTATTTCTTCAAGGTTCTTCACATATGTACACCTTAAGAGATATCAAGTTAAATGTAACATGTTCTCAAAAAATTAGGGTTGGCATGCAGAAGAATTTTGAGTCAGAGATTTTGCTGGTTTTGGCACGCACTCACAAAAAGGTTGCCCACCCCTGCCCTAAGGTAAGCTAGCACCCACCTAGAGACCACCCACCTGCAGAGATCAGAAAAATAGGGGGTGGGGATCTGTTCTTAAAGGGCCAGATCAGGCAGGCAGAGCCAGAAGCTGATAGGGGGTCAGGAGGTGGAACCAGCCCATGATGAGGGGCTCCTACAGGTCAGGTGCTGCTCTCCGACCTACCTTCCTGTGGGCCCAAGGTGTCAGCTGCCACCTCTGACGTGGATCAAAGTGGACAAAGAAATGCCCATGATCCCCACTGCACGAGGATGGAAGGGTCCCCTTTGCTAGAGGCACTACAGCCTGTGAAGTCCCAGACCCCCCAGCTGCTGTCCTGTGGTGGCAAGCCGCCCCACCAGCTAAAAGAGGGGCACCCACTCGGCCTGAGATACCAGGTTGGGGGATCCCTCCCCAGCTGTCACCTCTCCAGGGTCCACTGAATCTCCAGCCGCTTCCTCCAGTGCCTGGGGGACACAGGTGGCTCAGCTCCTCTTCACTGGTGCCCTCCGCGTCCTGAGCCACTCCTCCACTCCCGTCTTCTGCCCCCCGTTTCCCCTTTATTCCCTTCTCAGCGCCCCTCAGTTCTGCCTGCTCACCTACCATCCCAAACTCACAAGACAAAGTGTGACAGCCCAGGAGGCCTGGACTGCAACACTAGTCTGACTCCAGGTCAAAGTTCTAGCCTCCTCTCTGGGTCTCAGTTTCCCTATCTGTATGCTGACACGTCAGAGAAGTGCTTTTCAAATTTAATTTTAGCAACAGAACCCTTTTTGCAAAGGAAATCTAATTCAGGTTCTAATAGTAAAATAGACAAAGGTGGAGCTGCTCTGATTCCCCGTGGATGTGGATGGACCCATCCAGAAAAGCAGTCCCTGGGAGACCACAGCTCCAGAGGGCAGCTTGTGGGGGGTCTCTGAGGTGTTGGGCCCCACCCGGCCCCACCCACCCTTACCTCTTGCCTCAAGGGAGCCTTTGACAACACTGGTCCCTACCCTCTCCTCCTTCCACATATCAGGTGACCCCCAAGCTAGCCCTTCATGTCAAGCCCCAACTCCCCAGGCCCCAGATGGGCCCCCAGGCCTTGACAGCAACCCCAGCCTTAGGGCCCCTTGGGGGCTCCCCTCTGCCTTCCTTGGGCCCAGTCACCCAGTCCTAAACTCTCCCCCCTCTATACCCTCCTACATCCCGCTCACCCTGTCATCATCCTAGCTCCTGCCATGGCCTTGGCCCCTCCCAAGACCCTTCCACTCCAACACCACCTTCCCGGCATCACCCCAAACCTCCTCAGTGTGTGGGACAAGATCCAAACTCCTGGCTTGGCAGCGGAGGTCTCCAGGATAGGCACCCACCAGCCTTCCACCACAGCCCATGCCCCCACCCCCAGGAAGGCTTCCCAAGAGCCCGCACAGCAACCTCCCGCCTGAACTTCTGGAAGGTCCCTCTGCCCAGAGCCTGGGTTCCCAGCATTCTTTGCTGCTTCAGGCAATGATGTGCTGATTAGAGGCAGCCGATTATCAAACTTTTAGGAATTTTGTGACACAGTTAAGCAGGCCATTATTAAAAATTATGTAAGCTTATAGTTAATTACATTAAAAACAAAGCTGATACGCCAAACATCTCTTCGTAACGATTTCACTGCATTTTATTGTTGTCTATGCCCCCGAGGTTACCTCTCTTCTGTGTCTGTGTGGTGGAAATGCTCTATAATGGGTGTGCACATGTCTTCCCAACTCCGTGTGCAGGTCCTCAGCCACAGTGGGAGTATTTACACCATGGACATTGGTAAACGTTACAAATCAGGACTCGGTTTATTTTTTGATAGTCTAGACCAGCCATGGGCAAACTACGGCCCACGGGCCGTATCCGGCCCGTTTGAAATGAATAAAACTAAAAAAAAAAAAAAGACCGTACCCTTTTATGTAATGATGTTTACTTTGAATTTATATTAGTTCACACAAACACTCCATCCATGCTTTTGTTCCGGCCCTCCGGTCCAGTTTAAGAACCCATTGTGGCCCTCGAGTCAAATAGTTTCCCCACCCCTGGTCTAGACCTAAGCAAGTGATGAGAAAATGCTAGTAATGCAGATTAAATTTAAAAGTGTGCCATACCTATGACCACTACATTATAAGTAGAACAAAAACCTGAGGGAATACTCTTAAGAAAATATTCTCAATAGAGAACTATTATCCAATTCAACCAAAAGATTGCTCATGACATTGATCAAGAAAAGTTTCAATATGTTTCTCGTCTTACTCATCCACATAAATAAAAATGTCAACCAACATTCATGTTAGAATGACACTCATTTGTCAGTTACCTCTGGATACAAGCATTCGGAAAAACCAATGGAAGAATTATGAGAAAAATCAATTAGCTATATAGAAGTTACAATAAAAAGTATTATGTATTTTTTATTTGTAAGTTATATACTAAACGTCCTTTGTATCAGTAATATATCTATATCTATGTCTATGTGTATATCTATATCTATATATACTAGAGGCCCGGTGCACAATATTCATGCCCTGGGTGGGAGTGGGGAGGGGTCCCTGAGCCCGGCCTCTGGGGAGCGGCCTAAGCCAGCAGTCAAACATCCCCCAAGGGGTCCTTAGTGCTGAGCCTGTGCAGAGCGGCTCCCGTCACCACTTCTGCGCTCGCCAACTGTGAGCCCAGCTGCTGGCTGAGTGGCGCTCCCCCTGTGGGAGTGCACTGACCACCAGGGAGCAGCTCCTGCGTTGAGCGTCTGCCCCCTGGTGGTCAGTGCGCGTCATGGTGACCAGTCGTTTCACTGTTTGGTCGATTTGCATATTAGCCTTTTATTATATAGGAGATACCATATATAAGTGTGCAAGTGTGTACACATAGGTGTATTTTTTCTGGAGAGCTAGTTATCCCCAGACATGGCCAAATGTCCCCAGAGGAACAGAATCAGCCTCACGTTCCCCTAGGGGCCATTGGGGGCTCCCAAGTCCCAAAGACCATCTTATGAGGGCCTCAGCCTAGCAGGCATGGGCAGGATTTCCCTGTTTAGGGAGCACCTCCCAGGGGCCTGACCATTGGAGCGCCCACTCCCCATTGGCTCCCCATGTCCCCAGGGTGGTGTGAAGAAAGTGGTCCAAGTGCAGAGTGTCATCTGAGGGCTATCAGCCGGACCTGAGCTTAAACCCCTCTGACAGCTGCAGGCCAGCTGACCTTGGGCAAGTCACATAACCTCTCACAGCTCAGTGGCCTTGTCTGTAAACCGGCACAATGCTCATGTCCACCCGCTGGAGAAATTGAGACAGTGCATGGCAAATGCCTCCCATGGTTCTGGTACACAGGAAGGGCTTCCAAAATATTAGCTCTTTTCTGAAAACATGGCAACCAGATACTTGCCCCCGTCCCCCACAAAGCAGCTCTTCAGCCTCACCTGTGAGATGTAGCCTGGGGGGATGTGACCATCCTCCTGGGACCTGGGTGCACCCTGAGGAGCCTCCCCCTGAAGACGCCATGCCTCCAGCTGGGCACGAAGAGACAGGACCTGTGAAGGGAGATGAGGTCAGCGGGGGCCTGAAAGCAGAGGGCTGGCGCGAGGCAGTGCGGAGCTGTGGATGGGAGGAGACGTGGCCAGGATGCGCAGGCCAGGGGGACAGCCAGCTGTGTCCTGGATGGCAGGGCCAATGAGCCAGAAGAGCCTTGGCCCAGAGAAGACTAGACAGGGTTGGGAACAGAACACTGTGGCCACAGACATTTACATTATGTAGGTGGCAGGGGAAATGTCTTTAAGCCTCAGCTTCCCATCAGTAAAACTGTGATGAGATCTACCCTATGGGACCATGAGACTGCTGTGAACATATATGAGCCTCTGTATGTAAAGAGGGCCAAGGGCAAGATGCTCAGTAAATGGTCTCTCCTTTTTCTTCTCTATTCCCTCCGTGTGATTGCTGAGGACAGAACTAAGAAGCAAAAATATCAAAAAACAGCCCTGGCCAGTATGGCTCATTTGGTTGGACATTGTCCTGTGTACCGAGAGGTTCCCGGCTTGATTACTGGCCAGGGCACAAGCCAGGTTGCAGGCTTGATCCCCAGTGAGAGGTGTGCAGAAGGCAGTTGATTGATATTCTGCTTTCACATCCATGTTTCTCTCTCTCTCTCTCTCTCTCCTTCCCTCTCTAAAAATCAATAAAAATGCTTCTTAAAAACAATAAAAACCCCAAGGTCTAGAGAAGAAGATTCCAGTTCACAAAGGAGTCTGAGGTGTCCGACAGTGGACCAGGAGTGAGCTCCCCACCACTGTAGGTATGCATGATAAATGCTGCAGCATGACTATAGGGATATGAGGGGTGTTGGTGGGGTAAGGGGGTTCCCAGAGGCCAGCCATGATGTCTACCTCCTTCTCCAGTGCCTCATGGCTGTCACTAGGGGGCCCCCGGCGCTCCCCGCGGCTTTGGTTGAGCAGAGCGGTGAGAGGCACCCGCTTGTTCTCCCGCAGGGGCAGTTTCTCCAGCTCCTGCCACTTCTTCTCGATCTCCTCGCTGAGCCGACTCTGCTGGTCCTCGGTCAGGGGGGCACCCAGGCCCCGGCGTGGCCCCTCGCCAGCAGGTGTCTCTGTGGCCCTGCTGTCCACGGCCTCAAACCATTTGCGTCGCTCCTCAGAGCGATGGGCCAGGTCCCGTTCCAACTCCTCCTCCTTGGCTTGGCGGTCAAGAGTGCGAGCTGGGGTGCGGGCCCGCTGTGCGGAGCCCTGAGACAGTGGGGAGAGCTCCACGTAGTCCAGGGATGGCCGCTGTCCATCTGCCTTCCGAGGGCTGCCCCGACTGATGACCTCGGAGCCCGCACGCTGCTCCCCCACCTTCAGGGAGCCCTTCTGGGTGCTGTAGCTGTGCACTGTGTTCTCCTTATTGCAGTCCGAGAGCCTAGGGTGCCAGCAGAGCCACATCAGGCAGGATCTTGTCCACTCAGTCCCCAAACAAGCACTTCTGGAACGTCCCCATGTGCCAGAGCCTGGGGATGAACCCAGCAGAGGAGGCAGCCGAACCCAGAGGTCAGAGCTAGAGCTTCACCATTAACACACCTGGGAGCCATCCCAACTCTACCACTGACCAGCAGAGGGACCAGAGTATCTGGCTTCCCTCTGAGCTCAGTCACTCATCTGTAATATGGGACAATGCTTCTCACAGGATGAACATGGGGACTAGGTGGGCGAATGTGTGTAAATCAACCAGGAAGCCCATTAAGAATAGTGATCAAAGCGTTATTATTAAAAGTATGGTTTGATATAAGATCCTGGGTTCACAAGACTCACAGTGGAATAAGGGAGATGCCCATGGTTACTGCCAAACAGGTGAACAGTGACCTCTGGGTGCATAGGCACAAAGTGTGGAGATGTAACAACTTTGGCAGTACTCTTCTTCTATAACAATAACAGGGTATATGGTCACCCATCCCAAAACTACACTTCCCAGCATCCCTTGCTGCTACGTAGGGCCATGTACCTACATTCTGCCCAGTGGAAGTGAGAGGTGACACCCTTTAAAGGACTGGGTGTGCCCTGGCCTGGCTCCTGTTTGGCACTCCAGGAGAATGTTAGCAGTTTCCTGAGTCAAAGGCAAAGCTATGAGTTGAGGGCCACAGAGCTGGTCTGGACGACACACCACTGGACTGCTCTGGAGAAAGAAATAAACCTCTCCTGCTTACAGTCACTGTGCTTGGAGCTCCTTTGTTACAGCAGCCAAGCCTATATACTAAGTAATAATCCAGCTGCACTGTGCTCCAGTTCACAAAGGGCTTCTATGCATATTCTCCTGACAGTCTGACTAATGAAGTGTCTGAAACTCAGACAAGGTGACTGGACTGAGGTTGAACAGCCAGGCTATGGCCAGACAGGGGGACTCACGCTTGACACCCCTCAATGTCATGTTTCCATTCCTGCTGCCCGGCAGTCACAAGTCCTAGCCCCCCATAGGTGTCTGGGGTTTATACTGTGTGGGAGCGCTACCACCAGGTAACTGAGCCCTCCCTCTACTCTACCCACGGTGGCCTCCATTGGGAGTGAGTTGCTCTCCCAGACTGCCTAGCCATCCCCTCTCCTAACACAGGATGAGACACAGCCCACACAGCACAGACCATCAGCCACTAGGGGGGCTTTTTATGCACTGGCATCTCCTCCAAAGAGCTAAGGCCTCTCCTTTTCATGATGTGGGGGATGTAGAGGGACAGCAGTCACACTCCAAATCCTCACTGTATTTCTGGAGGACTGCCAAGATGCTCACTGCCCTTTCCTCATTTTGTTGATAGAGAAACTGAGGCCCAGAAGGTACAGCCAGAGGCTCCCAGGTGAGTGCCAGCACAGCACTCAGGGATACAGGGGAAGTGCCTCCCCAAAGCCCTGGTCCAACCCAGCACGTACTTGGTGACATCTGGGGCTGAGATGGGACGCACAGTCTTCCTCAGAGCCTCAATCCAGTTCCTCCGGATGCCCGAGGTCATGGCCGACAAGGTATAGACAGCATCTTTGGTCTGCAAGTCCACCCCACAGGTAGGTTGCCATGTGGCCAGCACCACTGCTCCCACCCCACTATGGACCCCAGGGAGGGTGGCCTTCTCTCCCAAGAGAGAGTCTAAAGTCTTGAGCCTGGAGTTGAGCAGAGGGTGCAATACCTCCCCTTCACTAGCCTCGTCTTGGAAGAGTCCCAGTGGCTCCAAGGTCTCCCCAATATTTGAATTACCCGGCCAACGATATCTGGGGTCTCCCCAGATATGCTGTGTTGGCAGGAGAGCTTCTGACTGGCTCTGAGGACAGGGTCTCTGGGTAAATGAGTGACAAGAGCCAGGCATGCTCCACACCAACATCTCCTCTGGGGGCTCTCCAGTCATGCCACCCCCCAGATGCACAGTCTCACGTGAATCTGGAAGCCGTAGTTGCGCTGTACTGCATACTCGGTGACGTCAGTGCAGGAACGCAGGTCAATCTCACCATCCAGCTCATCTGCCTACAGCAGGAAGACAATGGTGCATATACTCCAGTGACCCCCACACACACCCCCAAGCCCCTTCCAGGGGCCCCCAGCAGCTGGTGTCTCACCTCCTCGGCGGTGGAGTCCCTGTAGTACTTGAGGCTGGAATCAGTCAGCACAAACCAATGCTTCTTCCACTGTGAAGGAGAGGCGGTGGTAAGGGGCCAGTATGGAATGAAAGAGCATGCGTGTGTCACTTTGCTGGCACCCTAGGTGCTGCCAGGTCAACCATTCTGCTCAAGTAGGGGCCTAGCACCCTCATCCAGCCCGCTGAGAGGTAGGGGCAGAGGACAGGGCAATCAGAAAATCCACATTTGATGCCTGGCCCTCCCGTTCCTCTCTGAGCTGCAGGGGCAGCATCGATGAAATGGGTCGACCTCTCATCCGGAACCGCCCCCCCCTTCCTTTTGGGAGCCCTTCTCTGCTTTGTGAACACTTCCATACCCATCCTGATCCTTTCCACCAAGATCGCTGAGGCGCCTACAAGCAAATCCCCCCAGGGTAGACCAGGGAGGGGTTGTGACCTGTGTAAGGTCATCTGCCTAGCAAGCCAGGGACCAGAACTTCCCCAGTTACTTTGCATATGCCCCTCTGGATCTCCTCAGTCGCCAGGGACAGGACTCCCAGAGGGCAGGACTGGAAGGTGGCCCAGGGGGAGGCATCTGGTCGTATTCTGTTTCTTGATCTGGGTGCTGGTTACATGTGTGTTCGCCTTGTGAGATGCATTATCTGAACATTTAGGATTTGGGCACCTTTCTGCAGCGCCTTTCTCTCTGCTCCAGCTGGGGTCAGGTTAGCAGAACACATCAGAAAGGAAAGGGGTGGGGGCACCAGTACAGCCTGATATTGAAGGGGCCAACCTTGGCCCTCCTCTGGCTTCTGGCCATTTGCTGGAATGCTAGGTCAGGTCCACCCACTGCCAGGGTCAGTGCAGTCCCCACATCTCCTTGGATTCCCACACATCGCCAAGCCCCATCCACACTGCTTGCTATTTCAAGTACTTAGGGTTCTTTTTTTTCCTTAAGAAGATGGTACATTTTCAAGGATGTGCCAGAATGACATTTTCTACTTCTTTCAACACTACCTCTCCTTAGTATTCAAGAGACAACTATTTTATCCCTTCCTAGCTGTGTGTCTTTAGTTAAGTATCCTGACCTCTCTGAGCTTCAGTCTTCAGATTTATAAAGTAGGGCTAATAAGAAATGCCTAAGCCTCTTGTAAGGTTAGAAGTCCCTAACCCTCCCTTGTGTGTCTCTCAGGGCACCTGGCCCAGGGTGGGCACTACATTGTTGGGGATTGCTCTAAACGGCTGGCCCCCTTAGAACTACCTGCTCTTACGGAGTGGCCTGAATTGCAGCTCAAGACCTCAACTGTCCCTCTGTAAAGTGGGGCAGGGGTTCCGTGCCAAATGATGTCCTTGGCCCAGTCTATGACCGTCTAAGATGGGAGCTAGATGGAGCTCTGTGGGCCTCCAGTGCCCGAGTTCCAGGCCTGTGTCTGCCCACGGTACTGCTAGGCCTGGAAGAGATCGAAGCCCTTGTGGGCCTGTCTCCTGTCTGTGCACCAAGGGGCTGTGCTGGCTGAACTCCCAGGGCCCTTCCAGCTCGGACATTCCAAAACCTCGGGAAAGAGAATGAGTAACGGCCAGTGCTGGGTGGGGCCCATAATCTCTGCCCTCCAGAGACCCTGGGTGGGAGGCCAGGACGGGTCACTGGCAAGGTGCCAGGCCTTGTGTGAGGCTGGAGGGCAGCCACCAGAGGACCGGCGAGCAGGCAGCGGGTACGGAAGGCTGTGGGTTGGAGGGGATAAAGCATGTGGGTAGGAAACACAATGCAATTCCCTTGGCTCCCAGCCCTCCCGGCATGCGGGCTGCACACAGACCAAAGCCACGAGCGCATGCAGGGCAGGGGCGGGGAGACGTTCCCTCCCAAGGTGGGTGGGCAGAAAGCCAGCTCCAGCTCCAGCATGGCAGCCGAAAGGGCAGAACCCATAAGAGGCCACTGTCCCTTCTGGGTCTAAGGACAGACACATTAGAGAAAGGGAAGGGTGATTACTGAGGCCCTAGCAGATACTGGGGGCTATGTGAGACCCTTTACCTGCTTGACATCTGTGCCTATCAACCCTGGAAGGAATCATCATCATCCACTATGCCCATCTCACAGATGTGGCCACCGAGGCCAGGGAAAGCTGTGATTTGACCAATGGGGCCCCAGGTTGGTGAGACTTCAGATGTGCTCTGAGCATCATCTGCAGGGTGGGGGAGGAGAGGCTGTTAACACGATTGAGTTGTTACAAATCTGTGCGTCTCAGGCCCGATGATCTCTGAGCCCTTCCACCCCAGACCCTCGGATACCCAGGAGGTCATCAAGAGGTGGCAGGACCAAGAGGTTCTTGGTGAGAGGAGGGGATGGGGTACAGAGCCTGAGGCTAGGAGGCCCCCCTCCATGGTGACTCTTACACACTAGACTGCTCCGGGAAGCCTCCACCCTCCCACCCCACAGTCCAAGGCTGGACAAGAAACACCTGCCTCAGAGTTCCCACTTCTGGCCCCCACCCTGGCCCCCCTCCACCTGGAAGCCATGGTCTCTAGAAGGCTGGACAGGCGAGGGAAGCAGCTCCGCCGCCTGGGCTGCCCCCAGCCACCCCCCTCCTCTCCACTTCAGCCCTCCTACCTCTCCAGGCTCGTCCAAGATCGACATCCATCCCTTCTTGAAGTTGAGCAGATCGGGCTATGGGGAGATGAGGAGGCAGATGAGTCAGGCCCAGTGGAGAATCCAATGGGGCTGGGGAGGAGGGGGTGCTGTACCCTCTTGGCCTTGAATCCTGTAAGACTAAGGGCCTGAGAAGCCAGGAGAGAGGGCTGAGGGCCCAGGTAACACCCCAAATCGAGGCAGACTCCCCAGCCACTAATGCAGTCTTGGCCTAACATCCAGTAATCTCTGATTGCCAAGAGGGTGGACCAGGCAACTGGGACATCCACCAAAGATGTTCAAGCTTCCCTCCCACCAGCCTACTTCCTCACCCAAGAGTGGGAGGAGGGGGGGGCAAGAGAATGCTGCCTGCAGAGAACAAGCCGGACCAGCAGGGCGAGCGAGCTGTCCAGTTCCTCTCTCTGACAAGGCCCAGGCGGCCCACCAGGAAAATGCCTTATTGCTGCCACCCACCCCCAACCCACTGACTCTCCTGTGGCCCAACCAGCCCTGCCTGCCCTCATCTCCGGGAGACCCTGAAAGATGGAACCAAGCACAGGCTGGGGTCAGAGACCCTCTGGTTCCCTCTAGATCTCTGAATGGGCCGGTCCTGGCAAGGCCTACCTGCCGGGTGCTGCCCAGGGGGATGCGGCCCCGGGGTCTGGGGGCTCCCAGCTGCAGCATGCTCCACAGGGGCCTGTGAGCTATGAGTCCCCACCTAGGCCTAGACAACGAAGCTGCTCATTCTGGCGTTTTCTCTGGTCAGGTCCATCTGGTGGGTGCCCAATACCAGACCCTCTGCCTGTTGGGGAGACCTCTCTCGTCTAAGTCGCGGTCCCTCTGCAGTCTCAGCTCCTGCCACTGGCAGAGCAGGGCGGGCCAGGCTGGCGGGCAGGGAAGAGGCGTCCACCTGTTGCCATGGCTCTGAGCCCACCTATCAGCGCCTGCATCGAAGCCTCACCAGGCCAAGGTGTCTGGTTGCGTGAAGGGAGCGGGTGGCATGGCTCAGTGGGGTGGGCGGTGAGGATGGCAGCTGGAAACCTGGAAACCAGAGCCACCTGACCTGGCCACCTCCCCTGACCTGCCTTCCTCCTAGGGAGCCCCTTCTCCTCTTCCTCGGCTGGAAGAAGTGGCCTGAGAGGAGTTGGGGCAGCAGCCTGGACATTCAGAGACACCCACAGCCATGGCGGTGGGACCAGGGCCCCATCTCAGCAGGCTGGCAGCCCCACCCCTGCGCTGCAGCCCCTCCCTGCATACCTGTCAGAGGGAAGGGACACAGGCTCTGCTCAGACCTGAAAACTCTGGGTGGTGTTCACCCTATCTGCTCTCCATTTCTCCCACCCTCTTCCCCAAAGGTGCAGGCGTCCCAAACCAAGGCCGAACGAAGTGGTAGCCCCGCTCAAGACCACCGGGTCGCTTGGGTTCACCTGCATTCAGTCTGGACCTCCCGTGGCCCCAGGGAAAACCTGCTGAATAATACCCACCCTCCTGTACCGCATCTAAATTTCTGTGCTTTGGCCCAGCCGGGTATAGCTCAGCGGTTGAGCGTCGACCCAGGAACCAAGAGGTCACCAGTTCAATTCCTGGTCAGGGCACATGCCCAGATTGTGGGTTTGATCCCCAGTGGGGGACATGCAGGAGGCAGCCAATCGATGATTCACTCTCATCATTGATGTTTCTATTTCTCTTTCCCTCTCCCTTCCTCTCTGAAATCAATAAAAATATATTTTTTAAAAAAATTTCTATGCTTTGGAGACAGTCCCCCCCCCCCCCCCCAAACCCCGGCCCTGAGGAGTTAGGGATGGCCCACAGCAGATCAGCCTCAACTTCCAGAAGCTGAGGAAGGGTCCCTAGCAGGAATGACAGGCTGGGACCCCAAGGGCTGCCTGGGAAGTAGGGTCACAGTGACGTTCCTAAGTCACATGCCCTCTCTGAGTCCAGCTGCCTAACGTGGCAAATGACAGGGGGAGTCCTGACCTCCCTCAAGTTTTATGAGGACTGAATGTGAAGCCCAGTGACCCTCCGGAAGCCGGTACTAACACAGCGCACACTCCCTCAGGCATGGAGAGAGGAGGCCACCAATGTGAGGCTTCAAACTGCTGGCAGGGGAGGTCCTACGGTCAGTTGGGAACTCCCACCCCCCACCCAGGGTCAACAGGTCTGATCACCTAAATCTCTCCCACGGCACCTTCACACACGGTATTCAGCCCGGCCACCTCCCCTCCACCTGCAGGAAGCTCACGTTCTCCCTCTCCCTAAGGAGTGGCAGCAGGCTCTCCCAGCCCAGCCCACCCCCCTCCCTTTGGCCACAGGTCTGCACTGTTCCCGCCCTCCTGGGCCTGAGGACCTTCGACATGGCCTCCTCCCTCTAGGGCAGTGATGGCGAACCTATGACACGCGTGTCAGAGGTGACACGCGAACTCATTTTTGTGGTTGATTTTTCTTTGTTAAATGGCATTTAAATATATAAAATAAATATCAAAAATATAAATCTTTGTTTTACTATGGCTGCAAATATCAAAAAATGTCTCTATGTGACACGGCACCAGAGTTAAGTTAGGGTTTTCCAAAATGCTGACACGCCGAGCTCAAAAGCTTCGCCATCACTGCCCTAGGTGCACTCTGGCAGAGGGACTCACTCAAAAGGGCCCAGTGTTACAAGTCTGCTCAGAGCCTCCAGGGATGGCTTCAGGGGGCTTCAGAACAAAGTCCAGTACACCTGAAGCTAATATAATAATGTATGTCAACTGTAATTGAAAAATAAAAATGGAAAAAATAAACAAATAATAAAAACAAAACCCAGCTGCCTTAGGGTGGCACAAGAGGTCAGCCCCGCCCTTCCAGCCCAGCCTTCCCCCTGCGTTGGGGGCCCCATGTTTATGTCTCCACACATCCTCACTGATCCCCGACACACCAGGACTCAGGCCCTCCACATGCCTGTGTCCTCTGCTTGAACACCAAGCAAACCCCTCCTCATGCTTTAACCTCCCCCTCCGAGGCCCTGTCTCACACACACACACACACACACACACACACACGCCCGCGGCCCTCCCACAGCCTCTGTTGCCCATGATTATCTTGAAGACATTTACTTGTCCCTCACAGACCAGACTCACAGGCAGGGACATGCGCATTCACACCCCCAGGACCCGGGGAATGTTTGTGGAATCTTCCCTTTTCTTTTTTTAACTATCAGGCACTGTTCTGGACCAGGAAGTCAGCTGTGAATGAAAGCTGTGGCCCCTGTCTTGGTGGAAGTCAGGAGACAGACAATAAACAAGTGGACAGGTATATAATTTGATGCCAGGCAGTGGCTGGGGAATGAGGCTCCAGGGCAAGGCTGCGCACGCGAAGGCAGGAGGTGGAGCAAACCCTGACCCCAGGCCCGGCTTCCAGCCTCAGCCTTTACCCATTCACTGGACACCAGCCTGGAGCAGGCTCAGGTCCGCAGGCAGCTGGGATGAAACCAGCCGCCACTGTCCGAGGTGCTCCTCCTCCTCCTCCTCCTCCTCCTCCTCCTCCCTGCTTCAGAGCCTTTCCTGGTCCCCCGGGAAGCTTGACCAAAAGCCTACGCTACTTTTCCCGGCCTATGGGCCCCTCTCCTTCCAGAACCCTCTTCCATGTTTCCAGCCCCCAAAGGTGACCACCAGCCTTTGTCCACAGGTTCCCTCCCCCGTCCATCTCCACCTGACACCGTCCTACAACCACAGGAAGGCTGCTCCCAGCACAGGGCAGGCTGTCCCTCCTCCGGCGGCCCCCATGCGGCTCCCAGCAGCCTGGCCCTGCTGAGCATGTGCTCCTCCAGGAGAGGCAACTGTGGACATTTCTTATCTCCCGAGAGAAAACCAGGATAGCCCTCAGCTGGGCCCTCACCTCTCTACACCCCCACGTCCTCACCTGCTGGACGGGCACTTGCCATCCACCTCAGAGGGTCAATTCTGGTAACGTGAAAGCAGCCAGTGCAGGGCCTGGCAGGCAACCAGTGGGCAAAGTGACTACCCGCCCCTGGCCTGGGGGGCCGGGCAGGACACTGACTCAGCTCCTCCCCCACATCCCTCTTTGCTCTCTGACAGGGCAGGGGAGGCTGCTGCGACAGGAAGGGCCAGCAGGGAGGTGGCAGGATGTGTGGAGGCTGAGGAAGTCCAGGCAGTGGCCAGGTCATCGCACTCACGGGGGGCAGGGGCCCCTCTCCCCAGCAGCCCAGCCCACTTCGCTGGCTGTGGAAAAGGGACAGGCACATGCACATACACATCCTGTCTAACACCCTCTCCTCACCAGCTGTCAGAGCCTCCCTGAGACACTAGTCGGAAACCAAAAGCAGCTCTGCCCGGCCCTGCCCTGCCCTTCCAGACCACCACCGAGCAGGCGAGCAGGCGGGCCTGGAAAGGGGCTGCTGCTTCCCTGACACTCAGGGTGACCTCGGGCAACTCGCCAAGGCCGCTCCCCCGCGCCTCAGTTTGTCGGACTGTGAAATGGGGATAATGGTGAACTCAGCTGCGAGGCCTACTATGAAGGCACAGGCATTGATGGAACTAGGGTAGGGCTCACCCCGAGAGAAGACAAATCCCAGCCATCGCGTCCCCCACCCCACTCGCGGCACGGTCCCGCCCAAGCCCCGCTGCGAAGGGGCCAGCCCGGGAGAACGCGGTCTCGGCCGCTTCGATCCCCGGATGGGCTCCGGCAGGGTGGGACCCCTTCGCACCCACCCAGCCTCCGCCGGCCCCCACCGGTGGGCACTCTTCCCCAGCCCAGGCCAACGAGACCCATCCGAGCCGGGGGGACCCTCTCTCCAGCCCCGGGCGAGACCCCAGCCCTGGCCCGGCGCCCGGGGAGCCCCTACGGACCCCGCAGTTTGGGGGGATCCGGTAGGGTTTCCACTAAGGGAGCCGGACGGCGGTGGTCAAGGACCACCCGAGTCGGTCGGGGGCCGGTCCCGCAAGTGAGGAGGCGGGTGCCCGTGCTGGGACGTTCCCAGATCCTCGGGTTCGCCCGGGCTCCCGGCCTGGAAAGGTGAGGCAGGTCGCTCGGCCCTGCGCTGGGGTCGCCCGGCCTCCGGCGGAGACTCCTCCGGACACCGGGAGGGAGGACGAGGCTGCCCGGGAGGAGCGGCTGGCTCGGGCGGTCGCTCAGCCGCCTGGGCGCGGAGGGGCGCTGGGGGGCACTCACCGTCATGGCGGCGCCCGGGGGCGGCAGGGGCAGGAGGCAGGAAGGTGTACGGGGCGCGCAGGCCGGGCTCCGCGGCGCGGGAATCCCGCTGCCGCCGCCCCTCTCGGCCGCCCGGAGCCGCTCCTCCGGCCCTTCCCTTCGCCCGCGCGGCTCCGGCCCCGTCCATCCGCCCATAAAACTTTTTTTTTTTTCAAACTTCCTGGGAGGACCCGGGCGCGCCAATGGGCGGCGGGGAAGCCGGGACAAACAGCGGCTGGGCCGCAGGCCAACCAATGGGAGCGTGGGACGGGCCCGGGGGCGGGGCCTGCGCGACGGGACGGGCGCTGGGGGCGGGGCGGCCGGGACGGATAGGGGCGGGGAGAAGGGAGGGCGGGGAGAAGGGAGGGCGGGCGGCGCTCGGCCGCGGGCGCGCGGGGCGGAAGGAGCCGTCCAGCCAGCAGGTGACTTCGCGGGCTACCGCCCGGCAGTGCGGGGCGTGGCCCACGTCGCCTCGGCTACCGCTCCCCGCCCCAGCCGCTCCCCACCGGCCCCCGGGTTTGCTGGGCGCGTGGGCCAAGCCCCCAACACTAACAACTCAGCGTCCCACCCCCGAGCCCCGCTTGTCACCAATGAAATCCACTTTAATCCTCACTACAGGCTTGACAGACGGTGCCCTTGTCCCCATTTTACTAATGAGAAAATAGAGGCGCAGAGAGGTGAGCCGACTTGCTCAAGAAGAGGTGCACTCCTAGCGTGTGCCCCCTAAATGCCCCCTCCTGTAAATGGGTCTTTCTGACTTAAGAACCTGGTTTGGGGTTCGTGGGTGTGGGTGTACACCCGTGGCTCACGTTCCCAGAGCACTTGGCTGTTTTTAGGAGCCCTTTTGAAGGCAGGAGTTCATCTGAGTCCTGAAGTAGAGGAGGGACCTTTGGTGGAATTTGTTGCTAAATGCATGTAGTAGCTTGTGTGGCATTGTGATTCAAACACTGTGTTACCTAAGCAAGGTACTTAACCTCTCTGTGCCTCAACTTCACCCTCTGTTAAATGGGATAATGCTGTGTTCTCATGGGGATGCTATAAGGATTAACTGTTAAGTACCCAGAACACCCCATTTATCCCTAGTTAGCTATCCTTCGGTAGAAGGGCAGGGGGCTTGGAATAATTGCCATTTCAATTATTCTGCCATCTTAGTTTGGGGATCAAGAATTATTATCATAATTACCGTCCCCATTTCACAAAGAAATGGAGGCTCAGGGAGCTGAAGCTCTTTCTCAGTATTTCCCACTGGGATTCTCTCCTCCACACTAGAAATGAGGCCATGGATAAGCCCATCTTCCTCTAGACCAGAGGTTCTCAACCTTCTGTCCCTTTAAATACAGTTCCTCATGTTGTTACCCAACCATAAAATTATTTTCGTTGCTACTTCATAACTGTAATGTTGCTACTGTTATGAACCGTAATGTAAATATCTGATATGCAGGATGGTCTTAGGCGACCTTCGTTCTACCGCCAAAGGGGTCGCGACCCACAGGTTGAGAACCACTGTCTAGACACTGGTAATTCCTGTCCATGGCTTGAAAGAACCACCCTGCCCAGGTAACCATGTTCTTCTCAATACCCTCTTACTAAAGCCCAAAAGTCAGCAGAGAGGAAATTATGAAGTGGATGGGGAAGTTGGTATTTAGCCACGCCTGCCCCCCACCCCCCTCACACCTCTGTGCATCCTGATCTCCCAGGACCCTCCCTGCAGCCCTGAGTGTCTCCATAGATTCCCTGCCCCCCTTAGACAGATGTGGCAACCGAGGCTCAGTGAGTTCAGCTGCAGCCATTCTCTCATCTAGGAATGAGGAAAATCACCAAGAAGCTGGCTCCTCTAAACCCCAGCTTTTTGACCTCAGGCAAGTCAACTCACCTCCCTGAGACTTAGTTTCTTGGTTTGTAAAATGGGTGTATGTCTTTAACACGCCCACCCCAGTGCTGGGCCCAGAGCCAGCAAGAGGGTGACAGTCCGCCTGCCACTGAGAGAAGAGGCCCCGTGAGCCAGCCCCCTTCTCTCTGGCTGTGAAGGGGCAGGAGGGAGCAGGTCACAGCTGCCTCCCCTCCCTGCCCTTGAGGAAACCCCGAACCAGAGGCCTGAGTGTTTACAGCCCTCTCTGGGCAGGGGATGGGTTACGTAATGCCAGATGTTTGTGAAACTGGCCCCGGCCCAGGACTGAGACACACTTTGCAATCCCAGAGCCCCTCACAGGGCCCTCCTCCCCCTCTCCCTCCCCCCAACCTGGCTCTCCCTGGCCGGTTGCAGACTGGGAGCTTTCAGCTCTGAAGCTCATTCAGTCACCCCTCACCCTGGAGTGGGCAACCCACTCACTCGCAGAGGCCATGGGGGCTCAGGACTCTGCTTTTCCCTCCTTTCTCATGTGGGCCCCCAAATCCTGCCCTCTTGGCCTCCACTCTCTCCTCTTTGACTAACACCCACCTCCTCCCTCTCCTCCCCCGCTCCCCGCCCTCACCCCTCCCACCCCACTGGAGCCAGCCTACCCTTTGCCACCTGAGGACCCCCAGGGATAGCAGGAACGGATTGAACAGCGTGGGCCGGTCCCCGGGCATCCGCCATGAGGTCACCAGTCGGCCCTTGAGTGGGCTCCCAGCCTTGCCCTCCGCTGGCCTCTTGTCTGCCTGTCAAACAGGGTCCAGTGTTGGCCCCAGGTCCCTTTGGGGAGATGGGAAAGTCCCTGACTACAGCCTCCCCTGCCCATCCTGCCGTGCCCGCCTAGAGGCCCAGGGTTCCCCCTGTTCTCCTCTCCCAGAGCTGGGAGAACGGAGCTCGGTACACCTTTCATGCTACATGGTGTTCGCCTGACTGGGCTCCTAACGTCGAACCCCATGTGGCCGGCAGGATCCAGTGTTAAATAATCAAGAGAGTTAACATATAATGACATATTTCTAACTTCTCTTGAAATATCTAAAGATGTGGGAACACTGGACCCTCTTCCCCATGGCACAGCCACCTGGGGCCAAGGGGTCACACAAGGCCCCTCTAGCCCCAAGTCCCCTATCTGCCTACTCTCCCCACCTTTGTGAAAGGAACGGATCACAGGCTCCTACAGCCACCTGTCCTCTCATCCTCGTAGGACCCCCAGGTGAGCCCCCTTTGGAGGAACAGGCCCAGCGAAGCAAAAGCATTTGCCCCAAGTCCCAGAGCAGGTGGAAGGAAGACAGAGCCCAGATGTCCCGACCCTCCGGGTCCGGAGATTAACAGGAGGCAGAGCATGAAGCCTCAAAGCACAGGTGCAGGAGGGCTTTGGGGAAGGACTGCCCCACCGCCACCACGTCCCATCACAGTGCTGGCCGCTAGACCGTGCGCCATGCTGGTGCACTAGTCACCCCGCCCACACCCAGCCTGCAGAAGGTGCTCACTAAGTGAATGTGAATGAATGAGTGAATGAAGGAATGAATGAATGAATGAGGCTGCTATCAATTCTGTGTAGTCCTGGCTGCCTGAGGGTGATTGAGAGGCTTTCTGTGTTGCTGGGATGGGCCCATTTTGTGGAGACTAGAGGGACCCCTGTATTACTATTTCCTCTTTGTTCATGAAACCCTGGCCCCAGGAAGTATGAAGAAATAACCCAAAAAGGGGAAGCGCAAAGTTGCAGGAGCCCCTGTGAGAGCTGGAAGTGCCTTTAGTGACCAGTCCCCTGTCCCCTCCCATTTCACAGACTCCTACAGCCACCTGTCAGGAAGACTGGCCCACCAAGCACATGGGACATTGCTGCTGCTGTGCAAGGCCAAGCAGGGAATCGGGCAGGGCCAGGAGGCGGCTTGGGGGGAGCAGACAGAGCGCTGGGCGGGGGTTCCGAGCCCTAGTTCTAGTCTGAGTTCAGCCACCAACTGTATGACCTGGGACAACACCCCTGCCCTGTGTTTTCTCATCTGCACAGGGAGCGGTTGAGCAGAATCCCCCCAGCTCTGACAAGCAGCAGGGCCAGAGTCGGGGCTCCAGGCTGCCAGACAGACACCCCAATCAGGCGGCATGTGGGACAGCAGAACAGCAGGGTAAGGAAAGCACAACCCCAAACAGCCTGTCTCCTCCCCGCCTCCCTCCTGCTGCCCCAGGCCCTGAGCTCTGACCTCACCTCTCTGGAGGCTGAGGGTGAGGAGAACAGTCTGTTTGGCAGGTCAGGGGGAGGGGCGGGACAAAGCAATGCACTACAGCTGCAGCCAGGCCTCAGAGCAGCCCCAGTGGGCCCCACCCCTGCACACATCTGTCCTGCCCCAGGATCCTGGAGATGCTCCAGACCTGGCGGAGTGTGGCGTTTCCTCAGCCCCTTCAAGGCTTCTCTTGCTCCAGCTCCTGGGAGCTCTACCCTTCCTCCCAGCCTGGCAGCCCTCCAGAGCCAGAAGGACCTTGCCTTCAGAGACCATTGGAGCCAAACTGCTATTTACCCAGGGGAGGCGTTTTAGTTACCTTTCCAGGGCATGCTAGCAAGTTAAGAGCAGAGCCCTGGGCTCAAGTCCTCACCCAAATCCCCAAGCCAGAAGGTGGCTCTGCCACCCAGCTCCACCAGAGCCTTTCCCACGGCCCCGCATGCACACGGATGACCCCATTACAGAGCCCACCTGGGTCTGGATGAACCCAGAGGTCAGCTGAGGACCTCAGCCCATCTCCAATCTGATTTCCCATCCCTTCCACTCCCCTCCCCATGTGTCCACACCCAAGACCCAACTACCGAGTCTGCCTGCTTCTGGCCAGTCAGTGAGTCTCCTCTCGGTTCTGACTCCTTAGACTCCTTTGATTGGAACTGGAGATAAGAAAGAACACAGCTTAGTCCAAGTTATTCCCGTTTCCACTTGTCTATCCACCTTCTTATCTATCCATTCATCATCCAACATCCATCTAGATCCAACATCCATAGATCCATGTACCCATCCAACATACATCCTACATTACTCACCTACTCACTATCCAACATCCATTTTCCCATTTATACATCCATCCTCTATTCATCATCTATCCATCCATCCTACATCCATGTATGCTTCCTCAGTCCATCTACCTACCCTTCTAACATTCATTTACCATCCATCATCCATATTCCACATTTACCCATCCATGCAACATCCATCTATCTATCCATCCATCTATCCATCCATATTCTACCCAACATTCATCCATCCATTCATCACCCCATCCATCATCTAAGCAACATCCATCCATCCAACATCTATTATCTATTCCATTCATCACCCACCTATCTATATATTTATCTACCCATCTATCATCCATCCAGCATCTATTTATTACTTGTCCAGCTATATGCCCTATCCATCGTCCATTCACATATCCATTTTCAATCATTTGTCATCTACCCACTCCCCTCCCATATTCCATCTTTTTTCTCTTTTTTCTTTTTTTGTTAATTTCATCCAAGGATATTTTTTCCATTGATTTTTAGAGAGAGTGGAAGAGAGAGAGGGAGGGAGAGAGAAAAACATCAATATGGGAGAGACACATCAATTGGTTGGCTCCCACACGTGCCCCAGCCAGGGCCCGGGATCAAACCTGCAACCAGGTACATGCCCTTGACCAGGAATCAAACCCACAACCTTTCGGTATGTGGGCAAATGCTCTAACCACTTAGCAACACCAGCCAGGGCTTGCATTGCCCTTAAGCATCCATGTATTCACGGTCTACCATCCACTGAGCTGACCTCTTCCACTGTGTCAGGCCCTGGGCCAGGGGCCAGGGATACAGAGAGAAGGAAGGCACACCTCCTGCCCCCCAGAGCTCATGCTTCTTATGGGGAAATGACAACTGAGTATGACCAGATGAAGGTAGAACTACCAGAGGAAGACATCACCAACCTGGGGAAGTGTCTCAGAACAGGGCACCTGATCTGACTTGCACAGTGAATGGCGTTTAGTGAAGAGGGAGAGAAAGAGCATCCTGGGCAATGGGAATAGCATGCACAAAGGCAGGGAGACGTGCTCACAGGGCTCTGCAGCCAGCTCAGCACAGCCAGAGGGCAAATCTGGGTGAAAGGAGGCCAGGAGGCCTTGAATGCCGTGCCAAGGATTTTCACAGAGGTGAGCAGCTGGAGCCCCAGTAGGACCTAGTAAATGCCTGTTGTCATCTGTGGAAATGCCCGTGTGTGTGTGTGTGTGTGTGTGTGTGTGTGTGTGTGTGTGTGTGTGTGTAGAAATGCCCTTAAGCACGTGGTGTTCTTGCCCCTCCTAAGTCACCATCTCCTAACCTCCCCAGGACCCCTGAGCCTCACTATGGAATAACTCTAGCTGAACAATCTCCCTGCTCTCCCTCTTCCCTTTGATCTGGCATCCCAGCACTCACTGGGACACAGCATGGCGCCCTCCCTGAGCTACAAGTAGTCCACCTGCCTCCCCAGGAAGCCTGACAGAACCACACTGGCTTATGCCTGCCTCTCTGGTGACTGTGCATTGAATTCATTAGAGGACAAATGGATAAAAGCCAGAAACACGGGAGAGGGACTCCCTAGTCCTGCCGTGGACTCTGAGGCCTCACAACATGGTGGTTAAAAGCTTGGACTTATGCAGGTGTGACCCCTGGCAAATGCCTAACGGGTCTGAACCTTGTACATGGCAGAGCGTGTAAAGCGCCCAGGCCAGGGCCCGGCACACCACAAACCCTGCCATCATCCTTGCTCACTGAGGGTCAGATGAACAAACAGGAGCCTCGCATCATCCCAGTGGTACCGGTCAGGGAAGGAGTTGGTCCTATTTTATAGGGAAGACTGGGGCCAAGAGGGGCTAGGGGTCCCAAACCACGCGCTGTGTTCCGGGGAGCGGAGGCAGGCTGCAGGGCTCTGGCCTCCAGGACCCACCCAGCCCATCACCTCCAGATAAAGGCTCCAGGCAGCACCAGAGAACCACTGACTCTTTGAATCTGCCCTGGGCCAAGAAGGCAGGGAAGGGACTTGGTGAGCACCTACTATGTGCCAGGCATTGAGCCTACTTTGCACATGGGTCCTCATTTAAGCAACCTGTCTCAGCAGCCGACTCACTCAGTGAGCAGATGCAACCTCTTCACTGTGCCCGAAAGGAGCTGTAAGGACCAGAGCGAGGTAAGTGAGGTTGTTTTGGACTGAGAGGAACCTGGAATACAGCAAGGGGCGGGGCCATGACCACACTGGCTACAATGCCGGCCAAAGTCAGCTAAGAGCCACCAGGGCAACACAAACCAGGTGTTGTGGGGCCGGGAGGGGAGGAGGCCCTGGACAGAGCATCTTGCCTGAGGCCTCAGGTGATCTGCACTGAGCAGACCCGGGGTTCACCCCTGCCCCAGCCCTTACTAGCTGTGTGATTTGGGGGAAGTGGCTTGACCTCTCTCTCTCAGTTTCCTTATTTGTAAATTATCAGTGGCTTTCTCATGAGGTTGCCATGGAAATTAAATGAGGAAAATACCCATACGTCATTCACACCAGGATGTAGCACATAGTAAATGCTCGCTGGAGGGTTGGCCATTATCACCGATGGCCATTTTGGTGACCGGGAAAGGTTCTGGTCAGGAGGGAGGATGGGGGCCGAGCTTTGAGACGGACTTACCTCCCAGTCTGCTGAGCTGGGGCCTTCTGCAGGGCACCTACTCCCCAGCTGGCTCGTCTCCAGACCAGCCGTCATTGAGGTTTCTGGTCCACTAGTCACTTTGGTCTTTGGCCACTGGGTGGAGGTGCAGGCAGGGCTGGGCAGCTGGGCCAAGCTCTGGGGCCCCTGCTCGGGGCTGTGTCCATTGACTAGGGTGGCCTCTGCCCGGCCGGCAGGCTGGCTTTGTCGCTCTCGTTCAAGGGCATCCTTTGTGCCCGGGGAACCCAGCTCTGGCCCTGGAGCTGTGACTGGGCCACCCCAGTGTCCAGCTGGGTCCTTTCGGGGCAGCTGGGTCTGCAGGAGTTCCAGGAGGCCTTCCCAGTCCAGCCTTGGAAGACGGGAAGCAAGCGTTGGCTCCTCTGGGCGGGCCCAGGCCCCCTCTCTGGGCATCCCAAGAAGGCTCAGCAGGTCCCTCCAGTCAAGCTCGAGGCGCCTCTCAGGGCCATGCAGGTGTGGGCATGCTCCCTCAGTTCCCCGGCCCATAGCAGTGTCTGTCTCAGGCCTCCAGGAATTCGAGAACTCTGCTGGGCCCTCCCGGGTGTTCTCCGGAAGGCTCATAGGCTGGGGAGGACCGAACAGCTCCTGCAGGGCGCCCCGGCCCCTTTGAGCTGGCCTGTCAGGGGGCTTCTGCACCTCATTACTGGGGAGCTTCTCCCAGGTCTCTGACTGCCCCCAGCTCTCCTCAGACTCCCTGAGAGGGCCCCTCCATGTTCCCTCCAGGGCTCTGGTAGCGCCCCCGCTGGGCTCCCCAAGTCCTTGCCAGCCCCCCAGGCCTGGGCCCTCCTCCTGGCTGCTCCAGCCTCTCTCCAAGTGTCTGTGCGGACCCGGGGCCCCAGGCAGCTCCTCCTGGCTCTGCCACCCACCCGGAGGCTGTCTTGGGCCCGCCCGGCCTCTCTCCGGAGGTTTCTCTGTTCGCCGTTCCCTCTCAGAAGTCCTGGCTGATGTCCTTGGGGGCGGCGAGGACCCCTGGAGCCGCAGGTCCCCCCCAGGTCTCCTGGGAGGAGGGGCCTCTGCAGGGCTCCTCCGGGCTGGTTCTGCCTGCTTCGCAAGGGGCGTGGTTACCTGAGGACAGGTGAGGGGTGGGTGAGGCTCCAGGACCCTGACCAGGCGGCCTCTGTGGAGGAGCTCAGGACACTGGGCTCTTGGCCAGGCCACAGGGAGAGGCAGGCCACGTCCTCACAGCAGCTGGGATTAAAGCAGGTCAAAAAGGACCTACAGTCTCTGCGCTCCCTCCCTGGGGCGGGGGTGCCTGCCCTTCCCTCTCACCCACTTTCCGCAGTTCCAGAAAGAGATCTGCAGAGAGCTGCTCACTGTCCCCGCTTCCCCCTCCCCCACGATATTGATTCCAACCTGGGCTATCAGGTGCACGAATTTCCACACCAACACTCCCTTCCACTAGCTCAGGCCTTGCCCTCTAAGAGTTTCTTTAAAAATATAAATCCCCCTTTAAGAAGAGGAAGAGGAAGAAAAAGGTAAAGATACAAATTATGAACAACAAATATGCATCTATCAACAAGTGAATCTAAGAATCAAGTGAATAAATAATCTGATGAACAGAATGAACTGGTGATCATAATAGAATCAGGGACATAGAAAGGGAATGGACTGACCATTCTTGGGGGTGGGGGGAAAGGGGTGTGGGGGGTGCGGGAAGAGACTGGACAAAAACCGTGCACCTATGGATGAGGACAGTGGGTGGGGAGTGAGGGCGGAGGGTGGGGCGGGAACTGGGAGGAGGGGAGTTATGGAGGGGAAAAAAGAGGAACAAATGTAATAATCTGAACAATAAAGATTTAATTAAAAAAATAATAATAATAAAGATTTAAAATCCTTAAACTAGAAAAAAATATATATATATAAATCCCGCTCGGCCGGCGTGGTTCAGTGGTTGAGCATCGACCTATGAACCAGGAGGTCACGGTCCAGTTCCTGGGTTGTGGGCTTTATCCCCAGTGCGGGGCGTGCAGGAGGCAGCCAATCAATGATTCTCTCTCATCATTGATGTTTCTCTCTCTCTCTCCCTCTCCCTTCCTCTCTGAAATTAATTTAAAATATATATATATTTTTAAAAAATATATAAAAATATAAATTCCCGGCCTGGAAGGGATGGCCCTTAGAGGCGGACTATTGAGTCCAAGGCTTTCCCTGAAAACTCAAGCTAGCAGCTACTTAATGAAGGAAGGAAACAAGGAAGGGCCGCCTTCAAAGGACTGCTGGCTCTGGGAGAGGGGGAAGCTGGACACCCGTGATGGGGACGCTGACACTTTCATAAAGGACCTCCCTTCCCAGGACCCCGCCTGGCACCTGGGGGAGGGGAAAAGCAGTGGCTTGCCCCTTGGGGTGCAGGGGCCCAGGGCAGGCTGGCAGTGCTCACCTCCCTGCTGAGGGCAGGGCTGGACTGTCTCCGGAGAAGCTGGCTCTGACCTTGGCTGGGCCGCTGCGACCGCCCCTCGTCCCGGGCCTGGAAGGTCCCTGGTGCCTCGGACTTCCTATGAGCAAACGCAGCCGCCCCTCTGAGGGCCCTTGGGGCTGTCCCACTCCCAGCACCCACCGCCTCTACTCCCACCCCCAACGGGAGGAGATAGAGGAGACCCACAGCTGAAGAGCCCTGAGGGAGGGATGAGCCTCTCAGGGCCTCAGTATCCCCTTCTGAAAAATGGGTGACACTGCTCTACCTGCCTCATGGGGCTGTGGTGGAGATGAAATGGGAAAAGGGATGAGCAAAGGTGCGGGCTCAGCCTTGGCCTTGCCTGCCTCCTGTCTCTCAGTACAGTGGGGCCTTGACTTACGAGTGTCCCGACTAACGAGTTTTTTGAGATACCAGCTGTCTCTCGGCCGATTTTTTACATTGAGTTGATAGAGTAATTTGAGTTAACGAGCTCGGTCTCGGAACGAATTAAACTCGTAATCAAGGCCCCACTGTACCTCCTGTTTCTGACTGCCACCCAGCCAATAGCCCATCTCTCAACCCCAAACAAAGGTTAGACTGGTCTTTGTGGGAAGTAAGGTTTATTGAGCACCTACTGGTCACCAGGCACTGTGTACACATGATGGTAACGGCAGACATTTATTGAGCACTTCTTGTGTTCCAGGTGCCAAGCACTTGTATTATCTCATCTCATCGCATCTCACGCAACCCCTGTGAGGTGGGGACGAGAGCTGCAGAATGCTCACGCCCTCATATTCCATTCTTTCTGCCATCTGTCAGTCTACATGGTGAGTGTTTGGCTTCCCAGGCCCACCCTTTTCCTCCTCAGTACTAACAAGATTCCTGCACTTGGCCTTCCCAAACTCCGGGCCATCCCAGCTGTTGGTAACAGACCTCTTAGCAAGACCAGAAACAAGAAATGCTCCCTCTTCCTACACAACTCCAGGACGGCCAGCATAAAAGGTCGTTTCCAAGACACCTAGCCTTCAGGCATTGTTGCCACATCTGTCACCGATAAGTTCTAAGCTGGTAAAAGTCCCTCGTTCCACTTAGCTGTCTTAGTCATTGGTAGCCATGCCTATTAATATTTAACATGACATCTCTGTTGCACGTAGGCATACCAAACAGATTCTGGGCCCGTCTCTCCCCTCCCACATGTAAGGGGTCAAAACAAAAGACCGGGCCGCTCCTCTGGGTATCTAGTCCAACAGGGTTTGAGTCTGGCTCCATCTACATCAGTGGTTCTCAACCTTCCTAATGCCGCGACCCTTTAATACAGTTCCTCATGTTGTGGTGACCCCCAATTTCATTGTTACAAATTGAACATAATTAAAGCATAGTGATTCATCACAAAAACAAGATGTAATTATATATGTGTTTTCCGATGGTCTTAGGCGACCCCTGTGAAAGGGTCGTTCGACCCCCAAAGGGGTCGCGACCCACAGGTTGAGAACCGCTGGTCTACATGGACAAGTGGAGCTCTATCTCCGGTGGCCGAGCTGACCTGGGAGTGGCCTGGAACAGACGGCCTGGTGCTGAGCCTGGACAGAGCCCGCAAAGAGGAAAGCAAGAGGAGCCTCCGGTTGGTGTGGGAAGGGACTGTGCTTGGAGCCTGCCCCCAGCGTGGGAGCCATGCTGGAACCCGCCAGAGGCTTCGGAGAGAAAACAAACCATGGGCTTGGGGTCTGTTGTTGTCTGACGGCTTTTGCCAGTGTCACTAAAATCAAATCCATAAAGTAACTGGAGCTTTTAGCAGTTGACTCACAGGGAACCCAAGCTTCCCACTGGACTAAGTGTTTCTAAGTTTGCGGGCTACCTGATCAGGTTCCATTTTTAACCTAATTTGAAGCGAGAGAGGTTCCTTGCTCTGTGAGAGCTGAGGCCCTGGAGGGCTTTTCCTCCAGAACCAGGGTGCAGGAGCCTCTGTGAAGCAAAAGCCCCAAACGTGACCCGGTGGGGAGGACACTGTGACAGCGACGGAGAGTACTCCGTGCGGGGCAGCGAGGCACCTGTGTGTTCTCTCCAAGTGAGTGCGTTTTCCGTGTAAACTCCTGCCTGCTCAGTTCCTCCCGAGAAGCCCCCTCCATGTGGAATTGAGAGAGGAGTGAGGACTCAGGGCAGCAACTGGGCCCTCGGGCCACCTGCTCCTGAGGCTTTTGTGGCTGCGCAGGGCTGAGAAAGGAAACGCATTTCCTTTGGAAGCTCGTATGGGCTCTTCCACCTCCACAAAGTTTAAAGGACAAAGCTGTCAAGTCTAGCAAATTCCATGAAGGCTGTTTTGAATTTAAGAGACTAGGAAGTGCTTATGTGATTCTAAGATAAGAGATTCCAAAGGCATCCAGGGGAAAAGAAAATGAAGATATCAAGCCAAAATTCCTAATGCTTTAATGTGAGAGCCGTTAAGGAAAAATTTCCAGGCTTAGTTAGTACAATGCTTGGACAGAGTAGATGCTCAATAAATACATGTTAAATGAAATAGGAGAAAATAATAAACGTACTGTCTACAGTCACCCACTCATAAATTTCAGTCTTCCAGATACTCAAGTAGGTTTTAAAACTTCATTTTCAGATTAAGAATGGTTTTCTACTTGGAAAAAATGCCATACAACAGGAGAAAATGTAATTACTCAGTAGAGTTATAAAACCTTGGTTAAAAGGTACATCATCTATTTCTCCAAAATATATACTTAAGCATATGCAATTTTTATATATCAATTATACTCCAATAAAGCTAAAACAGGTAAATAATCTATTTCAAAGAATAAAATAAAATGAATAAAAGTATATGTGTAAAAACAATTAAATGATTAATAAAAGTATAAACATATTCTGGACTTTTATTATAAACCTTTATCTCTCTAAAAGTTACCCCCGTAGGAAAAAAAGAAAGAAAATTCAACTTAGGTTTAAAGACCTTAGTGTTCCTACTGAGCTATCAGATAAAAGTTAAAGTACACAAGCTGACGTCTGACTAAAACCAGCCGTCATAAAAAGGCAAAGACGAAGGGTTTTAGGGCAGCGACACTATTCCGTATGACGCCGTAATAGTGGACCCGTGTCGTTGTATCTTTGTCCAACCCTGGCATGTACAGCACCAGGAGTGAACCCAACGTAAACTATGGACTTTGGATGCTAATGACGTGTCCGGATCGGCTCATGGCTTGTAGCAAATGTACTCTCTGGTCAGGCTGTTGATGGTGAGCTGAGTCCAGGCGTGTGGGGGAAGTGGGACGTATGGGAATTCTCTGTACTTTCCACTCAGCTTTGCTGTGAACCTAAAACTGCTTTAAAAATTAGTGCCTGTTTAATTTTTAAAAGGCCAAAGAAATAATTATATTAATGCTGGAGACCTTAAAGGTTGTCAGCTGGATAGTAAATGGATTGAAGTTACTGTAAAAAGGAAATCTGAGCCTTAGGACTGAAGGGTCAGGCTCAATCCCCAGGAGGCAAACAATCAATCAATGGTCTCTCTCACGGCCCTTTTTTTCTCTTTCTGTCTCTCCCCCTCCCTTCCACTATCTCTAAAAATCAATGGGGGAAAATATCCTCACGTGAGGATTAACAAAACAAAAACAAAAACAAGAAAGAAACGGAAATTTGAAGAATGAAAGATAAGATTTCTCGCACAGATTCTAACCTAAGATAAAATGTTGCCTCAGGGACGACAGAGAGAGGAGTTCTGGATGTAAAACATCACCCCTCTTTAGGGTGACGGAAATGTTCTAAGTTTGGGTTGTGGTGATGGTCTTGGTAAATACGCTATAATTCATTATACACTGAAAGCGTTGAGACTTCCAGACCTACTTGTTTGCTGTTCTTTCAACCCTGACTAATGGAATTCCAACCCTGGTCCTGAAAACTCCTGAGGCTGGGACTGCTGGAGAGAGAAATCTCAGCGAGCAGGGGTAATGCTTCCCCTCCCGGGCTGTGTGAGTGGCCCCAGGACCAGCACTCCAGGGTGCCTGGACTTAGGGCTTGTCACCACATCCCAGGAAAGTAACCTTTAACCTCTAAAAGGTCTGTGATTCTGAGTTCTCTTCATTACAATAATGGCTCTGGCTATATAGTTTAAACTGACATCTCTTTTCCAAGAGGCATGGGTAGCCATGAGTCTTCTTTGTTAAGGCAGAAAAAAAAATCATGGGCACTTTCTTCCCTCACATAAGGAGGGGAAAAAATAAACCTGTGACTATGGATCACATTAAGGGTTTGAGAGCTTAACCTCATTTCAATGAATGTATACCATACGAATTTTACAGATGAGGACATTGAGGCTCAGGCAGTAGCTTTACCAGGTCACAAAGATGGGGCTTTGACCCGGGATTGAACCCAGCCTGCCTGACCCTGGTCTTTGCTCTTAACCACCAGGCTATGCACAATATCATTTCATCGTCAAAAAAACCCTCCTAACTTAGGGAAAGAGATGAAGTGACTGGCCCAAGGTCACACGGCCAGTAAGTGGCAGGGCAGGAGACAACCCTTTCCATCTGGCAACCTAAGCCTTGAACCTTCCACCTGTCCTGCTGCCGAGGCTCCTCCCCAACCCACCTGGCTGACCCCACCCTGGGCTCACCTGCGCTCTTGCCCGAAGAGGCGCTCCACCTCTGCGCGGCCAGGGCTGCGGGTTCGGCCCCCGTTGCTGCCCTGGGGCCCTGGCTCCCTCTGTGCCAGCCTCCTGGGCGGGGGCAGGTCAGCCAGCACGGTGTACTCCTCCCTCTCCAAGTTGTGCCTGGTCTCCCCAGGGGGTGCTGAGCCCCGGGAGCCCCCTGAGCTGCCTGGAGGAGGTGAGGGTGCCAGGAGGGCTAGGTCACTGGGTGGGTGGCGGGGTGGGGAGGAGGCTCGAGGTGCATCCCGGTGCCCGATGCACACTTGGGGGGGCAGCATTGGGGAGCCATGCAGAGAGTCCGTGGAGGGGGCCAGGCTCTCCATACTAGTCCCAGGGGGGTCCTGAAAGAAGAGGGAGGGCTCGGGGGCCTGGCGTGGGGGGGACGTGAAGTAGGGTGCATCTCGGTGCCCAATGCACACAGGGGTGGGGATGTGGGTGGGCTCGTGCAGGGAGTCTGTGGAGGGGACAAGGCTCTCGGTGCTGGCCCTGGGGAAATCCTGGAACAGGAGGGAGGGCTCAGGGGCCTGGCGCGGAGGGGAGGAGGCCCGGGGTGCATCTCGGTATCCGATACACACAGGCGGGGGGAACTGGGGAGGGTCATGCTGGGGCGACTGGTTCTCAGCATCTGATGTGTCCGGGAGGAAGGGGAAGGGGTCGAACTGGGTGTGGCGAGGGGGTGAGGAGGCCCGGGGGGCATCGCGGTGTCCGATGCACACGGCCGGGGGGATATAGGGCGGCTCGTGGTGAGTGGATTCACTCTCAGAGGCGTGGGGGTCTGGGAAGAAGGGAAACGGGTCATATTGCAAATAGCGAGGAGGCGAAGAGGCTCGGGGGGCATCCCGGTGTCCAATGCACACGGCCCAGGGAGGCTGGGAGGACTCGAAAGAGGTCTGGGATGCCCCTCGGGTGAGGTACAGAGGCGTGGAAGTCCGGGGGGCACTGTGGGGGCCAGGGTTGTGCGAGGAAGAAGAGGCCCGGGCTGGTGAGTTGTGCTGGGGAGCGCCCGAGGAGGACTGGGGGGAGTCACGCTGAGCTGGTTTGGTGGGAGATGAGGTCTGAGGCCTGTCAGCTTGGGTTGGCCGAAGGGCAATAGAGGCCCAGGGAACCTCGCTTTGCTTGGAGCGGGATGGGGAGGAGGTCCGGGGACCATCGCTCTGGGTGGGCCGGAGGGGAAAGGAGGCCCAGGGGATGTCTTTGTTAGTACGATGGGGAGAAGGATTCCTGGGGTTATTCCGCTGGGTGGAGCGATGGGGAGATGATGGCCCAGGATTGTTCTTTGGGGTGCAGCACTGAGGGGAGGAGCTCCCGGGGTGGTCCCGCCGGAAGGAAGAGGACTGCGGGTTGTTCCGTTGGGTAGAAGAGGTTCTGGGGTTGTCCCTCTGGGCACAGGAAGTTCTGGAGTTTTCCCTCTGGGTGGTCCGGTTGGGAGAGGGGCCTCTGGGGTTGTCCCTCTGGGCACAGGATGTTCTGGAGTTTTCCCGCTGGGTGGTCCGGTTGGGAGAGGGGCCTCTGGGGTTGTCCCTCTGGGCACAGGAAGTTCTGGAGTTTTCCCTCTGGGTGGTCCGGTTGGGCGAGGGGCCTCTGGGGTTGTCCCTCTGGGCACAGGAAGTTCTGGAGTTTTCCCTCTGGGTGGTCCGGTTGGGAGAGGGGCCTCTGGGGTTGTCCCTCTGGGCACAGGAAGTTCTGGAGTTTTCCCTCTGGGTGGTCCGGTTGGGAGAGGGGCCTCTGGGGTTGTCCCTCTGGGCACAGGAAGTTCTGGAGTTTTCCCTCTGGGTGGTCCGGTTGGGAGAGGGGCCTCTGGGGTTGTCCCTCTGGGCACAGGATGTTCTGGAGTTTTCCCTCTGGGTGGTCCGGTTGGGCGAGGGGCCTCTGGGGTTGTCCTTTTGGGCACAGGATGTTCTGGAGTTTTCTCGCTGGGTGGTCCGGTTGGGCGAGGGGCCTCTGGGGTTGTCCTTTTGGGCACAGGAAGTTCTGGAGTTTTCCCTCTGGGTGGTCCGGTTGGGCGAGGAGCCTCTGGGGTTGTCCCTCTGGGCACAGGAAGTTCTAGAGTTTTCCTGTTGAGAAGTACATGCAGAAAAAGAAGTCTGAGGGTTGTCCTGTTGGGTAGAAGAGGTTCTGGAGTTGTCCTGTTGGGCGGCTCTCGGGGAAGAGGAAACTCGAGGATTGCTCCGTTGGGTGGACGAGGTTCTGGAACTATCCCGTTGGGTGATTCTTGAGGGAGAGGCCGTTCTGGGGGCGCTCTGCTGCGTGGAAGAAGGCCTGGGGGTGTCCCGTTGGGTGGACGAGGTCCTGGGGCTGTCCCGTGGGGCTGCTTGGGAGGGAGAGGAAGCTCGGGGGGCATCAAGTTGTACGGAAGCCGTCTGGGCAGCGTCCCTTTGGGCAGAGCGATGGAGAGAGGAAGCCTGGGGGGTGGTACTTCGAGGTCCGCTCTGTGGTGTCGCAGCGGAAGCCCGGTGCCGCTCCAAGAAGTGCCCACTTTCTCCCCGGAGCTTCGCCCAGTGCTGCCCGGCGCTTCGGCTCCCACCACCCGGGTCTAAGAGAGAAGAGGCAATGCACGGTGAGGGAGCATGTGCTTTGCAAACTGAGGGATGCCCCAAGAGGGATGTCAAGGAGTTTCTAGCATCTTGGATTTGGCTAATTCCTCCTGGGCCTTGGCACCCGGCCTGCAATTTGGGCCCCTGCCACCAGGTGGACAGAGGAGGTGACTGCCTTTGATCAGCAGGTCAGAGAGGAGGCTCCCCCACCCACTGCTCATGTGTTTGAGCAAGAAAGCAGGTGCCTGTCACCCATTCACACCAGGGAGGCGCTGGCTCTCCATGTGTTATTCTCACCACAGTCTCCCCAGGGCCTGAGGGGACAGGGCAGTGGGATGGGGTGGTGAGGTGACAAGATCTGATTAATGTTTTAAAAGATGGCTCCAGCTGCTGTGGGGGGAATGGCCTGAAGGGGCCAGCAGGGGCGGGAGAGGTTGAGGGCCTCTGGCAATCATGCTGGCCAGCGGCAGCCATGGTGGCTTGGCCAGGGGGTTATGGTAGAGGCAGCAATACGGGGACAGATTGGAGGTGTGTTTCGAAGGCAGCACTGAGCAGAGCTGCTGGTGGTCGAAAGGGTGAAGGAAGAAAGGAATCAGGATTTGGGGCCCAGCTGCTGGGCGGGTGGTGACACAGAACAGACTGCAGGAGAAACAGGTTTGGAGGGAGAGTTAGGTGGCTGGTGGCCTCCTCTCCACCCATTTTCCTCTGCTTCTCGAACCCAGCACCCGTCCACTCCTTAGGGCCTCTGTACTGCTTGTTCCTTCTGCTTGTGAACTCAGATCAGCCACAATGCCACTCCCCGCTCCCCCTAGGCCAGTGATGGCGAACCTTTTGAGCTCGGCGTGTCAGCATTTTGAAAAACCCTAACTTAACTCTGGTGCCGTGTCACATATAGAAATTTTTTGATATTTGCAACCATAGTAAAACAAAGACATATTTTTGATATTTATTTTATATATTTAAATGCCATTTAACAAAGAAAAATCAACCAAAAAAATGAGTTCGCGTGTCACCTCTGACATGTGTGTCATAGGTTCGCCATCACTGCCCTAGGCCCTCCCTGTCCACCTGGCCAGTCACTCTCACCATTCCCTGTCTTAATTCTCCCAAAAGCAGTTGCCGCTCTCTGCTCTGGCTTCCTGTTTGTTTTCTGTCAGCTTCTCTCCACTGGAGGGCCAGCTCCAGGGACTGGGTCTTATCTGTCTTCTCCCCTCTGGCTCTCTAGCACTAAGACAGGGCCTGGCACACAGTAGGTGCTTGATAAATACTTATCGAATGAGTGAAATGAAGAAGCTGTGTTGAGTGTGAGGTGCTATCCTACACCCAGTGAAGAGGTCAGTTGTACAATGAACTAGATAGAGGTCAGGGGAGAGATCAAGGCCAGAGGTGTGAACCCAGGAGATGACGATTTTCCCAGATAGCGTGGACAGCCAGGTGTTGTCAAGTTGTCAGAGAGAGGAGAGAAGGGAGCCCAGGACCAGGCTTTGGGGCATCCATATTTGAAGGTCAAGCGGAGGAAGAGGCATCAGCAGAGGAGTAGCCAGAGAATGGTCCTGACCCATCACTGAGCAACTGGCTCTACACCTCTTCCCCGAATCTACACCTCCTCCCTGAATCTACACCTCCTCCCTGAATCTACACCTCCTCCCTGAATCTACACCTCCTCCCTGAATCTACACCTCTTCCCTGAATCTACACCTCTTCCCTGAATCTACACCTCCTCCCTGAATCTACACCTCTTCCCTGAATCTACACCTCTTCCCTGAATCTACACCTCTTCCCTGAATCTACACCTCTTCCCAGGCTCTGGATCCACCTCGGCCCACACTGCTTGCACCTCCTCCCCAGTTCTCCACGGTCAGTGAAAGGCATTGCCGCCCACACAGACACCCAGACCAGCAGCTGGGACCGTGTGTTCTCCTGTCCCCAGTCCCATCAAGTCCACCTCCTAAACCTCTCTCCTTCTCTATCCGCTCCTCACCCACAGCCACCGCCCTAATTCAGTTTTCTCCATCTCTCCCCTGGACAATTGCAAGGGGCTACAGAGGGGTTACAGGAATGGTGCGTCCATCACCCAGAGAGCAATTCTTCACCCAGAGTGACCAGCTGTTAACAGTTTGTCTCATCTGCTTTATCCTCACATCTGCCTACCTACCTACCTGTCATCTACCTGTGTCTGTCTCTCTGTCTTCCTATCATCTATCTTGTTGAACATGTGAGAGTTGAAGACCTCATGACACTTCACCCGCTATGCTCTCCTAATGCATCTCCTATGAACGAGGACCATTTCCTCCCGTCACCGCACTCAGGAGATACAGCGTGGGTCCGAAACCGTTATCTAACATACACTTCATATTCAAATTCCCTGGCTGTCACAATAATGTCTTCCAGAGTTATAACTTTTCCCATCCTTGCTCCACTCCAGGATCCCACATGGCATTTGCTTCTCTGCCTCTGTAGCCTCTTTTATTCGAGAATAGTTGCCCAGGCCTTTTTCGTCTTTCATACAGTCCTGTCAGCCCTGGCCGGGTGGCTCAGCTGGTTGAAGTGTCGTCCCATGGACCAAAAGGTTTCGAGCTCTACTCTTGGTCGGGGAGCATATGGGAGGCAACCGATGATGTTTCTCTCTCTCTCTCTCTCTCTCTCTCTCTCTCTCTCTCTCTCTCAAATCAATCATTAAAAAAAATTTTTTTTGAAGAGTCCTGCCAGTTATTTTGCAAACAGTCCCTCAATTTGGGTTTGTCTGATATTTTGGTGGGACCAGATGCAGGCGGTGCATTTTCAGCCAGAAGACTTGGAAAGGATGCTGTGACCGCCCCCCCACCCCCCGTGCATCACATGGGGGCACCTGACGCCACTTTGCCCCCGCTGGGATGCTGAGCGGCCACTTGGTTAAGGAAGATCTGCCAGATGTTCCCACCCTAAGGGTGCCTTTTCCCTCTGTAATCGATGTGTAATCTGAGGGGTGATACTTTGAGATCGTGTGAATATCCTGGGTGAATATCTTTCACCCAGAAATTTAGCATCAGCCGGTGATTCCTGCCTGAATCAGTTATCACTACAGTGGCTGCAACAGTTCCTTTACTGGTTTCTCAGCCTCATCCTGCTCCACTCCATCCTTCACACTTCGCCCTGGTGAATTTCTTTAGGCACAGGTCCAAACATATCACTCCTCTCCTCCAAATCCTCCCATGGCTCCCTACTCCTTAGAGAAGTGAGTCCAAACTCCTTGGCCCAGGGTGGTCTGAGCAACTGTGCTCTAGCTGCACCTTCCAGAGCTCCCCATTCACACCTCCCAGCCGTGGCCAGGCTGTTTCCTCCGCCAGAGCACCACGTCCAGGAGCCACTCCTCTGTGATCCCTCGCTGGCTGGAAGGAAGCTCTTTGTCCTCTGCCCCCACTTCCCACACAGCCCTTTGCTCACAGCAGGGCACGCGCTTCTGCTCCTCCTCCGTCCTGGGCTGCTGTACGGGGGGACAAGCTGTCTGGGCAGGGACCGGGTAATTCCTCCTGAACACCCACTGTCTGGTACCAGGTTTGTGCATAGTTAGCACTGGCATGTTTGATGATTGGATGCTGCAGGAGCCATAGGAAGCCAGGCCTGCCCACCAGGGTAGGACCTGGATGCTCAGGCCCATATCCCCGAACCCTGACGATGCTGGAAATGCAGATCAGGAGCAACACAGTGCAGCAGTGATGGGAGGGCCCGAGCTGTGGGAGCCAGCCTCACGTGACACTCTGGGCTTGGCCTGACCAGCAGCCTTGCCCCTTCCCTTGGGAACACCACCCTGACTTCCTTTGGGCCATCCCCTCTTCCCCACTCTCAAGCCATAGGTTTGTGCAGGGGGCTGACCCTACCCCTGATCCCCTGACTGTGCACATGACCCAAGCTGGGTCCCCTGGAGAAGCCTTCCTAGGACTTTAGCTACATCTGTTGGGAAGATTGTACCTTCTGTTTGTGGAAGTTGATAAGCAAGTAGGATACAGCCTGGCACTGCTGCTGCTCATCATGTCACTATGGGGGAGGGTCTGGCTGAGAATGAAGCCACCACAGAAGAAAGCGGAGCAGAGGCCGGATTTCTGATACTGTTTGCACCTGGATCCAGCTATGCCTGAAGTCATCTCCCCCTAGACTTTTTTTTTTAAAAATCTATTTTTTAATTGATTTCAGAGAGAAAGGAAGAGGGAGAGAGATAGAAACATCAATGATGAGACAGAATCATTGATCGGCTGCCTCCTGCATGCCCCACACTGGGGATTGAGCCCAAAACCGGAAACTTGAAATATGACCTCCTGATTCGTAGGTCAACACTCAATCACTGAGCCATGCTGGTCAGGCTCCCCCTCGACTTTTTACTCAGCTACTTTGTCGCTTGCAACCTGAAGATCCTAGCCCACCAATTGCGGGAGATGTGTATAAAGCAGGTTGCATGGACGCATGCCTGCTCCATCATTAGATGAGACTGTTACTATTATTAGGACTTGAGCCAGCAAAGTGAGACGTGCCCAGGGACCAAGATGGCCCCTGGCAATCACTCCATCCAGTCACAGGAACCAACCTGGTCCGGCAGAAGGACTCACCCTCCTTCCGTTGGCTCGCAGTGTCTCCTCCCACAGGGGACCGGGTGAGGACGGACGGAGCCCTTTGGGTGCTGTCAGCTCTTGACCCCCCCTGCAGCTTCCGAGGGATCATCTCGGTGATCTCGTCCCCGCCGGGGGCCTCCTCCTGCCTTTTGACAACGTCCCAGTCCTGCCAGGGAAGGAGAGGAGAAAGCGTGCTTGGAGGTTAAGAAGAGAGACCCCCAGCATGAGATGGGTAGAAGGAAGGAAAGGACCTGGCATTGAAAGGGCACCTACTGTATACCCACCACTATGCTGGGCTCTTAGGTGTCAACTCAACTCATCTGGAATCAACTCCTGAGGGAGGCAGCCTGTGGAGCCAAGAACTTGCCCGAATCACACAGCTGGGAAATGGTTTACGTGGGAGGGGACTTGAACCCAGGGGACACCATGTGGCAGGAGGGCCTTGGCATAGCAGTCCCCGCCCCAGAGACAACCCCATGATCCGGAGAGAAGTCGTTTCAAAGCCTCGCCCTGCCATTTCCCAGATGTACGGCTTCCACTACATTGCTTCCCTTCTCTGAGTCTCAGTTTTCTTGCCCCCAAACAGGGCCATAAAGCAGGTGGTGAGCCTTCCTGAGCCCATGCTGGCCGCCTCATCACTTCCCTGTCACGTCCTCCTGGAGGTCTCACAGACAGTCTGCCTCTTCTACCCGGGGCGGCCCTCTGAGGGGTGAATGCCCAGGAAGTTCCTGATTCCCTTCTTCTCTCAGGGAAATGGCCCAGCTCTGCCCAGCACCCACCCCACCCCCAGCCTACTCCCTTCCCTCTGTCCTCTGCCAGTGCTGGTCATAGGGTGCAGTGGTGTGTAACCAAGGCAGGGCCAGGACCAACCCCATCCTTGCTCTGGACAAAACACCCAACCTCCTGGCCCTCTGTGACCTGTGACCTGAGAGTTTTTGGCAACCTGAGCCCATTGGTGATTCACATGGAGCGCCCATCAACCAAAACTCCTTCCTCCATTATTTCATAGGCAGAGCCCGGCCCTCCTGCACCGGCCCCTACCTCTCCCAGGTGGGGTGGTCGGGGCAGCCTGACGCACTAGGCCTCCAGGGGCCCTTGGCACAGGTCCCTGGTGTGAGGCCCAGCCCTCCTCTGGGAGTTTGGGGCTGGCACAGAGGGGTGATCTGTTCGTGCCCTCAGCCTCCCGCCCCCAGCTCACCACAGAGGACGAGTTGCTGGTATCATCAGGGGCGTCACAGTCAGGGCTGGAGCTGGTGCCAGAGTCGGGGCCCTCGTCGAAGCTGCACAGGGAGGAGGCTGGGCCCTCCAGATAGGGCACTGCCTCGGAGTCCCAGCTCCTGCTCCTGGGGGTGGCTGACGGGCCCTCTGCAGGGAGCCCTGTCGCCGGCCTCCTGAGAGAGGAGACAGACACATGACTTTGTCCCCAAAAGTTATGGGAATTAAGAAGTAACACCCCCATCCAGGTACACACACACCTCACGTTACAGGGGAAGAGGGAGCTGACACCAGGGCTCTCTATGTCTGCCTGGCTTAGCTACAACAGCCTCTCTTTGAAATGAGTGTAATGATTCCCATTTTACAGATGAAGAAACTGAGGCTCAGAGAGGCCCAGGACTGGCCAAGATCACAGAACTAGAAAAGGGCAGCGCTGCACTGTGAACCAGGGCTGTGGCGCCAGCCTCGACCCTCTGTCACAAGCAGCAGTGGGGACCCAAGCTCAGGAAGCCCAGACATATCTGTGCTGCGCTAACGGGGGGCTCTGGGAGGCAGCAGAGCTCCAGGGGCAGTGGTAGGGGCACCAGTCTGGATGCCAAGGGAGGGCGCTGCAGAGAAAGCCCTGCCTAGGGGAAGCCAGCGAGGGTGGCCACGGGCCTTAGCAGGCTTAGAGCTGGCAGTATCCCCAAGGAGTGGCCCACGGATTGGCCTACAAGATGGGAAGGGGTGCTGACCCCCAAGAAAGAGGCCTGCAGTCAAATAACTTTGGGACATACTACACACGTCTACCTCCCCCCTTCAGAAGCACAGTGCATGTCTGCAAACTACAGGCTTTGACAAGTCCTGCAAGAAAGACATCCAACTCTGTGGATCTCAGGCTTTCTGAAACTATTTGATGGCAGAGGTTTTGGTTTTTTAAGAAATGTCTACCTGTGAGGAACACATGTTCCCAAAGCAATGCTGGTTTGGTTCAATTCTTCTTATTTTTCAAATGGGGAAACTGAGGCACAGAGCGAGGGAATAACTTGTTCAAGGTCCCACAGCCCAACAGGGATGAAGCAGAAACAGGACCCCAGGCGTCTAGACCCTCAGCCTTGCCCTCCCAAAGCCCCTCGGCCCCGAAGGGACTTCAGTGCAGCTCAGGATGGGGGTGGAGGGAATCCCAGAGCCTGGAGCCATGCACAGTCAGACAGGTGGGTGGTAAACCTGTTTAATTTTTTAAAGCTGTGCAAAGAGAACAAGGAAATGTAAGCAGGCTGTGAGCCATGCCCAGAGCAGGGTGGGTGCGTGGGTGCTCTGCATCCTGGAATAAAGCTGAGCTAGGGCCCCAGGAACATGCCTGTGTGCCCAGCTGTATGGACTGACCATGTGACCCACGCTAGCAGCCACCATAGACAGACGCTGCCATTGTGAAGGGGTGTGGGGTGGGGTAAGTGAGGGCTACCCCAGGGAGCCCCTCCCCAGGCCCTGGAGCTCTACCCACCTCTCGGACTCTGGCCCAAGGCCGAGGCCCACCACAGACTGGCACCCAGAGGTTGAGGCTCTGTGCAGGTCCTCAGATGCAGGCGGGCGGCGGGGCAGGTCGCAGTAGGGTGCCTCCGCACCTGGAGGGCTCCCGGGCTCCTGGGACAGAGTTGCAGAGAGGAGGCACCTCATGGCCCACGTGGGGGCTCCCCTCCCCCTGCGCGGCCCCTCCCCCCACCAGGCGGTGTGGAAGTCTCCAGGCATCTCCTCCTAGGATCTCAGACTTCTCAGGAGAGCTGTCCATCAGGCTGGAAGCGCCCCTGGGGATCCAGGCTGAGGGCAGACCGAGGTACAGTGTGTGCATGCACACGTGTGTACAGGTATGTGGGCGTGTAAAGGCCTGTGTGTGTGCAGTTGTGCACATGTGCATGCATGTGTATGCAAGGCCGGGGGGTACACTAGTGCATGTTTGCATAAGTGCATGCAAGTTCCTTTATATGTGTTGGCACATATGTAGGTGTGTGTGCCTGGGGACATGACGTGCACAGAAGGGACCAAAGAGCTTTCTGTAGCTGGAAAGGAGGAGGAAGGCGGGTGGGGAAGAAGGGTTAAACCAGCCTGCAGAGGGAGGGAGGAAGAGGCTGTCTGAGGGAGGAGATGGGGAAAGAAGGCCTCATCGGAGAGATTTGCCCACAGGAGGGCAGGGGGCCCCAGGGTGGAGGCGAGGCCCTGAGCTGACTGCTGGCTTCTCTCTCCCTCCGCCCTCACTGAGGCCACACCTGTGAAGGCTGGTGCTGGGCTCACCCAGGGGGAACGGCTGCTCACCTCCGGGAAGGCCCCCCCATTCCTCCCCACCTCCTGGGGTGGCAGGGCCCTCCCCTGGTGGTGGGAGACAGCGGCCACAGCACCCTGCACCCCGCCTCCTCTCGGGTTACCTGGACGGCGGGCTCCGGCGGTGGCGGCTGGCGGCTGTCAGCACCCTCGTCCCCGGGGGGCTCCGGCTCAGGCCCCCACGCTGCGGCCCTCCCAGGCCCCGACTCTGGGCCGTGGCGGCGGCGGCCGAGGCAGCAGAAACCTTAGAGGGGCCGGCTGCGGGAGCAGGGGCCCCTCATTACTGTTTCATAAGCCGGGGCCCAGCCAAGAACAATGCAGGACATGAAACCACAGGAACCTGATCCCCACAGCTCACCTGAGAGCTGGCAGGGCGGGGGCCTGGGCCTGGGCTCCCTGGGGACCCTGGAGCCCAGAGCTCAGGGCTGAGGCCACAGCTTGGACACAACCCCGGGGTGGGCACAGACTCTCTGGGTTCCAAGAAGGTGGCCCCTGGCAGGTCCTGGGCAAGGCCAAGGAGTGGGGCTAGGGTGTCTGCCATGCCATCCAAGCCAGAGGAGCCCGTCTGGGTTCAGTTTCGCCCCCTGCCCTGGAGCCAGATTCTGATCAGAGCTCGTAGCGGGAGGTGTCAGATCCACAGCCCGGCCTGGCGCCTGGGCCACCCCAGGGACCTCGCAGCATGAATGAGGCGGGAGCAGCTTGCTGGGCATTGCCAAGGGGTCCCAGCCCAGCTGAGCCCAATAAGACCCCAGCCAGGCATGGCACTTCCTTCCTGCTCTCACCCCCAGCCCCCATCATACCCATCGCCCACTTGAGCAGCCCAGCAGCCAGTCCCTGGCTCTGATTTCCTGTCTGGCGGGTCAGCACAGGCTCTGGCCTCAGACAGACATCAAGCCCAATCCTGGCACCTCCACTTCCCAGCTAGGTGACCTCAGCCTGTGGCTTCCCCTCTCTGAGCCTGGTTTTCTCATCTATAAAACCGGGATGATAAGAGGACCCACCTCCTAGGGGTGCTGTGAGAATGAAAGGAGTTAATATTTGTAAGGGGCTTAGAACATTGTCTAGTTTGTACATCTTAAATATAATAGGTAACGTATAAAGATGAAAGAGAATTTTATTAGTGTTGAATCGATAGAATGTTAAACACACATAGGAATACTTTAAAAAGGGATGTGCAGTGCCTGGCACACAGCGCGACCCTCCCAGCGAGGCTCCCTCCCTCCCTCCAGAACCTGGCCGTGGCCTGCTCCAGCCCCTGTGATTTCCAGGGATAAGCCCTCCCCCGGCCTGTGGGACTCAGCTGAGAACAGAGTAGAGGCAGATCCAGAGCTGGGATCCCAGGGGAGCCAGAACAAGCTTCGGGGAGGGGCCTGGGCCATTCCTGCATATTCCAAGGTAACGATGTCAGAATTATTTCCACCCGCAAGAGATATCTTTCCAGGCCCCCAGGGAAGAGTTGGAGCCCAGGTTAACTAAGGCTCCAGCTGGGCCCCACACAGCCCCGTCCAGGCTGGGGGATGCTTCTCAAACACAGATTTTGTGACTCTACAGGTTTGAAACCACCTATCCATGAGCAAGACTTTTCATCAGTGTCAGATCCTGATGATTCGAGAGCCTTTATCTCCCACTGAGGTCTGGCTCCTCAGCTCCATAACTCAGTAACTTCCCTCATCTACAGTGTGGCCCACAGGCACCTCTCACTCACCGCCCCCAACCACTCCCAATGGATTTCCTATCCCAAGTACCTGCCTCAGGAAATAACTTAGAAGTCAGCCATATTTCACCCCTCCACCTGCCTCAGGTACCAAATCCTTTAGATTCCCCTGTTCAATTAGTTCTGAAATGTGTCCATTTCTCTCCATCTCAAAGTCTCCATCATCTTTGGCAGGAGTAACACCGTTTCCTCACTGGTCACCTTGATTTACTCTCACTCCCTGCACTCCATTCTCTGTCCTGCAGTCAAAGTGACTTTGGAAAATGCAAATCTGATCACATCACTCCCATTTAAAATCTTCAGTGGCTCCCATGCCTCTCAGGAAGAAGTTGGAAGTCAGCATGTCTACAAGGCCCCAGGAAGCCCAGAGAGACCAGCCCCCACCTCATTCTCCAACACTGTCCTGGAGTTCCTGTGCCTCTCCCTCTTGGTGGCCTCTCCCCATCCTCCAATGTGCCTCCTCCTTTCTGCCTCAGGGCCTTTGCACCTACTGTTCCCTTCCTCTCCTCTTCCCCTACCTTCACTGGCCAATGTCCCCACATAGCCTTTACCAAGCAGCTGAAAGGTCATTTCCTTGGAGAAACCAATCATTGATCCTCATGCCACTTGCTATTCCTTACTACCTTTACCACAACCGTAATCCTTGGCACCATTAGTTAGTTTCCATGTCTCCTGCTAGTTTGCAAGCCCCATGAACCAGGGACTGTGTCTGTGTTACTTATCAGTTTCCCCAGCATCTAGCATCATGCCTGGCACACGTGAAGCACCTATTCAATATGTGTGAACATGTGAACTGGCCCGTCTTAGCCGGGAAGTGGGGGACTAGCCCTAGAACCCAAACCTGTCTGAATGAAAATTTCTTCTCCTGTTCCTGACTTGCCATCTCCCCACCCATTAGGAGAAGGTGATTTGCATGGGAGATGGACTCACTGAGCTTTCCGGCCGCTGTTCCCTGAACTTGGGGGGAGGGGAGCTGTTACCACAGGTATCAGGACGGGCAAAAAGGAATCTCCCGGGTTGGTTTGCCTGATCAGGAAGGAGGGAGGGGAAACTAAGGCGTATTGAATTAGCCACCTGTGACTGCGGCTAAGCAGCGCCAGAGGCCCTGAGTGAGGAGCCTTGCTGCCTTTTCTCTTTAGGACAGTGAAGCCAGAGGGTAAATGACCCACGGTCACACGGCGGGGAAACCTGGCACTGGAACGCTGGCCGTGTGGCTCCAGAGCTGAACAATGCCTCACTGATATTGGCCACTTCGGAGCCTAACCCCCTGCATGGTGCTGGCTGCCAGGCTTAAGAGGAGCCTCAGGACCCTGTGGGAATGACAGGGCCACGATGCACCAAGGCTGACGGGCCCATGGAGGTTCAGGGTCCCACGCTTCTCATAGCGTGTGTACCGGGAGCTCTGGGTTTATGTGTGCGGGGACTTGACCCAAGACCAGATGGTTCCCAAAGTGAGAAAATGCTTCACTCCTTCAACACCTTCAAGGAGAACCTTTGCAGTGGCTGCTGGGGTATCTTGAACATCTCTCTAGCACCTGCCAACCTCCCCCCTTCCCCGCCCCCCCCAACCTCCCTTTTTAACAGACAGCAGGACTCAGGTTCAGAACCTTTAGCCAACAAATTCTCTAGTTAGAATTTAAAGACACTTCTGTTTTTTATCTTTCTCTTTCCTTCTTTTTAACCTTTTATGTAAAGGATATGGTCCTAGTTTTCTATTTGTGGTGGTGGTGTAAAGTTCTGCTTTAGTGGAAGTCGAAAAAGGGAGTTGATTTAAAGAATAAGGTATGTAATAGATTACATGAGGTAATGGCAAAAAACCAAAACACAAACCCATAAAATTGGGAGAATGCCTGGCATTCGGGAAACATTCACACGGTCCCACTACTTCATTGAACAGATGGAAAAACTGAGGCTCTGCCCAGGAGGAAAGCCAGTGTCTGGGTTCAACTGCAAGTGAGTGTCCCAGTCAGGCCCCAGCCCGTCACGGACGCCCCCATCCCAAACCACCCGACCACTCAGGAGCGCCAGCCCACCTGGTGCCTTGCTCTGTAGGCCTCCTCAGGGTGGAAGCAGTTTTGACAGCAGCTCTGGGCAAGCACACTGGCCTCACAGTGTGCGCAGGAGGCATTCCCAGCCTCCCCCTCCATACTGGGTGAGTCAGGCCAGGGCAGCTGCTGCAATCCACTGGTGGGGCCCGGGAAGAATGGAGCAGGGAGGCGAGGACCAGGTGACTGGCCAGTAGTGTACCTGGACCCCAGCCCAGCTTGCCCCTGGACAAAGACCAAGGAAATAAGGTTATTCATCCATGTATCCATCTGTTCATGTATTCACTCAACAAACACCCATTAAGCACCTACTAAGCGCCAGGCACTCTGCCAAGCACCTGACACGTGCTTCCTAGTCGTTACTGCAGTGTTGCTCTGAGTGTGTTCCGAGGACCCTGCTAGACCCAGTGGAGCTGTTTATAAAATGCATATTCCCAGGTCTCCCCCAGATCCGCCTACTCAGAATCTCTCTGGAGGTGAGGCCTAGGGGTGTGCATTTTAAACAAGTCTCCTAGGGCACTCATGCACCCCAAAGTTGGAGTGCCCGTGCCTTACAATTATCCTGCATTGTGGACAAAATTCATGTCAGTTTCAGATGAAGCAAGGAAGGCTCACAGAGGTTCCATAACTTGCAAGGCCCCAGTGGCTGAACTGGATTCAAACCCAGGTCTGTGTACCTCCCCACCCTCCCCCAAACACACACACAAGGAGGTGGAAGTGAAGGGCACTGGATCACCCTGCCAACCCACACAGGTCCTTTGGGGGAATACTGGGAGGCAGAAGGCCAGCCAGGTCTTTTCAGAGTTGAGGACAAAGTCATGAACAAAAGTAACAACCTAAAGTCACACAGCAAGTTTGTGGCAGAGCCTGGCCAAAGAGGAACCCTGGTGTTCTGACTTGTGCCTGTGGCTGTCCCTTCTGTGCCCCTGGGAGCTCCATTGTCATGCCCTTGGGGGGGGGGGGAGGGAGCCCCAACAGAAGAGTGACTTGAAGATGCCCTCCTAACCCACACAGAGCCCCAGGAGGGGGTGGGGCGAGAGGAATCCATATTCCCAAACACACCTGCCCCTATGGCACCCCAAGTCACTGCCCGGTACTTTCCTCACCTGGAGAATTTCCTCCAGTGTCCCAGGGAATCAGGCCTTCCTTGCCAATCTCACCCGAGAGCTGGGGAATTTCATGTCCTCTGCTGGGGCAGCCAGGGCGAAGGTTCTTGGCTTCTCCATCATCAGACCTGGGAGGCAGCAGGGCAGGTCTATGGAGGAGGGTGGGGTCTCTGATCCTCTCTGGGCTCTCCTCCCAGCATCGCTGCTCCCAGCTCCCAGTGGTAGACCAGGAGGGACTTGGTCCCGCCCAGCCTGGCAGTTCTTTCCCAGTTTGACCACATAAAGGAGTATCTCCTGGGATGGAGACCGCTGCTCATCCCTGGGAGCGGATGTGGAGGACTCTACTCCATGTCCCCCTCACTGCTCCCGCTTCCTCCTCCCCCACCCGCAACCAATCGGCAGAATCCTTCTCTGAAATGCAGTTTAGATGCGGATATAACAATGAAAAACCTGCAGAGGACACGGATGCCCCACCCGGAGAATGGACCCCTAGACCTCTCCATGCAGCCAGTCCCCCAGTCCCTCCCCATATCCTCACTCCGCTACCTTTTCCCGCTTACCCTCCTCCCCTCCACCCTTTCCAATGCGCAGAACTAACCTCGGCTCGAGTTTCCACGCACAAGGGGGTGCCAGGGTTGGGCACGGAGGTCACAGCCTCTTTATTTTAACAATGAATCAGAACATTGCCCGGGAGGAGGATGAAGACCACGCCTCTGCCGCCCTCTCATAGGCTCTCTCTAGGTTCTTTATTTACATGAAGACTGTGCGATTGGACAATCCGAGGACAAGGGGCGGGGCGGAGGCGGGCGGTGCCAGATGCCTCTGAGCGCGGGACCCACTGCACGTTAAGCCTGAGCAACCAGGTCTGCATCCTCCATGGCTCCTTCTGATCTTCCCCTTTGGTTCGTTGCCCTTACAGTCCGCTAACCTGGTTTCTGCCTAGACCTTGGGCTAGAGTCTTAACTTCTCTGTGCCTCAGTTTTCTAATTTATAAAATGGGGCTAGCAATATTACCTGTGAGGATAAAATTAAATACCCAAGGGTTTTCAACCTCTATTTGCACATTTCCACTACTGCGACGTTCACTCACATGCACAGCTCTCACCTTTTAAAAAGTCTAACATTTTCACCCCGCCTGGTTTGGCTCAGTGATAAAGCGTCAGCCTGGGGACTGAAGGGTCCTGGGTTTGATTCCCGTCCCGGGTTGTGGGCTCGATCACCCCAGCTATCAATGATCCTCTCATCATTGATGTTGCTATCTCTCTCTCTCTTCCTCTCTGAAATCAATAAAACACATTTAACAAAATAAAAAGTCTAACATTTTGCTCTAGCCAGTGTGGCTCAGTTGGTCTGAAAGGTCGCCCGTTCACTTCCCAGTCAGCATACATGTCCAGGTTGTGAGTTTGATCCCAGGTAGGGTGTGAGTGCTTGCAGGAAGCAACCAATCGATGTTTCTCTCTCTCTCTCTCTCTCTCTCTCTCTCTCTTTCTCCCCCCCTTCCTCTCTCTCTCTAAAATTAATAAAAACATTTAAAAGGCTAAGTTTTATTCTGCACCATGTGGCAGCTACTGGTCCAAATCTCCACAGTTATGAAGACATAACAATGTGAAGGATTAAGTACAAAGATCTTCATTTCATAGCAACTGAAGATCAGAGAAATTAACTAACTTTGCAGTGTCACACAGTGGCAGAGGCATGACTAAAGCCCTGGATGTCTGCCTCTACCGTGGTCCACAGAGCATCCTCACAATCCAGACATCCATATGTACGGGCCTAGCATGCTGAGCTGGGTACTGGGGAGATGGTACCATGAACAAAATGTGGCTCATTCTGAGACGAGGAGCCCACTGCCCAGTGGGAGAGACAGCCTCTGAACAGGTCATTGTGGCCCAGGATGGAACAGGCGAAGATACAGCTTCATAACAAGAATAATGGGCTTTCTGCTTGGTCCCAATTACCGTAAGCAAAACAGGGAATAGTGAGACTTGTGTTCAATGTCTGGCTCTGGCACTCCCTGGCTGTGTGATTGTGAGAAAGTTCCTTGACCTCTCTGAGCCTACGGTGGGGTAGGCACTCAGTTTGAGTTTGAAGCTCGGATATGATGCCAGCCCTCTAGCTCCCACCCATCAGTAAAACTTGAAGCCAACTCACAGTGGCCCTCCTGACAAATTCATTAAATACTTATGAAGCCCCTACCTTTGTCAGTTGTGTGTACTGAGGATATATCAGTGAGCAAAAGATCAAATCTCCTGCTTTCGTAATGCTTATACTTCAGTGGAGACAAACAGACCACAAACTAGATAGATAAGCAATATGTGGAGTGTGCTGGCCGGTGATGAGCACAAAGGAGAAAAATGAAGCAGGGAGGGGGTGGACGTGGCTGGCATGGTCAGGGAAGGCCGCACTGAGAAAGGTGACATTTGAGCGAAGACCTGGAGAAGATGGGGCAGTGAGCATGCAGGACCTGGGAAGAGAGTTTTCAGCTGAGAGGACAGATGCAGAGGTTGGAGTGGAAAGAAGGGAGAGAGGAGAGTCAGGGGCAGGTTGGTGGGTTGTGCTGAGCTCTCTTCCCAGCTCTGGAGCTGCCTGGTTGCCCCCCTCTGTGGAATGGCTCAGGGCTAAGGGTGTAGTGGTGGCAGCCAAGGAAGCATCACCATTTAGTCCCAGCCTCACATCCCCCTTTGTATTCTCTGAATTCTGCTTATCTCCACTTTTGCTCATGCCATTTCCTGTGGCTGGGACACCCCTCCTCAGAGATCTGAGGAAGCTGGATAGGTTCTGTTCCCGCTATACCCCACTGAGCCTCAGCTTCCTCTCAGCCAAGTGGAAATGCTCATCCCAGCTCTCTTTGCCCACAGGCCTGGTGGAGAATCACATGTTCTTGGCAGGCAACATAGATGCAGGGGAGTGTGGCCCAATGGAGCAGGGACAGGAAGGCATGAGTCTCTAGAAGGGTCATCAGGGCTGGCTCCAGCCTGTGGTCACCTTGCACAGTAGTGATCCAAAGCGGCCAGGCTTGCTTTTACTGACCGCTTTAGAGACTCATGACTTGACAAAGCTGCTAGAGGCCTCAACCCACAGGGCCCAGGAGATGGGGGGCAGCAGGAGTAAAGAACCAAAGGTAGGCATGGCGAGAGGCGCTCCTGGGAGACCAGTTCTCCAGAGGGTTGACTGCACCACAGCTGACACTAGGACCAGCACAGCCACGGCCTCAATGTCCTGGGTCTGCTGGAGGAACCAGGGGCACGCATAAGAGCGATAATACTAACCAACTTCACCCGTTGTAGGTACAAGTTATACATGACCCCATGTCACTGGGGATGGGAAGAGACCCAGGTCAGATGCCTCAGCAGTCAGCAGCAACTGCACATGCACTGAAGGCGCATCGGAGAACACAGTGCTGAGGACTGGTCCACACACAGGTCTCATTTTAGCCTTAGGGCAGCACTAGGAGGTAGGTGTCTCCTATCATCCAACACATGGGAACAGACCCAGGGAGGTTAGCAGGGTGAGGAGCTCAGACAGTGGTCAAGTGGCAGGGCCCATATTCAAATCCACACTCTGCCGTCCCCTGATGCCCCAGGCCTAGCTGTTCCTGCTCACGGGGCCTGTGAGGGCTGGGGTCACATTCCGCTATCTTGGGTTGAGCACCAGAACAGCCCTGAGCCTGGTAGCAGGCTCTGCCCTGGACGGAGGCAACCACGTGGACTGAGTCACCTGACCCAAGCACAGGAGGGGACAACCAGAGGCAACAAGAGGAGCGGGTGGAAGGAGCCGAGAAGCCGGTCACGAGGCCTCCTGGCCAGAAGCCCTGAACTGCGCGTTCCCATGCCCAGGTGTGGCCTTCAGAACTGCATCAGATATCACCAGAGAGGTGTTGATGGCGACATGGGAAAGCACCTGCCCACCCCCAGGTGCAGCCTAACAGAGCCACTGTTCCTGAGCCTGCCCAATGGTGAGGTGCAGCTGCTCCTGGAATGCCTTCCCTGGGAGGAGTAGCGGGAAGGCCTGCCCCACAGACTTCAACTCCCTCTCCTCCAGGCGTCTCCTATATCCCAAGACCACAGACCCTGCAGCTGTGCTCCCATCACAGCTCTCCTGTCACCGTGACCATCTCTCACTAGTCATGAACTTCACTGGGGATGAGAGCACATCTCACTCCCCTTTCAGTCCTAGTGTTTGCAACACAAAACCCCTGTGCCCCAGCTCAGAATCACCAGTAAGTGGTTAGGGGGGAGTCAACGATGCTCCAGACAGTGCTCTGGCTTCCTCTACCTGCTTGGTCAGGGGAACAGCAGAGCATGTGAGGGGGTCGCTAACAAGCAGGAACAAGGGCGGCTTTCATCAGCTCGGAGGCCAAGTCTGAAGGCCTGGAAGGAGTGTGAAGCCTTGTAGAACACCAGCTGGACTCCCAAGGGGTCTGCTCGCAAAGGGCCACACTTTCAGACAAGATGCATTTTCTTTAAAAAGGTTATTCACTCCTGGAGCCTGAGAAGCTGCCTGTTTGGGGGTGGGGGATGCTCCAAGAGTCATCTGCTCCCACCATTTCAATTTCAGCTGAGGAGACGAAGACCAAGGAGAAGGGACAGACTGCAAGTCTCAGCTAGTAAAGGGCAAGCCTGGCACTGCTCACCCCCCAGCTGCCCGCTTTCCAGAGCAGCAGGTGGACTCTGGATTCCAGCAGTGGTTACGCTGGTCTGCACCCCTGGTCAGGGGGCCTAGACCTGACGCTGCCTCTTCACACCCACAGGGAAAAGCGCTGGAGGGTGAGGGTGGACCCAATCTCTGACCATGCCCACCACCCCAGCAGCCTACCCTTGGTGCATGGCACTGGGGCCAAGGACAAACCACAGTGCACTCAGTTTCAAAAATCTGAGAAGGCCCAGTGGGGTATACATTTAGGAAGATGCTCCAAATGTGGCTCAGAAGGTTCCTCCTGAGGGAGGCCAGTTCTCAGCTGCCCGCTTCTTCTGGGTGTCAGTGCAGGCTGGGTTACGGGGACAGCCAAGCAGAGGTGGGACAGATCCTTGCAGCCCAGGCTGGGGCCTGGCCTGGTTCTCGGGCTCACTCTCCGCTGTGCCGGGCTTTGCCGGTCAGCCGGCGGCGCTGGGTCTTGCTGGTACGGGTGGCACTCGGGGGCTTCTTGGTGGAGTCCTGGGCTCGTCGAGGATGTTTCTTCTTGGCCTTTTTGCGGTTGTGTGCATGCAGTGACGCCGTGAGAGAGGAGATCCTGCGGGAGGTGGCAGGCAGTGAGGCTCGGGGAACAGGGCGTAAGAGGAAGGTGGTGTTTACCTTGGGGAACAGGGCCTAAGAGGAAGGTGGTGTGGGGGTTGACTGACAGCCCAGCTCATGAAGGGGAAGTCAGGACAAGCCCACGATAGCGGGAGTACCAAGTCCATTCCAAAAGCAGCCTGCTCTGACCCAGAGGGCGGCCAGCTCCTTAGCTCAGAGAGAGAAAGGTCTTTACCCCAGGTACAAAGGGCTTCCAGGGCCGGCCAATCTTGGAGTGGGGATGGGGGACAATGAGAAGCTGAGGACCACATGAGGCCCCATCCCTGCCCCACCCACAGCACTCCCCGAGCCAGCGGGCGGTGGCGCTGCAGGCCAGATCACCCGGGCAGCCACGCAGAGCAGGCTCAGAGGAGGACAGGCCGGGCTCACCGCTGGGACAGCAGGGGCTCTCTGGACTTCCTGGGTAAGGCTTTGGTCGGCTTCTCCATGGACGACACCTCCTCCTCAGACCCAGGCCCGGCCCCTTGCTAAAGAAGCACAGGACAAAGATCGTCACAGAGAGCAGTGGACTGGGAGGCCAGGCAATCGTGGCTCTATCAAGTGGGGGCGCGATTCGCCACCTCCCAGGCCTGGGCTGGGGCTCAGGGACGGTTCTGTATGCCCTGGAGCAGGAATTACACAAGGGAGAGCTGTATTTCAGAGTCCTCTGCTGCCTCAGTTTCCAGTGGGCACGCAACACTCACAGATGGAAGAACTCTAAAACGGAGACAAAACTTGTCTTTGCATCAGACCTTTCAGGAGATGGAGCACAAAATAGAAGGTGGATAATAAGACGTGGCAAGGCAGTGGCTCCAGGACTTAAGCACACTGTAGCCTGATAGGAAATGTGGTTTACCTGTGACTGTACAGACAGTCCTCGGGTTACGTCGGACTCGACGTACGTTGTTTTGTAGTTACGTCGCCATCTCCCATTTATTTATTAAAAAAAAAAGTTCCGTCATTTTGACGTATGTGCTTTATGTTTTTTATTATTTATTTACCACAAGGTCAGGAATTGTTTTCTTTCTTTGAAATTTTTTGACTGTTTCACTTCATTATTGCTGTGTATGTGCTCCATGTGAGTGACGTAGGTGCTTATGTAGGTGGGTTCCAACTTACCACGAAAATCACGTTTTGTCGTGTTGCAGGGACGGATCTCCGACGTCACCTGAGGACCTACTAGACACATGTACACAAATTCCTACACAACCCAGACAGACAGACTCTAACTGAAACTAACTTACTGAGATGCTTTCCGATATTCAATGATAATTCTATTCTTTTTTTTTTTTAAATTCTTACCCGAGGATGTGTTTATTGATTTTAGAGAGAGAGGATGGTAGAGAAAGAGAGAGACATCGATGTGAGAAACATCAACTGGTTGCCCGACTGGGAACAAACCTGCAGCCTAGGTATGTGCCTTGACCTGGAATCAAATCGGCAACCTTCTGGTGTATGGGACAACGCTCCAACCAACTGAACTACACTGGCCAGGGCTACTTCTTCCTTCCTTTCTTTTTTTAAAAATATATTTTATTGATTTTGTACAGAGAGGAAAGGAGAGGAATAGAGAGTTAGAAACATCGATGAGAGAGAAACATCGATCAGCTGCCTCCTGCACACCCCCTACTGGGGAAGTGCCCGCAACCCAGGTACATGCCCTTGACCGGAATCGAACCTGGGACCTTTCAGTCCACAGGCCGATGCTCTATCCACTGAGCCAAACCGGTTCGGGCCCCCCCTTTATTTTTTTTTAGTGCTCTTAGAAACCTGCTAATAACTCACAGGTTGAAAACTCACTGTCAGTGCACTCAGATGTGCCGTGTTATTATTGCTGCTTACCATGCAATGGAGTGACCACAGTAAACAGCTATCTTAAGTGCTTCTAATGGGTTCTCCACTTTTAACCTCACAGAAATCCCACAAGGCAGGTGCTACCATTAGCGAGCCTCAATGTACTGATGAAAGGAAGAGGCAAAGCAAAGAGAAGCCAAGCTCCCCAAGCCGCTCAGTGGTGGAGTTCGCCTGTGAACCCCAGACTCCAGGGTTCTGCCGGGCCCAGAGGGAAAGAACCCTTTGCACTGGAATCTCCATGACATGGACCAGGGCTGGGAGTGACACTCACATCAGACGGGGGCAGTCCGAGCAGCCGGGCCCCTGAGAGGTCCAGGTCACTGATGGTGGTCACGGTGACTGTGTGGTTGGGGTGGTCATACTGCACTGACTCTGTCTTTGCCGTCACCAGCCGGTCCAGTTCGTCCGCCTCCTCTGTTCAGGGTGAGCACAGAACTGAGCCTCAACACTAGGGCATAAGTAACCAGGCCCCAGCCCCTCCCAGTCCTGGAGTGCAATGCTCCTTCTACTCTGTAGGAGAGTAGCTGGGAGGTCACTGGCTCCGGCGCCTGGCCTGTCAACAAATGCTATAAGTTATCCAATTCCGCCAAAACCGGTTTGGCTCAGTGGATAGAGCGTTGGCCTGCGGACTGAAGGGTCCCGGGTTCGATTCCGGTCAAGGGCATGTACCTGGGTTGCGGGCACATCCCCAGTAGGAGATGTGCAGGAGGCGGCTGATCGATGTTTCTCTCTCATCGATGTTTCTAACTCTCTATCTCTCTCCCTTCCTCTCTGTAAAAAATCAATAAAATATATTTAAAAAAAAAAAAAAAAAGTTATCCAATTCCTCCTTTTGTGCTCCAGGAAAGCCTCAGACCACATGGTTCCCACCAAGGACAAGCCCAGTGTGACACCAGGAGCTGCTGCCCCTTTCCCTCTACCCCCAGTCCCTCCAGGTCTCAGAACCTGGGCTGACTGCTCAGAATCGGTTTACCAAGAGGTAGGGTCTCCTCCGTGTCTCTGAGCCACTCACATTCAGAGGTACCCAAGGACCACTCCTGTCCCCGGGGTCATCACCAAGACCCTCAGAGTTAAGGAAGTCAGCTTCCGTGCAGCCCCCGGCACCCCTATCCTCCCACCCACCAAGGGATTAACAAACCCAGGCCTGTTGGCTATTCTCCAGGTCAGGCCAAGGATGGGACTTACCCAGTGCCTCCTCTCTCTCTGCCAGCATTTTCAGGTATTCTTGGTGGCGCTGAAACCAAAAGGGAGGGGAACACAGTGAGTATGATGGCTGTCCAACCCCACCTCAGGCAGGGGCACTGCTCACCTCCAGAGTGAGTGAGTGAAAGACTAGAAGATCCCATCCTAAACCTTCCCCAGACCTGGGCCCACGGTGTCTCTACCTGTACAAATGCTTCCCAGGCCTGCTCACGCCTCCCCTCACCCCCGCAGATGCCCCGTTCAGGCATCCGAGGCTGCAGGTCCCCTGGGGCGAGACTCTCCCGCCCTCCCCTCTGCACCTCCTCCCGGAGCTTCTTCTGCTCCTTCTTGAGCCGCTGCTTGATCTCCTCTATGGCTGCCTTTTTCCGCTCCACCTTCCGCTTGTGGAAGCCTGTCAGGTACTCCCTACCGGAAAGAGGCAGGGGAGCGTCAGGACATACAAGGAATAAAGGCTCGCTCCAAAACAGCTAAAGTGCACCCTCAGTCCTAACTGGTTTGGCTCGGTGGAGAGAGCATAGGCCTTCGGACTGAAGGGTCCCGGGTTTGATTCCGGTCAAGGGCATGTACCTTGGTTGTGGGCACATCCCCAGTAGGGGGTGTGCAGGACGCAGCTGATCGATGTTTCTCTCTCATCGATGTTTCTAACTCTCTATCCCTCTCCCTTCCTCTCTGTACAAAATCAATAAAATATATATTTAAAAAAATAAAAAAAATAATTTGCACCCACAGTGTGCCAGGCACCATTCCCATTCCCAAAACATGCCTGTGATCCTCACAACTACCTGTGCCGTGGGTACCAATCCCTGTCTTACAGACGGGGTCACTGGGGCACAGAGAGGCTGGGTTACTTCCCAAGGTCACAGAGGGGAAGGTATGAAAAGAGGGAGATGGTGCCTCTTTCTACTCACTACCCTCCAGGGCTTCCAGCTTCAAGAAACAGAGGCAGTGATGGGCGTGGGCTGCGGGCCTTTGAACCCAAACAGGCGGGCCCGCCTATGCTGCCCAATTCCATTCCCCGGTGAATTGAGCCACTTCCAGCAGGACTTTCAGGCCACCCTGACTCGGACCTCTGCACTTTCTGCGGGACCAACACCGCATCTCCCCAGGGCATTTGCCCGCCGGACCCCTCCATCCGTGCAGGGCCTGTGGATGCCCCAGCGCTTCCCTCCCTCCATCTATCTGAGCTCAGCCCATTCCCGGCTCTGGAGTACCGACGGCACCATTCCCATCCATTCCGGGCCCCCACACTAGGTTTTTCCATGACCCACTACCCTATGCTAAGGTGGCACACACGTGTAGGCGTGAGTACATGTCTGGTGAGCGAATAAATGAGCTTAAGCCACGCGTGTCATTCATTTATCGTTTATCTTCAACATCTGAGGGCACTGCATGCGGGGCGGCCGGCTGGGCTAGGGAGGTCGCAGCCATTGCTCCGAAACCCGAACTCCCGGCTCTAAGAAGCTGGGAGGTTTGGGGCGCGGAGAAGAGCGAAGGGAGGGCGGGGCGAGCGGTTCCATTGCTCAGGCCGGGGGCCGAGAGCGGCCGCTTCCATTCGGCCCGAGAGCGTCCCGGGGGAGCCGCGGAGCACGCCGCGAGGGCGGGGCCGGAAGGGCCCGAGCGTGAGCGTGCGCGGCGCGGGGATGGCGTAGGCTTTGCTCGGCAGCCGGAGGGGATGCGGCCCAGCTTAGCACTCACCGCCGCTTCTCCTCGTCGAAGCTGAGAACGAGCCGCGGCCGCCGGTTGTCGCCGTCTCGCTTCTTCTTCTTGTTGCGGCCCATAACTGTGAGGCCTGGGCGGTGCGGCTCCCGCTCCCCTAAGACACTTCCGGTGTAGCGTCCTCAGCCTTCCGGGCGCGCCTGGCAACGACGCTCCGAGGTTCCATCCACTAGAGCTGGTCTCTTAAAGGGACCGCCCCAGCCAGTCTCCCCACCCCTCCCTTCTGGGTGTAACGAGCAAAAATCCGCCCAGCGACTCCCAGCCCTATTCCTTCTAGACAAGCACGGTACCCGACACAGAGCAGGTGCTCAATATGGAGTTATTAGATGGCGTTATATCAACCAAAGATTTCTGATCCTACTTTTTTTTTTCTTTTAAGTGTTTTTATTTTATTTTTTAAAAAATATATTTTATTGATTTTTTACAGAGAGGAAGGGAGAGGGATAGAGAGCTAGAAACATCAATGAGAGAGAAACATCGATCAGCTGCCTCCTACACACCCCCCACTGGGGATGTGCCCGCAACCAAGGTACATGCCCTTGACCGGAATCGAACCTGGGACCCTTCAGTCCGCAGGCCGACGCTCTATCCACTGAGCCAAACCGGCTAGGGCTAAGTGTTTTTATTTTTATTTTTTAAGTATTTCTTATTGATTTCAGAAAGGACGGGAGAGGGAGAGAGAAACATCAATGATGAGAGTGAATCATTGATGGGCTGCCTCTTGCACACCCCCTACTGGGGATAGAGCCTGCAACCCAGACAGGTACTCTGACGGAGAATCAAACCTGCGGACCTCCTGGTTCATGAGTGAATGCTCAACCACTGAGCCACACCAGCTGGGCCTGATCCTACTTTTGATTCTGATGTTCACTTGGGGGTGCTCTCCAAGATCACGTTTCTGGAAGTAAACTACCTGGATTAGAAACCTGGTATCCCAATTACAACTGGGTGCTGGACCACTTGCCTTTGCTGTGCCTGAATTGCCGTTTGTAAAATGGGGATAATTATAGCGAACTTTGTAGTGTTATTGTAAGGCAGTGGTTTTCCAACTGTGGTGTGCGCCAGAATCTCCTGGGGGAGGGGGCGGGGCATGCTGAAACCCAGATCCCTTGGCCCCACTCCAGAGTTTCTGATTCAGCAGGTCAGGAGTGACCCCCAGAATTTGCATTTCTAACACTTCACCAGCTGATGTTGCTGATCCTCGGACCAAACTTTGAGAACATGATTGTGAGGACTAAATGAGTTATGTAACATACGTATCTAATCATGCCACATGTTTGCCACACAAACTGTCTCCCCTCTCTATGCCTCAGTTTCCCAAGTATGGAGTAGGGGTGTCATAACTAATCCTCTACTGGAAATGCAGGCGCGGATGTTAAGGCATTCACTAAAACAACACCTGAAGGGGAGTTTTCGTAACTGGGATTACATGCCTGAACCTCCCTGTAAACAATCATATAAATGGAGCCACTTTAAAATGGAGCCAGAGCTGCCATCCCAGAGGGAGCTGCCTTATGCCTCAAATCTTTGAAAAGTAAAAAACAGGGCGAAGTAACCCTGGACAGGCCTCAGCAACCTTGTTTCCCTAAGAGCTGTTTGCAGAGATAATAAGAAAGCAGTTACCGTGACTCATGGAGTGATGACTACTAGACTGAAAACTTAAAACATTGTTTAGCATTCACATCACTATGTTGTTATCTGCACCAATAGAAATGCCTTCCTTCTATTGACTGATGTAATTGTCCCCCTTCCCAGTCTCATAAATACCACTTGCCTCTGTCTCCTAATCAGAATATTGTTTGGGCTTTTGCCTGAATTAATGATTCCTTAATAACTATCCTTGCTGGTCTCAAATAAATGCTTGTTTGCCTCTCACCTTGAAAGGCCCCTTTATTCTTAGGGTAGCACTACATTCTCAATGCATCTGTGCTGGGTGGTCCTACAGACTGCAGGAGTTCGGGGTTGGCTCCTCTGGTGTGGAGTGCTTCCCAGCGGTGCTGACCCCAGAACAGCTGAGAGTGGGGATACCAGAGGCATAAAAGACTCTTAGGACCCATCCCGCTCCTTGGATAAGTGAACGGATCCCAGAGAGCAAGTAAGCACTCTGAGTGCCGGTTGAATGCCAGGCACACAGAGAAGGGAAGAGCCCAGCCCGCCTGCTTCAGTGGTTGAGCGTCGACCTATGAGCCAGGAGGTCACGGTTCAATTCCCCCCAGTCAGGGCACATGCCCACGTTGCGGCTCAATCCCCAGTGTGGGGCATGCAGGAGGCAACTGATCAATGATTCTCTCTCATCACTGATGTTTCTATCTCTCTCCCTCTCCCTTCCTCTCTGAAATCCATAAAAAAAAAATATTTTTTTAAAAAAGAGGTGGCCGAAACCGGTTTGGCTCGGTGGATAGAGCGTCAGCCTGCAGACTGAAAGGTCCCAGGTTCGATTCCGGTCAAGGGCATGTACCTGGGTTGTGGGCACATCCCCAGTGGGGGACGTGCAGGAGGCAGCTGATCGATGTTTCTCTCTCATCGATGTTTCTAACTCTCTCTCTCCCTTCCTCTCTGTAAAAAATCAATAAAATATATTAAAAATAAAAAATAAAAAATTAAAAAGAGGTGAAGGAAACCAACATTTACAGAGCCCTTCCTATGTGCCACGCACTGTACATTCTCTACATTATCTCAGCAAATCCTTGCAACAACCCCATAGGGTAGATACCAGTATGAACGCAATTTGATAGATGAGGAAACAGGTTCAGAGACGTTCAGTAACTGCTCTGAGGGCAAACGGTGATGGAGCTGGGGTTTGAACACAAGTCAGATTCCAGCCCAGTTTCCTTCCTCCATGTGTAGTGGTCTCTCTGCTGATCTGTCCCAGGGCTTTCCTCTGGCTCCATGTAGACCCAGTTCTGGTGCATTGTGGGTGTCCAGCCAGCTTAGGGAGAATCAATGTGAGTGAACTCTCAGAACCAGAGAAAGGCAGTTGAGGGGACACTTTCTCCAACGTCCAGCAGAGGGCGCCCTCCCACAGCCAGATTTCCAAAGCTGTTTCTGGGTGGCCACTTGGGTGACTCAGGAGAGCCTGGAGATTGGGTGTGGCTCTTAGGAGCCGCAGCCTGTGCGCTCCTTCCTTCCAGGCCCTCTTATAGAAATGTGCTTCCTAGGGGACCCGCCGAGGTGGGACTCCTGCCCGAAAGGGCCCAGGTGTGAGTAATAACCCCCCTTTTATGGGTGAGAAAATGAAGGCTGGCGACAGACAAGACCTCCCCAGGGCCCCCCAGCTGCTGCTGGCTGTTGTGGGAAGTGAGATTCGCCAAGCTCCCATTCCCCACTCAGCTGGGTGTGGCACAGACCAGGGCATCACGTTGCCACTCAGAGGCTTGAGGGCAGTGGGGGCGAGAAACCACTACTGTTTACCATGGGCCTTGCACTCATCTTCCTCTTTCACACATTTCTCTTCATCCTCACAACTGGTTATGTGCCCCTAGTCCCCCCGCATGTGAATAACCAAGGCTCCGTCAGTTCATGCACACAAGGCCACACAGCTGCAGCCCTCACCACCGTCTGAACACACCAGCTCTTTCTAGCTCGTGAGAACAAATGAGGGCCCCAGTTACCCTTCTCCGTGCTGCCCCAGATACCAAGGCATGAGTCAGTCCGTCCTGGCCTCTTCCCCCTGGTTTCACTTATTCATCTTTTGAGCACCTACTGTGTGCTGGGGCCTACTAGAGTTGGAAGCTGTGTGTCACCAAGTCCCCTACTGTGTACTGAGCTCTCTTCTCCACCCGGGGACTCAGGGGAAGATGATGTCACTGGCACTTAGCAGGTGTGCATCAAGGCAGTGGATAGCAGAAAGGGGCAGAGCCTGGGGGTGCTAGTGGAACACGCCCTCTTACACTTACACACACACACACACACACATGAGGCTGGTTCAGGGGGAAGAGGCAGCTGCCTTTATTGGGTGCTATGGGTTGGCTGGCTTCAATCAAAGGCCACACACTTGATCTTGAAGTCACCTTCAGCTGTCAGGTAATTGATGGCCTCCAGGTTGAGGCGGTTGGGGAACTTGAACGAGTATCCATCTGGCAGCTGGATGGTCAGGTCGGCCTGGTCGAAGGAGATGCACACCTTGGGAGAGGAAAAGGGCAGTGAGCAGTGTCCCCAGCGGGAGCCTCCGTGCAGCCACAGCCATGGCCCGCAGGCCACGGGCCCTCCCAGAGCCCTTTTCTCCTGTGGCCCTGACCGCTCTACCTCACTGGTGAGTCCTCTACCTCACTGGTGAGTCCGCTGAGGTTGGGGGAGGGGGATGACACAGCGGGTGAGAGAGGGAGAGAAGGGGGTAGGCAGGAAGGGCAAGGTGGGGCCTAGGTCTCTAGCCACTAAACCCAGCTCTGCCCCAGCCCACCCAGCCCCCCCCCCCCCCCCCCCCCCGGCCCCAGTCCCCGAGCCCACCCAGCCCCAGTCCCGAGCCCACCTCTGCAACACTTCCGGGCTGGAAGGGGAAGGCAGTCTCCCGCTGCTCAGCCCCCCAGGCCCCGCCATCCTTGCTGTTACACACAATGGTGTTGATGTCTCCATGTATATTGAAGCGAGGGTTGAAGTGCAGGCACATATTGTTGTCATCTTTGCCCAGGTTCAGCGCGAAGCTAGCGGGTAACAGGTGGGAGGGATTGAGGCCTCCGAGGCCAACTGTAGGCCAGCGGCAGCCCCCTCAGACCAACCATTCTCTGGCATGCAATGCCTGGAGAGCTGGGAGAATGCATTCAGCCCGGAGGTGAGAAACCGCCTCCTTGATGTGTGACCTGGGACAGGTCCCTGCCACTCTCTGGGCCTCAGGTTCCTCATCCGCACAATGGGGCCACACAAGAGGGAACTCTAGGGGTCTTGCTGTGCTGGCAGCCGAGACACTTGCAGACTGTGGTTTGTGACCCAGCCCTTCGGCCGCGGTCGGAGACTCCCTCCAGATGACCTCTGGGGGTGCAAGTGTCCCCTCTGCCTTGTGTGTCTTTGTATCTGTGGTGCCCAGCAGGATGCATGACATGCAGAAGGTACTCAATAGCTCTGGGGCGAATGAACAAATCACAACCCATTGCTAAGTGGAGGAAATAGCAACCCTGGCCCCTGAGGTTTGGTAGGAATGAAATGAGTAATGCACGCGGCTCTGATGGTGTCAGCTGATCATCTCCGCACCGAGAGAGATCCGGCATCTCACATCCTCCACACAACCACCGACCCCTTGTTTTGGTTACTGATTAACAAACTGAGGCTCAATGCAGTTGGTTGACTAGTCCATGTCGGTCACATGGCGGCTGAGAAAACAGACCAGCGGGCTGGATGATGAGTGAAGGAAGGACTGAAGGAACGAAAGGTTGAGCGCGCGGCTGCCAGTGAAGATCGCAGGAGAGAGGGACCGCTGAGGGAGAGCATTGGGCGGGACACCGTCTCATTTCCCTCTCCCCGCCCTGCAGCCTCAGGTCCCGCCCAGAGCCTAGAGGAGGGGGCAGGCCGAGGTGGGCGATGGAGCCGCAGCTGGTTTCGTTTAAGAGGCTCCAGTCGGGAGGGGAGGGGAGGGGAGGGGAGGGGGCGGCACTGGTGGAGGCATCCAGATCCCGCGGAAGAAGTGACTCATCCAGAAAACCCAGCTTTGGCCTGTGGCCACCAGAGAAGAGGCCAGAGTGGAGCCTGGCTGGCCACGCCCCTACCTGACCTCGGGCTGGACCCTCCGGCTCCCAGGCTCCCAGACCCGGCCACCGCCTCCGGCCACACCCGGCCACTCCCGCCTTCGCCCCCTCACCTCTTGGCGTCGGGGGCTATCTCGCCCCGCACTCGGAGGCACTCCCCAGGTTTGAGATTCAGGTTGCTGGCGACCAGATTCTGCAGGCAAGACCCCACCCAGACCGTTAGAGGATGCAGCGTCCCTGGGGGTGGGGTCGTGTCCACCTGGATCCTCTGACCCCGTCAACTGGGAAATCAGGTGGAAGTTCTAGCCTTTCTTTCTCTGTGTGGCCCTGGGCAATTCCCTGCTCCCAACCGGGTCAGTTTCCTATCTGCAACAGGACTGAGGTTCTAGAATCCAAGGTCTAGAAGGTTCTGCGGTTCAGCGTGGAGATTTTGGATTTGGGGTGCTCTGGTGCCTCATGGAACGGATGGCGAGAATCAGACTCTGTGTAAGTGAGGGAGTTGGTGCAAAGGAAGGTGGACGGAGGGGTCTGCCCCTCTGCTGGAGAGGAAGGGCCTGGGGCTGCAGACCCCCCCCCCCCCCAGCCCCTCTGCAGAGGAGGGAGGTGGAGAGGAGGCCCCACGGAGCAGGCCAGGCTCCCTTGGGAGGGAGCGAGCCTTGGTCCGAGTTGGCAGTCTGGCTGGCTGGGGGTTAACAAGATTGAACGCACAGCTTAACTGCCAGCGAGTGGTTCCTCCTGCCAGAAACTTGAGCGGTTTCCCTCCGGGCCTGGGGAAGATTCCGGCCTCCTTCTCTCCCCCGGCCCCCACCTGACCAGCCTGCACAGAACCCCTTCCACCCACTAACCGGGGAGGCCCCTTTCCCGGGCAGCCATCTCCGGTCCTGGCGCCTTTTCAGACTCTCTAGAGCAGAGGGTGACTGGCCTGGCCGGGTGACTGGAACAGCTGCAGCGGGGTGGCTTTTTGGGGTGGAGGAGGGGGAAGGGACAGTGGCCTGGGTGCCATCAAAGTGCCTCCCCCCCTCAAGCTGGCCACACCCTTCCTACTCCTACTTCTCAGAGAGCTGCAGAATGTGGGACCTTGGCAGAAATAACTGTGCTGTCAGACCCTAGAGGAATCCAGAACATTCTTAAGCCCGAGAAAGTCTTGGGGGACCCTGGTGCCCACCCCCATCTTACAGATGGGGCCACTAAGGGCCCAGAAAAGAAGGTACTTGCTCATGGCCACACCGTGGGGACTAGGACCCTGACTGCCCGCACCCTCCCAGCTGTCTGCCCCTACGCCACCCCGAGCCTGGGGGCGGGGTCCCCGCACTCACACAAGCCATGACTGAGGACAGAAGGATGGTCCTGGGGACTGCAGCACCAGCTGTCTGAAGACTCCACCCGAGAGATGGGCCCTGAGCCGCTCCCACCCTTTTAACGGGACCAGACCCCGGTGAGTCCCGCCCCCTGGAAGCTCAGCCAATTGCAAGTCAGGACAGGGATAGGGGCCACTGGAGGCGGAGTCCATGGACTTTTGCAACCAGTTCTGGAGCAGAGCTGACCAATCAGAATGGTGACCCCCCCTCCATGCCTTCGTAGCCACGCCCCCAGGGTCCAGGCTCCACCTCTCATTCTCCCTCATCCCTCCCCAGCCCCCACGAAAAAATTGTGCGGTGGCAGGGATTGGGGGAAGCCAATGGAAAATAGTTTGAGGATGAGCTGGGCCCAGGAGTTGGCGGGAAGGGGCCCGGGGCCAGCAGGCTGAGCTAGGGGTACCCAGGGAAGACCGCGGGGGGGAGGGGGGGATGCAAGGTCCTTCGGGGAATTAGACCTGGGGTCCCTGAGGCTGCACCCTGGCACGGCCAGGCTGTGACCCCTTCTGTAGGCCTATGCAGAGGGCCCAGGACCCATTAACCACAAGGCCCTGCCCTACCCGGGCCTCCCCCGGAAGCAGGGATTGTGGCTGCAGCTGCGCGTGCTTGTCACTAATGATAAAGAAAGGCTGGGCCAGATGCCAAGTCTGAGCAGCTGCCAGGGTTCAGGGCTCAGGCCTCAGCCCTCCTGAGGCGCCTGCAGGGGATCCTCCAAGAGCCCCTGCTTGACAGCCTCTGGCCTGTCTGAGATGGTCAGGTGGAGGGGGGGGGGTGAGCTGGGAGGGGTGATGGGGGGAGGCGGCTGCTGATCCAAGCCATGAGAGGTTAGGGTCCCTGCTCTGTGCACCCCGCCCACCCTCCTCACATCTCTCCATCCAAGGCCAGGCACAGCCCTATCTTTCCCACCTGGTTAGCAGATATTTTACTGAATACCTACTATATGCCTGGCCCTGAGCTGGTCTGAGAGGATTGAAAGAATGGAACCCTGCCAGTCCCTGCTCCCAGGCGGCCCACTGTTAGGGCAGAATCTGGCCATGAGCCCAGTGAAGGAATAGCATGATGTCAGCTCTAAGACAAGTCACCAGTAAGCACCTTGGTGGCATGGAGGCTGTCCAGAATGTGAAGGTGGCCTTGAAGGAGGCATGGAGGAGGAGGGCTGGCGTCCCAGCCTGGGCAGAGGCTCCGAAATGAGAAAGCACAGACTTGGGGAACAGTGAGCATGTGGCCACGGCTGGAGTTTAGGGTGTGCTGAGGAAACATGGAGCATGAGGCTGGGAGGCCAACAGTACCTGGATGAGGAAAGGCCTCACTGAGAGGCTTGCACATGATTTTATCTGAGGGTGCTGGGGAGCCACAGAAGGTTATAGGGAAGGTGAGTATTGAGGCCAGATTTGGGCTTCAGGGAGGATCACTGTCGCAACAGAGTTGGGGGTGAGTTGGAGGGGTGCTCACATCACACTCAGGAACCAGGTGGAGAGAGGGGTGTGGGGAGCACTGGGCAAGGCGGGAAGCTACTAGGGCAGTTGCCAACGGGACTTTCTTCTCCAATCACTGTCCTTCTGAAATTGGCAGCACCAGAAAGGAAAGATGTGGACCAGGAGCAACTCCCACCTGGAGGTCAGGCCAGCAAATCCACCCTGCTCTGCATTACCTCCCCAGCCAGCCTCCACTGTCCCACACCCCACGGGCCACCTTCCTCCAGTGACTACAGCCCACCCTGGCAGGGAGGACCGGGAGGACCGGGAGGACCGGGAGGACGTGGGATTGCCAGGCAGGCCCAGAGAGGAGGCTGGGCCACACCCGCTGAGCCCCTTCCCCCTCCTCCCAGACCCAGCCTGCGGCCTCGGAAATAACCACAGCAGCTGCACTTTTCCCTCCAGGGCCTCTCCCAAACCTCAACCTCGGGAGGGGGGGAGGGGGGAGGGGGGAGGGGGGGAGGGGTGGGTGGGGCCCAGCTCCACTGCCTTTCCTCTGTGCTTCTCCTCCAGGGGCCACAGGCACCCTCTCTGCCTGATCAAGAGTCCGGGCGTTTCAGGAGGAGGCCCAGTCCTTGCCCAGCTGCCACCGGGTGGGCCAGGCCGGCTGGTCCAGCCCAGTAGGCTCTCAGGGCCCAGAGCTGCTGCTCCATTCCTCCCCCTGGAAGACGGCCCACACCAGGACTGTTTGCTGTCAGACAAGGGGCTGCTTACTCCTCTTCAGCATCTGGGCGGCCGCGGGCTGGTAGGGAGAGATGGTGTGGCACGGACAATAGGCCCCGGAAAGGCCCCTTTGGGAGTTTGGAGACTTGGGTGTTGGGCGTAGCCCTGCCATGCCCTCCCCGAGGCATCCTGGTAAGTCCCTTCTCCCTGCTTGCCTCAGTCTCCCCATCTGTACGTTGGGGAGGTGAAACCCTGCTCTGTACAAGGTTAGTACAAGGTGGAGTTCTGGTCTAAATAGAGGGTGTTTTTCATAGTCGCAGAAGGTCTTAGCTTCTTTTCCCAGGCTGTTTACCTTCCTGGGGTCAACACCTCTGGGGGGCCCCTTCACCCCCACTTTCTCCCCATCAGGGCCGGGGAGAGAGTCTTCAGATTCCAGTGTTCCCTGTAACAGGGCCTGTGGTTTTCCTGGGGGGAGGAACAGGGACAGGGTGGATTGTGTGGTGGCGCCCACTTATCTGCCAGGCCCTGTGCCTGGCGCCTCGCTTTCATACATTATCTCATTTCATCTTCTCCTCACCTCTTCTTGTCTGCATTCCGGGCTGAACTGCACAGGGAAGCGGCTCTGGGCCCTGAAATGAAGCTGATGTTAGAAACAGGAGAAGAAAGGCAAGTGCTGCCCTGGCCGGTTTGGCTCAGTGGATAGAGTGTCGGCCTGCGGACTGAAGGGTCCCTGGTTCGATTCCGGTCAAGGGCACATGCTTGGGGTTGCGGGCTCGAATCCCCAGTGGGAGGCGTGCAGGAGGCAGCCTATCAATGATTCTCTTATCATTGATGTTTCTATCTCTCTCCCTCTCTCTTCCTCTGTGAAATCAAAAAAGAAAGAAAGGCTTGGGGCTGCCTGGCTGTGACTGTAGCCAAGTCCTTGACCTCTCTGAACCCGCTTCCAGGCCTGGAAAGTGGGACTGTCCCCAGGCGCCGGCTGGTTGGAGGATGACAGGATCATGTGTGAGGGACTCAACATTAGTTCTCTGCTCCTCCCCAGGCCAAGGCCCCTCCCCCAACGCTCTCTCCCCGCTCACCATTCGGCAATGGAGGCAGTGCGCTCTCTGAAGTCCTCCATCCTCCGGGCCTGTCCTACAGGCTGCACCTTGGCTGCTGCATGAGATGGGCTCGGCTTGCTCGGACAGGGGATCCAGCGCGGTGCGGCCCTCCCAGCCTGCCCTGCCCCTGCGAAGACTGTGCCTCCTCCAGCTGGCAGTGGCGGAGGGGGCTGCTGGGCCCACTGAAACACATCCACACCCGCTGCCCCCCTGGGTGGCAGGTGGGGAAGGTGTGGTGGTCAGAGCCAGGAGCCCTGGGAGTCAGAGCAGGGAGGGACATAGCAACCACCGGCCACGGTGGCCACTTGACCAGGTCACACAGGAAGCTAGGGCTGACTGAGCCTCTATCTGCTGAGCCAAGGAGAGAACACTGTGGGCCTGGCATATCTGAACCTCAAACAAGGATCTTTTTTGGATCCTGTTCCATGAAGGGTAGAAAGGACTAGTGTGGGGGTGGAGAATGCCTGACCCCCCTGCCCCCCGACTTCAGGCACTTTTCCTACTGGTTGGTGCAGGAGCCTGCCTCCCAACCCCCAGCTTACCTTGCTCGTCCTCGCCTTTCTTGCCTTTGCTTGTGCGGTCCCTCCCACCCAGCCGCTCCCGAACACAGCAGAGGACTGTCACTTGTGCCTTCCCACCTGCTGTCTGTCCCCCTCCCCCCCAACCCCCCTCTGACCACAGGCCCTGACTCGTCTTCAGTGAACAGTCCCTCTTTTCCTAGAGGTCTGGCAGGATTCATCAGCCCCCCAGGGCTCAGGCACCAGTCTTGTTCAGTGTTTTTTTTTAACATTTTCTTTTGTCCTAATTATAGACTTACAGGGAGCTAAGGGCTTTTTAAGAGCTTAGAAAATATTTGAGACCTGAAGAAAGAAAAGAAAAAAACACACGATTGGCTCCCAAATCCTAAAACGGCAAAGCTGGAATTAATAAATGTTTACTGCGTTCAAACGTAAAGGGGGATCGTTATAAAAAATTGTGTTATATTTTAAAACAATTTTGTAGGTTGAATTTTCTCACTTCAAAAGTGGGCCCCAAGTCTTCCTAGAGGTTGGCCACTCCTAAATTAGATCCCCATAGCCAAATAATGTCGGAAATAAAACTATTAAAATACATTGAAAAACGTATAGAAAAAACAACAACATTCCATATTTATACAATATGGGATGTGGGTGATTTTTAATGTTTTCTGCGATGTGCCTGGGCCTGTGTATCAGGAGAGTTTTTGGCTGCAAAACGTCAGAAATTGCTTTGAAGTGAAAGGAAACGCTCACGTAACAAGAAGTTTGGAGCTAGGAGGTTTCCATGGCAAATTTATTCAGGGGCTCAGTGAAATCATCAAAGGTCTGGGTTCTTGTCTGGCCGTGGGTTGCGGCTGTGTAGACAGTCCTTGCTCTTAGGAGAGACGAGCTGAAAGACTTGGGGTGAACTGTCTTTTGACATCTGCAGTGTACTCTCAAATGAATCCGTTAGAAAGGTAAGTGTAAAGAACGACTCGGCAAATTGGGCAAATGTCAACAACGGGGAATCCAGGCGAAGGGCATATGGATGTTCATTTGCTGTTCTTACTCCTTTCCTGTTGGTTTGAAATGTTCCTAAATTAAAAGTTGGAGAATGTGAGATAATAAATGTATAATTGGTCTCTGACCCCTGTTAGTGGCAGAGTTCCTAAAACCCTTGTAATTTCCTAAGCAATAGAGATGCTAAAAGCATCTTTTGTCTTCATATGTGGTCTATGACCCCAATTCCTGACACGGAGCCCCTAAATCCCTTGGGATTTCCTGGGCGATAGGAATATCTTTTTTTGGTTTGTTTTTATTTTAGAGAGGGAGGAAGGGAAAGGGGGAGAGAGAGCTACCTCCTGGGTTGCCTCCCATGGGTATGTGCCCTGACCTGGAATCGAACCCATGAGGCTTTAACAGAGCCACACCTGCCAGGGCAGGAAGATCTTTTGTTCTAATGAGGTGACTCTGCGTGGGCTCCTGGATGGCTTCAGGGCTGGTCACCAGAAATACCAAGCCATAATTAGAAGCTTGGGCCTCTCAGCCACCCCCGCCCCCGCTCCGCCCTCATCCCTACCCTCCAGGGAGGGGAGATGGGCTGGAGCTTGAATTAGCAATCAATCTCGACTACTCGATGAAACTCCCCCAAGTGCAGGGTGTGGCGAGCTTCTGGATTGGTGGGCACACCACATGCTCGAGGGTGGCAGCTGCTGGGCCTCGCCCTGCGTCTCTCTTCACCTAGCTGTTCATCTGTGACCTTCATCACACCCTTCATCCCATAATAAACCGGCACACACGAGGGTTGCCCTGAGTTCTCCAAACCATTATGGCAACATATCCAGCCTGAGAAAGGGATCAGGGGAACGCCCGATGTATAGCCGGTTGGTCAGAAGGACAGGTGACAACCTGGGACCTGGGACTGGCATCGGAAGTGGGCAAGTCTGGTGGGACGGACCCCTTAGCCCGTGGGTTCTGCACACACTCTGGGCTGTGTCAGAATTAAGCTGTAGGACACCCCGTTGGTGTCCAAAGAAAACTGGAGAATTGCTTGATGTCGAAAACCCACACATGTGGTGTCAGAAGCATTCTGTGGATAGAGGGCACCGTTTTCCCTTTCAGTTGGCGCCAGAGAAGTGGGATTTGCTAGAACGGCCCTGGCTCATGGAAACATGGTTTGGGAAGGGAACGGAAGGGCGGGCGGGCATGAGGAACCCTTGACTCCTGGGTGCCACGTCCTCAGTCACCACGGTGTGGGCCAGTAGCTGTGTGCCAGCTACTGTGAACATTATCAGTGGAATTTAGAGATGACTCGAACTCTTGGGGAGCCGGTTTACTGGATGCATAAGGAAACAGAGCCCTAACTGGTTTGGCTCAGTAGATAGAGCGTAGGTAGGCCTGCGGACTGAAAGGTCCTAGGTTCGATTCCGGTCAAGGGCATGTACCTTGGTAGTGGGCACATCCCCAGTAGGAGGTGTGCAGGAGGCAGCTGATCAATGATTCTCTCTAATCATTGATGTTTCTCTCTCTCTCTCTCCCCCTCCCTTCCTCTCTGTAAAAAATTCAATAAAATATATTTATTTATTTTTTCTTTTATTTATTTTTTATTGCTTAAAGTATTACAAAGGGTATTACATATGTGTCCATCCCCCCCCATCCCCCGCCCTATACAGTCCCCTAGCCTCCCCTATCCCCCAGTGTCCTATGTCCATTGGTTATGCTTATATGCATGCATACAAGTCCTTTGGTTGATCTCTTACCCCCTACCTCCTGCCCCCCAACCCTCCCCGGCCTTCCCGCTGCAGTTTGACAATCTGTTTGAGGCAGCTCTGCCTCTGTATCTATTATTGTTCAAAAGTTTATAATGGTCTCTTGTTGGGGACCAGAGGACATGGCAAAGCCCTGGACTCTACCCTACGTCGATCCTGGAAGGTTTTAAGGTCAAAGCTCAGGAAAGGTTTAAGGCTTTATTAGAGTTTGCAGCAAAGTGGAACTAGACAAGGCTTGACCGAGGCATGACCTCTGTGGCTAAAAGTGTAGTTAAGCTAGCATAACCTGATTGTCATAGTAACTGTAACCTGATTGTCATAGTAACTGTCAAGTATAGATGAATCTAGACAAAGCTTGCCCAGTCTTGCCCAGCCTGTAACAATCTGTTACTTCCCTATGAACAGCTTGCTGGTGCCTTGTGCCAGTCCTCCCAACCCTGTCTCATGGTCTCTTGTATTTCATCCCACGCCACCTCTACCCGTCGGACCCTCTCCAAGGTGCAGGTCACCGCAGTCTCTATTATCCACGAATGGGTGAGATCATGTGGTATTTTTCCTTCATTGACTGGCTTATTTCACTTAGCATAATGCTCTCTAGTTCCATCCATGCTGTTGCAAATGGTAAGAGTTCCTTCCTTTTTAGAGCAGCATAGTATTCCATCGTGTAGATGTACCACAGTTTTCTAATCCATTCATCTACTGATGGAAACTTAGGCTGTTTCCAGATCTTAGCTATGGTGAATTGTGCTGCTATGAACATAGGGGTGCATATATTCTTTCTGATTGGTGTAATAAAATATATTTTTTTTAAAAAAGGAAATAGGAACACACAAAATATATAGTCCCTTGGTTATGGTTATTGGTAACAGCTAAAATGAAATTGAGTGGTGGGTGGAATCTTGATTTCAGAATCTGAGTTTGGGCCACTAGCCTCAAAGTCACCCCCAAAGGGAAAAATTACTCAGGGACAACAGAAAGGACCTCTAGGACAGGGGTGGGGAACCTTTTTTCTGCTAGGGGCCATTGGGATATTTATAACAGTATTTGTGGGCCATACAAAGTTATCAACTTAAAAATCAGCCTGCTGTATTTGGTTAAACATTTCATTAACTCGCCCCCAATGCCTTGGCAGGGCCTTATTCAGCCCGTGGACTGGACGTTCCCCACCCCTGCTCTAAGGCATCTGGTCACCAAGAAAGTAGTCACGTGGGGGGGAATGGCTTTGTGCCATTCTTGCGCTTTTTTTCTGTTGATTTGAAACTTTTTAAAAATTGAAGGTTGAACAACCCTAGCACGTTCTTTCCATCTTTTTGCTCCACAGTCACACAGTAGAGAAATGTGTTGGGTCACACCTCATGATCACAGGATGGCTGCAGCAGCTTCTATACCCAAAGCCAGAAGAGTGGGTCCCTGCTCCGTGTCCTTCTTCAAAAGTGAGGCAAACATTTCTAGAATCTCCCCTCATGTTTTATTGGTCAGAAGTACACCACAAAAAACAAAACAAAATAAAAAAACCCAAAAAAACGACAAACAGAACAAACAAGAAGTGCATCCCAGGTCCATGGCTACCCACTCCCTGGCTAGGGGAAACCAAGTAACCATGACTGGCTTAGACTTAGGCTTTCAACAACAGAGATGCACTACCTGGGACGGGGATGCCCCCCCCATCTGACTCACATGCCAAGTGCTCCGAGGGAAACCAGGATTCCGTCAGCAAGGAAGGTGGGGGGTGGCTCTAGGTCCGGAGGGAGGCCAGTACTGCCCTCCTCCGGGGGCCACATGACTCAGGCTGGTCAGCATCTGTGCGCCATCCCCTTGGGCACAGGCTGAGCCGGGCAAGGGACCCAAGTCTGCCCTGGGATGTTGGTGGGGAGAGGTACCACTGTCTGGGAGGCAGCACAGCCGAGGCAGACACGGGAGCGTGCTGGATCGTCTCATGGGGGCGGCCATAGACCCCCTCACGCCTTAGCCGGGTGAGCCGAGTTTCTGTCACAGCCTCAAGTCTCCGCAAGTGCCATCTGCTGACTTTGTCGGTGATGGCCTGGCCTTGAACAGACACGGCACCTCCCAGCTGGGCATCTGTAGGCCATTTCGGGCTGCTCTGTGGCCAGCTCAGAGCTGGGCAGCCACTCTGCAGGAGGCGCTGGGAGGCCTGGAGGGGCTCAGGGTAGCAGGGCACAGGCACAGCAGCACCCCGATGCCCGAAGGGGGGTGCCCCAGTATCTCACCCTAGCACCCAGAGGGTGGGGACCCTCAGTCTCTACCAAGAGGGGGCTGCAGCCTTCTGGAGTCAGCCACAAATTCAAACGCTGCCTCAGCTGATCTCCTTTCTAGATGTGCGCTCTTGTGAAAGTTAGCATCGCATTTCCAACCTTCACCCCCAAGACCTTCCTAAGAGGGGACGCGTGATACAAGCTTGCTGGGTTTCTGAGGGACTGAAACAAATTCCTACGTAAGGACACAGCGAGGGCTGAGCCCCACAGCTTAGGCACTAGGCAGAGAACACGCTGGAGCTGGGACGGCCCCCTTCGCCCGGGGAAGGCCGTGGGGGCGTTTTGGGGAGATGGGGCTCAGCCAGGGGCTCTGCCTCCCGGCCCACCTCGGACAGACATGAACACACAGAGACACTCCCACTCGCACTTTATTAAGTCCGGGAGGACTAGTCACATCAGGGGTGGAGATGGCAGGGAAGGCCCAGCCCCCACCCCCACCAGCACATGATAATAAATAAATAACAGGCGGGCACAGGGGAGAAGTGGCACAGCAAACACTGACGGCACAGGGAGGGACACAGGCGTCCCCACTCGAGTTGTGGCCACCATTAACACTGGACCGTGATCAGGGGAGGGCGGGCTCTGGGCTACAGAAGCCCGCAGAGCCACTGAGTGGCCCCTGGTTAGCAGTCTTGATGGCGGGGGGGTGTCTTTAGTATGTGGACCTTATATCGACAGAAACCTGGACCCCTGCCTCATCCAGTCAGACCAAGATGGTCAAGAGACCACCGTCTCTGACGTCTGCTCTATCCAGGACCTAAAAGACCAATGGGTCATTATTACCTGCACTACTGGTCTACCCAGGGTCTAGGACGTGAGAGGGCCGTTATCATTTAGCCTTCTGATTGGTCCAGTCAGGCTCCAGAACATCAAAGGGTCATTGTTACCTGGGCTCCCAACTGGTCTACTCAGAACCCAACATCAACGAATCACTATGACTTAGCCTTCTGATTGGTCCATTCAGGGCTTGGGACAATACGGTTTGTGGTTCCCTAGACCTCTGATTGGTCAACAGGAACCCAAGGCCAGGACATGGGGAGCAGGTAGAGCTCTGGAGGCCCCAGGGAGAGGTGAGGAAGTTAAGAGCTCAGGGTTGGGGGAAATCTTCAGTGGCCATCAGGGCCCAGATTTCAACAAGGGGAAGTCACAGGAAATAAGGCCACCTTGGCTGGGTCATGCCAGGGCAAACCAGTGCGGCAAGGGCAGCAGCCAAGTGTGCTCAGCCACCCCTGGGGGTACAAGGGTCCTAAAACCTTCCCTGGGTCCCAGCCCTACCAGGGTGTGGAAACTGGGGCCGGAGAGCCAGTGGCAATTAATGCAGCTCCTGGCCCGTCACCTCCATCTATGGGATCAGGGTGGGGCAGGGGTGGGGCTGCGGTTACAGGTCAGGTGGGCTCAGTCCTCCAGCCCATCCATTAAGTCTGCGATGCTCTCCACATAGTAATGGGGCACCAGGTCATGCTTGCTGGCCGCCAGGTAAGCCTGGGCGTCCTCCAGGCGAGAGACGCCCGTGAGCGTGAGCACGGTGGTCATGCCACAGCGGTGGCCGAAGAGGATGTCGGTCTCCAGGCGGTCGCCCACCATGAGCATGCGGGCAGGGTCCAGGCTGAAGTGCTCCGTGATGCACTCGAACATGTAGGGGCTGGGCTTGCCCACCACCAGGGCCTGGCGTCCCGAGGCGGTCTCCACTGCAGCAGCCAGGCTCCCAGTGCCTGCAAGGAGACGGACTCGGTCAGTGTGGGGAGGCTCCTGGGAAGGAATCCAGGCCCTGAAACCGGAATCGGCAGGGAGGCCGCTTGGCATGGGGGTACAATTGGGCACTGGAGCCCTGGTGAGGTGCTCAGTTGGTTAGAGTGTTGTCCCGATCCGCTAAGGTTGCAGGTTCGATTTCTGGTCAGGGCATGTACAAGAATCAACCAATGAAGGCACACATTAGTGGGACAAATGGACGTTTCTCTCTTTCTAAAATGAATTTTTGAAAAAAATTAGGCACTGGAGTCAAAAGGCCTGCTTCCAATCTTAGTGCAGTGGTGAAGAGGCCAGGCTCTGCAACCAGAATTCAGACTCATCTCCACCTTTCTCAGGCAGGCTGTCTCACCTGTGCCTCAGTTTCCCCCTTCCCTAATATGGCACTAATCTCCTGGGGGTATTTTAAGGAGCGAACGAGCCACTGCACGTAAACAGAGGCTCACCGTTTTACCCTGGCAGCTGTGTGCCTTCGGGCAAGCCGTGCGCCTCTCAGAGCTCCCTTGGACCTGCCGGAAAAGGAAGACCCAAGGAAGGCCTACCTTCAAAGAGGCGCTAACGCAGGCTCACGGGGCAAGTGCTCTGGAAATGGAACAGCACTTCCCAGACAGCGTTGTGGTTATGGCGACAGGAATGTGCGCTCCTGGCATGGGAAACTGGCGCAGCCCTTTTGGAACACAGCAGGGCACAGAACCGCTCGCACCTCTGACCCAGTCAGCCTCCGCCGGGACAGCGGTCACAAGAAGAGAATTCAGGCTGGAGACAAAAAGCTACATGCCTGACGATGTCTGTGGCCACAGTAACTAGAATACCCCAAACTGTGGGCCACGCCCAAGTGTTTAACAACAGGGGGACTGTTTAGAAAAGGACAGCCCCGCTCCTGGCCATCTGCCCCGCACAATGCGTCCACTGTGCCCGTCCCACAGGCACATCTTTGTGCCAGAATGTTCTGCCTTCACACTGATGTCCCTGAACAAATGAGGATGACGACGACAGTAATTACAATTTACTAAGCGCATTTTAAAGTGCTGGGGCTGGGCTGGTGCTCACGGAAGCCCATTTTACAGATGAGAAAGCTGATGTTCAGTGATGTTAGGTAACTGGTCCAGGGTTGCACAGCTTAACAAGTGGCAGATAAATTGCATTCAGGTGGGTACGCATGTGTTGGCCCAGCGTCTACACATTTGGGAGTCCCGAATGTTTCATTTTCAGGAATTCTGTCAGCTGGCGGTTAAACAAAGCCATTGTCTAAAGTCCACTTATATAAAGTTACAATAAAATGAATATGTTTGAAACAAAGGCAATTCTCAAAACTCATCACCTCCTAATGATTTTACCATTATCTGTGCTCCTAACATGACTTATAGCTGTACCAATGGAAATACGATGTAATGGTGTGCACACATCTTCCCAATTCCATGTTCAGTGACTTCACATTGGTAGCTTGAAAATCTGCCATGGTGGGAGTATTCACCCCATGGACACTGGCAAGTGGTATAAATCAGGGTGCTGCAGCCCTAGCCGAATTGGCTCAGTGGATAGAGCATTGGCCTGTGGACTGAAGGGTCCCAGGTTCGATTCTGGTCAGGCTCAATCCCCAGGAGGCAGCCGATCAATGATTCTCTCTCATCTTTGATGTTTCTCTCTCTCCCTCCCTCTCCCTTCCTCTCTGAAAAGAAAAAAAAAAAAAAATCAGGGTGCCCCAATTTACTACACATTATCAGTTGGTCTGACCCCAAGGCTCTGGCCTCCTACCTCCCTTCTCACAGTGAAGCCAAAGGCTCAGAAGGATCAAGTGGCCCCAGACGAGGAGGAACTTCCCCTGTGTCACAGGACTGGGCACACTGGGAGGTGCTCCCTGACATCTGACTTAGAACTCGCCTACTTGTTTTCATAAGAAGTGGGTAGGGAAGAAAAGCCATTTGCCCCCTGGGTGAGAGATTCCTTCTAGGATGGGAACGGCTCAGCTGGGTCACCCCAAACTATTTCTCTCGGCTCAAGAAAGTTCTCAGCGGCCGGCTTCTTCCTTTCCTACCAGGACAGAGCTGATCACCCTTGGCCCCCAGCTCCCATTTCATCCACTCAGCTAATACTTACTGAGCCCAACTACACACCAGGCACTGTGCTAGGCACTGGGACGGAGCCGTGGACACAACGAAGAGCCCTACCCTGGGGGAGCGGGCTTCCTAGCTGGGGAGTCTATGAACGTAATTCTGTCCTCAGACCACCATGATCCTCTTCTCTCAACATCCTATAATCCAAGACTGTCACATGTTTTGGTGGTGACGTATTCCTAAAACAGCAGGCATTTCTATTTGGCAGCTGGAGTGGCTGCCACATGGTTACAAGGAGACCTGCAGGGGGAGGAAGAATGGAGGTGAGAGATGGGCATTATTTCAGATTTTATGCATAACAGAGGCCTTCATTAATATTTACATACGACTGTCTCAAAGCTGCATCACTCAGTGTGCAAACGTGACCGCAGCGCTGTATTTCTCGTCTTTGTTAAGCCTCTGCCTCCCCCTCTAGGCTGTGAGAATGACCAGCAAGGCACGGCCAAGTGGGTGTTGAGACGGAAGTGGCAGGCACAGGAGGGCCTGGTCTCTTCCACGCCACCTTTCCTGAGTCCTGGGGGCCTCTTAACCCACAGCCTTAACCTGAGCTTTCAGGCCTCCGGGGAGAGGTTCACTTTTCATAGCATGGCCTAGGGCTGGTGGGAGCTATTGGGGCGGGGCAGGGGGCGGCTCACCTTGGATTTATGGGAAAACTGAGGCTGACGTGGCCATGCAGCAAGTAGGTGTGCAACAAAGACAGGGAGGTCTAGAACTACAGATCCCCAGCTTGGAACTGGTTCTGCCACGGCCCAGGCCCTAGTCCATGTTTCCTCCCCTAGCGCCGCCCTGTTCTGCAAGATGTCTCCTCTAGGAAGCCTTCCCAGACCCCTAAGCTCCAGGCCCTCCCTGCCACCCCATCTTACACACACCCTCCATGAGTACCACCCTTGCCCCGCCAGGATTTGGTACCAACAACTGCCAGGGTCAGTCACCAGCAAGGAGGAGGTGATGGGAGAGCTGTCCCTGCCCTCAGCCTACTGACTGACTGGGGTACTGACTTGTCCACATACTCACTACTATCAGTTAGCCTCCGCTACCATCCGCTCTTACCTAACTGGAACCTTCCAAGATGCAGGACCCCTCGCCTGCTCCGGCCTCCTCTGCCGGTCTGAACACCCAGATGACAGCAGTGAAGAGCGCCTTGGATGGAGGGGGTGGGTGCTGGGTGGCCACAAGATCCAAGTTCTAGTTCCCTGAACTCCTGGGCAGCTCACTCCCGGTCTCTGAGCCTCAGTTCCTTTAACTGAGAAATGGGACAATAACCCCCGTCTCCAGAATAATTTGGAAAGTAAATAAGAACAGATACGGAGATGCTGTGGCATGACAGCTCTGGATACAACTTCCAACATCTGAGCACCTATGCGCACAGATCAATCTTCACTCCGGTGAAACTGGCATGGTTAGCATTCCCATTTCACAGCCAGGAGAGACGACCTGCGGTTATGTAACCGAAAAGATTACAGAGCCCTGGACTGGAGCTGGACTCAGGTCAAACTCCAACCACCTCCTGTGCTCCTGCACACCTGCCCCTGGATATGGTGTCCCAACTCTCCCACAGCAAGACGATCCTTCCAGGTTTTGTCCTCAAATCTCTGACCTCACCCCAATCGCGGGTGAGACAAAATGATAGGATTCCTTGGGGCTGGTTCAGGAAGGATAGGGCTGGGAGTAGGGGTACGTGGACTCCGTATCTGTCAAACGAGGACACCACTGCTGCCCCTCACCGTGTGGCAGCTGCAAGAAGGACCAGACCTTGACACGAAAGCACCCTGGGCTCTTTCTGGCTTGTAGCTGCGCTAGCAATCCTCCAGTCCCCTGCCTGTCACCTGGAGACGTCCCCTCCCCGACCCTCACCTGCAGGCAGGGAGGTGAAAGCCCAGGTCGTCCACCCACCCTCTCGCTCACCAGGAGTCCGGCTGCCGTCGCTGAGCGGGTGCCACGGGTCGCGATCGGTGGCCACGAGCAGACAGTCGGGGTCGCGCAGGTGCGCGCACGCCTCGCGCAGCTTGGCGAAGGAAAAGTGCTCGTCGTAGCCCACGAGCACGGCACGTACGCGCGGGGCCGCGCCTGGGTCTTCGGCGGGGTCCCCGGCCAAGCGCAGCCCCGCAGCGCGCAGCTCGGAGCGCAGCCCCTCGCCACCCAGCACGAACACTGAGCCAGGCGCGTCCAGGCGCTGGCACAGCAAGCGCGCAGCGCACAGCGCGGAGCTGAAGAGCTGCTCGGCGTGCAGCCCCCCAAAGCCGAGGCGCGCGAAGCGGAGGGCCAGCTCCGGCCGCGCGCGCCGGCTGTTGTTGCTCACGAACAGCGCCGCCTTGCCGGCCCGCGCCAGCCGCTCCACCAGCTCCGGGGCGCCCGGCACAACGCGCTCGCCGTTCCAGAGCACCCCGTCGCAGTCGAACAGGACCCCCTGCGCCCGGCCCAGCACGTCGCGCAGGGCCGGGCCGCACAGCTGCTCGCAGCGCGCCATGCAGCCAGCTGGCTGCCCGCACGCCCGCGCCGCGCCGCTTCCTCTCCGCGGGCACGGTGCGCTCGCCCGCATCCCGCTAGCCCCTCGCACCTGCCAATAGGCGCGCAGGATGGGCCAGGGGGTGGGGTTACGGCCTGGCCCGCGGCCAATAGAGGCGAAAGTTAAGGAGCGAGGCCGCGAGCAGACAGAGCTTGGAGAGAAGGGCACCAAGGGGTGGGAGACTGACGCTCCTCTTGGCCAATAACGAGTTAGAAGTAGAAAATGTGGCGCGAATAAGCCCTGCGCCCCTCAGCCAATCAGAAGCTTAGGAGAGCGGGTTGCTAAGAGGAAAACAGATGCTAAAGCAGATGATATCTTTGGTCAAATCTCCTTGCCCTCTGAACTGGGGATGCGCCAGGTCTGAGCGGGTGGGTAGGATGGGGAGAGAGACGCCTGGTGTCTTCTTGAGCGCTGGGGCCCTTGGCCTACACCAGTGATTCTCTAGGCTGGCTATACTGTAGAGTCGCCGGGAGCACTTATTATTTTTAGATATAATTTACCTACAGTAAGATGTATAGTTCTTATGTGTAAAGTTTGATGACTTTTGACAAATGCTTTTTAAAAATACCAATACGTGGTAGGAGCCCAGAGAGTCTGCTTTAATTGTTTGGGGGGTAGCCTGGCATTTTTGGTTTTTGTTTTAATTATCAAGGATTCTACTGTGAAGGGTGAAGAGGCTCTGGGCTAGAGGCAGGCTGTCACCAAGCACTCCATGGAGGGGAAGGAGCCAGAGCAGCAGTGGCCAGGCCCAGGGCAGTGATGGGGTGACCCAGCCCCCCTTGGGGAGGGATGTCTGAGAAGGCTCTGAAGACCCGTTTCCCCTCCAGGAGCAACGGGTGCTCCAAAGACCTGGGAAGAGTCACATCCTATAACCTAAGACGATATTTCCTGTTCCCCAGTGTCCTGGCCTTTGTCACAGGTGCACAGGTGTCTCCATGGCTTGGAATGTTCTTCCCTGACTTTCCCACCTGGTCAGCCCTGGAAAGACTCCCCTTGGATATATCACTTCCTCTAGGAAGCTTTCCGTGACCTCCACCCTCCAGACACACACCAGTCCGGTTAATGGCTTGTGCCTAATTAGGCCAGTGTGGGCTTCCAGTGTCATGGCACTTGATTCTAGTCATCAGTTCTGCCTGTCTGTTCCCAGGAGCTGGGGCTGTGTCAGGGACCTCGCCCAGGTCTGGCAGGGCAGCCTCTGGGAAGGTTTGCAGACAGATCCATCCCTGCTCCTGGGGGAACCTCTCCACCTTCCCTGGGAGCACCGCAGATCCGGGGGCCCCGGCATCAAGTGGGAGGGCGGTGCTCAGGCCTTTGCAGGCGTGTCTCATTTAGTCACCAAGACAACACTTCTGAGGTGGAAGCCGTCACCGGTCTCCCAGACGAGGAAACCAGAACACTGAGAAATTAAGTCCACTGCCGGGGATGGGAGGGGCAGGTCCAGGCTCTGGAATCAGTCAGACCTGGGTCCTAATCCCAGGTCCATGCCTCACGCAGCGTGTGACCTCGGCAGGTCATGTTCTCAGCCTGTCTCTTCACCTGTAAGAGGTCATGGGATTTACTGTCCAGGGAGAGGGTTAAATGGAAACCATGCACAGAAAAGCAGTGTGCAGCCCAGAGTAAGTGCTGAAAAGCTCCAGCCATTATCCTTTCAGACAGGAAGAAGGAAAGGAGGCAAAGAATAGCTAAATTTCCCCTTTATGAAAGTGGCTTCTTTATTTCGAGTACAGAAAATAAAGCTATCTTTTGGGCAGCTGCTCCAGTTTTGTCCAAAATAATTTATTTACCTGCCTTACAAAAAAATATGTTGTCAAGAGAAAAAAATCAAAGTCCTAGTAGGAGCAGGCAAGCTCTCCTTCCTCCTGGTGGCTCCCCTGGGACCTTGCCAGAGAGTGGGGGGTGGGCTGAGCCCAAGCCCAAGGTGGATCCAAGAGGAAAAGGACTGGAAGTGGAGGGCTGTCCTGAGCCCTCCTTGCCGTGGGGGCCGACCCAGCGGGCACCGAGGCACTTGTAGGCAAAGGCTGGAGGCCCCCACCTCTCGGGAGGGGTGAGGGCTGTGTCCTGGGAGGACAGGTTGGAAGGGAGGGGACACTGAGGGCTCTTGGGGAGGAGCCACCCGTTCAGTCGGTCTCTGAGGCAAGACTCCTGGGCCGAGGCTGAGGGGGCACAGCTGTGGGAGTGGGGGTGCCGTCTACAGCCTCAGGGCCCCCCGCATCCTCTGTGGCCTCCCCCAGGTCCACCTGGGCAGGCATGCTCAGAGAGACCGGGCTGGGGGAGGCTGGACCTGGGGAGGTCTGGCTAGGGGAGGCTGGTGAACGCCGGCTCTGGCGCCGGACAGGCTGGGGGGGCATGGGGGGCAGTGGGGGTGGCACTGTGGGGGCCCGGAGGCTGCTGCCAACCAGACGGCGAGGCAGAGCCCGGGGGATCACAGGACTGCCAGAGGCAGGGGACAGGGATGGGGCTGGAGGGGAGGAGCGGGTGCTGGAGACCTGGGGCGGTGGCATCGTGGGCCGGGCTGGTGCTGGGCGTTTGGCTGTGGAGGAAGGAAAGGGGCAGTGAGGTGTCCGTATGGCCTGTGGCAAAGCCCCCCAGCTCAATCCCACCTCAGGGCCTTGGCGTCTGCTGCTCCTTCTGCGGGAACACTGCATGCGGCTCCTCATCACAAGCCTCTCTACGAGTCCCTTCACTCCTTCAGCTAGAGAACTGCCCCCGACCCGTCCCATTTCCCAGTTCTATTTTCTTCACAGAGCTTTTTACTCTTAAATGATCTTGCCTGTTTTTTATTTACTTGACTATTGCTCTCCTCTCCCACTAGAACGTACACTAAGTGCGGCCATCGGATGCGTGGCTGCCGGGCACAGTGCCGGGCACAGAGCAGGTGTTCCGCACCATCCTGTCGCAGAAGGAAATGCTGCCTGTCCCCGGACACTTGGGTCTTGCTCACTTCCTCTCAGAAGCCACCAGAAGGACCCGCCCCAGCGCACAGACCCCACTGCGCGGGTCTGACGTCCCACGGCAGCCAGGAGGTCTGGACTCTGGTCCTAGCTCTGCCTCCACCCACTGAGGGGTTTGCACAAATCACTTGCCCTTGGGGCCTCAGTTGTCTCATCCGGAAGATGGGATGATTCTTCAACCCCCTAGGCCAGTGGTCGGCAAACTCATTAGTCAACAGAGCCAAATATCAACAGTACGATTGAAATTTCTTTTGAGAGCCACATTTTTTAAACTTAAACTATATACGTAGGTACATTGTTATTAACTTAATTAGGGGACTCCTAAGGCTTAGGAAGAGCCACACTCAAGGGGCCAAAGGGCCGCATGTGGCTCGCGAGCCGCAGTTTGCCGACCACTGTCCTAGGCTGACGTGAGGGCCAGCTCAGGTGATGCTGACAGTCCTTTGGCTTGTGCTCCAGTGAGGAAATGTCTCATTGCCCCGCCTCCAGGAAAGGTGGCTAGACGCCCGCCTCCTGCAGGGAGGTTCCTGTGTGACCCGCCGCTCCTGCTGGTCTAGAGGCTCTGCAGCTGCTCCACCTACTCCCGGCTCTACACTGTACCCCCGTGGAAAACTCTAGAACCTCCTGGGCTGGGCAGGGCCTCACCCGACTCTGCACCTGAACCTCACCTGTCGGGCTTTCAGCCAACTCAACAGGTGCGTGTCCCAGAGGGCTCAGAAGGAGGCCCAGGTCTCCTCCCACACCCGCACTCCCTCTCACTGCGCCTAAACTGTTCTCCCTCTTCACCCTGTGACTCTGGGCTTCTGCAGGACCCCGCTGCCCCCATGCTCACGATGGCTGACCTTTATGGGGTGTTTACTGCATGAACCAGGCAGCAGAATTTAATTCTCCAAACAGCCCTACAAGGTAGGGACAGTTATTGTCCACGGAGGCGCAGGGAGCTGGAGTCATTTGCTCAAGGTCACCGAGCTGGATTCTGAACCCGGTGTGCTAGGCAACAGACTGGCTCTGAGCCCCCTGGCCTCCTGGCCTCCCCTCGATGCCTGAAAACAGGGGACGGTCTGGACTGCCCACCCCTGGCCACCCTCTGACCCTGCTCCTCCCACGGCCAACTCACTCCTCCGAGCCATGTCCTCCGCTGGGGCTGCTGCCTCCGGGGGGCTCCTGCTGACCTTGGGGGAGGCCGGTCTGGGGGGAACCTCGGACTCTGTCCTGTGAGGGAAGAGGAGGGTCAGGCGCAGGCTTGGCCATTTCCCAGCTTCTCCTGGAATCTCAGGAAGACTCCCAGCCCGCGGGCCGAGTGTGGGTCCACCCGTGGCTGGGTCTGGGGCCCGTCCCCAGGCTGCCCCTGCCCCCGACGCCTCTGGCGTCGGGCAGGGTTTGCATCCAGAGCCCCTGGCTGCTGTGCGACTCAGCGCAGTGTCCGTGGTCCCCTATGGGGCCAGGAGCGCGGGAGGAAGCAGGGCCTCCCCTCCACTTCGGCTCTCAGCCTCCTTGTGGTACTTTTTAAAAAATATACATTTTTGTTGATTTCAAAGAGGAAGGAAGAGGGAGAGGGAGAGATCAAACATCAATGATGAGAGTCATTGACCGGCTGCCTCCTGCACGCCCCACACTGGGGATTGAGCCTGCGACCTGGGCATGTGCCCTGATGGGGAATCACATCGTGACCTCCTGGTTCATCGTTAGGCTCAATGGCTGAGCCACGCCAGCTGGGCCTCTTTTTGATCTTTCGGATGTTCTGGCCACTGGAAGCCAGAGAGTGGACGAGAACAGAGGGAGGTCTCCTGCCTGCCTCCAGGTCTCTGCTCAGTCGGCTCCCCCTCAGGAGGCCTCTCCTGAGCCCGGGGCTGCAGCAACCCCTCCCCCCCCCAGGTCCCCTCTCCTGCTGTTCTGGGTGCAGCACGCAGCCCTGCCTGACCTTGTTGACCTTTCCGGGTACACTTGCTGATTCTCTCTCTGCCCCTGGAGCACAAGCTCTAAGGGCAGCTTTGTCTGTCTTGCTCACGCGTGGGAGGAAACTCACGGTTTGGGCCCAGCAGTCCGACAGCCGCACGATCCCTGCTTGGCAGGGAGGCAGTGTGGCACACGGGCCTTTCAGATTTCAGGGATCAGAGGGAAGGCGGGAAGGTGCTTGCACATTCCACAGTGACCAGCTCTCTAGTCCCTACATCCTCGTGGCCTGAAACAGTGCCTGGCACATAGTAGGTGCTCAGTAAATAGCCATACAACGAACGAGGAAACGTGTCAGAGGCCGAGAGGAATATTATCGCAGAGCCTCCCCCCACCCACTCCAAACCGGGAAACCAGGTATTTGGGATAAAAATACAACAATGGCATTTCCTAAAACGCTGCTGGAAGTCGTGTTGGTGCCTTGGGACAGGGGCCGTTCATACCTGTGAGTCCTTACCTTTCCTTGGGAGGCACTGGGGCCAGGGTAGGAGCCGGGGCCGGGGCCGGGGCCGGCACGGCAATGGCTGGAAGCTCCTCAGAGGCGGGCCTATCGCTGACCTTGTCCTGGGGGGTGGGGGCTGGGAACAGGCCGGACACGTTGAAGTTGATGTCTGCAGACAGAAGGAGCAGGCCTTAGCTTTCAGGGTCTCCTCCAGCCCCCGCTCGCTGGCCCCCCCCCCATGCAGCCAGTGCCGGGGCCGCTTTCCCTATTCCCAGAAATTGTCTGGACCACGATTCGCCTTCCTACTCCCACAGGAGCCTCATAGCACCAGGAAGCAGGCGGGATCACCCCCATTTTACAGATGAGAAACTGAGGCTCAGCGTGGAGAAGCAACTTCCCCCAGGCCTCGTGGGGAGTGCATGGGGTTGCCAGGACAGAAGCTGGCCTGGAGGGCACCGAGCTGGGCACAGAGGGCACGGAGGGGCACAGGCACACAGCCAGGGGCTTCACCTCCAGGGAAGAGGGTGTCGGCGTTTTGTATCAGAGCTTCCACCACGCCCACCACCTGGATGGACGACACTGAGGCTGCATCCAGCTGGGCCTGGTCCCTGGGACAAAAGGGGGTGAAAGTGAGTCACCACTTAGCAAAGTCTCAGTGGCCCCCACTCTGTCTGGCCCGTGCTGGCCGCTGGGAGCACAGGACCAATCCGTCACATCCGGTCCCTGTTCCCAAAAGCTCACAGACACTGTGGACGCAAACATGTCGCTCACACACCGAACTCCCGTCCTTCACACACGACGGGCATCGCCAGTCGGTCCCGGCGGCTTTCCCCACTTCTTGGATCGAGGCAGCCTCGACCAAGGAGCTGCATCCAGCAAATGAACGGCACCCTTTGCCCTCCACGGCCCTGGCACTGGCTGCGCAGGTGGAGGCGGGGGCTGGCGGAGACCCTGAAAGCTGAGGCCTGCTCCGGTCTGCAGACATCAACTTCAACGCGTCTGGCCAGGTGATAGTCATGACCTCTCACATACAAGAGCACTTTACAGTCCATACAGCATTCCTCCACTCATTACCCACTGAATTCCCACAGCCAGAGTCCTCGGGCTTTGTGTAATTTCTAATTTACAGATGAGGAAATGGAGGTCGAGAGAGGGTCTTACTAAGGCCCGTCTCGGGAAGGTGGAGGCGGGCTAGAGCCAAACCTCAGGCTCCCAGCCTCGCCAGCACACCATTGCTGCCGTTACCCAGAATGCTATCTCCAAGGCCCTGTGGGCTGCTCTTCGTGGAGCCTTGAGAATAGGAGCTGCTCAACCCATTCCAAGGAGGAGGAAGCCGAGGCCCAGGAGAAAGGCCAGCAGCAGGTCGTGGGGTGGGGGCTGCCACCTCGCCTCTACCACGGCCGCTCACCCTTCTCTCTCTGGGGGCCACAGCAGGTTGGGCCCCAGGACGATGGCGATGTTGCTGGGAGTCATCTTGTTCACCTCCTGATCCTCGGCCAGACGTGCCAGGAACTTCATCAGGTACCTGGGGGGACAGGAGATGGGCTGGGGCCCGGGCGGGGCAGGGGCTGCCAACACCCATCAACGTCCCCGAGACGGAGCCTTTCCCAGCCTGGGGCTGCCAAAGTGTGGCCTGGGCAGCACACAGGCCGGTTAGAAATTTCTGATAGTTAAATTAGCTGACCTACTGCGCGCCACCTACGTGTCAGGCGCTGAGCTAAGGTGAGCATCTATGGGGTTGCTATGCATTCTCTAGCCCAGGCACCGAGAGGCCAATTTGTCTGCTCAGGGCCACACAGCCACAGAGGTGGATTTGAAGCCAGGTGGTGTGGCTTCAAGGTATGTGTTTAGTTCAGTGTCTAGTATTAAAAAGATGGTTAGTACAGCCCGGCTGGTGCTGCTCAGTGACTGGGTGTCAACCGACGGGTCAGGAGGGCTGCGGGGGTCCGAGGCCAGAGTCTGCTTGAGACCCCAGCGGTTTGATTCCTGGCCAGGGCACAGGCCCAAGTTGGGAGCTCAATCCCCAGTAGGGGGCGTGGAGGAGGCAGCTGATCAGTGATTCTCGTCATTGATGTCTCTGTCCCTCTCTCCCTCTCCCTCTCTGAAATCAATTAAAAACATATATATAATCTTAAAAAATCTGACTAGCACCGCGCTTGCTTCCCCAGCACATATGCTAAAACTGGAACAGCACAGAGGTTAGCATGGCCCCCGCGCAAGGATGACACGCACATTCGTGAAGTGTTCCATATTTAAGACAAAAAATAATAGAAGAATAAAAATATGACTAGTACATTTAAGCTGTGTTTTCAGAAATACAGTGGTTCTCAACCTTCTGGCCCTTTAAATACAGTTCCTCATGTTGTGACCCAACCATAAAATTGTTTTCGTTGCTACTTCATCACTGTAATGTTGCTACTGTGATGAATCGTCATGTAAATATCTGATATGCAGGATGGTCTTAGGCGACCCCTGGGAAAGGGTCGTTGGACCGCCAAAGGGGTCGCGACCCACAGGTTGAGAACCGCTGGCTTAGAACAAGGAGGTAGGACTCAAACCCAGGCCCCAGAGTCCCGCAGGGCCTGGCTTTGAGGACCGGGGTGGGCTTGGGCTCACCTGAGGTTACTGAAGTTCTCCTGGGGCAGGCGGCTGCACACCTCCTGGAGGGCCTCCAGCCGGGCTCTGGGCTCCTTCAGGCTGGGGAGGGGAACAACCCAGGTGAGACAGCCCAGGGTGGCACCTCTACAACCTCCTCTCCCCACAACCCCCCACCTCACCTGGCTGCCTTCATCCAGTCGTCATAGAGGTCAAAGGTCATCAGAGGCTCGGGCAGCTCCCGCAGATAGGACTTGAGGGCACCTGAAGTGGTGGTGTGAGCTCAGAGGCAGGCCAGGGCTCCACCTTCACCCCAGTACCCAGCTCTCTCCATCTGTGAGGGGCCCTGGTCCTTGTTCATACTAACATGTGTAGGTCTATCACTTCTTGGGCCGTTTAGAGAAAATGATGAAGGCAGGTGATCTAGTTCTCAGAAAAGCGTACATACACTTCAGGGGGTTCACCACAAACCCCGCTTTCAGGACCCCTATGTTTTCTGGGCAGATTATCAGGCCTTAAAGCAAACTATCAAGGGATCATTTCAGGCAGCTGTGGTGAAGGGATGTGGGGAAGGGGCCCACCCTTGGAGCAGGTACCTGCTACGGCGTGGGGGTCAGAGCAGAACTCCTGCAGGTTGCGGGGGTCCGAGGCCATCGTCTGCTTGAGGCGCTTCAGCACCGAGGCCCCAGCGGCGAGACGGAAGAGGCCCTGGGGCATGGGAGGGACCACGTAGGGTCACGGAGGGGTGGGTGGGACAGGACACCCTGGCTGGAAGGCCCAGCGTCACTCATGGCTTGGGGAAGGTGGCTGGCCCTCCCCGGCCCTGTGTCCCCACTGGTCTGGCAGGCAGAGTGGACATCAGGGTCCTTGGATTCTGAGCAAGGGGGAGGCTGGGAGGGGCTGGGGCAAGTCGTGGGGAGACAGGCGTCTGGTTAGGGTAGGAAGGGAGAAAGGAGGCCCCACAGGATGTGTGGAAGCCTGCCTTTGAGTAGTTCCACCTCCTACGGGTCTGTCCTCGGGAAAAGAGCTGATGGACTAGCAGCACTGAGGTGCAAAGGACGGATGTGGGCAGGTGCAGCCATGACTTCACTGCCACCTGCTCATGTGCTGCTGGGCACGTCTACCTCTTGATCGCCGCCTCCCCTTGTAAAATGGAGCCACTGAGGCCTCCTTCCAAGGGTTACTGGGATCATTAGTTCCTGGTGCAAAAGGCTTACAGCCTGGACCACATGGGCATCACCAAGCGGGTGGTACCACGTCAGCAACAGGAGGCCATGCCTTCTCCCAGGACCTGCTCTAAGGGCAGATGACGGGCACAGCAGCAGCGGGGGGAGGTTTGGGACAGGATGTGGCCCCGTTGCTCCACCCCACCTGCCCCAGTGGGTCCCACCTCTTCCTTCACGCCCTCAGAGAGCAGCATCAGGACGCAGGCCTCGATGGGCAGGGCGATGTCGCGGCCCAGCTCTTGCAGGTGAGCTCCCAGTGACACCCCATACACCCCGGAGAAGGGGGCGGCCGTCATCGAAGGGGAGGGCTCTGCAGGGACAAGACGGATCAGCGGCCCAGGGTCCTTCCACTCACAGGCAGCCAGGAGCACCCCCAGACATCCTTAAGTGACTGCTGCTTCGGCTAACGGTGCCACCTCCCACCCAGCCACCCACCCTGAAACCATCCCACACATCTCTCGAATCTGCCCACTTCCACTGCTTCCAACCAGTCCAGGCGCCATCACTTCCCTTCTGCCTCTTAACAGGTCTCCTGGCTCCAGTCCTGCACCACCCCACCCCACCCCACCCCACCCCACCCCACCCCACCCTCCACCCTCCATGCAGCAATCTCTCCACCACAAATCTAATCGCGCCCTCCCCTGCTAAGAACCATCTGTGGCTCCCTACTGCCTTTCAGGGATAGAGTGCAAGCTTCTTAACATGCCTGAGCCCGTGGGGGTCAGGGGTGTGGGGTCGGGGCTGTCTAGTCCTCACCTGCTTGGCTGTGGTTCTCCTTCAGCTCGGCCAGGGCTGTGTCCAGCGAGCTCAGAGACTTGCGATGGTAATCGGCCTGAATCTCCATGAGCTGTGGGAACAGCGGGGAGTGAGGGAAGCGGAGCCTACCTCCACCAGAGTAGCCCCTTCCCTCCCACTGGCTCCCAGGGGGCCTCGGTGGCCTCTGGCTCTGGGTGGCTGGAGCCCAGTCTGGACTCACGTTTATGAAGTAGTTGGCATAGGAGTCCTCCTTGGTGGCAAAGTGGTACAGGTCAGCCAAGTACTCGTCCTTGGAGACAGAGGGGAGAGGGCTTCTGTCAGTGAGGCTGGGGCCCAGGGGTGCGGTGAGGCTCGGGGGGCTAGTAATTTGCTCCAGCTGTGCGCGGAGGGTCCCAGCCAGCTCTCCGCTCTCCGCTCTCTGCCAAGGTTTGCATTGGGGACAGCCCACGGGAAACTCTTTGAACTCCTGAGGGTTTTGCAGCGTCCAGTCCTCACCTGAGTCCCCATACCCTCAGCACAGTGCCTGTGCCAGGCACCATTCACTCACTCACTCAGCAAATACACCAAGACCTGGGTGAGCCCCCGCTCTTTCCTCATCTATGAAATGAGGACAGTGCCCACCCGCCACCCCCACCCATCCAGGGAACCGCAAGTGCCCCCTCACCTTGCACTGCTCCACCTTCCTCTTCAGCTCCTCCTCCTCCTCCTTCAGCGTCTCCACCTTGTTGGCCGTGGTGGTGTGGCCGTAACTGCCTGGGCCTCCACCCAGGCCCTGACCGCTGCCTGAGTTCTTAGCTGCCTGGCTGAGCCTGGGGATGATCCCAAGGTGGAGTGGTCACTGTCCCCATCGCATGTCCAGGGTCAAGTGTCCCTTTCATGTGCGTGACCACAGGATTTTGGGATTTATAGGTGCAAATCCCAGAGCTCCACTGGGCCTGGGCCATGAGTGCTCGGGGGCGCCACCTGGTGGTAGGCTTGGTGGTCACAACCATCCGACTCCGGAGTAGAAGGTTGGGCCCTCCTGCCATCCGGGGATCCCCTGGGATTGTTTATGACTATCTCGGGCTTTGGGGTCACTGCAGCTGGCATAAGCACGTGCACACACACATGCACAGAGACACCCTTACATGTGCCCTCACATATGTGTTCCTAGGACCAGGCGTGCACACCAGTACACACTCCGCACCCAGGGGCCCTGCGTTGTCCTCTATTATGGGAAGGGCCTCCAGCCCTGTGGCCACCTCTCTGGGCCGACCTAGGCATGGGCCCCGCCCAGACGTGGCTCCCACCTGCTCTTGAGGGTATTCCAGTCGGACACCAGCTTCTGCAGGCTTTTCTTGTGCTTGAGGATGGCTGGCAGCTCCTCCTAGGGCAGGCATGGGGGGGGGGGATGAGTGGGCTGGGGAGGTGGGAGCTGGAGGCTGGGGAAGCTGCGGGCAGGGGTAGGGGTCACCTCACTCAGCCTGCTGAGTGGCTGCAGGACATCCCTCTCCAAGGTCATCTCAAACTCGGCCAGGATGCGAGCCAGCTGGTTCTGAATGGCACAGCTCATCTCCAAGGCCTTCCTGTGGACACAGCGCCCAGTGGGTCCAGGCTCCCACAGCCCCTCTCCCCAATCTAGAAAGACTACGTGGGGCTTCCTTCCTCCCCATCGCCTCCTGCCCCTTCGATCTCTCCTTCATCCTTCAGCCCAACACCCTCCCAGGCCCGGCTGCCCTCCCTGACCTGGACTCTGTCCTCAGCCCAGACACTCCCCCTACCTAGTCATCCTTCCACTGTGGCTGCCCTCCCTGCCCCGGACCCCCTCCCAGCCCAGACCCCTCCCTGGCCTCTCCAGGTGAGAGATGAGGACAGTCCGTGCTCACCCCATGCTGGAGTCAGGGTCCAGCTCCTTGAAGCTCTCGGCCATCGTGGTGGACAGAGCCATGAGGGGAAGCTTCTTCTGCAGGGAGGGGCAGGGCGGCTGTGAGCATGAGTGTCTGTGCCGCCCACTGGGCCTCCCTTCACCCTCTCAGAGTGTCCCTGGGGGGCAGAACCCCACCGAGGCACTGGGCTTGGAGGTGGGAGGAGGGAACCCAGGAGGGCCACAGTCACAGGTGAGAGTGGAAGCAGGGTGATGACAAGGCATGGTGGGGTGACCTCTCCTTGGGGCCATGGAAAGAGCTCCTATCCCATTCCCAGAAGCCACTTGAAGGGGTGGAGGGAGGGACCAAATTCCATTACGGACTAGAAAACTAAGAACAGAGGCCACGGGCCTGCCAAGGTCACACAGTTGGAGGGAGCGTGGAGGAGCTGGAAACAGGCCTCCAAGTGGCTCTCCCCCGCCCCGGGCACAGGTGGCTGCTACGGCCACCGTGACACGCAAACCCTCCACACTCCTATGGCTCCCCTTTCCCCAGAGCTCTGGCTACACTCATTGTTGACTGATTCCAAAACATGCCTGAGCCATTCCCACCTGGAGTTACAGGCAGCACCAGCTTTGGTCACGAGGGTCAGGGTTCAAATCTTAGTTTGGCCACTTACTGGCTTGGGTGGCCTTGCGTGAGCCTCTTTACCCCTGTAAGTCTCCATTTCCTCATCTGCACCAGAGCTTTAATTAGCAGCCTCCTCCTTCCATTGTCAGCATTGAGCAAGGCATTGCACTGACACATCTTAGCAACACACTAACAGTGACCAGTCCATAAATGCTGCTGCTGACGAATACCACTGAGTATCGCTCAAAATCCAGCTCAAATGCCACTTCCTTCAAGAAGCCCTCACAGATTGCCCCAGTTGAGAGGGCCTGCTCCATTCTAAGGGCTGATTGGACAAGGAGTTCAGGTGCAGCCAGAAATCTGGCTCTGGCTCAGGGGATTGGTGCAGAGGGGGGAGGGGTCAAGAAGGGATGGGGCAGACGGAGGGCCTCATGAGTGGGGGTCCCAGGGGCCTTGGGAAAGAGCAGTCTTCACCCCCTTGGGGCCAGAGGCTCAGACCGGCAGGGAGACCCCAGCCCGACATCACTCCCCCATTGGACAGAGGTGTCTTAGCTAGGCCCCTCCTCCCTGGGACCCCCACTCACCACCCGCTTGTCCATATCCGACCCGCTCTGGCCCTGCAGACAGGCCTGCAGTCGCTTGTGGACATTGTGGGCTGCTCGCTTGGCTGGCTCCAGCCGCTGCTCCACCTGGGAGGGGCACGGGGTTATGGATCCTGGGCGGTTATTGCCCCCCTCCCCACTGCCCTGTTCTTTCCCAGAGCAGGATCCCCTTTCCTCTTCCCTCCTCCTGGGGACCCTACGGCCCACAGCCTGGGGAATGACTCAACCGAGGCCCCCAACTGGCGTCCCTGCCCGGCCCTCTGGTGACAGCCTGCATGGACCTGCCTTGCCACCCGCAGCTGGCCCAGGCATGTACCTGCTGGAGGTCCTCACCCAGGAACTCGGCAGTCTCCGTCTCCGGGGTGCTGATGGAGGGTGGGGGTGGGGGGAGAGCTTCTGCTGAGCTGGCCCAGATTAGGACCCCCCTGCCCCCCCAACAGAGCACCTGAACCCCAGGTGCTTCCAGCACCCCTCCCAGTTGGGGCCCGCCCTGGGTGGCCCGCCTGCCTTATCCCAGTCAGAGCACATTCCATGGGGATAGCAATAGGATACATGGCTTTTCCTCCTCCGCCCAGGGCTGAGTCCCGAGAGAGGGCGGATGAAACCAAAGGGGAGACTGGGGGAGCCACCCAGAGCCCAGCCTCTCTCTTCTGCTGACCTGAGGAGAGGAGGCCTGGGCTGGCCCCAAGAACGGGAAGTGTGTGGGCTCGGGCTCTTGGGCTGTCAGTCACACAGGACTCTGGACTGTAGTAGTGGGCAGGCCCTGGGCCCCTGCCCGGGACACATGGGGACACAGGCCCAGCACAAGGTGGCCTGGCTGCCCAGGCCCACACAGGCATCCGGGTTGTGTGAGACTAGAACCAGGTCTCTGGGCACCCCGTCCCCTCCCCTGGGCCCAGAGATGGGAAACACCCAATGCGGGGGGGAAGAGGAGAGAAGACAGGCCAGGGGAGCTCCCCAAACTTCCGGCCACCACTCCACCAGCTCGGGGGCTGGGGTGGGAACAGGGCGGCCGGGCGCCGTTTCCACCTGAGGCTGGGAAAGCAGAAGCAGGACAGAGAAGCGGGCCTCCCGCTGGGGGAGTGGGGCACATGGCGGGACAGGAACAGGCTCTTCCCACCAGCCAGGGCCGTCTCCTCCCCTCCCCCAAGGTCTGGGGCCCTGACCGCCCCTCCCCCACCAGACAGCCAGAGACGGCTGTCCCCATTGCTCAGAGGGGACAAGTGAGACCAGGGAGGCGCGTTCACTCTGAGGCCCATGGAGGCAGAGGAGAGACTCAGCATCTCCGATCCTCCCTGCACCCCTCTCTAATGGGGGGTGCCCCTTCCCTCAAAAGCCAGCGCCTTTCCCTCTTGCTCTAGCTGGGAGGTGGGGTGACGTTCAGAGGGGAGGGGGTGGCAGGGCTCTGGTCAGCACAGGTCCAGCTGCCTCCCCCGCTCCTCCCCCTTCCCTCGGGTCCAGCGGGGGTGAGCGCGGGGCAGGAGGGGACAGGGCGCACACTCACCGTCCCAGACTGCCCGTGTGGGCCAGCTGCCGCATGCGATGCAGCTGCCGCTTCATCATCTTGGGGGCGGGCTGGCGGCGGCGGGGTCACCGCGGGGGTCGAGGGCCGGCAGCCCCCGGCCCAGCTGCCTGTGCCCGCAGCGCTCTCGCCGGGCGGGGTGGGCGGCGCTCTGCGCTTCCTGGGCCAGCGCGCTCCCGCTCCGCTCGCGCCCGCCTCCCCGCTCGCGGCTCCGCCCTCGGCCCCCAGGTCACTCCTCTCTGCAAGTTTGGGTTCTCGCTCGCCCCGTCCGCCGGGCTCCCCGCGGCCCCTGGCCGTCCCGGAGAGTGTCGGTCGGCCGTGCGCCCCGTCCACAGGTGTGTGCGCGGCTCCGCCTCGGCCGCCTCACCCAGTCCCGTGGCGGGAAGCAGGTAAGCCGGCTCCTGCCACCGCGCCCGCCCCAGGTTCCTGCCCCACCCACCGGCCCGCCCGCCCCGGGTATGAATAACCTTTGCACCCCACTCAAAGGGAAAAAGGGTTCCATGCTTAGGAGACGAGGCCTCTCTGACCTCTGGTGTGGCTGGACCTGCCCAAGGATGCTGCCCTGGACTCCCCCCCCCCCCCCCCCCCCAGGACCTCCCACCAGCCAGGACTCAGTCCCCTCCCCTCCCCCAGGGTCTGTGGCCCTGACTGCTCCTTCCCCCATCAGACCGCCAGAGATGCTTCCCTGCTGGGCAATCGGCTGGCGTCCTCCGGCTGCTGCGTGCCCTTGGATAAGTCCCTGGAACTCTGGCCTTGATGTCTCTGGTGGCCTGATGAGCCAGCTGTCCTGGCCCAGTCTGACAACACAAGATACCTCAGCCCGCTCCTCCAGCATCCATGCTCCTGCTCCCCTCACCCCTTTAAAGGGGATGTGTGCCCCTCCAGCCACAGCCAACACTCCCAGAGTGCTTGCCACCAACAGTTTTCCTCCATCTGCCCTCCTCTCTGGTACGGGCAGTGATATGGGTGCTGCTCTGCCCCTCCAAACACAGTAGCAGTTACTAGTATATCTGGTTCTGCACACGAAACAGTTGGGCACACAGTAGGTGCCCCATAGCTACCTGCTAGTTAACACAAGATGAGAGCCTTTGGGAAACAGTGGGCCCACCTAGACATCAGGAGCTGGGGGGAGGGGGGGGGATAGGCATAGGGGAGAACCTTGCACTTTGATCTGCTGGAGTTTCAGTTCAGTTTGAGGATTACTTGAGCACCTACTTGTGTGAGTAGGCAGACTGGGCACTTCTCCAGGGCAGGACCTCAGCCTCAGGCATCTCAGTGCCCAGCACGGGGCCTGGCTCCCAGTGGGCACTTGCTGGACTCTGGCTGCCTCTCCACTCCTCAGAGGGACAGCCAGGCAAGCCTGGGGGGGGGGGGGTGGGACACGGAGAAGGAAACCCTCAGCTGTTGCTGCTTGAACCAGAGGCTCCCATCTGAGTGGGAGAAGCTGGAGGCCCCTGGATCCAAGGCTCAGGCCAGGATGAGGAGATGTCACCTGCCTTGCCCCAACTGGAAGCCCCTGGAGGGGATTCTGGAAAGGGAGCAGGGCTTGGAGAATGCCTTCACGAAGGGAGACGCGAGTCCAGTGTAGACCTGGCTTCTTAAAATGTGGGGCTGGGTTGCAATGTCTGGGTTCTAGTCCTGTCCTCTCCACCTTCCTCACTGGCCAGAACCCAGAACTTGGTGGTGGCTGTTTTCCCTCTCTCTGCAGCGGCACAACCTACTGTGTGCAGAACTGGGAAACGGAACACTCCCGAGCCAACAGCTTGACACCAGGTTACCACCGTCCTGCCATCTGGGAGATCTGCAGGCTACCTGGTGTCCCCACCCTGTTTCAGCCCCATCTGCAGCCGGGACCACACTGGGGTCCCTGAGGAGAAGGCCTGGCTTCTGCTGCTGTCCCTCCTAGACTTGCCCAGGCCTGAGCCCCAGCTCCAGCCTGGGGAGCCAGTCCATGGGGACTGTAGCAGCAGCTGCTGGGAAACACCCCGAGCCGTGTATAATCAGGCCACGTGAGCACCAGGCTTCCCTCCCATCCAGTCTCCACAGGAACGGCACTTGGCTCTTCTCTGTGCAGCCTGGGTGGGGTGCCGTGCCTTTTGGCTAGGCGAGGGGTACATTTTAGGGTATATTTAAGTTCAAGCACACTTGGATGTTGCATCACAAAAGGTTGGAAGCCCCAAAAGTTGAAGGATCACAGGCTGTTCCTTCAAAGGATGTTGTAACCAGAGATCTTTGGACTCAGAAGTTTCCATCAGTGGGTGTTGAAGTTGTAGCTTTAGAACTGCAGGTACAGAAGGGGACCTGAGGTTGCCAGCCAACCCCTATTCCAATCACAGGACCTTTCACATTGCCCTGCAAGGGTTTTTGTTGCTGTTAATCCTCACCTAAGGATATTTGCCACTGATTTTTAGAGAGAGTGGAAGGGAGGGGGAGAGGCAGAGAAACATCGATGTGAGAGAGACACAGATTGGTTGCCTCTCGCACGTGCCCTGACCAAGGCCAGGGATCAGCTTGCAACTACAGCATGTGCCCTTGACCGGAATCAAACCCTGGACCCTGCAGTCCTCGGGCCAATGCTCTATCCACTGAGCCAAACCAGCGAGGGCTGCAAAGGTGTGTTGACCTTGCTGGGTCTCCTCTCCAGGAACCCGAGTCCTGTCTGGCTCACGCTGAAGCCTCCGCAATGTGCTCAGAAAACACAGCTGACTCGAATCACAGATGAAGATTCTGCATCCATGGACACTTATTTCCAGCGCAACAGACAGCAAGAACTGAACTTAAGGGTGTGCATGGAGCCAGCCGGCTGGGCTCGGCCTCTCACTAGCTGGGTGACCTTGGGTGAGGTGGCTTACCTCTCTGAGCCTCAATGCCCTTGGTAAAGTGGGACTTACAACAGCAGCTACCTGCTGAGGAGTGAAAGAGTTAATATGTAAAGTGCTTAGGACGGGTGCCTGGCCCTGTTTCTCATTCAGCCTGCAGAGCCAGGAATGCCAAGACCCTGTACCCCCATTCCTGCCTCAGTTGCCCCCTAAACGTGTCCTGCTGCTTTGGGACAATGGCACTTATTGTCATGTACAGTGGGGCCTTGACTTACGAGTTTAATTTGTTGCAAGACCGAGCTCGTTAACTCAAATTACTCTATCAACTCAATGCAAAAAATCGGCCGAGAGACAGCTGGTATCTCAAAAAACTCGTTAGTCGGGACACTCGTAAGTCAAGGCCCCACTGTACTTAGCCCATCCTCCAGTGAGGGTGGTACTGCCCCCATTTTACAGGTGAGCAGACTGAGGTTCTTGTTCCAAGGTTCCTAGCTGGTTAAGTGGTAGAGACCAAGTTAGAAAGCAGACCAGACACCAGATCGCCAAAGCCCCCATGTGCTCTCCTGCTGTGTTAGAGGGACCACCTGGAGACCCAGAAATGCTGGCCCCTGCCCCCACCTGAATCCCTGTGGCTGCTTTGAGTCCAGAGGCTCAGTACAGGCTGAGAAAATGTGACAGCCTGGGAAGTGTCTGCTGTGAAGCTAGAGCAGGATGTGGGCAGGATGGCGAGTGGCTGGGGCAGTGCAGTGGTGGTAGCAGGGGTCATCTGTGGGGCCGCAGGACTGAGCAAGAATCTCTCGTTTTAGACACTTTGACATATTGTTTGTTTGGCCAGATCAGTGCTGCCCTCTGAGTGGAGGCTTCCACCCAGAGCAGTGAGGCATGTGGTATGATTGCTGGGGCTCCAGAAACTTCCTTGCCTCCTGCTCCAGCTGAAAGGACTTCCCAGGAAACACTGGGGTGGGGTTGGGGCACAAGGCCTCCAGCACAACTTGATGGCCCTAGAGCCTGCACCTTAACCCCAGCCGCAGAGGACGGCAGCCGACAGAGGTGTGCAGGCTCAGAAGGCAGGTGGCCATGGTGTGGGCCCTAAATGGGGACACCAGTGTCCCTGGAGGATGTGCTAAATAAAGTACATGACAGCGTGTGGCCTTTATTCATTCCGAGCCTGTTTCCCATTTCACAGGGCAGCTGTGAGGACTGAGGGAGAGGCTGCATGCAGCAGGTCTAGTTTGGCGCCAGGCCTCGGGCTGGCCCGTCACCTGCCTGGTGTGCCTGTGCCCCGGCCAGGAGGCCCGCAGCGGCTGGGGGCAGGTTCCCCGGGCGAGCAGCAGCCTGTTTCTCTTGGCTGCCGTGAGCGGATGAGCACAGTGTGCTGCGGTTGCTAAAAAAAAACACACGAGCTGCTGCCTCCAGCCCCACAAATAGAAGTGGAAGTGTGGCTTCAGGTCTGGGAAGCCCCACTGCTCCTGGGGTGGCGCTGGGGTCACCCTTCAAGAGGCAGAGCCCACTCCCTTCCTGTGCCCCCCATTCCAGCCCACGGACTCCAAAGGCTCTGGGTCTCCTGCGCTGGGCTCCCCGCCTCTGTCTGAATTGACACACGGAACTTGGGGAATGACTGCTCCAGGGAGCAGAAGCCAAGGGTCCCCCTCCTCCGACCAGACCCCCCTCCCCCAGAACCCCTCACAGACTCGGGCCTTGCTGGGCAACTCACGTCCCCTCCCGGCTCTCAGCATGGCATGCTGAGCTCCTGGCTCCCAGGTTCCATGCCAGGCTGTGAGCTGAGGACAGGGCAGTGCCTGGCACAGGGGCTACTCAAGAGGCACTTGCAGGACGGACAGACATTTGGATGAATAGACTACAAACGAGGGAAGGTGGGAGGTCTGAACGACTGAAGGGATCTCCCTGTCCCTATAACATCTGGGTCATCCCAAGCTGACAGTCTGGGATTCGGGTTTTTTGGTTAATCGAGGATATCTTTCCATTGATTTTTAGAGTGGAAGGAGGGGGAGACACAGAAACAGCGATGTAAGAGACACATCAGTTGGATGCCTCTTGCAGGTGCCCCAACTGGGGCCAGTGATTGAGCCTGCAACCGAGGTACATGCCCTTGACAAGAATCGGACCCACAACCTTCAGTCCGCTGAGCCCAGCCCTAATTGGTTGGGCTGCTTGTGCATGCAGTCTGCTTTGCCCAGACTCTTCAGGGTCCTTACAGCTCACAGGGTCCCTCTCACTTCCTTTTAAAGCAGGGGTGGGGAACCTGTTTTTTCTGCCAGGGGCCATTTGGATATTTATAACATCTTTCTCGGCCATACACAATTATCAACTTAAAAATGAGCCTGCTATATTTGGTCAAACACTTAATTAACTCACCCCTAACGCCTTGGCAGGGCCAGACCAAACGATTTCTTGGGCCTTATATGGCCCGCAGGCCGGACGTTCCCCACCACTATTTTAAAGCAAGGAACCTAAAGACCAGAGAAGCAGGGGCCTTGCTCAAAGTCACACAGCGAGCCAGGGAACCCACCGGAAGCAGCCCCCGACGCCAGCTGCAGTCACACACATCCCCGCAGCCCGCAGCCTTCCTGGGCCAGCAGGAGACTCAGCTCCAGACGGTGCCTCTGGGACCCCGGGGCCTTGCAGGAAATGGGGTTGTTTCATTTAGAAGGAAGGACCTTCCAACTAGACTGTCTTGGAGACATCACAAGTCAGGAGCTCTGCCCGGGTGGGGGGCGGGAGGAGGAGGGGGGCGGGGGGGGGCAGCTGGGAGGGCATGTCCAGGGGATGCTGGAAGGCTCCAGCAGGTGAGGAGTGGAAGTGCCACTTTTGTCCCCTCGGCAGCATGGCAGGTGAGGACTGCCCCTCTGCCCTTCAGTGTCCCTGCCACAGGAGCGCCCCCCTGCCCAAGCGTCCCTCCGTTGCTGCACAGAAGCTGGGGAGTCGGATGTGCAGGGCTCTGAAAACCAGCGGGCTGGCTGTCCTCCAGCACATCTCAATAGTATCTAAGGAAGGGGCTCGTGGCCAAGTTCAGACTGGGGAACACTAGGTTAGACAAAGTGAAACTGCTTGCTTAAAGCAGGGCTTCCCATCGTCTGCTAGGAGCAGAAATGGCGGGCAGCCTTCCCCAGACTACTGAACAGGAACTCTCTCCTGCAGAGCAGCGTGGAGGTACTAACCCCTCCCGCTCAGCTCAGCTCAGCACCGCTGGCTCTCTCAGCCGCAGCCTCTAAGCCACTCCCGGGGCCTGGACCCCAGCCTCCCAGTTAAGAGAAACTGATAACAGCAGGGGAAGTGCGCTGCAGCTGGGAGTGGCAGGGGGCCCAGTGCAGGGTCCCTGGGCCTCTCCAGAAACAAGCTGCAACTGGCGCTTTGCTTCCTGGGAGCAGCATCTGGGGAAACGGAGAAGCAAGGCCGAGGCCGGACCTCCGGGGCGGGGCTGCAGCACAGTTGTGTTGTGAGAGCTGAGTGCAGCAGGAGGAAGTTGTGAGCAGCCAGGGCTCCTGGCAGGCCTGGAGCAAGCAGAGCGAGGGCTGCTCCTTTCCAGCTGGGACGGCTCTGCGCCCGCCGGCCACAGCCCTGAGCCCTCTCTGGTGACTCAGCACTGGCCACAGGCCCGTAAGCAGGGCCACTTCCTGTGCAGGGCTCAGGGATGGTGGGGAGAGGAACCATGGTCTGAGCGCCAAACGCAGAGGCCGAGAGGCCTGCAGGGTAGCCCTGGGACCCCTCCTGTCTCCGTTTCCCTTCACCTCAGAAGGGCTACGAGAGCTGGTCCAGGAAAAAGGACATTTTATTTCCATAAATACTCCTGCTCTCACTCACACACTGACCACTCCTGCCCATAAACAGATGGACAGAGGCGAGACACCCACAGGAGGCCCAGCAGAGGCCCAGGAATGAAGGGGACTCTGAGAACCAGTGCAGGCCCTCCCTGGGCCAGAGTCCTGGGGCCCCCAGTGGGGCCACCTGCCTCTGGCATTACCCTTGGGCCAGCAGTTGCACGGCCCCCACAGCTCCTCAGGAGGCCTGAGAGCAAAGGGGCCAGGCCTGTAGAGGGAGACCCCCAGGAGGAGGAGGAGACAGGTGGGGCTCCCCCAACTGGGCCCCCTGAGATGGTGACCACAGGGCCACTCAGAAATAAAAGCTGAGTCAAACCACACACCAGAGAGTGCAAACAGCTGGGGGTGCAGGCCTCACTCCCACAGTTACCCAGTTCCTATGGAGGAGGCCTGAGCTGGTTCCTGGCTCCAGCGTGGCTCCCAGTTATGGCTGGGCCTTCCCATAAGGCATAAGAGACGGGCGGGGATGACCCCACCCCAGGCTGGGGTCGGGCTGGGCCTGAGGTCCCGGCAGCCATGCTTCACCCAAGGACCCCAAGTCCTTCCAGGGCCACAGCCCTCCCGTGCGGCAGGCTCCCACCTGTGGTGAAGTCCCCAGCAGTGCAAACCCAGGCCCAGCCTCCTGCTGGGTTTGGCTCAGCAGGGGAGGGGTTACGGAAGGATGGGGGCACAGGGGTGAGGGATGAAGCACCAGGCACAGGGGATATGGCCATGGGGACAAAGGGTGTCCTCGGCCACCACAGCCTCCTGCCCAGGCTAGCCAGTGGCCAGTCCCGTTGCCCCCTCCTCCTCTCCCCTCCCCTCTCTGTTCTAGAGGCTCCCCCAGGTCTCGGGCGGGGGGAACTGGTCCACATCCCCCATCTCGTTGTAGGTCTGGTCGCCCATGGTGAAGAGGAGCTTGTAGCGGAGGCGAACCTTCTCCTGGGGCAGAGACGGTGAAGGCAGAGGGTCAGAGGTGGAGAGGGGGCTGCCCCCACCCCACAGCAGTGCCCCATCCCAGCTGGGCCCTCACCTTCTGGGGGTTGGCGAGGAGCAGGACCTGGGTGATGGCTGAGGGGTGGACGATGGGGTTGAACGCCGGCAGCTCTGTGCCTGAGGGTGGCTGCAGCTTCACTTTCATGACCTGTGACAGGAGGGCAGGACGGGCCCAGCTAGCCCTGGCTTCTCCTCTCCATCCCGAGGAGCCAAGCCCAGCCTGCCCGCCAGCTCCTCTTCGGGGGGTCCTGGGGCTCTCTCCTTTGGTTCCTTTTTACCCGAGTCCCCACTCCCAGCTGGCCCCCGTCTAGCCTGGAGTCACGTGGCCTTGAGAGGAGGGAGGTATGACAGTGTCACCTTGGGGACAGCTGACTGGAACACGATGTTGCGGATGGGCTGGGGGGCGGTGCTCAGCATGGAAACCACCACCACCAGCACGTCGGAGCGCCCAGGCAGCGGGTCTCGGGCGAAGTGGAAGAGGACCCGGAAGCCATGCTGGTCGTACACGGTCACCGGCAAGATGCTGCCTGCAGGGGAGAGGGGCAGAGGGCAACGGGTGGTGCTGGGCCCGAGCCCAAGCACATCCGACCAGCTCCCCACACCCGGCTCACATCAGTTCTTCCTGCTCAGCTGGGAATGAACCCACAAACTTAGGTCCTCGCCTCGACCCTGGGCAGCAGTGCAGCCAGGGGTACAGACTGATGCCCAGGAAGGCAGGTGAACGTGCAGTGGCATGGCGGAGGCAAGACACCCAGCCGGGAACGGAGCCCCATGCAGGGCTCTGCCAGTCCGTGCACGGCTGCTGGCTGGCATGCTGGGGTGAAGTGGGGTCCTGTCTCACTGTGTGACCCTGGTCTAGTCACTCCGCTGCTCAGGGCCTCCCTACTGGTAAGATGGGGCATCACTACCGACCTCCCGGGACACAGGAAGTGTGATGCCCTTGGTCACGGATGGATGAGGCTGAGGAGGCTGGGCGTCTTTATCTGTCTGTGCAGGGCCTGTGCTGCTGGGGGCCCCCTATTGCTCCCGGGCGGGAGAAGCCCAGACCCAGACCTGGATCTTTATCTCAGTTTGGTTTTGTGATCTTGGGGAGACCCCAAACCTTGTCCCGGGGGCCAGCCATCGGAAGTCTGCTGCCTGGGTGAGCCTGGAGTTTATATGGCTATTCTGGGCCACTCTGGGATGGATGAGGAGACGGCTGCGCAGGGTCCTGCCCAGAGCTCCTCGCTGAGCCAGGCAGGGCAGAAAGGACTGGGAAGAAAGGCCCCCTTTCCCACCTGACCCCAGAAAGAGCTCCTGGAGGGGCGACGCGGTGGGTGGTGCTGCTGGGCCGTGAGCTGACCTGGCCCAGCCTGCACCCGCAGTGCCCCGCCCTACTCACTGGGTTTGATGGACTCCAGGGGCACAGTGATGTTGGCCAGCGAGAGCTCAGTCTGTGTGGGCTGCTGCAGAGGCCCCAGGGGCTCAGGGGACGTGCTGTGGAGGCTGGCGGCACTGGCGCTGGGTGAGCTGCCGCTGCTTTTATTCTGCAGGTCCCGGAGTGTGAGCCGGGGGGCGGGCTGCTGCTTCTCCCTTATTGGAGGGCGGTGCATTGAGAGGTGACTCTTCGGTGACCAAGAGACCAGGGGCCCAGGGAAGGTGGGCTTCCTGACCGTCCCTGACACTTCCCTGTCTCTCTGGCCTCAGTTTCCTCACCTTAAAATGGGCAGCTCTCTCTCCTTCCCCCAACCCCTGGGGCTGTGTCCTTCTCACTGTTGACCCTCCATCTTTCTCAGGCGCTGGGACGCCTGAGTGGGGCACAGGTCCCCTTTCTCTTATAAGCTCCATGCCCTGGGACGGGCCCAGCACCACCCTTACACCCAGTGCAGTGCTTGGCACAAGGCGGTGCTCTGCAGCCACTGCTCACAGGAACGCGCTGGCACTGGGCCTCTCCCTGCATGGTCTGGTTGTGGGACAGAGAGGGCTCCCCCCATGCCAGCCAGGGTGTGCCCTCACCACCGCACTTGTTGGGACTCCGGGGGCAGTGACTGCTGTAGCAGGGTCTTCCCCAGGAGGTCCAGGTCATCCAGACCACTGCTCGCTGGCAGGGATGTCTGAACGGGGTGCCAACTGTCCGTGCTGGGTGCTGGAGCGGGGGCGGGGGGTTCAGCGCCATTAGATGACTGTTGGGCATACAAAGGACGCAGGTGGGTGAGGTGGTGCTGAAAAGGAGGCCCCTTCCCCTCCCTGCAGGTGACATCTGGGGAAGAAGCAGCAGGGATGGGGACACCTTCCTGCCAGGCCTGACCCCTCACTGCAGGGTCAACAGTGGGTCAGGCCTGGCAGGCCTGGTCTGGGTTCTACTCTAGAAACCTTCACATTCCAGGGACCTCAAAATCACCCTCAAGAGAACAGGAATAAGGAGCCCTCACCTCAACCCAAGGGAGGCCCAAGGCTGAGACTGGCAGGGAGGGGAACCGGAGGTAAGAGGACCGCCTGCCTTTCTCCACCCGGGGATGGAGGCCTCAGGCCCTGGGCCGTCCCTCCCGCTCATCTCCTCTCATTGCTCTCCTGGCTGCCTGACCCAGGTGCTCTGCTGCCAGGATGGGTCAGGCTAGTTCCGGGCCCTCCTACCTGGAAGCTGTTCCATCCAGCACCCTCCAAGCTTGCGCCTGAAGGTGGTGTGGGGTCACTCAGGCCTGCGGGGAAGCAAGAGGGAGATAAAGGAGTTGGATCCCTGAGCAGAGGCGAGAGACATGGGGCTCCGGTGTGATAGGTTGGGGTCCCTGGCTCCTACCCTCCCCCCTGCACTCCTTCCTCCGAGAGGCTCAGCTCAAAGGGGAAAAGCCCACGTCAGCACTCTCACAGAGAGCCAGCCACAGAGCAGAAGAAGCTAACATCCCGACAGCCCATTCCCGGCCACACATGCTTCCTCTGCTGCTGCTCAGGAGCCCAGCCAACTACAGAGGTCAGGACTTCCATCTGCACCACCAGCTGGCAGCTGCTGCTGGTGGAGGGGAGCAGTACAGGAGGTGGGAGACACCAAGTGGGGTTCCTGACCTCAAGGTCCAGATGGCCAGGGGGCAGCACCCTGCCGACCGACTGGAGGGATGCCCTCTGAGTGTCCGAAGGGCGCTGTGGGACAGCGAACAGGGCCGGGGCCCTGGGCCTAGCCCAGAGTCGGAGCAGCCGGGGCAAGGTGCTGGCTGGGCAGTAGTGGCCCCATGGGCACAATGCAGGTGGGCTGGGGCAGACTGTGAAGACCCCATCCGCCTTGGCACATGCCAACAAGGCTGGGTCGCTGGTGCCAGAGAGCTGTGGGCGCTGTGAAGGCTGCTGATCGGTAGAAGGCAGCAGGTCCCCAACCAGTCTGACCTCTGCCTGCCCTGGAGCCCACTCTGGCCAGGTTCACCCAGACTTCACCGACAGAAGACAAGTTATCCTGTTTCTAGCAAATCCTGAACAAGTGAGGCCGGCCGGTGACAGGCAAAGGCAAGCGCAGGAAGCTGTGGGTATCGGCTCCCTTCCGCAGGCCACACCTCTGACACCACGGTGGTAACTGGTAACGTTTCCTACACCCCCTGATGTGTCAGGCACTTCGGCCCTGGGTCTCACTTAGTGCTTAACCCAGCGTACAAGGCAGGAATGTGGTTCTCATCCCTCTTTTAGGGATGAGAAAACAGGCGCTCAGAGGGGCTAAGTAATCTGTCCAAGGCCAGAGCTGGAAAGTGGCCGAGTCTAGACTTGGCCAGAGCACGGTCTACTGGCTGGAGTTTGAGTACAGCTCTGCCACTTCGCTGTGTGACCCCTCGCTGGTGACAACCGCCCTGTGCCCACACAGCAGCACCCACCTCGGAGGACTGTTGTAATAAATGCGATGCACGCCGTCTGACACACAGGAAGTCCCCACTGCCCAGCCTGCCCCCCTCACCCTTCCTGCTGCAGAACCGTTTAGGAAAAGCCCCCTTTGTGGTCCCAGAGCTGGGCGGGGGCCGCCCTGGCACTGCTGGTTCCTGTTCCTACATTTCCTTTGCCTTCGAGATGAAACCAGAGGAAGCTGGAGGCTCAGGCCTCTGCTGAAGCGACGCGGGGACAGGAAGTGCACAGCACACCTCGCTTCTCCAGAGGTGGCTTTGCCACAGCCACTCACTGGGGGTTCGGCCACCCACAAGCGGGGCCCGTCAGTGGCTGCCGCCCTGGCTTTCTCATCACTGCCGCCCACCCGCTCTGTGAGACAGGGCAGGGCCTCTGGCTCTGAATGAGGAGGGGCAGGTGGGTGTGTAAGCGACCCTGTGGGCAGACCCTCCCAGGAAGGGTACGCTGACATGCCCAGAGAGGGGAACTGAACCTGGCCCACTGTCCCCCTCGTCTCACTCCTCACCCCAAGTCCCCATTCCCTTTCCTGGCTGGGGAGCTCCACAGCACTCAGGGGAGGACTCACACGCTGACCTGACCAGGCTCTGCAAGCAGCTCGTGCACGGGCACCAGCCCAGCCTGCAGCTGAGCCCGCCCCCTCCGGGCCCGGCCCATCCTCACCCAGAGACATGAGCTCATCATCAAGCAGGGAAACGGAGGCGCTGGGCTGCTCGGGGCTGCCCTGGGTGACAGGGCAGGTGGGCACGGCTGGGTAGGTGGTGCCTGAAGGAGGGAGATCCAGGCCTGAGAGGTCCAACAGGGCCGAGGTGCTCCCTGGGTGGGAAAGGAGAGTCAGGCAAGTCCTGGGGAGGACGCTCAGGTTCTCAGAGTCCATGGGGGTTGAGTGGCAGCTGTCGTCCCCCCCCCTCATGACTCCCCTGCCTTTCCCTCCTTGGCCACACGGCCCCTGCCCCTAAATCTGCCCACCGAGCCTTTTCCTCAGCACATGCTATTCCTTCTGTCTGGAACAGATTTGCTTCTACTTGGTGAACTGCCTCCCAACCTTAAGGCCCTGCTTAAACTACTGCTTCTGCATAGTGCCTCCCGCCCCCCCCACCCCCCCCCCGCTTCTGTGGGTCCCAGAGCTGGCGTTTTACCCTTACTGAATCAGCCTGTTTGTGTGTCAGACCCTCCTACCACTTCTGACGATGAGACTAAGCCTTGGGGTGTCATCCAGCCCTGCACAGAGGTGCCCGAGTTGTCAAAAGGTCTTCCTCCTCCTGCCTGTCCTCGCCAACCCCCCGGCTCCCTCCCGCTTCGTCCCACATCCAGACTTCCACTCCCACAGCTGCAGGCGTGCACTGACTCTTTGCCTGGGGGCCTTCCCCATCTTAATGGGCCAGGGTCACCCTGGTGGTCACTGCTAGCGGCTCTGGGACCAGTGCACCACCCTAGACGCTGTCCCCTCCAGCCTGGGGGCCCCTCCCAATCTCCTGCGCCCCCTCACCAGGGATGGAGCCAGCAGCAGCATCTCCGTTGACCTCCTCGCCCCGCACCAGCTGCTTGTAGAGGTTGATCACCTGGGTGAGGTTGTCGTTGGCCTGCAGGATCTCCGCTGGAATGGGCAGAAAGGGAGAGGCCAGTGTGAAGGAATGTGGGGCCTCTGTGGGGAGATGAGCAGCCCTCATGAGGGAGTGGGGCGGCGGGCATCCCATCTCATCTACTCAGACTCAGGCCCTCGGTCACCCTTGTCCACTGCTCCCTCCACACTGCCCCGTGCCAGCCCCTGCACTCGGTGCACGGCCCCGCTCCAGGCCTCCACACGGCTCTGCTGTCGATACCCCAGATCTCGGCGTGCTTCCTCCCTTCCTGCCTTCAGGTCTTCACCCAGTCACCTTGGGGAGGCCTCCTCTAACCCCACTTGTTTTTCTCCATGTCTCTCAGCACCACCTGACAAACTGCCACGGCTCACGTGGGCTTACTGTCTGTCTCCTCTCATTAGGCTACAAGCTCCATGAGGTGGTGGCATGTGTCCATTTTGATCACGGCCACATCCCCGAGGGCCTAGAGCAGTGTCTGGCACACAGTAGGCCCTTGTCAGCATCACCTCCTGGGGAGCCAGGGCTTTGAGGGATCTGGACAGTGAGCCTCTTGGTGGAGACCAGGTCCCCGGCCCATGGGAGGCGCTAAGTGAGCTCCCGCTGAATGAGGCGCTGAGAGGGTACCCAGACCGCCGCCCAAGAGGCCCTGCTGATGTGGTAGCAGAGAATGGGATGAGAACCTGATACGTGGCCCTAGCAGAAGCCACAGGCTCAGCTCTGGAACTGCCCAGCCTGTGGGATCCGCTCTCAGTTTGTAGCCCTTACCAGGGAGCCAGTGTCTGCAGGGAGAAAGAACCCTGCTCCACCCTGGTTCTGCCTCTGTTGTGTGATCTGGGCAAGTCACTCCTCCCGCTCCCATCCGCCCACCCCCGCCCCAGCGCTAGCTGTGAGATGGCGGCAATTTTCCCTCCTGTGTAGCTTGTGGGCAGTAAATGAGGTGTCGGTGAAGGGGCTTGGCCCAGGGTCTCTCAGGATATCAGATCAGCTCCCAGCTTCCTTCTTCCTCAGCTAGGAGAAACCCAAGGTCAATGCTGGAGAAAGGGGCCCCCTGGTGGTAGCTCCTGCTAACTGCAGGTACTCAGCAGGCCCTGGGAGAGGTGGGGGAAGTAGATAAAGGGATGAGCCAGCTCTGCCTGGGGCTCACCTAAGGCCTCGTCATTGTCCTCTGTGTCACTGGCCAGTCGGAAGAGTGTGGGTCGCATCCGCTCACAGCGCTGGTAGAGTTCCTGGGGGCAGTAGGGTGGGCAGGTCAGGGCTGCAGGCTGGCTGAGTGGACTGGGACAGGGTGGAGACAGGCGCACCTTCATAAGGTCCTCACTGCTCTGGGCTGCAGCACCGCCCTGGCTGTGGCTCATCACCATCTCCGTCAGCAGTTTCACATTGTTGTTCACCTCCTCAATGGCACTCACCCGCTTCGAGATCTTCTCCATCCGCTTCTGGTCCTAGGGAGGCATCGGCAAACGCCCCTGAGAGCTGGGTCAGGCCCAGCCCCGAGCCAAGCACTGCCCACACCACTGTTCCCAGGGCCTGCTGGCTGGGTGTCAAGGCAGACACTGCTAAGAGCCCCTCATGCGCGGAGTAGGGGACTCTGGTCCAAGAAGCCCTCAGCCAACCCTCCTCGTTTCCTCTCCTCCTGCCAGTGCCCCCTGGACCCAGGTGTCTGCATGGCCCCCTAAGAACTTCCTGGGCCCTCAGCCAGTCTCCAGCGATGGCCCAGGAATCTGGGTCTCTAACACACTTGCCAGGTGATTCTGGAGGACCAGGGCCCAGACCTACTACACCTGTGGTTCTACATGAGCCTTGCCTTTCTCGTGTTTGTCTCTTGAAAGGAGGTTCTGGTACTTGAGAGTGAAAGACCTTAATGGCCATCAAGTGCAATCTGGAAACCAGTGCAGTGACCCCTGCCAATGTCGTTAGTCCTGGCAAATGGATGGGCACTCATCCTTGAAAGGCGCTGCAGGAAGTGCCCCTGCTACCCAGGCCAACTCTCCTTACTACGCATGTTCCTTCCTTGTGGCATGAAAGGAGGGCTTGTGCCGTGCCGTCTTGGGATACGTCACTCTCCTTGCGAGGGGCCACCCTGCACTTGCTCTTGGCTGTCAGAGCAGCCTGACTTTAAGAGACAACCCAGAACTTCTGCCCTCTGGGTCTCCAGACTGCAAACTTTTTTGAGAACTTGTCTTTATCAATAAAAAAATGTTTCAGCATGCACCCATGATACATGTATACAGATGGTCCCCAACTTATAATGGTTCAGCTTACAACTTTTTTACTTTATGATGGTGTGAAAACGATATGCATAAATTACATGATAGTCAAAAATAGGCTTTGTGTCAGATGATTTTGCCCAACTGGAGGCTAATGTGTGCTGTGAGCATATTTAACCCTTTGAGTGCCAACCAATATCCTAGGAACTATGCTAAAATTGCCAAGGCATTTTTGCTGATTTTACAGCAGTTTAGGAAAAAAATTATGAATTGCAAGTAAACGAAGTTACATATTCAATATCTTCCACAAAATCGTCATCTTCACAGCAAGAATTGACATATTTAGCAATATCATCATCAGTAATAAAAGCAGACTTAGAACTGGACACTGCAGGAGGAGCGCGGTCGCACTCCCCGGCACTCTAGGGGTTACGGTAGGCTAGGCTAAGCTATACTGTTTGGTAGCTTAGGTGTATTAAACACTTTTTTGATTTAAAACATTTTCAACTTACAATGGATTTATGGGATGTAACCCCATTGTAAGTCAAGGAGCATCTGTATTTATTTATAAATTAAACATACATTATTCTCTCTCTCTCTCTCTCTCTCTCTCTAAATGTAGTAAAGCTTAATTTATTCCTAATTTTTATGGAAAAGATCCAGGGAAGGTGAACTTGGCTGCTGGGAATTCTTCCCTCTACAGTGGTCCTGGTTCAGCCCACTGGGTCCCGCAGTCAGCCAGCTCCTCCACTGCTGTGAGCCCTTCAGCTGGGTCACTACAGAATCGCTCCTCTGCACATGCACCCCACCTCGCAGCCCCGCTCAACAGCTTCATGCCCCTCCTCCCCGTGCTCTGGCTCGGCCATCACCTCTTGCACCATCTCCTTGATGAGTTTGTTGGCCGCTCGGAGGTCCTCCGGGTGGGAGCTCTTCAGCAGGCGGGCCAGCATCTGCGAAGACAGAAGGGCATGGCCACGATGGCAGGGAGTGGGCCTGGGGTCACGTGCTGGCTCCCCACTTCCTGGCTGTGGGATGTTACCTAAGCTCTCATGAAATGGCGAGAATCTACTGACACCTGATGGGGTGGCCACAGGACAACTGAGACACTGTGCATAAGTGCTCCCCACAGTTCCCGGCAGAAATAAGTTCTCAACAAATGGCACAAAGCATCCTATTACCGCTGTTAGCGAGCCTTTCTGGGATGGTGTACAAGAAGCTTAGCTGTGGTTACCCTCTGGGGCTGGGCGAGGTAGGCAGGAGCTTTTACTGTGCATCTTACCTCCTGTGCAGTTTCGTTTCTTGCCCATGAACACATGCTTCTTTTACAAACAACGAATGAAATTACGTTCAAAGGGTGAACGACATAAAGACATGCAAACTCCTGGGCAACCTATGAAATGCCCTCAAACCAACCCCACGGACACCAGACACTCTTGTGTTTACTAAATGCAGGGCACCGTGTGGGGAGTACTCAGCATGCAGGAAGTGCTTGAGAAACGGTGCCTGTCACCCACCACAGCGGATGCTCATCTCCAGCCTCTGCTTCAAGGGCAGGGCAGGCAGGGGTGGAATTCACTGACCCCCGAGTGGGCCCTAGAGCCCTCGTCACCCCTCCTCGGAGCCTCACCTTGGATTTCTCCTCATCTTCGAAGATTACATTCTTGGACCGAGGAGGAGGATGGGGAAAGATGGCATCATCTGGAAGCTTGGGGTCGGACTTCACTATCCCTAGAGTAGACGGGTGGTGGGAAGGCTGTCGGAAGGGCCAGGCCCAGGGGCAGGGGTGTGATGGGGCCGTGGCCAGGTAAGCACAGAAAGGATGGGGGAGGGAGTCCTTCTCCAGCATGCTGGCTCTAGCTGGTGGGCCAAGGCCTGCTCCTGACCTGTCGTTGAACTGCACGGGGAAGAGTGGGCACCCATAATTTGAGGCCACTCCGTGGGAGCCACTCTCTGAAGGGAAGCCTGACCCAAACCCACCTTCTCGCCACCCAAGCTAGCCTCAGGCAGGGCAACAAAAAGGCTTCACTGGCTATGTTCTGGGGGAGTTAAAGGGCAGACCCATGACCTCGCTGCCAGAGCTCCAAAGTAGCGGGCGCCCAGGAGGGGAGGAGTGGGAGGCACGGCCAAGCCCCGGCTCCGGGGCCTCACCCTGCTTCTTGAGCATCTGGTAGGCCTCGGCAATCTTCACTTCCTCGGGCAGGCCGACCGTCCAGCTGTAGAGCAGCTCTAAGATCTTGTTCTTCACCTTCTCTGATGTCCGAGAGCCCAGGTACTTCAAAGACCAAGGGGAAGGGAAGCCCTTGACGTTGGCTGGCTGTCTTCTCCGAACTCCCTCGGAAAGCTGGGCTCTAAGGCCCTCACATCCCACCCAAGCAGCCTGGCACAGACAGACTTCACCTGCTAGCTGTCACTCGCTAGCTGTGCTAACGCTGCATGCCTCAGTTTCCCCACTGCTAAGTGTGGATGGTAACAGTGGCACCACAATGAGGATGCAGAGCTTATATGGCTAAGGCACAGAGCCCAGGGCCTGCCCATGTAAGGTTTAACTCTGTGACCTCAGGAAGGAGCCGCCACCGGACTGACTAGGGCAGGGGCAGCTGTGGACACGCTCGGCCGTGGACCCCACGCAGCCCCCCAGAAGTACACTAGGCTAGGGGAACTGGCTCTCACACGAGTCACCTTCTGGGAGGAGAATGGGGGGCCAGCCGGATCATTTAGCCACTCAGGACAGCAGGTCTGAGTGAGGAAGGGCGAAGGGGGTAGGGGCACCAAACATGTTCATGACCCATGGGAGGACTCCTCGGGCAAGCTGGGGGCGTGGCCCATCTGGAGCCAGCAGGCTCCATCACTCAGGTTTGGGGTCTCAGCATCCTAGGCCTCAAGGAAGCCACTCTTGTGAAGTGGGGACAGGTGGGGCGCCATGGCCAGGTCTGCAGGGAGATCTCAGAGCCAGAGCAGCTCGTGCTAGGGCAGCGGTGTGCACTCCCTGCAGCTGTCTGCCCCTAAGTACCAAGCAGCTCCCAGGCCAGCCGCTATGTCAGCGGAAGCACTCTGCCTAGGAATCAGCTGCCCCGACTCCGCGGTGTGAGGGGACCAGGAGAGAGGGTCTGTGCTCCTGCCGGTGAGACTGCTAAGCGGGGCTGAGGCAGTAGGAGGAGCGCGAGCCCCAGGAGGAGGCCCAAGGATGAGGTGCAGTCCGTCACCCATCAGACGGCACAGGGCTGAGCTTGGGCTGGGAGCACCCACCTTGGGAGACACAACCTTGATGAGCTCGTTGAGAAATCGGAACTTGCCCACCTCATCGTGGAACCTCTTGCCGCAGCTCTTCATGCACGTTTCCAGCACCTGGGGGGAGGCAGCCCAGAAGTCCAGGGTTTGTAAGGGAGAAAGTGACTTGTGAGGACAAGAGGGTTCGGAGGTTAAGAGGCCCTGAGACTGATCGCCACCTCCTGGCTTGGCCATCTCCATACCATTTGTAAATTATTTTCTTACTATATTCCTTTGATTGTTTTTTTAAACTTAAATAGGCACCATCTACCTTAGCCTTATTCTAAGCTATATGTCTGTGAAATCATAGGACTAGTGTGTATTTGAGAAACAAAACAAAAAACTTAATGTGTTAAAAATAAAGACATAACTATTAAAAGAAAACCTGTTTATTACTACCACCTAAAATCAGTGTGGGTACATAGTCAGTTGCTATATGGCCCATGCTTGGAGGCTGCAGAGCACCCCGTACTCTTGTGCTATTGGCAAGAAACCTCGGGCCTGAGCCCAGGCATCACTGCTTGTACTCGTGTGTCTGGAGATCACTGAGGAGCTGGGCTGGCTCGGCAGTGCACCTGGGAGCTTGCAGATTCCTGGATGCAGGTACTGTAGTTCTGACCCAGCAGCTCTGGGTGGTATGTTTAACCAGCCTCCGGGAGAGCTGAGGCACAGCTCGGGGGGAACCTCTGGACCAGATGACCCGAGGGGGCTTCCTCCCCACAAGAGACCTACCTGTGCAGGGTCTGGGACAGGAGGCCAGCCCACTGGTTGCTGTGGGACCCTCAGGGGATGGCCCAGACCCCCATTCTAGGCCATCTTGGCACAAGCCCTTGGGCCCTGAAGAGTCTGATGGGACCCCAAAAACCCCAGTCTTGGCCTCCCCTGGTGCTATCCAAGTGGTTGGCAGTTGACCAGCACCCTCTTTCCCCTTCTCCTCACCGTCAGGGCCTGAATCGCCTCCCACTCCTGCGGGGACTGGATCTTGTGGGCCAATAGCCGGGTGGCAAGTGGAGGCCTGGGTGAGAGGAAGAGAGAGAGCTAGAAGAGCCACACAGCTCAGGCGCCCGGGGGGGGGGGACGGGGGGCTGCCTCACTCCCTAAGGCCGTAGCCCTCAGTGGCTCCTGCAGGGCAGATGCAAAGGCCCAGCTCCCTCTCTGATCAAGGGCAGGGCTGGAGACTGTGGCGTGATGGGGTAGGGCCAGGCAGGGAGTGCAGGCTGGGACCTTCAAAAGGCATGAGCTCAGCCCCTTGGCCAGCTTTACAAGAACTATGACCTGCCGTGTCCTTGGCTCAGCATAGACACACGTATGGAGAGATGACACAGCCTTCAAGGGCCCAGGCTGGGAGCAGAACAAGACAATGTACCAGGAGAGATGGGCAGACATAGCTCCCTGGGAACTCAAGGACAGTCTAGGGGAAATCATGGCGGAGGCGGTGGTATCGGCTACCAGATCCTAAAAGACCTGTCACCAGTGACAGTAACAGCGACCACGCACTGAGTGCTTATGGTGTGCGCGGTGCCGCACAAGCACTTTCCTGCCCAAGCTTCACCAGAGCCCTCTGAGGTGGGCGGCACCCGCGCCCCACTTTACAGTTGAAGGAATGGAATCTCAGAAGCATTTAATTACCTGCCCCACTAACAGGGGAGGGGAGTCGCCCCCAAGCAGTCGTCATGCTGTCTGCATAGCCTCCCCGAGTGGAGCGCTGCACTGGGGGAGGAGCACATTGAGCTGTGCTCCCCAAACTTCAGCATCACCTGGGAAGCCACTAACATATCTACCCTAAGACCCCTGCCCGGCATCTAGTCCAAGTCTGGGGCAGCCCCAAAATGTGCATTTTCACAAGCTCAGGACTACCATTTTCTCTCTGCGAGATCTTGGGGCAACTGCTGAATCCCCATAGCCTCAGTTTCTTCAGCTGTAAGATGGGTCCAGCAAGGCTCACCTCAGAGATGGGCTCCTAAGCAGCACTCAGTACCGAGTGCCCACTACTGTCATTAATTTGTGAGCACATTAGCCCTGGCCGGGTAGCTCAGTTGGTTAGAGCATCATCCCAATACACCAAGTTCGATTCCTGGTCAGAGCACATATAAGAATCAACCAATGAATGCATAAATAAGCGGAACACCAAATCGTTGATTCTCTCCCCCCCGCCCTCCCGCCCCCAAATCAACCACTAAATTAAAAAAATATTAGGGAGAGCATTAAGAATGGAAAAGTCTCTGCCCGAGGCTCGCGTCTGCGGTGTGCACAGCAGGGACACAGCGGATTCTGCTGAGCGTGAGCAAAAGAGGGAGAGAGACCACCTACCCCTCGAAGTCCTGGTTGAGCTGCTCACAGAAGCCGTTGATGCTGGCCCAGTTCAGCTCCTTGTTGAGGGGGTTCGTGGCTCTGTCTGGAGGAGAGAGGGCCAGTGTGGCTAGCAGAGGGATCCCTGCCTCTCACTCCCTGCCCCAGCCGCGGGGATTGGTCAGTAGGGGGCAGGGTGTATGACTGAGCACACAAAAAGGCCAGTTGCCACAACTTCAAGACCCGAGGGCTGATGTTTCAGTCCGGTCCATGGACAGAAGGCAGCCTGTCCACTGGCTTCCCCTTCCGGCTTCTCCCTGAAGGGCCCCGCTTTTAGAGACTGTCCTACTCCCCACTGCCCCGCCCCTACAGCGGTACGATGCCATGCCCACCACTCCTCTGTTCTGCTCCTGGAAATAGTGTCCCCACGATTCTCACGAAATTTATGCTCAGAGGAGACCCAGAAGCAGGAGAAAAATAAACGTCTCGTTCCTCCCTCAGGAGTCCGCCTGGCTGGCAAGTGGGCCAAAGGAACTAGGTTCTCAATACAAGGAGACAGAGGAGGCAAAGGAGCCGCAGGAACTGGAGAGGGGACTCAGTTCAGCCCAGGGCCAGGGGAGGCTGCCTGGAAGAGGCAACGCCAGCAGAGAGTGGAGGGAGTTACAGGCTGGGTATGCATGCCTCTGAACAGCCCCAGGCTGTGGGAGAAGAGACGTAGATAGCTGAGCACCGGGCACAGTGTGACGGGCCTTGGTAAGGAGTACGGCTGAGGCATCACCTCCTCCAGGAAGTCCTTGCTAGCTCCCACCCATCCTCAAGTTGGTACTGCTGCCTCGGCTCTTTCTTCTGTGTCCCTCAGCCCTGACCTTCACCATAGGCCCAAGCTGCTACGGCACCACATCCAGCTGCTTGTGTACCTGCCCATCTCCCCTGGCAAACGAATGAATGAGGGCTCAGCTGCAGGCAGGCAGGAGTGGTAAGGAGGGGGTGGTAAACAAGGCCTCCCCGTCACCTCCCTTAGCTCCCACGTCGGTTAAACCACCACCCAGTAGGTCACAGAGCTCCCCGGCCTCCGTGTCCCCATTTGTAAAGCTGGCTGGAAATACAGACGGGGTTGGGATGACGAAATGCTTCACACAGGACAGAGCTGTGGGGCGGGCAGAGGCAGATCCGCGCTACTGCCCCAGAGCCTGTCTCTGAGCCTGAGCCAGCGCCAGCGCCGTGGAGGGAACCCAGCCCAGGAGGTGGGACAGAGCAGGGTCTGTGGGCAGGAGGCGGCTGGAGACCCAGCCCGCGGCAGCTGCCCACTTGGGCTCGGGTGCTGTGGGAGGCCCGGAGCCCTGGGAGCCTAGTGACTGGCAGCCATTCATTCAATTCATATTTATTCGATACACACTCTGAGTGCTGGGGCCACAGCAGTGAACAAGACACAATTCCTGCCCTCCTGGAGTTCACAGGCCAGCAAGAGACACTGACTACTCAGATAAACACCCCACACAGAATACTGTACGCTGCTGTGAGGTGCTATAAAGAAAAACCGCAAGGAGAAGGCAGAGAAGGTGGGGGGGGGGGGGGCAGGCTACTCTCTGGTACAGCTGAGCAGATATCTGAATGAAGCATTTTCTCTCTGGGTATAAATCTCTGTTCCAGGAGCCCTCCAGTCCCTTAGAGAAATGAAGTCCTGCTGACCACCCAGGGTACCAGGAAGAGACACCCCCCATAAGCGTGGTCATCTACTCCCCCTCCTAGCCCCCCAACATGGCCAGAGGCTGGGGAACACCAGCCTGAGAGAATTGGGCTATTACCCATTCAATGACACCCGCCGGGGGGGGGGGGGGGATCCTGAAACAGGAAGTCCCTTCCAGTGTCAGACATGTGAGTCTGAGTGTGGACAGAGAGGCTGGTTCTAGAGACGGCTCCTGAGTCAGAACCCAGCAAGGAAGCTGCGCAATCATGAGCCATCAGCGTTCTCCCCTGCATCCCTCTCAGAGTGAGGGCCTCTGGGTCCCAGGAGATCGGACCAAATTCTCTGGCCCTGGCCCCAAGCCCCAGGCCTATTACCTCTGGGAGGAAGGAGAGGGCACCTTCCCGGGCAGGACGCAGGGAAGAACACCTCCAGGGAGGTGTGGCTTTACCCTGTCACTCCAGTGATGACAAATGTCATCGTTTACCCATCGGAGGCTACTTTTAACCTCTAACCAGCCAGGGAAGAGCTTGCAATTTTGCTAGGGCACAGAGGGAAAGAAAGAGAGAAAAAAATGTTGGTCCCAATTTATTGGGGCCCAGCCTACTGCCCAATCAGGAGTCCTGATTCCCCTCTGTTTCTCAGGCCACACTCTTTGGTCTCCCAGAAAGTTCCCATTGTTGCTAAACCTGACACTGTTTGCTATCATCAGACCTCAGGTCCTTCAGCTTGGCGTCACATCTGTCAGCCAGGGACCTGCCCATCCCCCCAAGTTGCTGCTGCGACCTGGACACTTGTGGCGTGCTGGAGCAGTCTCCATGGCGGCCGAGTGCCTCCTTTCCACTCCCTCCCTCTCCCCCTGGCAGAGGACGGTGTGGTTCTGGGGCTAACCTCAGGGGGTCAACCCTGCTCACCCCTCGAAGCTTCCTGCTGTGCCCGAGGCCGAGGTGCTGAGCTGAGCGTAGACCCAGAGGCCTCCCCGAGGCCCTGGCACAGGCATGGGTCCAACACTAGCCCAGGGAGAAGCAACCCACAGCTTTCTGGGGCAGAGTCCGGGAGCGGGGTTGTGAGAGCCAGGGATGTCAGCAATGCAGGGCAGGGAGCTCGGTGGAGGGCTCAGGAGCCTGGGCAGTAGGAAGCAGTGTCTGAAGATTCGGAGAAAGGGGTGCAGGGGCCTTTGGAGGAAGTTCGGCAACGGCTGGGAAAGGAGCCTTGGGTGGAGGTGCAGAGGCTGAGGGGCTGGGCTGAGGGTAGTGATAGAAAACTTGAAATTACTTCTGGAGTTAGAGATGGGCCCTTTCAAGCCTGTAGGGTTTGGGGGTTTCTTACTGTGTGGCCAGAGCTTGGGGGATCAGATGGATCAGGGGGTCCTCCCTTCCTAGGCGGGGGAACCAGCAAATCTGAGAAGTTGCAAGCTCAAGGGAAAGGACAGGAGGCAGTCAGGACGTGCAGGACCAGGGAGTGGAGGACTCGGGCCCCACAGGGAGCAGGGTCCTTCCCTCCGGGGCCTGAGGTGCAGCCCTGCGCTCGCTTGCTCCTTCCCGGGACCCCAGGAGAGGACTCGGTGGAGAAGTCGGGGCCCGAGTGGGTCGGAGGCGGCTTTCTCCGTCCCGGGGCTGCTGGGCGCAGAGTCGGGCGCAGCTCACTCTTCCCTGAGGGTTGCTGTCCCGGGATCGGATGGGCAGTCCACCCAGTTGGTGGGTCTTCCTTCATCTCAGGGTCGCAGGTACCCACTCGGGGCACCGCCCCTCCCGGGACCGGGGCGGGGCGTGAGGAGGGGGCGCCCCGTACCCCGCCCCCGCCGGGAAGGGACCCGCCTCGGGCCCCCGGTTCCGGTTCCGGCCCGGCCCGCGCCCCTCCCGGACACTCACTGATTCGCGCCTCCAGAGTCTCCGGCTCCATCTCGGCCTCCATCCGCCACGGGCCCCCAGCCTCGGCACCGCCCCCCGCCCCCCTCGACTCTCGCGGGACCTCCTCGGTACCACCCTCCGCCGATTAAAGGGGCAACGTCCGCCCCGACGCGCAGGAGCGGCGCACACGAGCGCTCGGGAGCATAGAGATCCGCGCGAGCTCCGCTAGAGCGTCACCTGCTCCCTAGCCCCTCCCCCAAGAGGCGTGACGTCACGGGCGGACCGGCCGCCTGACTTCTTGTTCGCGCGGCGCTCAGGCGGGAGAGAAAGCGGAGGAACTGGGGGCTGAGGGCGGCACCATGGAAACCTCACGGTACGCCCTAACTCGTCCTGCGTCACGGAGATGCCCGTGACCGCGTCCAAAACAACGTCCTGCGGCCATGTTTCTGAGGGGCTCCGAGGTCACTTCCGGGACTCTGAAGTCACAGCCGGAGCCCTGAGCGTGTACTTCCGCTTACTGCCAAAGTGGGCGTGTCCCTTAAAGGGGCTATGACGTTCGTTGGCTGCCTGCCTGACTACTGTGAAAATCGGGAGAAAGCCAAGTTTGTTGATTGCTTGCAGTGGTCCAGGCATTGTTCTAAGCGTTTTTTTGCACATGAATGCATTCACTTCTCACAACAAACTCATGAGCCAGATAGTTTGCCTGCGATCTCACAAGTGGCAGAGCCTGACCTCAGCACTATTTCCTGCATTAATTCTGCAATCATTTGTTGCACTCTGCATTTCCTTTGCTCTGTGACGGACGTTGGAAAGGCCAGGCCAGGTATTTATTAGAGTGTGATGGAGGAAGCCCACGAGGTATAGATAACACCGGAGGAGCCTCTATCCCAACTGGGGGTGGGGGATGAGGGGAGTCTTGTCTGGGGAGGGTTCACAGAGAAGCTGATAAATTTAACTTCAAGACAGATTTCTCCAGGTAAACCTGGTGCAAAAAGATATTCAGGGCACACAGGGAGAAAGAGTATGGATAGTTCAGGGAATTGAAACTATTGCAATACGGCTCCAAAGGATGTTGGCCTAGAATTAGGCCGGGGCGAGATCGCGCAGGTCCTGTGTTTAGCTTTTTTTTTTTTTTTTTTGGTAAGCTATGTGGAGGTGTCACGGGTGGTGACAAAATCAGGCTTTCGTTTTACAGATGTCCTTGCGGCAACAGTGAGCGGAAGACACTGGAGGGAGCTAGTCTGAAATCAGGGCGGCAGAATGACAGACTTCCCATCCTTTTCTCCCTCCACTGAGGACCCTCCTCACCTGCTCTTCCCACCCGAGGCGGGGACGTGCGGTGACGTCACGCCCAGGGGGCATCCGGTGCCTGGCTCTCCTGGGTCTGTTGCAGCTGGTCGCCCCCTAGCGGCCCAGCGGGGAAGCGGCCCGGCCCGCGATGCCCTCTCCAGCCACCCTGTGCTCGGGAGGGTTAGAGCGCACGGGGACGAGGGAATCTGGCCAATCCAGTTCTGCTCGGCTGCGGCTGTGAGAACGACCTCCAGTCACCTTGCAGAACGGCAGAGACCTCGGGAGACCAGGAAGCGGGGAGGAGGGGTGCCGGGGGGCCGGGAAGCGGGGGTGGCGCGGAAAGGTGCGGGCGGGGGGGGGGGGGGGTTGTGCTGGGTCAGTTTTTTCCCTAAACTCCACCCATTCAGCTGACTAGGATGGTTTTCTCAATTCTCCTCAGGCCATTGAAGTTACACAGGAAAGTGCTATGTAAGTTTAGTGCATTTCTCAATAGAAGTTGTAACATCATATGAACTTAGAGCGCTTTTCGTTTGTTTCTTTTTTTAAAAAAAGTATATTTTTATTAATTTCAGAGAGGAAGGAAGAGGGAGAGAATCACTGATTGGCTGCCTCCTGCACGCCCCCTACTGCGCAATCCCGGCATGTGCCCTGATCAGGAATCCACCCGTGGGCGACCGCCTGGTTCATAGGTCCATGCTCAACCACTGGGCTCACCAGCCAGGCATCGTTTTTTTCTTCTTCTTCTTTTATTTATTTATTTATTATTTTTTTAATATATTTTATTGATTTTTTTACAGAGAGGAAGGGAGAGGGATGGAGAGTTAGAAACATTGATGAGAGAGAAACATCGATCAGCTGCCTCCTGCACACCCCCTACTGGGGATGTGCCTGCAACCCAGGTACATGCCCTTGACTGGAATCGAACCTGGGACCCTTCAGTTCACAGGCTGACACTCTATCCACTGAGCCAAACCAGTTAGGGCTTCTTCTTCTTTTATTACTAAAATGAATTATCACAGAAATAAAACAACCGCATTTACCGCATTGGTTTGGGGCATCTACACAGACAGGAGTCACTTTTTGAAGACAGTGGAGATTTCATTTCACCTGGTTTCACATGCTGGCTTCACTGCTTTCTCAATCAAATGGTCCAGGGCAGTGGTCGGCAAACTGCGGCTCGTGAGCCACAGTTTGCCGACCACTGGCTCAGGGCAAGTCACTCACCCTCCCTGTTTCTCAAGCTTCTTATCTGAAACCTGGTTGTGAGAACTCAATGGGAGGGTGTCTGCAACACATGATCCGGACTCACTTTCTCTGCTGAACGTCTCCATCTTTCATCTTCGTGTTTTTTGTCTCTCTCCCCAACCAGAATGAAAGCTCCATGAAGATAAGGCATTTCATCTGTTTGGTTCACTGATGTATCTTCTTTTTTCTTTTTCTTTGTTATTTATTGATGTGTGTGTGAGAAAGAGAGAGAGAGAGAGAGAGAGAGATGTTGTTCCAGTTATTTATGCATTCATTGGTTGATTCTTTTTTTTAAATATATTTTATTGATTTTTACAGAGAGAAAGGGAGAGGGATAGAGTTAGAAACATCGATGAGAGAGAAACATCGATCAGCTGCCTCCTGCACACCCCCTACTGGGGATGTGCCCACAACCAAGGTACATGCCCTTGACCGGAATCGAACCTGGGACCCTTGAGTCCGCAGGCCAACCTCTATCCACTGAGCCAAACCAGTTAGGGCCATTGGTTGATTCTTGAATGTGCACTGACCGAGGATCGAACCTCAACCTTGGCATAACGGACCACACTCTAACCGACTGAACCACCTGGCCAGGGCCCGTCCAGGTGTATTCTAAGTGCTGCAGAGGAGCGCAAGATCAGTCACGCTGGGGCAGAGGGAGGGGTGAGAGAGAGGAGGCGCCCTGGAGCAGGGAACTAAAGAGGAAGGAAGAGGAATTTGCTCCCTAAGATGAGGGGACAGTGTTTGGGAAGTCAGATCTTTAGGAACCCAGGAAGTATGGCACACTGGAGGGGAAGGTGTGCATGGCAGGAGAGAGCAGAACTCGGTGACCGTGGGCGAGTCACTTCACCTCTTGAGTCTTAGTTGGCGGAGGATTAGGGATAACATGTAGAACACCTTGTATACAGGTGCGGAAAGATATCTATAGCTTTTACTGGTATACAGTAAGCACTCAATAGACTTATTAAAGAAAGCTCCAAATGGTAATTACTATTGTTATATTGGGAGGGGCCCTCAAGCCTATTCCCTAGGTTTGGGGCTTTGGTTCGACTCCTTTCTCTGTCCTTTCCCCGACGCTTATGCCTGCATGGCTCCTGTCCTCACGTCTGCCCCGGGAACTCCGCACACTGGTGCTTTGTCTTCCGGTCTTCCCGAGGGAGAAGGACTCCGCGTCCAGCAGGAAAGACTCGGGCCAGCGCCAAGAAAGGACTTCCTTGGGAGGAAGAGGACAGGGCGTGTTTCCCGAAGTTCTGAGAATTCCGGAGCTGGAAGGAGTCTTTGCGATCACTTATCTAGTCCAGAGCTTCTCAGTGCGCAGGCTTCCGACGTAAGACAGTGCTTTACATGTCGAGCAGGGAAACTCACGTTTCCTGGGGCCTGAATTAATCACACAGGCGAAGTCCCGTCTTTATTTACAGTGGGGAAATAAATTCCTGTAAATTACAAACTTTAAAAAGCTGACAGGTACCACAATCGTAACATCAGGACAATAAGACAATTTTACTTATCTAGCTGACAAGCCACTAGAATGCATTTCCCCCTACAATTTGGGCTGCATCCTCTTCATAGAGCAGTGATTATATTATCTTTTCTCTAGGAGAAAAAAATAGTCAGACTTCTAGTCTGGTTAATCAAAAAATGTTCTCCATGCCCTAGTCAGTTTGGTTTAGTGGATGGAGTGTGGGCCTGTAAACTGAAGGGTCCCAGGTTCAATTCCAGTCAAGGGCACAGGCCGGATTGAAAGCTCGATCCCCAGTCGGGGGTGTGCAGGAGGCAGCCGATCAATGATTCTCTCTCATCATTGATGTTTCTATTTCCCTCTCCCTGTCCCTTTCTCTCTGAAATAAAAAAAATTATACATACACACATATATGTATGTTATATTTTTAAAATGCTTTCAACTTTAGAAAGGTTTTTCTCAGCTTCCTAATCTGTTACTGATAATGTCATGTGCACCGTAAATTTTTAATGTCAGATTGGGGAAAGCCACATTCTCTGTGCGGTTTCCCCAGGAGCTGCCGATTTTGTCAAGACAGAATGTGTTGTACGCTGACACACAACCCCGCGTCCTGACCTAGAAAACGTTTGACGTCACACACAGGTATACTTTCTCTTTGCGGCACTGCTGCCGGTCTCTGTCCTACACAGAGGCATCGCTCAGTTGTTTTGCACACAATTCCCAACAAAAAGAACCTGCTGTGTGGTGCATTGGTAACTGCATGTGCTGTGTTACTGATCGTCTCCCCAGTGGCGAGGAGTTCCGTGGTAACTAGGCGCCAGCGGGAACTGAATCCTCCACCTGTAGTTTTCCGTGTCTGAGACTAGCTTCCGGCTCCGTGCAGTGCGGACCTTGGTTCTCCTCCACTGACCACATGGGGCGTATGATGTGCCGACACAGTGACGTGACCTCTGTCCCTGCACCTTTATGTCAGGACACCAGGTGAACCAGCAGAGGGGGTGCGAGTGATAAGAGTATTTCTGGAAACCATTCTTTATTATTTTGAGACTGACGCGCTACCTACTGCGCTAACGAGACACCTCATTCTTTATTATTTTAAAAAAATCTATTTTTACTGATGTCAGAGAGGAAGGGAGAGGGAGAGAGATAGAAACATCAATGAGGAGAGAGTCATTGATGGGCTGCCTCCTGCACGCTCCCTACTGGGGATCGAGTCCGCAACCAGGGCATGTGCCCTGATGGGGAATCGAACCATGACCTTCTGGTTCATAGGTCAGTGCTCGACCATTGAGCCACACCGGCCAGGCTGGAAACTATTCTTTAGATTAGGAACCACCTACCTATTCCTAGAAGTAACTACACCCCAAACTCAAACTAAATGATTGTCCAGCTCCACTCCCCATTCGATGGATCTCAGATCAGTGGGACCCAGGCTTCAGAAAGACAAGAGCGCTTTGCCGATACGGAACAGCCTCCGAGATACACGGTTCCGAGACTGAAACACGGCGCAGAAGGAGCCGTGTGCTCGGCAGGCTCTCACCGTGCGGCACAGAGAATGCTTGGGATGAAGCGAGAGGCGGGGCTTGCCTCTGGTGGCGTGGCGGCGGGGGAGACTAGCTGTTCCTGCAAAAGCCTTCTGACTTTTGTGAAGTGTGTCTTAGTCACATGCGTCTTAATTTTTCACTTTTTGAGGTAGATGCCTAGCAATTGACAAGCTATTTTTCTTCCTGATTTAGACTGTTCTCTTGGTGGCCAGCAGGAGGCAGCAAAGGCTCTCTCTCTCTCTCTCTCTCTCTCTCTCTCTCTCTCTCCCTCTCTCTCTCTCTCTCTCTCTCTCTCTCTCTCTCTCTCTCTCTCTCTCTCTCTCTCTCTCTCTCTCCCCCTGAAAACTCGGTGACCGCACCTGTGGCTGGCACCTGACCCCAGAAGGGGGCTTCTGGAAAACAAGTGAAATCAGTTGGCATTAGGAGCTCCAGGGAGCCTCCGACTTTTAAAATAGCTTTAATGAAATATAATTCACGCAACAGAGCATTCACGCATTTGAAGCGTAAAGTTCACTGTTTCTTGGTAAGTGTGTGTGAGGCGCCTTGAGTCAGCTCCCACTCCTGCCCACCCTATGAACGAGTGACGCCCAGTCCGCAGCAGCCCTGCTCAGCGCCGAGGACGCCTGCCTGAGGCTTCTCTCATGGAGCCAATCACCTCATCCCTGGTCTCCCTCTGTTCCTGCCGCCTCCTGTTTTTCCCCCGGCGTTATTACCCTCGCCAAAGACCCCGCCTGCTCAGGATGTGGCCGAAGTAGGGCAGCTTCAGTTCTGTCGTTTTTGTCTCCACGATGTTTCAGGCTCAAGTTGCTCTGGGACCACCTGTCCATCTTCCTGCCAGTCCAGGGTACGAGTGGAGCTCTCCTAAACACTATATACTCAAATGAGCAGTTTTTTTCTATCAGCCTCCTTCACTGTCATGGTATCCATACACGGTCATTAGGAATATGTATATCACACTATTAATTTTTCACAGTTGTAGCAAAATTAAATGGCCTAAAATTTTGTTTTAACCATTTTAAGTGCACTATTCAGTGGCATTAATTACATTCACACTGTTGTGCAACCATCACCATCTATTTCCAAAAGTTTTTCATCATCCCAAACAGAACGCCTGTGCCCATAAGACAATAGCTCCCCATTGCCTCACCCCCAGCCCCTGGTAACCTCTAATTTATTTTCTGTCTCTATGAATATTTCTGTTGTAGATATTTCATGAACGTGGGATCATACAGTAGGTGGCTTTTTGTGTCTTCCTTCTTCCACTGAGCATACTGTTTTCAAGGTTCATCGATGTGGCAGGCGTCAGCGCTTCATGCCTGGTTAGGGCTGCACACTATTCCATCGTGTGTATATCCCACGTTTTGTTTATGGATTCACCTGTTGGCAGACACTGTTCCCACCTTGTGCCATTGTGAGTAACGTTGTGATGGACACTGGTGTACAAGTATTTGTTCGAGTCCCTGTTTTCAATTCCGTTCAACTCCCTTTAGGAGGGAAAGTGCTGGGTCCTATCGTAATTCTAAGTTTAGCTTTCTGGGGAACTGGCAGATGACTCTCCATAGTGGCCGCATCCTTGGACATCCCACCAGCAAGGTATGAGGGTTGAGAAACCTAGCAGGTGTCAGCTGCTTGCCAGGAACTGGACACCCTCTGGTGAGCCGATGGCACAACCTCTTATTCTTGTGGGCTGGGCTGAGGACACTGGGGCTGAAGAACGGGGAGGGAGAGGGGGAAGGGCCTCACAAGGGCCCAATGCTTGGGAAACGTCCAGCAAATGCCAGTTGTTAGCCATGAACGACAGAATAATAATACGTGAGCACCTGCCATGTGCCAGGTTCTGTATGCCAAGCCCAGAAGAGACCCTAATGTTCTGTGTTCTGCTTTTTATAAGTGGCAAGAGGAATGTTTCCCATAGAAAGCACCTCTCTAAAAATTAAACAAATAAAGCAAGCCCTTTTAAAAAAATATATTTTTATTGACTTCAGAGAGGAAGGGAGAGGGAGAGAAAGAAGGAAACATCAATGATGAGAGAGAAGTATTGATCAGCTGCCTCCTGCACGCCCCCTACTGGGGATCGAGCCCCCAACCCAGGCATGTGCCCTGACCAGGAATTGAACGGTGACCTTCTTCCGGGTTCATAGGTCGACGCTCAACCACTGAGCCACACCAGCCGGGCAAGCAAGATCTTTCTGTTTTGTGATGGCCCTGGAGTGCCCTTCCTCGGGGAGGGCAGACCCCAGCCCTGAGCCTGGTCCCTCCTCCCAGGCCTGGGCCACCCAATCTTCCTGTGGGCAACAAAGTCTGCCGCACCTTCATCGCCTGCTCATAGTTGTTGGGCTAATCTATGGGGGTGGAAACATCTGGATTGCAACCCAAGGGCAGGACCATGTCCGCCTCAGGGCACAGTGGTGTCTCTTCTGCACATCACCCAGCCTGAGTGTGTGTGCAGGCAGGTGTGACCCTGAGAAGGAGACTCCTGGTTCAAAGGGCCCAGATAATATGCTGGGGGTGGGGGAGATTGGGAGGGGGCGAGAAGAAGTGATGGGGCTCTGAGTCCTTAGATTAGGGCCTCTGAAAATACCAACCCTTCCGGGCTCTATGATGAGTGCTCCCTGCTGCTGATCTCAATGCAACCACCCATCCATCCATCCATCCATCCACCCACCCACCCATCCATCCACCCACCCACCCATCCATCCATCCATCCACCCATCCACCCATCCATCCACCCATCCATCCATCCATCCACCCATCCATCCATCCATCCATCCATCCATCCATCCATCCATCCATCCATCCACCCACCCACCCATCCATCCATCCATCCATCCATCCATCCATCCATCCATCCACCCATCCATCCATCCACCCACCCACCCACCCATCCACCCATCCACCCATCCATCCATCCATCCATCCACCCATCCATCTATCCATCCATCCATCCACCCATCCATCTACCCACACACCTTTGCGTTAGAACCAACATGAGAAGGTCTAGCCAAGAACTGGGGATGAGTTCTCAGTGGAGAGAACAAGGACACAGATTTGAAACTGGAATGAGCTTGGTGAATTCAAGGGACAGAGAGCAGCTTGGTTAGGGGGCAGGTGGGGTAAGAGGCTGCAAGGCGGACAGGGCAGGATCAGGTGGGCCCTGTCAGACCAATGGGGAGCTTGGATTCTATTCTAAGGAGAGAAGAAGCTACTGGAGGGTTTAGAGCAGGAGAGCAGGTGTTGACGTTTCCATTTTACAAAGATCTCAGGTGGTGGAAGGATTGTGGGGGCAGGAGTGGAGAAGGGACAGCTAAGCGGCTGTGGCCCAGCCCCCACTCCTCCGAATTCCTTCCTCCCCCAAGGCCTGCCTCCAGTCCTGGTAAGGTGAGGATGACCCAAGAGCTCCAGGGGACCTACTGATACTGGAGAAACGCCAGCTGGGCGTGCAGCCAGCAGCTAGGGTTCAAAGTGGGGCCACTGAACTTGGAGATCAGGTTCAACAAGGAAGCTCCCTGGGCTGCGGGAAGCAAGGGCTCTGTGGAAGCGTCCAGGACAGATGGTCATCTGGGCAGAGCTGCAGAAGCAGGGCTGGGCATCCGCTCTGGCGGCCTGAACATTCACCCAGGCTTAACAATAATACTTAATGACAGCGAACATTTATTCAGCACTGAACATGGGTCGGCAGTGTGCTCAGAGCCTCCCACACATTCCCCCGTTTAAGGTTCACATCTGCCCCATCTGGTGTGACAGCTCCAGTCCCAGTTCCCAGTTTACAGGCGGCAAATGGAAGCCCAGAGAGGTTAGGACTCAGTGGTTCTCAATCTTCCTAATGCCGCGACCCTTTAATACAGTTCCTCATGTTGTGGTGACCCCCAATTTCATTGTTACAAATTGAACATACTTAAAGCATAGTGATGAATCACAAAAACAATATGTAATTATATATGTGTTTTCTGATGGTCTTAGGCGACCCCTGTGAAAGGGTCGTTCGACCCCCAAAGGTGTCTCGACCCACAAGTTGAGAACGCTGGGTTAGGTGAATTGCCCTAGAGAACCCCCTCTCCCCCCTCCCCCCCCCCCCCCGGGCCTGAGGCTAACACACCTGAAGAAAGACTTTGCGGACAGGAGGGATTTGACCTGCGCGGAGACTGGACATCACAGATCACGAGCCCCAGCTCTGTCCAGGAGACAGGGCCCCGAACTGGCTGGTGTGAGTATCCGGCCCCCTTGCGCTGGAACATCTGGCTGTCACCAGCGTCTTTCTTCTCTCTCCCCCATGACCTGGTCCCAGGCCCCCCGGGCTCTGGGAAGATGGGCGCTGGCTTCCCAAGAAGACTTGTCCTCCAGGGGCAGGGGCAGGGGCAGGAGTGTGCTCACGGCCAGAGCTCAGGCCATTGGATGCTGGTCCCATCTGCTGCTCATTGCAAACTCACCTGGGTGTCCGCATGGAACCTGCCTTCACATCTCAGGTTACCCATTTAGAAATTCTCTCCCCAAAGAAGGAAGCAAAGAATAACACATTTTATTTATTGTTGAGAATCTATTATGCGCCCCTAGGTTACATAAGTTAACTTTTTAAATAAAAAAAAGTACCCCCTCCCAAGGAAGGTACTATTATTAGCTCCCTTTCACAGATGAAGAAACCCAGGTTCCAAGTGACTTGCCATGGCTCCTCAGCTTGTAGGCAACAGAGCCAGGACTTGATAGTCACCATTTTAATGCCCCAAACTCAGTGCTTTCTTTCTTTTTTATAAATCTATTTTTATTTTTATTTTATTATTATTTTTTAAAAATATATTTTACTGATTTTTTACAGAGAGGAAGGGAGAGAGACAGAGAGTCAGAAACATCGATGAGAGAGAAACATCGATCAGCTGCCTCCTGCACATCTCCCACTGGAGATATGCCCGCAACCCAGGTACATGCCCTTGACTGGAATCGAACCCGGGACCCTCCAGTCCGCAGGCTGACGCTCTATCCACTGAGCCAAACCGGCTTCGGCAAATCTATTTTTATTGATTTCAGAGAGGAAGGGAGAGGAAGAGAGAGATAGAAACATCAATGATGAGAGAGAATCCCTGATTGGCTGCCTCCCGCACGCCCCCTACTGGGGATCGAGCCCACAACCCGGGCATGTGCCCTGACCGGGAATCGAACCCTGACCTCCTGGTTCATAGGTTGACGCTCAACCACTGAGCCACACCGGCCAGGCAAAACTCAGCGCTTCCCATGCCCCGCTGTTCCCTGTCGTCTCTGAAAGAGGATGTTGGGGAGGGCTGAGCCGGGGTTTGCAGGGAGGGGTGGGCAGAGAGGGAAGCGGATGTGACTGATGTGTTGATCTGTTTGTTCTTTGGAAGGAAAGGACAGGAGAGGAGATAGGCAGGGATCTGAGAGACCTCAGGACCAAGTCCCCCAACAGCAGGAGGCCAGTGGGCAACAGAGACCAGAAACCACAGCCTGACGTACCCACTAGGCACAGCGGGTGGGCACAATACCTGGGACCCAGGACACTTTAGGGGCCAATGAAGTGTTTTAAGGTCTCATAAAATCAGAAGAAGGAAATGAACTGAACTTCGAGGTTGAAGAAAATGTCTTAATATGTAACCATAACATATTCATTCGATGCAGGTGTAAAATACAATTACATACGTGTGTGCATGTATGTGTATGTAGAATATATAAATAGCTTTGAATGTCGGGAGGCCCCCAAACGCAGAAGTACCTCGGGCACAAGAGAGCCATCGTGGGAGGTTGTGAGAAGAACATGCCACAGGCCTGAGGGCTCGGGTGCAGTGCTGGGTGGGGGTACTGCCTCCCTCCCAGCCAGCACCTGGGGACAGGGGGTCCTGATAGTGACAACAAATACTATCTGTTAACCAGTGACCAAAGGCCAGGCCTTATCTCCCTCAGCCCTCACCGCACTCACTGTTCTCAGTGGAAGCAGGAGGAGACCGGACTCAGAGAGGTTAACTAACTGGGCCTGAGGTCACCCAGCTGGTGCCTGGAGGAGCCAAGATTCCGGTCCGATTTCCTCCACTCGAGGCCTCCCTCCCGCCCTGGGAGCCTGGCGCTTTCTGAAGCCTTCCACTGGGTGCAGGGAATTGTTTTCTAGTTGATTCCTGTGCCCACGCTTGTCTGCCCCGCTGGACTCGGTCTCTTTAAGGCGTGCCTGCCTATGTTTTATACTTTTTTGCTATGGCGGCCCTCACACCCATGCATTTGAATAAAGTCATACGTGTCTGTGTTACACGAGGGAGACCCGGTGTGGCCAGCTAGGGGATGCCTTTCCTGGCACCCAGAGGCGTTCACACCAGCAGCTTTGTTATGGCTGCTCCTCACCATTGCCTCTTAGTGCAGCCTGGCGGCTCATGGACAGTCAGTGAGGGCCCAGCATGAAGTCCTGCTTCTGTAGCTGCTTTATTCACTTAACACTGTACCATGAGCAAGCAACACGACCATGGAGGGCAAAAAATGTGACTAAAAATTGTATTATTTATTGATTTTTTTTTTAAAGAGAGAGAGGAAGGGAAAGAAAGAGAAACACGAATTTGTTGTTCCACTTATCTACCCATTCATTGGTTGCCTAGTGCATGGGACCTGACCAGAGATCGAACCCACAACCTTGGTGTATCAGGACGATGCTCCAACCAACTGAACTACCTGGCTAGGGCCCCCAAAATGTGATTTTTGATGGCTGCATAATAGTTCATTTATATTTTTGTAGTATCATTAGCTTAGCTAATCCTGTATTATTGATGTTTCATTTTCCAACTTTCCCCCAAAGACTATTAATACTATTATTTTTGCTAGTTAATATTGATTTATTAAGCACTTACTATGTTCTGAGAACAATTTTCTGATCATCTGGCTTGATTCAAGGGTAACGTTTGGAATACTGATTAGAACATCTACAAACCTATCAGAAGTGGCCAAGGTGGTAGTCAGAGGAAAATTTATAGCCTTAAATACATTTATTAGAGAATAGAGAAGAGGAAAAATGAATGAACAAAACATTCAGCTTGAGAAACTAGAAAAAGAGCAATAAAATAAATGAAACACTAAGAGAAAAAGTTAATGAGCATAAAGGAAGGAAATAAAACCAATAGTTGGTTCTTTAAAAAGATCAATATAGTAGCATGTCTAAGGACATGCCCAGATTGCACATTCTCTAGTCAAGAGGTCTTCATGAATATTATTTCCCCCACCAAGCTTCCGATAACAATTGCTTGGCAAAGTGTATTAGTTATTTGCTGCTGTGTAACAAACTAACCAGAACATAGGGACTTAAAATAAGAAACATGTTTCTTACAGTTTCTGTGGGTTAGCAATCCAGGTGGGACTTAGCTGGGTGTCTTCTGGCTCAGAGTCTCCATAAGACTGCAATCATGGTGTTGGCTACACCAGTCACCCCAAGGCTTACGTGTGGGCGATCCATTGCCAAGTTCACTCACATGGCTGTTGGCAGGCCTCAGGTTTTCATTGGCAATTGGCTGGAAACATCAGTTCCTTGGCACATGAACCTCTCCATAGCACTATTCATGACATGGCTTGCTTCCTCCAGAGAGAGAGAAAGAGAGAGAGAGAGAGAGAGAGAGAGAGAGAGAGAGAGAGAGAGTCTTTTCATCACCTAATCTCAGAAGGGTCATCCCATCACTTTTGCCATATTCTGGTATTCTGTTAGTTAGAATAGAGTTATTGAGTTCAGCCACACTCAGGGGGAGCCAGTCATACAAGGGTGTGAACACCAGGGGGCATCTCAGAGGCTGCCACTGCCCAAAAGGCTTAAGGCCCTTTCACTAAGTGAGGGCAGTGCTACATGCCGTCATAATCATCTGAGCAGTGGGTGGTAGACAAGGCAAGTTCTGCTACTTACTAGTGTATACGTCCTGGGAACCTCTGTTCCCCATCTGAGAAATGGAGTCATAATAAAGACCACCTTGAGAATGTGGTGAGCTTGTGATGAGGGCTGGAGAAAGTGCTGTACATGGTTCAGAGGTAGGCATTGCTAAGAGAATAGGGTTGGAGATGTGAGGGTAGGTGATTTTCTTTTTTAAAAAAATATTTTTATTGGAGAACCAAGATGGCGGCATAGGTTAACGCAGGAGTTTGCTGCTTTGAACAACTACTTCAAAAGTGAAACCAAAAAACGGAGGGGACATCACCCAGAACCACAGGAACGCTGGCTGAGTGGAAGTCCTACAACTAGGAGGAAAGAGAAACGCATAGGGACACTCAGAGGAGGCGCAGTGCTGAAGTCAAATTCTGAGGTGCGGAGTGCGCGGAGCGGGCTGGCGGCAGAGGGCGCGGTTGTTGTTTTCAATTGGGAGGGAGTCGCAGACTCTGAGCACCAGATCCGGGCGAGCCTTTAGGGACCCAGACTCAAACGGGAGAAGCGGGACTGTCTGGCTTCGGTCAGAGAGAGTGCAGCTTTCTCTCCGAGCTTTGCAGCGGGTGCTGGGACTCAGAGAGGCAGAGCCCCTTGGGACAGGACTGAGAGCCGCCATAACTGCTCTCTCCGGCCCACCCTGTTGATCCTGTGCGACCCGCCCCGCCCAAGCCCTGCACAGAGGCATTTGCCGGATAGCCTCAGGCAAAGGCTAGATTAGCACCTCCCTAGAGGACAGAAGTTCTCTCACTGCTGACACAGCTGATTCTCATAGCCACTTGGCCTGGAGGTCAAACCCTCCCTGGAATTAGCTACAACAATCAAGATTTATCTATAAGACTGCGAACAAAGACCACTAGGGCGTGCACCAAGGAAGCATAACAAAATGCGGAGACAAAGAAACAGGACAAAATTGTCAATGGAAGAAATAGAGTTCAGAACCACACTTTTAAGGTCTCTCAAGAACTGTTTAGAAGCTGCCGATAAACTTAATGAGATCTACACGAAAACTAATAAGACCCTCGATCTTATATTGGGGAACCAACTAGAAATTAAGCACACACGGACTGAAATAACGAATATTATACAGACGCCTGACAGCAGACCAGAGGAGCGCAAGAATCAAGTCAATGATTTGAAATGCGAGGAAGCAAAAAACATCCAACCGGAAAAGCAAATTGAAAAAAGAATCCAAAAATGCGAGGATAGTGTAAGGAGCCTCTGGGACAGCTTCAAGTGTACCAACATCAGAATTATAGGGGTGCCAGAAGATGAGAGAGAGCAAGATATTGAAAACCTATTTGAAGAAATAATGACAGAAAACTTCCCCCACCTGGTGAAAGAAATGGACTTACAGGTCCAAGAAGCGCGGAGAACCCCAAACAAAAGGAATCCAAAGAGGACCACACCAAGACACATCATAATTAAAATGCCAAGAGCAAAAGATAAAGAGAGAATCTTAAAAACAGCAAGAGAAAGAAACTCAGTTACCTACAAGGGAATACCCATACAACTGTCAGCTGATTTCTCAACAGAAACTTTGCAGGCCAGAAGGGAGTGGCAAGAAATATTCAAAGTGATGAATACCAAGAACCTACAACCAAGATTACTTTATCCAGCAAAGCTATCATTCAGAATTGAAGGTCAGATAAAGAGCTTCACAGATAAGGAAAAGCTAAAGGAGTTCATCACCACCAAACCAGGATTATATGAAATGCTGAAAGGTATCCTTTAAGAAGAGGAAGAGGAAGAAAAAGGTAAAGATACAAATTATGAACAACAAATATGCATCTATCAACAAGTGAATCTAAGAATCAAGTGAATAAATAATCTGATGAACAGAATGAACTGTTGATTATAATAGAATCAGGGACATAGAAAGGGAATGGACTGACTATTCTTGGGGGGGAAAGGGGTGTGGGAGATGTGGGAAGAGACTGGACAAAAATCGTGCACCTATGGATGAGGACAGTGGGTGGGGAGTGAGGGCGGAGGGTGGGGCGAACTGGGAGGAGGGGAGTTATGGGGGGGAAAAAAAAGGAACAAATGTAATAATCTGAACAATAAAGATTTCATTAAAAAAAAATATTTTTATTGATTTTTTACAGAGAGGAAGGGAGAGGGATAGAGAGTTAGAAACATCGATGGGAAAGAAACATCCATCAGCTGCTTCCTGCACACCCCCTACTGGGGATGTGCCCGCAACCAAGGTACATGCCCTTGACCGGAATCGAACCTGGGACCTTTCAGTCCACAGGCTGATGCTCTATCCACTGAGCCAAACCGGTTAGGGCGATTTTCTTTCTTTTTTAAAAAAAGTATTTTTATTGATTTCAGAGAGGAAGGGAGTGGGAGAGAGAGATAGAAACATCAATGATGAGAGAGAATCATGGATTGGCTGCCCACTGCACACCCCCTACTGGGGATCGAGCCCGCAACCCAGGCATGTGCCCTGACCAGGCATCAAACTGTGACCTCCTGGCTCATAGGTCGACACTCAACCACTGAGCCATGCTGGCCAGGGCTAGATGATTTCCTTCCTCCCTCCCTTCCTCCCTCCCTCCCTTTCTCTCTCTCTCTCTCTCTCTCTCTCTCTCTCTCTCTCTCTCTTCCTTCCTTTCTTTCTTCCTAAATACCATTCATTGATGTAAAACTTACACACAGAAAAGTACACAATTCAGAAATGTGTCCCTTGTCTTTAAACATTTTTTTTTGAAAACAAGTGAACTTCTAAGTTTTTTCACCTTGTGCGCTTTCCAAAACCTTCTCCAGGGAGCTAGAATTACTCTTGTAATCAGAAAAAGACCAGCTTTACAAGGTGTAGTTTCTGTTGATCCGACAGTTTCTGTGTAGAAAGCATTTGAACACTCCTTATCTTGCTTGGGCTTCCCCGTGGCCCTGGGAGAAAGGCCGAGAAGGAATTCATTTCCTTGTGGAGAAAACGAGGAAACCGCTCTCCTCTCGGGGTGGGGGCGGGGGGGGGGGGCGGGCAGGGGACTGCAGGTGGTGTCCTGTGTAAGCACGGGCAGCGAGCCACCCTGCAGCTCCTGGCACAGGAGGGCCCTGAGTGGGCCAGCCTCCCGGCACCGCCCAGGGCCCCCCGCCAGCTCCAATGGAAAAGGCTCCGGCTCGCCAAACCAGGGCTCTCGAAAAACCCTACTCTGGGAACCCGCCCTGAATAAGTTGTCAGATGCAGCCAACCTTTCTGTGCAAATAGATTTAATGCAGCAGCCGATGTAATAGCAGACATTTAGGATTAATGTAAGCATTGAGCAGAAGGAAACGGGTTGGATAAACCTAGGTCTTGGAAGGTGCCGTGAACATATAGCTCTGAAATACAGATTTGTGGGCGTTCACGTTTGCTGAATGAAGGAGGCTCAGCTACAGGGGCGTCCAGGATATCAATCCATGAAAACCACCAATGCCAGCAGCGTAAGCAGGTTTTTCCTGACGGTGGGGTGATCAGCGCTGTTTTTCCTCTTAATTGATGGCTCTTATTGCCTGTGGTGAGCATGTCGATAAGCAATAGAAGTTAAAAAAAAAAAACAAGAATAGAAGTAGAGAGCCAAGCATGTAAAGCTCTAGCAACCCCAGCCTCAGCCCTCTCACTCCCTTCTCCACTTTTTAACACTTTGTTGTAGATACTTCTAGATGTGTATGTGGGTTTTTTTTCCCATCCACTGGGTATTGCTTTTATTTTATTTATTTTTAAATATATTTTTATTGATTTCAGAGAGGAAGGGAGAGGGAGAGAGAGATAGAAACATCAATGATGAGAGAGAATCATTGATTGGCTGCTTCCTGAATGCCCTCCTACTGGGGATTGAGCTTGCAGCCCGGGCATGTGCTCTTAACCGGAATCGAACCCGAGACCCTTCAGTCCGCAGGCTGATGCTCTATCCACTGAGACACACTGGCCAGGGCCACTGGGCATTGCTTGTAAAACTTACATGTGCAGCCCCGGCCGGTGTGGCCCTGGTGGTAGAGTGCACCAGGAGGCTGCAGGTTCTATTTCTGGTCAGGGCACATGCCCGGGCTTGTGGGCTTGATCCCCAGTAGGGGGGTGCAGGAGGGAGCCTATTGATGTTTCTCTCCCCCCCGCCCTCCTCTCTCTAACAAAATCAACAAAAACATTTTTAAAAACTTCCATGTACAATCAGAAAAGTTATGGGGTAAGGGGGGGAAACAGAACAAAAGACTTTAAAGTGAATTTTGACGTCATAGAGAACAAGCAGCACAGAGCGTCTTTACAAAGAGAGTAGCTCTGTAGCTCTGTGTAAGGACGAGGACGCAGGGCTCAGGGACGCTGGGGGGGCTGCCAGGCTCACAGCGTGTGTGATTGCCTCCTGACACCCAGTCCCGCTCTGTCCCCGCGTCCTCGGGCTCCTGGATGAGGCAGGAGCCTGGGCTGGGGGGAGCCTGGGCTGGGGGGAGCCTGGGCTGGGGGGAGCCTGGGCTGGGGGAGCCTGGGCTGGGGGGAGCCTGGAGGATGCTCTGGGCTGGGGGGGCTGGGCCTGGTGAGGAGCCTTCTGGCTGCTTGTTCTGGGGACCTGGGAAGAGGGGACCAAAGTCCCCATTTATGGCCCTGGGGGAGTTAATGTGTAATATTCTAGGAGATAAGCTGGACCGGGAGGTGAGACCCTGAGCCCAGGCCTCCAGGCACTGCGAGTGGCCTTTGCCTTTGGGAGCCGCTGCCACGTCGGTGAGGATGCTGGCTTCTCCGCCATCCACACCTTCACCTGAATGGGGATGGGGAGGGGGTTGCGAGGGGAAAGTGCCACTGTCTCTCTCCAGGCCTCAGTTGCCCCGTCCGTCCGTCCGTCTGTCCGTCCGTCCGTATAGTGAGGAAGTTGGGCAGATGGTCTCCTAGCCCTTCAGCATCCAGGCCCTCTGCTTCCTCCACCACCGCGCTCAGCCTGTCTCTTCCCCTCTCTAGCCTTAGTTTGCTCACCAGTAATACATTTCTTTTAAAAATATATTTTTATTGATTTCAGAGCAGAAGGGAGAGGGAGAGAGAGATAGAGACATCAATGATGAGAGAGAATCATTGATTGTCTGCTCCTATGGGGGACCAAGCCTGCAACCCAGGCATGTGCCCTTGACCGGAATCAAACCTGGGACCCTTCAGTCAGCAGGCCGACACTCTATCCACTGAGCCAAACCAGTTAGAGCGAGTAATACATTTTTTCATTTTCTTTTTAAAATTTTATTTATTGATTGGGGGGGAGAGAGAGAGAGAGAGAGAGAGAGAGAGAGAGAGAGAGAGAGAAAGATTTGCTGTTCCACTTATTTATCCATTTATGCATTCGTTGGTTGCTCCTTGTTTGTGCCCTGACAGGGGACCGAACCAGCAACCTTGGCATATCAGGGTGATGCTCTAACCAACTGAGCTACCTGGCTAGGGCTGCTCATCAGTCATATTAATAGCAGTAACAATAATAACTGCTAACACCTATTGAGCTTTATGAAGACGAAGAAACGGAGGCTTGGAGATTAAATTGTCCAAGGTTATAATCTGTCCATCGCAGGGCGTGAGTGGAGGAACAGTGAGGTTCCTGATCCTTTGATTTCAAGCCTGGCGGTGCCTTAGCTTGCGGTGTGGCCTGGAGGAGTCACTGCCCTCTCTGAGCTGCAGAACCCTGTGTTTGGGGACTTGGATCGCAGACCACCCCTTCTGAGCACTGGGTGGTGTGTCAGTTTCCGTGTCGGCCATAACGAATGTCTTCTTTTACAGTTTTGGAGGCCGGAGGTCTGACGTGGAGGTGTGGGCAGGGCCGCACTCGCCCTGAGGTCTCTAGAGGGGGACCCTTTCTGATCTCTTCCAGCTTCTGGTGGGGGCGTCCTTGGCTTGTGGCTAAGCTCTCAGTCTGTGCCTCCGTCTTCACGTGGCTTTCTCCTCCGCCTGTGTTTCTGGCTCCAAATTTCCCTCCTTTTATAAGGTCATCAGTCCTATTGGATTTAGGGCCCACCCTAGCCAATCGCACTTGATCTTAACCTGCTTACATCAGCAAAGGCCCAATTTCCAAATAGGCTCCATTCACAGGGTCCAGCTGGACCTGATTTTTGGGAAACTCATTCAAGCCAGTACAGGTGGGGTGAGAGTGTGGTGTAATGGAGGGTCCAGGGCGGGAGGGATGCTCTCTGCCTCTCAGGGAGGACCCCCAGGCCCAGACGCTTTCCTGACTTTCTTCTTCTCATGGTCATCTCACCTGTCCCCTCTCTTTCCTCCCTCTCCAAAGACCATCTAGGCCAAGTCTCATATATTATAGACTAGAGGCCCAGTGCACAAAATTCGTGCAGAGGGGTAGGGTCCCCTCAGCCCAGCCTGCATCCTCTCCAATCCGGGACCCCTTGGGGGACACAATCCTGGACCACTGGTTCCTAATCACTCACCTGCCTGCCTGGTCGCCCCTAACTGCTCCCCCCCCCCCCCCACCAGCCTGGTCACCCCACGCAGCCTGCTGTTCAGTCGTTTGGTCGTCCCTCACTAACCTCCCTGCCGGCCTGGTCGTGGGCAGCCATCTTGTGAGGGCGTGAGGGTTAATTTGCATATTACCTTTTCATTATATAGGATGGGGCAACCGAGGACCAGGAAGGGGCACAGCTGGCCTCAGGTCACTCAGCCAGTTAGGGACAAAGCGGGCACTAGGCCTGGACCCCCCACCCCCCACCCCAGCTTTGCCTCCCATTCTCTCTCCAGGCCTCAGACTTTGTTGAGGGGAGACAGGGATGCTGGGCCTGTACAATCCCACAGCACCCCTATTGCCCAGCTGCACCCCCTGAGCCTGGCTCACAGTAAGTAACCAGAATGAAGGTCGCCCTTGTTTGCCGAGTCTGTGCCAGGCCCTGCCTATGCGTGCGGCTTCACGCACACGGTCTCGAAATCTCCCAACCAGCTTGAAGGTGGATGCGCTGCCCAGCCCCTGTGGGCCAGGTGCCGCTACTGAAAGCTAAACCCCAGGACCCACCCTCTTCACCCAGCCGAGGGGCAGGCCAGCCTTTCGCCACGTTAAACCAGAGGCAGCCACCAGGGGGCGCTAAGTGGCTGCGTTCGCATCCTCTCCATTAGAAGCAGATGTTTATCCACCTGGAGGGTTACAGCTCAGCACCAGGCTCCTGTGTGTGTAGAACAACGTCAGCGTTTCTTGGAACTGACCACCATCACCTTTTGTTTGGGGAGGGGACAGGCAGGTGCACGGGAAAGGAGCCGAGAGAAAACGCACCCCTTTTCCCTACTTGGGTCCCTCCAGGTTGCAGGAAAGTGGGATACCGCTGGCCTGAGACCTCCCACGCCCAGGAACTCCGAAGGTCTAAGCCCGGCTTCTGTCGTGACTGCCCCCAGGAGTCACACAACCCTGATCGCATATTTCTAGGGACAGGGAGCTCCCCGCCTTGGTTGACAACTGTTTATGGTCAAACTTGATAGGTCTTCAGTGGCAAGGACAATTCTCTCCCCCACGATGGACACTCTCAGCGGCTGACACCGGCCCTGCCAGTTACCCATCCGTACTGCAGTCCTGTGCTTCTAGTGCAATGTGACACCCGCTGCCAAGTCGGACCGAGTTGGCACCTCCCTTGTTTTAAGGCACAGACCTCCATAAACAACTTTCTTCGGTGACTCTTCCAGCTTGTGGTTTACTAAGTTCCTGCAACGCAAGCTGTGTTACCCAGGACTGGCCCCTAATCCTCCCCCAGCCCCCTGTCTCCCCCCCGCCCCGCCCCCCAATCCATCGCAGCTTTGTGATTAATCCGGGCCAGGGCACAGAGAAGCTGGACCTGCATTTCAACCCACCATTGTCTGCAACTCACTGGAGGGCAACACCTGGGGGCAGGAGCAATGGGAAGATCACTTGTGCTTCAGCCCAGGGTCAGAGGTCAAGGTGAGGTCACAGGGGAAAGGGGCCTGAGGACAATGCCAAAGGGAGAGCCCAGATGGTAGGGAGCCCTGGGCTAGACGGTGCTTGAGCCACCGGGCCCTGCCTTGGCCCATCTCCAGGGTGCCTCCTGCCTCCCCGACACCTGTCCTCCCCTGCAGTTCACCGTGACCTTCGAGAGTGACAGATTCAAGGTGAAGCTGCCAGACAGGCACCGGTTGACCTTTCCCGACAGGCTGGGCCGCGGCCACCTGAGCTCCCTGAGTGCTGAGAGGGTTCAACATCTCCTCCTCCAAGCTTGACTGAGTGGGCGGGCGCTCACGGGAACGACAGAACCCTCGCCCCGACTTCCCATCCTGAGCTCCTTCCCAGTCACACGGGCTCAGCAGCCCCTGGGTCCTGGCTCCCCGCCTGCACTCCCTGCCCCTCTGACCCCTCTCCTCCCCCAAGGCTAAGGCCAATTTAAGAATCCACCTTTGACCAGCTGGTGTGGCTCAGTGGTATGAACCAGGCGGTCACTGGTTCAGGGCACATGCCCAGTTGCAGGCTCGATCCCCAGTAGGAGGTGTGCAAGAAGCAGCCGATTGGATGTTTCTCTCCCTCTCCCTTCCTCTCTCTAAAAAAAAAAAAAAATCGAAAAAAAAGAGAATACCATATTAAAAAAAAAGAAAAAAAAAGAATCCACCTTTATCCAGTCTTTCTGTGGCAGAAACTGGTTAGTGTTCCCCATGCATTTTCATGATACAGAGGAGGAAACTGAGGCACAAGGGCATAGGACTGCCCCGCCGGAGTTGGCACACCCTTCCGAACACCTCTGAGCACCCACTCCCGCCTGCCTGCCCTGTTATCACCAGGGCAAGTGCCAAGCTGCCCCGTGGGATTAGAGGCAGGGACGGATCCAGGCACCTGGGCCAGGGGCCGTTCCCGGAACTGCAGATAAGGGCTCCCACCTGGGCCTCTTATCTCAGGAACATTCCTTCCAGCCTGGTTACTCATTACCCTCTGGGCCCGAGTGCGCTGGGGGCCCTAGAGGGTCCTTGGCTCCCGAACCCAGTGCTGAGGGCATGGAAGCAGGTGGAGCTGACACCGTACTCCCAGGTCCCCAAACGTCGCGCAGGAACAGCGTCTCAAAAAGCCTTTTTAATCGGAACCCGGAGGCAGGTCTGGGGTGCACAAGAAGGTGGGGTCACACCTGATTTCACCTCGAGGCTTCTGGGACAAGGGGTGCTTGGGGTGGGCACGTTGGGGAAGCTCCAGGATGAGTGGGCAGGCGGCCCCTTTGGGAGGAGACAGAGGCCCTGTGTGGTATGCTCCCTACCCCCCACCAGCAAGGACAGCTTCCCCACACAAAGGCGGCTCTGTGAGGCCGGCCCTCCAGCCGGTGGGGGCGGGGCCGGAGGCAGGGCCCCGGGGTCCAGAGCGGCAGTGGGGGGAAGCAGGTCAGCCGGGCAGGGTCCTCGGGAACACCCAGGTCCCAGCACCAGCCTGGCCTCGCTCCCATGTCTGTCCAGCAGAGGCGTGGAGGGTTTGGGGGCAGTGTGGGTTCTCCATCCCTCATCAGCAGGACCCAGGTGTCAGGTGAGGGCGAGCTCTGCACCTGGGCTCTTCAGGGCAGTGAGTGGCCGGAGGCTGGGCGGGGTCCTGAGCCCACGCTCAGCTGCTCACACCTTGACCTCATCGTCCTCCTCAGCGTCGGCGAACTCGAAGGTGTTGGCTTGCACCGTGCTGGGCACAGGGGCCCGGCTGCCTGCCTGGGGTGCCCCCCACTCTTCATCCAGGCTCTCCCAAGAGGCCCGCCCCTGGGGCAGCACCTTCACCAGCTCCCGCCGAGCATCCATCTCAGTGTAGTGGCGGCTGCCCCGGCTGCCACTCCAGCCGGCTCCCCAGTGCCTGCCAGGGGCCATGTCAGCAGGTGCCCGGGGACACTCACCCACGGGGCTGGCCCGCGCCTCAGCCACTGGGCCAAACCCAGCAGTTACCCCATTGGGGCAGCGTCCACGGGGTGGAGGGCTTGCGGCAGGGGCTGGGAGGCTTGAGGCAGGGGCTGGGGGGCTTGAGGCAGGGGCTGGGGGGCTTGCGGCAGGGGCTGGGGCTGGAGTCTCAGCTGCAGAGCCTTCTGAGAGGCTCATGACCCCCAGCAGCTCACTGAGGAGAGACGGCCCCAGGTCGAGGTCCAGGCGGAAGGACTGGAGGGAGTCAGAGCGGCGAAGCTCAGGTTCGGAGGGGAAGGCACTGTCATGGTCTCGGTCACGAGGCTTTTCCGGGCGAGCCACGCGGGAGATAGTGCAGAACCCAGAGTCCAGACCTAGAAGGGAAATGGGAAGCGGGGTCAGGGCTGGGGTCCCTGACCAGCACCCGGGGAGGGGAGAGCCAGGAGCCACCCCGCTTGCGATGCGCCCTCTGTCTAGCAAGTCTCTCCCCGCTCTGGACTCAGTTCCTCCCATCTTTCCAATACAGGGAACCCAGGAGTCGCTCATGTGACCCTGGAAGCTGACAACGGACACGATCCTCATTCCCATTTTGCAGATGAAGAAAGTGAGGCTCAGAGGGGAAGGGCTTGCCCGGGGCCACAGTCTGAGGTGGCAGAACCCAGCCTGAAGCTCAGATCTCCCCCACTGTGACCTCGGCCGTGCCCCTGCTCTCCTGGCGTGTGGCTGATGCTGAAGGTGGGCTGGTCACAGTGATGAAACCAGCAGCCAGGGTCTGACTGCCTAGACGTCACAGACTCCACGGAGGCCTGGGGAAGTCCAGCCCCTGGCTCCAGCCCTCAGTGGGGTTCTGAGCAGAGACCCACAGGGGGAGCACTGGAGGCAACCGCTGGCGGTGGGGCAAGGCTGCGGGGCAGGGAATGGCCACGAGGTGGCAGCAGGAACCAGAACCCTGGTTCCCAGGCCAGCTGCCCAGTGGCACCAAGACAGCATCTGCCTCTCCCGCCCCACCAAGCAGGAAGGGCCTCTGGCGTCTGTCCACGTGAGTGGTTGTCCAGATTTGTCTGTGTATTTTGGGGAGACGGCTGGTTCCCACCCTCTGACCCCTCCCCCTCCACGGTCTGGGGTTTGGGCCTGACCTCCGTGGTGAGGCCACACGACTGTGGGGAAAAGAGCTCACTTGGAGGCTTGGTTGAACCGTTCAACCCTCCGGGTCTCAGCGTCGGAAAAACGGGCAGATCACCCAGGTGCTCACCATAACTGGAGTGGCCGTCCGCGGCGCCGGCGGGGCTGCTGTTGAAGCTGAGCTTGCTCACCACGAGGCTGTCGAGGCTGTCGTAGGCGGCCTGGTTGAGCTGGGGCAGGGAGATGGCGTTCTTGATGATGGGGGAGACGGCGGGCGGAGCAGGCGAGGCCGACGGCGGGGACGCTATCCGCCGGGGCAGGGCCCCCACCCTGCGCACCTGCTGCAGCTTCTTGGCCAGGAAGCTGCGGGGCGAACGGTGGGTGCCCCCGGAGCTGCCCCCGTGGTTGCTGAGGAAGGAGGTGTCGCCAAAGACGTCCCCGCCTCGGCCTACGTGCATGGTGTGCCGGAAGTCCCCGAGCGGGGGGCTGATCATGTCTGCAGTCAGCCGCCTCTTCCCGTGCGAGCTGGACACCCAGCCGACGGGTGAGAGCTTGCCCAGGCTCATGGTGGGGGCTCCTCTGGCCCCCTGGGGGCCCGGCATCAGCTCTGGCAGGTCACAGGTGCTGGTCCATGCCCAGCTGGGGCCCGGGATAGGCGGTGGGTCCGTGGCAGGTCCCTTCTTCTCGGTGTCAAGGGTGGACGGAGGCTGCTCCTGTTTTCCTAAGGTGCTGCTCCCAAATGCTGAGGCTGCGGGGGGCCCATGGCCGGTCTCTCCCTGCGGCCTGGCTCCTGGCCCCGTGGAATCAGCCGTCGATGTTCTGTCCAAGGACCGGGTAGGCACGCCTAGTGGACAGCCCCTCTCCCGTCCAGCTGGAGACCTGAGGGAAAGACAGAGAGGTGATGGGAGGCCTGGGGACTCTGGGGCCAAATAAGAACCGCCAAAGAGAACACGCTGACCGCCGACAACAGGGGCGGGGAGCACCGACGAAGTGCTGACCCTCACAGAGGAGGACACACGGTGTGAGCCCATGGACAGAAACGGAAGAGCAGGCAAAACTGGGCCACGGAGGCAGACATCAGAGTTGGGGTTGCCTTTGAGCAGGTATTGACTGGGAGCACAAAAACTCACAGGGCTGTACACCTCCACTGTGTGTGGTCATTACACAGGGCCCATTGATGAAGCGCCTACTAAGTGCCCATGACATGTTCATCACTCAATTTAAGTCACACAACAGCCCCCAGGGAGCACGATATTAGAGGGGAGAAATGAAGGCAAAGAAGTGAAATGACTTGCCTGAGACTACACAGGAGGAAATGGTGAAGCAGGACCCCCTCCACCCAGATCCCTTGAACCCCAAGCTACACTGCCTCCGGCGGGCAGGTTGAGCAAGTCCCCCCCTTCTCTGTAGGTTAAATTGTCTGCCAGTCCGAGTGGCCAGGAGGGAGGGGGTGCCCGTCAAAGCCTTTGTGAATGGCTGTGTAAACAGCCCACGCAGAGGTTCCGAAGGACCCTCCGCCTTCAAGGTGCTTCCTGAGAAAAGGATCCTGTGGTCCGAAGTGGCTTTTTCCAGATGTCTCCTGCCTCTGAGGCTCTGGGAAGGCCGGCAGGAAAGGACTTGGTCATAGTTTGTCTCAGTGATGAAGGAGTCTTGTCATCAGGGAACGAGTTTAGAAAAGGCTCAGCTGGCACCAAAAGCTATTATCCCTTGCCCACTGCCTCCCCTCCTGATGGCACCACAGCCCCAATCTTCTCTGAACTCCTCTTGGTCTGACCCTATCCCTTCTAGTATCTTAGAAAGTGGCGGCTGAAGGACACCTACGGGCCTCTGTCTGGTCCGACCTCCGTCTTCCGGGGGCCCAGAGAAGGCCAAGCTTGCTCAAGGTCACATGGAGAGAGCCAGTCGAGACTTGAACTCGGAGCCTCTGACTCACAGAGCCTTTGACGGGCTCCCGGAGCCCAGTCTTGTCTCTCCCCAGATTGGCAGCGCACGCGGAGGGTGGGGCACCTGTCTGGATTTTCCTGCCTTCCTCCTTCCCAGCACCCAGCTTGGTCTCTGCACGTGGCAAGCGCTAAACCAATACCGGTTTCATCAGGAGATCTTTGTGCCACAGGATAACCTTCGTGCTGAAAGATCACCCCTTGCTCCCTTCCGAGTGAGGGTGGGTGGGGGTTTCCGTGGCCTCACCATGCGACCTTGGGCAAGTCACTTACCTCCAGGTGCCTGGGACTCCAGCTGGCAAACACTGATAATAGTCTTTAACAAGAACACCTAGATCCCAGTCTCAACTTTTTTTTTTTTTTTAATAACTTTGCTGCCACCTCCAAGCATAAAAATCTCAATACTGCCCTTTGAATGTTATTTGAAATTCAAAATAGGTTAAATAACAAGATAAAAACAAAGGCGGCAATAAAACAAAGCTTGCTTTGTTTTCTGACTGCATTCTCTTTCCTTCCCACCATCTGATCCTCCCCCAACCCTAACTCCTCCCCTGGGGGGGCGGGTTGTTCTGAATCATCCCTTTCCCTGGCACCACTGGCACCAAGACGTCCGCGTGGAATGTTTGCTGTGGTTGTGAGGCGCGCTGCCGTTGGCCAACCATTACGTGATGTCATCTGATTCCCCGAGGGCTGGAGGGTCAGCCCACCTCACAGGGAGAGCCGAGGTTCGAGGGAAGGGGCTTGGCCCAGGTCACAGGGCAGGTACATGGCATGGGCCAGGTTTGCCTGCTCTGCAGACGAGGGATGAATGTCTGGAAGAAGACACTGGGGTGGGGGGATCATTCTGAAATGTCATGTGGAGGGCTTACTGTGTCTGCTATGTGGCCACACACACTTCTCGCCTAGCCCCCCAGCTTCCTGGCTTCTTTTTTTCCTATTTAAATATATTTTTATTGATTTCAGAGAGGAAGGAAGAGGGAGGGAGAGAGAGAGAAACATCAATGATGAGAGAGAATCATTGATCAGCTGCCTCCTGCACGCCCCCTACTGGGGATTGAGCCTGCAACCCAGGCATGTGCCCTTGGCCAGAATCGAACCTGGGACCCTTCAGTCCGGGGGGGCCGACGCTCTATCCACTGAGCCAATCCGGCTAGGGCCTTCCTGGCTTCTTGAAGGAGCTGCTCCTCTCAGCCAGAGGGGCTCCTGCCAAACCCCCATGGCCACTGGGACTTACTTGGGAGGCCAGCTTGTGCCCCGATCTGGTGATGATCCCACCTCCCAAGTGCCTCTGGGCACCTCCTGCCACTGCAGTAGAGAGCCCCTGCCATGCTGTGGGGCCAAGGGCAGGACACCGAGACCGGGGACCTGCTTTTCCCACGTGGAAAAACAAGACCAGCACTGAGGCCGGCCCCTCGCGGGAGCCTGTAAGAGGGGAAGGTGTAGTAATCAAACCCCAGACGCTGGGCCAGGGTAGCTCTAGGTTCAGATCCAACATCCTATACCAACTTCTCTCATTTCAGGGACTCGTGGTGGCAGCTGTTCAGCACTCGACGCTGACCACAGGGCATTGCTGGCGCTCGGGGCGCCCCGCCTGGCCCGGGAGTAAGCACGGCTCTGGGTGTCCTGGTACAAGTGCTACCTGCTTTCCTGAGCCTAGGAATACTACCTGCTAATGGTCACAACATCCATTTCAGATGAAGAAACAAGACACAGAAGGGAATTAGCTTGCCCAGGGCCACAGGCAGAAAAGAGGAGTGGCTGGGAGCGTCCCAGGATTCACCCAACATCCGCAGTAAGTGCCAGGGGAGGGGTGTGAGGGGGAGTTGGAGGGGACCCTGGCCAGCTGCCCAGCCTGGGAAGGGCATGCCAGGGACGCAGGCGGTGCAGCTCTATACATTCAGGCAAGACTGGTCACCAGCAGCCTCCGGGGCCCAGGAATCCTTACATTTACCCACAGAGGAGAGTCAGGCCCTAGCACATGGCAGGCGTTTACTCAATGGTGGTAAAGACCGCAAAGACCAGGTCTGAGGCCCCAGGCGGGGACCGTGTACTAGGAGCGGCCAATAGGGGCCGCTGCGGAGACACATGTGGTTGAAGGGAGGCCGGGCGCGCGTCTGGATGCGGGGGTGGCCGAGGCGCGCTCGGGGGCGGCCGCTCTCCGCTCGCCTAGGAGTCACCCAGGCTGCGCCGTCTACCTCGCATCCTGGAGGCCAGTCGCGTGCACCAGCCCCCTCCCTGCTGGGTGACACCACCCCAACCGATGGGCAGCGGGACCCTATCTTGGTTAGGGCCCCTGGAATAGGGGGCCAACTCCGTAGGTGGGTGGGGGTGGGGGGGGGGGGAGTTGGCTTCTCAAAGGCCAGCCGCTTCAAGGTGGACAGACGTGGAAACTGAGGCCAGAAAAGAGTAGCAAGCTGTCTGAAGTCTCAGCGGGGACCCGGGCTGGGAGCGGGGTGTGTGTGTGTGTAGGGGAGTCGCTTCCAGCCCCCCCACCCCAAGTTAGAGCCAAGTCAGTCCTCCCTGGGCGAGGGGAGGCTGCGGGCCGAGCCCCACAGGCCGGGTGCACCCCGTGCGCTCCGGGCCGCGGTGGCCCCGGGTCAGCCCCTGGGCCTCCCTGAGCCACAGTTTCCCCGTCTAGACCGCGGGCTTCGGAATTCGCGCGTCTTGCGCGGTTGGGACGGGAATAGACTATGTCGAGGGCCGCGGGATTGGAAGTCCGGGAGAGACTTCAGACATAAAATATGCCCCGGGGCAGCGGTTAGAACGCGGAGGGTCGCTCCCGGGGGTGGGCAGGGGACAGCCGGCTGCTTGGCCGGAGGGGAACCGGACGGGATGACCTCATCCGCTGCTCGGCCTGGAATGCAGCGGCTGGGGAGGGGGCAGGGTGCTCCGTCCATCTCCCCAGCGCTCCCCCCCATTTCCCGCTCTCCGCGCCGGCCTCCAGGAGCCCGGCATTCCGACACACGGCCCCCTCCCCGGCCCTCCCCTTCCCAGGCAGGAAGGAGCTTAGACGGCGCTCTGCTCGCCCCCTCCTCCTGCCACCCCGTGTGCCGTTCCCCCCAAATTTCTGCCCCCCTCTCCTCCAGGCGGGAACCTGGCAAAACGACCCCAAATTTGAAGTGTCCCCGCGCTGCTCCATGCCCAGCGCTCCGGGCCTTCCTGTTGGCACCCGGGCGCCCTCACCGCCCCGGCCCGGAGAGCCTAGGAGGGTGCAGAGGCTCCGGGGCGCCGGGTCCCCCCGCCGCGTCCCCGCCCACCCCGGGACCTGCGGGCCGGCTCGCGGTTACCTTCTCTCCGCGCCCCGGGGCTGCGGGTGGGAGCGGACGCGGTGGCAGCGAAGGCGGTGGCGGTGGCGGCAGCGCGTCCCGGCGCGCAGCTGGGGCGAGTCGCTGGGCCGGTCTGCGCCGCCCTGGCTGCGGGCTCCTCGGGCTGGCTCCGGGGCGGGGGCGGGGTGTGGGCGCGCGCCCTCCTCCCGCTCCCTCCTCCCGCCCGCGGGCGGGGCCGGCCCCCTCGGGGCCCCTCCCGGGCACCCAGCACGCCGCCCCGGCGGCGGCCAGAGCTGGAGGGGGAGTGGCGGGGGCGCCAGGCCGGCCGTCCGGGCAGGAGGAGCCGGGGAATGTGCGGGTTGTCCGGGCTGGGCGACTCGGGGCGTCTGCAGCCAAGCCCTCCCTGCCGCTCTGCGCGTGACCCAGGGGCGCTCTGCCCTCGGCGACTCCCTCCTGGGCTCTGCAGCCACTTCCTGCGGGCGTTGGGGGAACCGGGATGCCTGACCTCGGAGGCCTTGAATGCCAGAGACCAGCTTACGCCTTGAGTTCTGCCAGCTGGGGTGGCCACTCCCTTTCTCCCATTCCTTTCAATCCTATAGAGGCCCCGCAGGTGCCAGGGCACGGACTTGAGCCCGACTGGGGGACAGGCCATGGCAGGCCGCTGAGAGTGGTGTGGTCTGGGGTGGTGGTCTCAATGACATGGGCCCTGAAACCCAGCGGGGTGCCTGCCTATTCTGCCCTGGCCCTGGCTGACCTTTTCAGAGCCTCTGTTTCCCTACCTGTAAAATGGGCTGATTAAAGCAGGCATCAGCTGTTATGTTACTAAGGGCTCTGCCCTGTCAGCACCTGGGAGGCTTGCGGAACAGGTAAATGAGATCACACCTCAGATGGATGGGTCAGAAAGCTGGGCTGCGCACCCTCCCCCGCCCCTGAGGTCAGGGAATCTGCTGCACACCGGGCCCCATGTCTTCCTCAAGGAGGGAGATAGAGCTCCGGCTCCCGCTTCGTGTTTTTTTGTTCCCCGCTGCTGCCCCCTGGGACAGTGAGCTCCAAGGACAGGCAGGAAGTCCTGGGCACTGTCCTTGCACAGAGACCCCACCAGGCTCTCAGGAGAGGGGAGGGCTCACTGAGGTCACCAGAGGAGGTAATACCCCAGTTGAGCTGTAAGGGATACATGGGCAGAGGGAAGGGCAGTGAAGTGCCCACACACCTGGCAGGAGAGAGCAGCAGCCAAGGGTTGGAGCCAAGGATCCCCAGGAAGGAGGCAGGCGTGGCTGGAGGAAGCGGTCTGAGCACCGACCTGGCTGGGGCCGAGGAGCCCTGTTTACCCACAGGTGGAGGGTGGAGGAGAGGGGGTGCGTGCAGAGTGCTGGGCTTTGTCATTGTCTTCCTGAACCCCCCCGCTGGCCGCCGGGAGGGGGGGGTTATTTGCACAACTGGAAAATGGGGAAACCGAGGCACAGAGATTGCCAGCACTTGCACACACCAGTCCGTGTGCTCTTTTCCTGGGGTCAGGCTTTGTCTCAGGGAGGATCGGGATAGCCTCAGAGGTGCCGAAGAGGAGGGTGAGGGAGGAGGGGGATTGCACTGAGGACCAGTGGTGGTGGGCACAGTCAAGGGCAGGGGTCCTCAAACTTTTTAAACAGGGGGCCAGTTCACTGTCCCTCAGACCGTTGGAGGGCCAGACTATAGTTTAAAACACATTATGAACCAATTCCTATGCACACAGCGGCGGCAAAAGCACCCGGCGGGCCGGATAAATGTTTTTGGCGGGCCGCATGTGGCCTGTGGGCCGTAGTTTGAGGACCCCTGGTCAAGGGCTGGGAGAGAAACTGGGCCAGGTCTGAGGGGTTAACATTGGGCCAGGTGTGCAGCCTCACTCACCGAGGCAGGGATGGGACCAGCAGGCAGCGTGATCAGGTGTGCGGGGTTTTTTGTTTTGTTTGTTTTTTTAAATCCTCACCCTCCGATATATTTCCATTGCTTTTTAGAGCGAGTGGAAGAGAGAAGGGAAGACAGAGAGAAATATGGATGTGAGAGAAACACATCGATGGGTTTGCCTCCTGCACTCACCCTGACCAGGGCCCAGGCTGGGGAGAAGCCTGCAACCGAGGTACGTGCCCTTGACCATACTCGAACCCGGGACCTTTCGGTTCGCAGGCTGATGCTCTATCCACTGAGCCAAACCGGCTAGGGCAGGTGTGCGTTTGAAAGCTCTTGTGTGAGCACAGAATGGACTGGACGGACGGTGACGGAAGCATGCCGGGAGCCGGTCCACCCTTGCTGCTTGACGCAGTCGCTGCAGGGAAGAAACATCTGCACAGCTTATGTTTCAAGGGACCTGGCGTATATGATGTATGTTTGCTCCCCCTCGTAGCGCTATGTGTTTTAACCAGGACCACCTCCCCGAGAAAGGTTGTTTCCCCAGGTTAGGGGTTAACAGGACTAAGGAAGAGAATAAATCAGTAAATCCCCCTAGTGTTACAGAAATACCATGTACTGCTTATGAAGAACTTGGACTAAGACTGTTGGCAATAAATTTGGTACTTGTTGGGCCACATCCCCCGGGGTCTGCCCACCAGGGAAAGCACCAAAGCCTATACCCCTGGAGACCCACCGACACAGGGCAGTCCCAGGGAAGGCAAGCAGTGAGGCTGGGTGGACATAACCTTTACTGGGTAGGAGAATCTCCTTCAGTCACTTCCTTGTAGCTTATCAGTAGAGCAGCGACCTTGGAATAGCCATTGTAATGGAACACAGACATTAACCTAGACAGGATTAAAATCAACAGAACTAGATAGAGACAGGATTTTTGGCAAAGGTCAGATAAGAAACTATGGAAATGAAATAAGGAACTGTACAAGGTTACCCAAAACATACCATGATGTGATTATAGAGGCATGCTTATGGGATCAAATGGTATAAATACAGATGTAACAGGACAATAAAGAGAGAACCTCGCCATGATGATCACCTGAACGCTGTCTCCGTGTCCTTCATTCTTCGCCAACTCCGTCCACACCTTTGGGGACCCCAACAGAAGCAGGGACTAGTAATAGCAGGAGTAATGCCAGCGTTTGTTGAGCACCAATGCGTACCTGGCCCAACAGCCTCTCCTGTGCGTCACCACAGTGAATCCTCATGGAGCCCGTCGGGACGGTACCGCCTGCCATCATGTCCCTTTTGCAGAGAAATTAAGTGACTTGCCCAAAGCCGCTCGCTTCGGCAGGATGTCCATACTTCCTGGTGTGCTCAGTACAGTTCCAGATGATGCCTACTGTCCCAGCGAGATTATTAATAGCACTTCCTTTCCCTCTCAAAAGGTGATCTGGTCAGACAATAAATTAATGTCACTCTAGTCAGAGGGTCCTCAGAGCAGCTGGCAAAGGAAGCGTGTGCTGTGATGCCAGAGGCTCAGCACCCAAATCCTGGCCATTGGCTCCCCAGCCGTTGTGTGACCCTGGGCAAGGCACTTAGCCTCTCTGAGCCTCAGGTTTCTGGTCTGTAAAATGGGTATAATTCCAGTGCAGATATTGGCTACTTGTGGGTATTTGCTACTTCTTGCGAGCCCCAGAGAGACAGCTGAGAAAGCGGTCTTAACAAAAATGGTTACAACCTGCCACACACTCACTCCGTCATCTTCAGCTCTGGTCCGGGGCAGGGGACCTTCTACTATGTGTCAGATGCTTGTCTGTTAGCTCACCGTGAGGCAAGCTGTGAGTCAGGAATCCTTTGCCCCACTTTACAGATGGGTAAACTGAGGCTGAGAGGAGCTCTCGTCCCTGGTTTCCGGATAGGAGTATCTCTCCATGCAGGCTGTGTTCCTGTTCCTGGCTACACTCTTTTTAAAAAAATATATATTTTATTGATTTTTTACAGAGAGGAAGGGAGAGGGATAGTTAGAAACATCGATGAGAGAGAAGCATCGATCAGCTGCCTCCTGCACACCCCCTACTGGGGATGTGCCCGCAACCACGGTACATGCCCTTGACCGGAATCGAACCCAGGACTCTTCAGTCCCCAGGCCGATGCTCTATCCAGTGAGCCAAACCGGCGAGGGCCTGGCTACACTCTTGATTTAAGGGTCCAACTCAGTTTTTCCCTCTGGAAAATGGGAGAACGGGAGGGTCTGGGCATCCCTATGAAGGATGTAGGATGGGCAATCCCCATTTTCCATGGTTTCCTCCTCCCCCAATTTCCTGTGGTCGCCCTCCTTCCTCTGGGGCTGTGCACAGGAACGTAGGGGTTAACCCTGGCAGAGCTGTAATCACCGAGCAGAATGCAGAACAAATGCCTGCCGGCTGGGGACTGGGAGCTGAGGTGGGACTGGCTGCCTGGAGCCAGGAGCCCCATCCCCTCCCCTGTCCAGGAGGAATGAGGCCCCTCGGGCCATAGTCACAGAACTCAGATGCCCCCTCAACTCTCCCCTGAGGCTGGGTGGGCCGAGGCCTGGGGCTTATGGGAAGGAGTCCTCTGTGGCGCTGAGATGAAGGGGGCAGGGCACAGCTAGAGAGAGGAACTTCCCCCTTGGGGACCCAGGAATGCCAGTGGCTGCCCACCAGGCTGCAGTGAGGTTTGGAGTGGGGGCCTTGAGCTGAGCGAGTTGTCTTGGCCACATCCACCAGCCCCCAGCCCAGCCCTAGGGAGCATGTACCCTTTCCACCCCAAAGCCTGGCTGGGCTTTTGGTCAGTTTCTGCATCTTCCCATTGATTTCTCTGCCCAGTCCTCTATTTCATAAGTGTCCATCCACCCCCAGATGCAATTGCTAATCCATCCGTCTACCCTGCCCACATGCCTACGTATTCATCTGCCTACCCCTCTACCCATCCCTTTAGCCACCTCCTTACCCATCCATCTATTGACCTATGACCCACCCATTCAATCATCTACTCACTTACCCGCCCCTCAGCTGACCCACTGTTGACACCCCTGTCCATCCATCCATTCACTCCCACCCATCCATCACCTACACACCCATGTATCCTTCCACCCTCATCCATTTTACCTACCTATAGATCCACCCACCCACCCACTCTCCCCATTCGGCATTCCTCGAGCTACTGCCCACACCTGCCCACCTAACCCCCTTCCTGACCCCCGCCATTCACCCACTCACTTCCCTGTCCATCCCGTAATGCTCTTCCGTGGACTCACCTGGCCTCTGCTGACCCATGCTCCGTGCCCTCACTTTTCTCACGGGCGGACACCTCGCTCACCTGCATCGGTGGCTCACCCTTGGGCAGAACATCCGTGAAGGCTGTTTTGAAAGGTCACCTCCTGCTGGAGGCCCTCCTTCAGAGTGAGCCTCTCTCCAGCACCGGTCCATTCTCTATTGGCACCTGTTGCCTGTGCAGGCGTCAACGAGACAGTGATGCCTGTGCTCCGGGCACATCTGGGGAATGAATGGTCACGGCCAGCAGAGGAAGGGGGGTCCTTGTCCCCTAAACTGACTGCACCCACCACGAGGGCAGGTGCGTTCCTCCTGGGACCCCTCCATGGACACGCTGCATGGGCTGGACTCCTGGCAGAGGCTCAGCCAGGCCTGGGCATTGCAGCGGGAGGGGGCAGTGCCGGTTTCTCCACGAGGGTTTCGCTGCGGTCGAGGTCCCCAGCTAGGGGAGACAGGCAGTGGGTTAGGGGGGCTACCCCTCATGCTCCCACCTCTATGACCCAACATGCATTTGCAGTCAGACAACCCCAAGTTCAAACCCTGGCTTTGCCTCTCATTAGCAACGTGACCCCTGGACAAGCCACTTCCTCGCCTGGGCCTCGTTTGCATCGTCTGTGATGAGCCATGAAGTTCACTGCCTGACCTGTGGTTAGCGGTCAGGGAAGGGTAGCTATTATTATTACTATTGTTATCATTTTCCTTCCCCCAGGAGCTGAGTTCACTTCACACACATTAAGTAGGTGCTGTGGGCCAGGGCTGGGCTGGGTACCTTGTGAGGAGGCAGCGGTAAGAAATGCAGTCCCCACTTGCAAGACGAGGCCAGGATATTGGTGGAGATGAAGGGCCAAAACAGTGGTAGAAGGGGCCGGGAGGCAAGGGACACTGAGGAGGTCCAGGGAGGCTTCCTGGAGGAGGTGGCATTTGAGTTGGGCCTTGTGTCTTGAGGTGAGATTGCGCACAGGTAGAGCAGGCTTCAGGAAGATGATCTGGGCCGCCTGGTGTGGCTTAGCAGTTGAGCATCGACCTATGGACCAGGAGGTCACGGTTCGATTCCCAGTCAGGGCACATGCTGGGGTTGCAGGTTCATTCTCCAGTATTGGGTGTGCAGAAGGCAGCCGGCCGATCAATGATTCTCTCTCATCATTGATGTTTCTCTCTCTCCCTCTCCCTCCCTCTCTGAAATCAATAAAGATATATATTTGAAAAAAAAAAGATGATCTGGGAAGTGTCTTCTGTGGAGGAGGGGAGAGAGGCCTTGAACATGGTGCTCTGGGAGGTGGGGTGTGGGGGCGCCCTTTGTGACATGGGCTAGGCTGGGTCACCGTCCTACCCCCAGTGATGGCTGCCCTTAGCGGCCACAGACCCTGGGGTGCCTTGGGGTCCTTGGTAGGGGTTTCCTCATTAGCAGAGGCCAGCCAGCACCCTGACTTTGAGAATAGGACCTTGCTCTGAGGGAGCCAGGATGGAGACCCCCCTGGAAGGACCCTCCCCCTTCTAGTTCCTGCCTCCTGCCCCGGAGCCCCTACAGTCAATGCTTGGTGGGCAGTTTCAGGGCCTCAGAGGGCTTCGGGGGACATGGAGGCCCAGAGAGGGTAGCACTTGCGAGGGTAGCACAGCGAGTCTGCAGTGGAGCTGGGAGCCCTCAGCTGCCGCCACACCCCAGGGTGGCCTTCAGTGTGGGTGCACATCTGTTGAGTGCCTACTGTGTGCCAGCTCCCAGCCTAACAGGACAAAGCAGTCTCGCAGTTGAGGCTCAGACAGAGCATGGACAGAGCATGGCAGGGCTTCCGGGAGGGCTGCCTGAAGGAGGCTTCGCAAACCAGAAGCTGTGAAAGCCAGGCCGGCACAACCAGTGTGTGTGCCTGGCATAAGGGTGTGTGTGCCCTGGCGAGTCGGCCAGAGTGGTGACAGACACTGGGAGTCTGGGCCCTGCCCGGGGCGGCTGGGGCCTGGAGGCCAGGTGATGGCAGATTAGTCCCTGGCTGTCCAGTCCGGCTGTTTCTCGAGGTGCTGCCTGGGTGTGAACGGGTTCTTGGGAGGCGTGGGGTCAAGATGGGAGTTAATCCCAAGGGTATTTTGGAGGGTGTGGCCACCGGCCCGCAGGGAGAGCCTGGCTCCCCGAGGCAGGCAGCTGTCGGGCCTGATGCCTGAATCGCCTCTGGAATTCCAGGCTCTGGGAAGAGGGCTGGCCGCCTGGAAGTTTTCTCAGCGGGCCTTCCAGCAGCCTGGGCTCTGGTTCCCTCATTGCTCCGCAGGGAAATGGGGGTGGGGGAGGGCCCCCCAAACCCGTCAGGCTCTTTCTCCTGGAGAACAGGACAAGAAGTTGGGCGGGGGCCGAGGAAGGATGCGGGGTGACCCTCCAGGACAGTCAGATGGATAGATGGAGGGGAGTTGAGGGTCTGAGGCCTGAGGCTACAGGGGTGGGAAGGGATAGCGCAAGGGGCGGGGCCAGGGGACCCTGTCACCGCAGGGGTGATGGGGCCGGGTGCTCCGGAGCTGGGCCTGGCGTCCAGGAGCCTGGATGGAAGGGTGGTGGGGAGGGTCCTCCAGATCTTTGTTCTCAACGTGAGGGGAGCGGGGTGGAGAGAGGAGGGGCGAGGGGGGGACAGGAAAAGTGTGTGAGGAGCAGAAACAATGGCCTATTCTCTGCCGTCCAGCCTGGCTCCAGAGATAGGCCTGTGGGCTGGAGGCCAGCCCTGCCTTGCCCTGACCATCTCCAGTGTGGCCTCCTCCAGCAACCCAGCCCCTGGGGCTCCACTTGGTCGTCTCTGGGTGGGGTGGGGGCTCCTTCCTCTCCCCCCTGACCATGGGCCCATTCCCGGCACGCGGGGCCATCTCTTTGTTTTCTTCTCACAAAAGCCAGACCACTTTGGTTGAAGGTTTTCACAAACATGATCTCCTTCGTGTGGTGAACACAGAAATAGCCTGCCTGCAGCTCCTGCCGGCTGCTCACAGAGCGGGGCCCATCCCCGGAGCTCCTGCCCAAGTCCCGGGCCCATTCCCAGTCGCCTGGCTGAGTCCTGGGTCCACCCCACTAAACCCAACTCCTAGCCCTCCCCCCACCCCCCCTTCCTGGATTGATGAGAAGAGGAAGGTTATAGAAGTGAGGGGAGCTGATGCTTAAATAACACTCAGCACTCCCTAAGTGCCAGACCAGAGCTTGGGCTCAGGGCTCCTTCTGTACTTGCGTTGGTCTAACCCTCACCGCACCATTGTGCAGATGAGGAAACTGAGGCCAGAGAGGTAACGTGACTTCCTCAGCCTCTCACAGCTGGAGTGGTCCTCCTGGACTGCAGCCCAGGCCTGTGGTGCCCACAGTGGCCGCTGCCTGGAGGGCAAATGCTTGGAGGTCATGAAGGGGCCATGATCCCCGTCTCAGGATGTGGGTGGGACCCCACACCTTGCACTCACATCCCCCTGGGGCCAGAATGGCTCAGAAGCATCCCTGACTGAGGGGTGTTGCCTCTACTTACACCTCTTTAGTTTATTTTCTTATACCTCTTTTTTTTAAAAGTATTTTTATTGATCTCAGAGAGGAAGGGAGAGGGAGAGAGAGAGATAGAAACATCAATGATGAGAGAGAATCATCGATTGGCTGCTTTCTGCATGCCCACACTGGGGATTGAGCCCGCAACCGGGGCATGTGCCCTTGATCGGAATCCAACCCAGGACCCTTCAGTCCACAGGTTGACGCTCTATCCACTGAGCCAAATGGGCTAGGGCTTCTTACACCTCTTTAGTGATGGGACACTCACCCCAGAGGACAGCCCTGCCAGCCAAGAATATCTCTCTGAAATGGAGCGGAAATCAACTCATCGGCTCTGCTCACTGCTCCACCTTCCACCTGCCGGGGCTGCACAGATGGCCCCAGCTGTCCCCCCTTTCCAACTGCCTGTCCCGGGGTCAGAAGGCCCGGTCCCCGCTAGTCCCTGCTGTGGGTCTTAAGCAGGTTTCAAAGCCTCCCTGGACCTCATCTGTAAAACGGGAAAGATCGCGCCTGCGACCGAGGGCAGCCTGGGAAGGAGCGCCACAAACCCAGCGGGGGCGTCAGGTGTTCAGGCTCCTCCTCGTACTCTTCTAAGCTGTTTCACGAACTGGCACCTCACAGCAAGCGCTCCTCGGCCCCTGGCCACAGGGCACAGCTCTTGCCTTTGGACTCGGGAATCTGAGCCCCAGCTCGCAGAGGCGGACGCAATGGCTTGTCCCATTTCATGTGTGGAGACGTGACTCCGGCCACGCTCCGTGGGTAAGTGGACCTCACAGGCCAGGAAACCTCGCAGAGGGGCGGAGTGGCCCAGGCAGCATCTTTCCGCAGGGTGATTGACCAACCACTTCCACCAGGCCATTCATTCCCCTGTCAGACCTGCAGGGGTTAACCGGGCTGCCTGGTGCCCAGACAAGCAGGAGGGAGGGTCTCATGGTGAGGGGTGGGGAGCGGGCCGCCCCCTCTGGGTCTGACCCCAGCTCGGTGAGCCTGGCCGGTGGGCCTGGGCCGGCGGGCCGCTTGAGCCCCTGCCAGCCTGGTGTTGACTCAGCCGCCTCTCCTCGGCCAAGGCCCGCCTGGCCAGAGCTCCCACGGGAGGGTCAGCGCATTCTTCTCTGGCTGGAGCTGGGGGTGGCTGGCACCTTCTGGCGCAGTGTGGGGGACAGATGCTGGGGTGAGGCTGGGAAGCTTTTTTGGGGGGTCAAGGTGGGGGGCACCACAGGGAAGAAGGATTAGCCTGGGAACTAGGCTACTTCAGCATCGGCTCAGCTTCCCGTTAATGAGCTTGGTGATCTCAGTAAGACACCAGCACATCTTGTGTCCATCCGCCTCCCTGCCTCAGTTTCCCTGACCATCAAGCGGATACGATGATAATAAGCCTGGCCCACCCTGCCCCATAGCTTTTGGGAGGATCAAAGGAGAAGAACGAGTTGGGCAGGAGTGAACACCCTTTGTAGGTCAAGGACGCACACACAGGGGCCGGCCAGCCGGCCTGGCCTCCTCCAGGTGGAGTAAGGGAAGGGGAAGGGATGCAGGGGCAGCTCTTGGCCGTGACATCCCTGCCTCCTCCCTAGGCTTACACAGTGACAACGACAGTAAGAGCCTGATGGAGACGGCAGGGGTGGGGAGCTCGACTGGGGAACTTACGTGCACATGTGCACAGCCCACGGACACAGACACTAGTGTGGCGAAGACTTGGGAGGGGCTGGTGTGGGGAAGAGGGGGTCAATGGGGGGGCGAGGGGGAAAATAAAAAACCCACAAGGGGACATTTGTAATACTTTCAACAATAAAGATAATTAAAAAAAAAAAAGAGTACCACCTCCCAGGTGCACAAAGTCCTTGAGCGTTTACAAAATCCTTCCACACCCATTAGCTCAGGCCACCCCACGATCCCCTACCCCAGGGCCTTTGCACTGCTCTTCTTCTGCCCAGCACACTTTCCCCACAATGAGTGAAAGGCTACCTCCTCCTCATCTCAAGCGTCACCTTCTTAGAAGCCTCCTGGACCACCTACCTAAATTAACTTCTCCTTCCCCACCCTTTGCCCCACTCCACTCTCTTCTACGCCGACTGCCATGATCTTGTTTAGGTAGAACCATGTCCGCCAAGGGCTTTAAGCTCCAGGAGGGACCATGACTGCCTTGTTCACTGCTGTGTCTGCAGATGGGCCATCGCCTTCCACAGTATTATTGTCCCCTCTTATAGGGAGGAGCCTGAGGCCCAGAGAGGGTGCATGACTGGTCCAAGGCCACAAAGCCAGGAAGGCATGGAGCCAGGTGGGGGCTCTTTTCAGAACCGCCCTGCACCCGCACTGCCTGCATCCTCCGCAGGGCCCTTCTGTCATCGCCACCAGGTTGAGCCAGTGCCCTTCCTTACACACTCGAGGTGCTATGCACCGACATCTGTCCGATTCTCTTTACAGGAAAATAAGATCCTGGATTCAACATACAAAGTGTGGCTGCGACCCTAGCGGGCCTCTGGGTTAACGCCTCCGGCCAGTGTGGGGGGCATCCCAGAGCCGCCTTACCCTGCGCAGGCAGGCTGGCCGGCCCAGTAGCTCTCCCAGAATTGCATCGGCAGCTGCCGGGTGGCCGGATGCCCCACCCCCCTTGCCTCTGGGCCCTGAGCCCAGGCCCAAGGCGGATCTGTGGCTGGCACTGCTCCTTTGGGTTGGGGTGGGAACACCGCAGGGATTTTAAAAATAAAGGGCCTTGAGACAGTGGCCTGGCTCAGCCAGCTCTGGGGCAGGGTGGGGGCCAGACAGGGACAATGGGATGCTGAGGCTTGGAGGCTGTCTACCCGCAGGGAGCAGCCAGGCCAGCTAACAGCACGGCTCTCCCAAGAACACTCCCTCCCCACCTATATAAACAAAGGTCTGGCATATTTACCGACCACCTACTATGTGCCAGGCCTCAGGACCGCAGGGTGGGACCCTGGCCTCTAGCCTCTCTTTCCCCCAACTGTGCTGCTCTCCCCGCTGTGGACCCCTCTCTTTACCCAGACGCAGGGCAGATGCGTTATTAAGTGCCTACTGTGTGCCAGGCAAGCCTGGCCTCTGTGCGCTTGCGCTTTTCTCCTCTGCACTCACAGTCCCTCTGGCCTCTCCCATCTCGGGCTATTCCCGTCTCCCTCTCTCTCCTCTGGCCCAGCTAACAGGAAGCAGCCGGAGAGGTCAAGGGCCGCTGGGCCTCCAGAGCCCAGCATCTGCACACACATGGGCCTGTCTGCAGGGTGGGGGGGACTTCCTGTTTATGAGAAGCACAAGGACCCCTGGGGCGGTGCCTCGGACAGGCCTCCTGGCAGCCCCTGCAGTCTAGGCCTCAGTCCCTCCCACAGAGGCCCCCCCATATCCCTACAGGCCCCAAGCAGCCAGCTCAGCCCCAGGCTGCTGCCCTCTCCCTGCCGGGGAGGGTGGGAGGGAGGAGGACTGAGGAGTCTTCGGAATGGCCAGGAATGTGGGAGTCGAATGTCCAGAATGTCCGCAGGAAGCATCCAGGCTCCAGAGCCCAGCCCCCCCTTGTCTGGGCGCCCTGCCCTGCTTTGGTGGGGGAGGGGCTGAGGCTTAGGGAGGGAAGGAGGAGGCCAGACCCCATCCTGCCCAGCTGGGCCCACAGGCTTCTCTGGCAGGAGCAGCGCTGGCAGCCGGGTCTCTCATCGGTGGAGAGAGGCGGTAGGTCTGCAGCTCACTCCGGCAGGCAGCCTTGGCTCTGCCTTTCTCCTCCGCCTCCACGCCTCACTCTGACCAAGATGTTAACTCAAACCGTAAAGAATCCCTCCTGTTCAAAGCCTCAGATCCAAGCAGGGGCAGGGGCAGGTGGAGGGGTGGGGCTGGCCAAAGGTGCAAGCAAACAGCCCTGTCCTCCTCCCCCTCCAGGCAGCGCTGGCCATTCCTGTGGTTGCCTAACAGGTATTGACCAAGGGCCTGAGGGTCAAGGCCAGCTGGAAGAGGCCAGGGAGAGAGACCTGTCTCTCTTCCCCTACCTAACCCAGAAGGAGGTGAGCAACACCTGTCTTCTGTCTCCCCTCCATATCCCATGCTCCCAGAGTACCTGGTGCTTGAGGCAGTCACCCCCTAGAGGGCAATGCTGGTGAGGAATCAGCTAACACAGGAGGTAGTCAAGGAGGGCTTCCTGGAGGAGGACACCCTCTCAACATGGAAGCCTAAAATCGTGAAAAGATGTGTCTGTCCCAGGAAACAGCCTGATTTAAACGCACTGCATTTCCACAGAAAGGGGCTGGAGAAAGGGGCAGGTGAAGGAGTAAGAGGAGATTTGTGGGAGTGCAGGGATGGGGTGGGGTTGGGGGAGGGGGAATGAGGTCATTTGTCCTCAGAGCCTGGGCTTTCTGTGGCTCTGGAGTGCCCCCTTTTGTCCTGGGCCAGAGACAGAGGGAAATAGGGTAGGGGAACCAGTGACTTAGTGTGGGTGTGTGGACACGGTGAGGGGAAGGGCCTGGAGGCTGGGACTGGGACCCTGGCCTCTAGCTCTGTGAAGCCTCCCAAAACGCAGGCTTTCCAGCTCCCCAGAGGCCCCCCGCCCGGGACGGAGCACCCACGGACGTCCCCAGGGCGCTGGGCTGCTTGCACGGGCCACGCTGTGGTGGTGAAGCATCCTGGCTCTGCTATGTGACCTGGGCAAGTTATTAACTCCCCTGGCCGGCCTCTACCAGTAAAATGGGGCCAAAGACAGGATCTGCCTCAGAGGGCTGTTGGGGATGAAATGAATTTAGCAAAGCACCTGGCGCTGATGCGTGCTTATTCCAGTTAACAAGGATTGTTATTAATGGGGAAAAGGGAAAGTTGGTTTTCCTCCAAGGACATGCAGACAGGTGGGTGGAAGGTGTGTTACAAGAAGCGTCTTAAAAAAAAAAAAAAAAAAGGCTTGATCCTCAGCCCCGGGGATTCCCAGACTTGCCTGATCCAAGGGACCCCTTGGGCTCTCGTTAAAAATATCAGCTTCCCACCCCACTCTCTGTCCTGGCAGGTGTGGGTGGGACAACCCTCAGGGGCTTATAAGGAAACCCCAGCCTTCTAGAGACAGGTGTGGGGAACATTCCTCTCTGATGACAATGAGGATTCACTCCAAATGCTTCCTCCTTGGGAACCCATTCCTTCAAAATACCCTTTAAAAAGCTGTTCTTGCCCAGCCGGTGTGGCTCACTGGGTGAGCATCGACCTATGAACCAGGAGGTCATGGTTCGATTCCAGGTCAGAGCACATGCCCAGGATTCGGGCTTAATGCCAGTGGGGGCGGGGGGGGGGGATGGGCATGCTGGAGGCAGCTATCAATGATTCTTTCACATCATGGATGTTTCTCTCTCTCTCCCTTTCTCTTTGAAATCTATAAAAATATATAAAATAAATAAATAAAAGGCTGCTCTTTATTGAGCAATCACTGCCTACTCTAAGCCCTTTCTATGTTAACTCCTAGGATCCTTACAATCTTACGCTGTGCAGGTACTTAGAGTGGCTCCCATCTTACTGATGGGGAAACTGAGGCCTGTGGAAGTTAAGAAACCTGCCCAAGGTCGCAAGAACCCTGCCAAGGGAATCAACCTGGCATTTGAACCTGGACTTGGACCCTTGACCATTGGGTTGTAATTTCCCCACCTGCCACGCGCCCCTCCAGGTGGCTTGGGGTAGGAGCTGGGAATCCATACTTACCACCCCTTTGTCCTCTAAGGCTGTGGCCCTTGAATAAAAAAAATGGCTGGTCCAGCCTGGCCAGTGTGGCTCAGTGGCTGAGCACCGGCCTATGAACCAGGAGGTCACAGTTTGATTCCCAGTCAGGGCACATGCCCGGGTTGCAGGCTCGATCCCCAGTGTGGAGTGTTCAGGAGGCAGCCAATCAATGATTCTCTCTCATTATTGATGTTTCTATTTCTCTCTTCCTCTCTGAAATCTCTCTCTCTCTATATATATATACATACATACATATATATATATACATACACACACACACACACACACATACATACACTGACTTACGAGTGTCCCGACTAACGAGTTTTTTGAGATACCAGCTGTCTCTTGGCCGATTTTTTGCATTGAGGTGATAGAATAATTTGAGTTAACAAGCTCCTTAACAAGCTTGGTCTTGGAACTAATTAAACTCGTAAGTCAAGGCCCCACTGTGTGTATGTGTGTGTGTGTATATATATATATATATATATATATATATATATATATATATAGACTGGTCCTCCTGTAACACCCCCTCCCCCCTCCCCCACCCCCGGAGAGGCAGAAAGAGGGATTCGACTTCCTGTGTCCTACTTACTTCCTGCGGGTGGCCTCAGGTACTTCCTACTCCCTGAGCGGGCTTCCCGGAATCTAAAATGGGGTGCAGCACCTCCCTGGGTGTCATCAGTGAGTTGCCCAGACCAGGGTTTGGGAACGGTTCAGGCTGTGGGTCTTGGAGACCTGGGCAGGGAGAGGGGACAGTTGCTCAAACTCACCTGCACTCCGGTCAGGCCCTTTCCTGGTGTCAGGGAGGCTCCGGAGGCTGGGAGGTCTCGCAGGGATGGCGACGCTGGGGGTGGCAGAAGCAGGGAGCTGGCTTCTCCCCTCCCGCCTGACACCTGAACACGCCCTGGCTGGGCGGCTAGTGATTCACCAGCTTTAAGCCCTAGTTTCATCTGTAATCAGGAAGTGGGCCACTAGAGAGCCTGGGGCATTTTCTGGGGAGCCCAGTGCCACTCCAGAAACCTGGGAGGAGGGGCTCCGAGGAAGAAGAGAGAAGGCTTCAGAAAATTTGCATAATTTATTCTTTTCTTTGCCGGGGATGAGAGATCCTGGGGACCCGAGGGCCCTGGAAACCGTTCCCTCCTTCATCCTAGTTTATTGAACCCCTTACATTGTGCCCGTTTCCATGGGCCCAGCGAAGCCAAGTGAGGTTTTCCAGGAGCTTCCTGGTGGGGAGACCACCATGTAATCGTGTTTACAACATTCAGAATCCACGGGGAGAGTGACCAATGTGGGGGTGGGTGGCGGCCTGGACAAGGGGCGGTTCCACAGTTCTGAGGCCCCACCAGGAGGAATGGGTTCGAGTCTTCCGTTCTGCTCCCATCTGACCCTGAGTTTCCCCACCTGTGAACTGGATACAGTCACGGTGCCTTTCTCCTGGGGTTCCTCACAGAATTTAAAGGGTAAACACCTCTGAAGCACTTAGAACAGCACCTGCTGGGTGGTCAGCCTGTGACGCAAAGGCCCAGAGTTGCAGCTCCTCGGTGGGGTGGGGGCAGCGGTGGGAGGGGCATCTGCGGCGCTGTCACTCCTCTGGGACAGCCTCAGGGCAGCTGGGAGCTTTGCAAGGCTTGTGAGCAGAGAAGTGATGTGGAGGTCAGAGCACCAGGATACAGAGCGGGGATGGCCATGGAGGGGACGGGCAAGACCGGGGCAAGGAGACCAGGGAGGAAGTGGCTCGAGGTTCCTGGTCAGAGGTGGGGAGGCCTGAGCTGAGGCAGCAGGAGACAAGGACTGGTGGGAGGATACATAGCTGAACAGACAGTGATGGTGCCGTGACCGAGCAGACACAGTGCTGAGGCGGAATCCAAGGGTGCTGGCTCCCACCGATTCAAGATCTGCTCATATACTTAGAAGAGGATGTTCAAGGAGGGCCTTGAAGAGTGTATAGGAGTTCCCCAGGGAACCCGTGAAGGGACAGCAGCCCAGGCAAAGGGCCACCAAAGGCAAAAGTTTAGAGTCTGTGTTTGGAAAGCAGCGGTGTGGTGGGGTCAGGAGTTGGGGGCCCATTGGGGTGGGTGGGGGCAGCAAGCTAAGCAGCAGGAAGAGAATGCGAACACCTGTATTCGCTTCCTGTGGCGGCTGAAACAAATCGCCACCACCTGCGTGGTTTGAAACAACAGAAACGCATACTCACGGCTCTGGAGGCCAGAGCGGGACATGAAGCTGTGCCGGCTTCTGGCGGCCCAGGTGCTCCTTGGCTGTGGCTACATCACTCCGATCTCTGCCTCTGTTTCCCCCTGGCCTTCCCAGTGTCAGCGATAAGGACACTTGTCACTGGGTTTAGGGCCCGCCAGGGATAATCCAGGAATGGCTTACCTTGAGAGCCTTGCCTTAGTGACATGTGCAAAGGCTCTTTTTCCAAATAAGGCCCCATTTACAGGTTCCCGGTGGACCTCTCTTCTGGGCCACCATTCAGCACAGCGCAAGATCCGAAATCTTCATCCCAAACGCCGATCCCAGATGGAGAGCATTTGCCCTTTCCCCTCCTCTGGGCCTCCCTGAGCAGCACCCCGAGCTCACCCTGCTCCCATCCCGTGTGTGTCCTTGTGTGCACAAGTAGCTCCCTCCCTCGCCCCCTCCCCAGCTTCCCTCGGGTAACCCTCTGAGACCGGACCTCGCCGGACGTGCGGAGAACGAGCGCCACCGTGCGTCAGTCTTGGCGCAGTGCGGACGGAGGTTCCCGCCGGGTCGCAGCCCCGCGGACGGCAGGTGCGGGCCACGCGCAGAGCTCTCCGTCCGCTGCCCGCTGTCCGCCCGCCACTCCACGGCCTCAGCATGAAGTGGGGTTATCACCACCCCATTTTTTCAAACGAGGAGGCCCCGCTCAGAGAGACTGTGACATGCAAGAGTCACACAGCCTTCCACTCCCATTTGACTCCAAAGCCGCACCTCGCTATCCACCAGCAGAAACCAAACACCCAAACACGTGCGCGGCGTTGGGCGGGACCTGCAGACGCCTGCGTGCTGCCCGGCTTCTCTGGCCTCCGTTTCCCCAGCTGTAAGGGGGCGGGTGCACGTGAGACCCCTGCCTCCAGGCGCCTTACCGTCCTCAGACCCCAAGAGAAACGCCAAGAACCCAGCCTTTTGCTGAGGTGCGCTGTGGACCTACTTGCTTCGAACGTTGGCCTTCCCCCCATCCCCTAATTTTTTAGGTTTTCTTTTCTCTAAACGGTTTCATATGTGTGAACTATTTGATCATTAAAAAAACAACAACATACTGCCCGGCTGGCCTGGCTCAGGGGTTGAGCATCGATAGACCTGTGAGCCAGGAGGTCACGGTTGGATTCCAGCCAAGGGCACATGTGCGGGTTGCAGGCTCCATCCCCAGTGGGGGCCGTGCACGAGGCAGCCGATCAATGACCCTCTCATCACTGATGTTTCTATCGATCTCTCCCCCTTCCTTCCTCTCTGAAATCACTAAAAAAGATATTAAAAAATAAAAAATAGACTCCCTGGGTGAGAAGTGTACCCAGACCTCCAGTCCCCTCCGAAAGGCAGTAAGCTGATGGCAGTTTCACCCACACTCTTCTAGAGATGATGTGCGCATAAGCACATACACGGGTATTCGCACCCGCACAGGAATAATTACTGCCCCCTCCTCATTTTTTTTAAGAACAGAAGGTGGCATGCATTATACGTTTCTGCACTTGCTTTGGTCACGTAATGACATTCTTGCATTGACTCCATGCGATTACATATAATTTACTTTGGGGGTTACAATGTTCTATTGAAATACAACACATTTACACACAAAATATGTAAGAGTATACAAAGCGAACCCCACATGGAACCAGCACGCAGGTGAAGACACAGAACACAACCAGCCCCGCTTGGGGCCTCCTATCTCCCTGCCAGGGAACCACTGTCCGACCTCTCTGACTTGATCTGGGTTTGCTGTCTCTGTGGAACCAGGCCTCTTCTCCTTTCATTCAACGTCACGCCTGTGGGATCCATCCGCGCGGTTGCCTGTAGTTGCACAGTATTTATTCGCATGGCTGTGTGGTACTGCGGTCTGTGACGGAACCAGATTTTATTTTACCCGTCCCACTCGGAATGGCTATTTGGGAAGTTTCCAGATCTTGCTTATCACAAATCGTGTGGCTACAAACATCCCAGTGCGGTGTGTGTCTTTTGCCGAGCACGCACGCCCATTTCTGTGGGGTGTGTACCTGGACATAGACTCGCTGGGTCCGAGGTCTGCCTACGTTCTGTTTCAGCAGAAGCTGCCAGGAGGTCTTCCAAAGTGATGGTAACGCTTGGCATTCCCGCCAGGAAGTTCTGGTTCCTCCACATCTCAGCCACAGGTGGTGTTCTCTGCCTCCTTCACGTTAGCCATTCTGGCAGGTGTATAGTGCTGATGTTGCAGTGTGGTTCTCATTAGCCTGGTTACTAGCGAAGCTGAGCACTTCTTCATGTTTAATTTCTTAAAAAATGTATTGATTTTAGAGAGAAAAGAGAGAGAGAGAGAGAAACATTGATTTGTTGTTCCACCTATTTATGCGTTCATTGGTTGGTTCTTGTATGAGCTCTGGCTGGAGATCAAACCCAAAACCTTAGTATATCAGGATGACGCTCTAACCAACTGAGCACTCAGCCAGGGCATTTTGCAGGTGTTTATTGGCCATTTGGGGTTTTCTCTTCAAGTATTTTGCCCATTTGTCTAATGAGGTGATGCCTTTTTCAGGTTGATTTGTAGTTCTTTTATATTCTCAGTAGAAGTATTTTGCTGTATGTATGTGTTGCAGATATCCTCTCTCACTTTGTGGGTTGTCTTTTTGTTTTGTTTTGTTTGTTTAACATCGTTTACTTAATATAGGCCAGTGTCTCTCTCTCTCTCTTTTTTTTAAATGGTTAGTGCTTTTGTTTTCGGTTTAAGAAACCTTTGCCTGTTCCAAGATCATAAAGAAGTTTTCCTGTGTTTTCTTCTAAGGCTTTGTTGTTTTAGTCTTTCACATTTAGGTCTGAAAAAATTTTTTTTATGGTGTGAGGTAGGGGTTGTGGTAGACTGAAAACAGGCTCCCAAAAGATGGGCACATCCTAATCCCTGGAGCCTGTGAATGTTGTCACCTAATGCGGGGAAGTGTTTGCAGATGTGATTAAGTTAAGGATATTGAGATGGAGCAGTTAGCCTGGATTTCCTTGTTGGCCCCTAAATACAATCACATGTATCCTTATAAGACGAGAAGCAGAGGGAGATTTTATGCGCACACACGCGCCCACGCCCTCGCCCACGTGAAGATGGAGCAGAGAGAGGTGGAGTGATTTGAAGTTGCTGGCCTTTCCATTGGACTGACACAGCCATTAATCCAGGGATGCCGGCAGCTCCAGGAGCTGGAAGAGGCAAACAACGGTTCTCCCCTACGGCCGACAGAGGGAGCCTGGCCTTGCCAGCACCTTGATTTGACCTGTGATCCTGATTTGGGACTTGTGGCCTCCAGAACTGTAAAGGCACAAAGTTCTATTGCTTTAAGCCACAAGTTTGTGGTGACTTTTTTTTTGTACAGCAGCACAGGAAGCTATGACAGGGGTCAAGATACAATATGCTATCCGGTTGACCAATATACATCCTATCCGGTTGACCCAAAACTGTTCACTGAAAAGATCATCCCTCTCACACTGCTCGGCTCTGTCGCTTGGTCACAGTCGGGTGTGGGCTTGTTTCTGGACTCGGTTCTGTTCCGTTAGTCCGTTTGTTCCTATACCAACACCGCACTGTCTAAACGCCTGTACTTACCATCGCCTTGTTTCTGGTACAGTAAGTTCTCCAATTTTGTTCTTTATTGTTGTCTTTTACATAAATGGCCTTTCCTTTGCGTCGCCATATAAATTTTAGAATCAGCTTGTTAATTTCAGGGGAAAAACACTGCTGGGATTTTGATTGGGACTGCATTGAATCTGTAGAGGTATTTGAGGAGAATTGATATGCTTATAATATTGTCTTCTAGTCCATGAAAATGATACATCCCTCAGTTAATTTAGATCTTATTTAATTTCACACAATAATGTTATTAAAATTTTTAAATTGAGATATAACTCACATATTTACAATTCACTTGTTTAAGGTATACAATTTAGTGGTTTTTTATAAAGCTGTATAATCATGGCCAGTATCTAATTCCAGAATATATGTTGCTCCCCCAAAAACTCATAGTCATTAGAAGACATTCCCTATCCCCTTCCCCCAGCCCCTGGCATTCTCCAGTCCCCTTTATGTTTCTGTGAATTTACCTAGTCTAGATAGTTCATATCAGTGGAATCATACAACATATGGCCTTTTTGTGTTTGGCTTCTTCCACTCGGCATAATGTTTTCAAGGTTCACCCATGTTGTAACATGCATCAGAACTCCATTCATTTTTATGGCTGACTAATATTCCATGACACACACTTTTTTCATTCATGCATCAGTTGATGGTCATTTGGGTTGTTTCTACTTTTGGGCTTCTATGAGTAACTAGTGGGGTCCCTTGGCCTGGCCTGTGCCCTCTCGCAATCTAGGATCCCTTGGGAGATGTCAGACTGCCGGTTTCAGCTCAATCCCCACAGGCCAGGCTAAGGGACCTCACTGGTGCATGAACCTGGGCACTGGGCCTCTAGTATGCATATAAGATCTTTTTTTAATCTCTTCCCGCCCTTCCCCTCCCCCCTTTTTTAAAATATATTTTATTGATTTTTTTTTACAGAGGAGAGGGATAGAGAGTTAGAAACATCGATGAGAAACATCCATCAGCTGCCTCCTGCACACCTCCTACTGGGGATGTGCCCACAACCAAGGTACATGCCCTTGACCGGAATCGAACCTGGGACCTTCCAGTCCACAGGCTGATGCTCTATCCACTGAGCCAAACTGGTTAGGGCTCTCCTCCCCTCCTCTCTCTGAGATTCATCAGTCTGTTCTATGTTTCCATGTCAGTGTGTTGAGCGTCTGCTCCCTGGTGGTCATTGCGCATCATAGCTACCAGTCCAATGGTCAAATGGTGGCTTAGGCTTTTATATATAAAGCTATTGCTATGAACATTACATGTGGGTTTTTGTGTGGACATATATTTTTAATTACCTTGGGTATTTTACATCTGAGGGCGAGATTGCTGGATCATATGGTAACACTATAGGTAAACTTTTTTCTTAATCCTCACCCAAAGCTATTTTTATTGATTTGAGAGAGAGAGAGGAAGGGAGGGAGAAAGAGAAAAACTTCGATGTGAGAGAGAAACATCTATTGGTTGCCTCTCACATGCATACCGACTGGGGATCAAACCCACAACCTAGTTATGTGCCCTGATGGGTAATTGAGCCTGTATCCTTTTTTATTTTAAAATAAATATATTTGTACTAGAGGCCTGGTGCACGAAATTCATGCATAGGGGTGGGGGAGTCCCCCAGCCCGGCCTGCACCCTCTCCAATCCGGAACCCCTCAGGGGATGTCCAACTGCCAGTTTAGTGGGACATCCCTCTTGCAATCTGGGACCACTGCCTCCCAAACACTCACTTGCCTGCCTGATCACCCCTAACTGCCTCTGCCTGCCGGCCTGATGCCCCTAACTGCTTCCTTGCCAGCCTGATTGCCCCTAACCGTCTCTGCCTGATGGCCTGATTGCTCCCTAACTGCTCCCCCACCAGCCTGATCGCCCCCTAATTGCCCCCCATCAGCCTGATCACCCCTAACTGCCCCCGTCTGCCAGCCTGATCGCCCCTAAGTGCCACCACCTGCTGGCCTGATTGCCCCTAACTGCCCCCCCCCTTGCCGGCCTGATCACCCCTAACTGCCCCCCCGCCAGCCTAATCGCCCCTAACTGCTCTCCCCTGCAGGCCTGATTGCCCCTAACCACCTCTGCCTTGGCGCCCGCCACCGTAGCTTTGTCTGGAAGAGTGTCTGGAAGATGTCTGGTCTAATTAGCATATTACCCTTTTATTAGTATAGATTGATTTCAGAGAGGAAGGGAGAGGGAGAGAGAGAAACATCAAGGATGAGAGAGAACCATTGATCGGCTGCCTCCTGCACGCCCCTCACTGAGGATTGAACCCACAACCCAGACATGTGCCCTGACCTGGAATCGAACCGTGACCTTTTGGTTCATAGGTCGATGTTCAACCACTGAGCCACACTGGCCAGGCTCATAAAGGTTTTTTTTTTTATTTTCCTGGTGACTACTACACAATAATATTTTGTAGTTTTCAGTGTGGGGGACTTGCCCACCTTTTATTCAATTAATTTGTAGGGAGTTTCTGTTTTTGATGCTCCTATAAATAGATTTCTAAAAATAGATTTAAGATTTTTGTGTGTAGTTTTAGGTTTACAGCAAAATTGAGTGGAAAATAGAGAGAATTTCCATATATCCCTGCTGCCAAACACGCATAGCTTCCCCCACTATCAACATCCCATTGTTTCAATCAGTGAATCTACGATGACACATGATCACCCAAAGCCCATGGTTTACATTAGGGCCCACCCTTGGAGGGTATATTCTGCGGGTTTTGACAAATGTGTCAATGCACGCATCCATCATTGTGATACCACACAGAACAGTTTCACGGCCCTAAAAATCCTCCGTGCTCCTCTTCATCCTCCCCCAAGCCCTGGCAACCGCTGATCTTTCCACTGTCTCCATGGTTTTGCCTTTTCCAGAATGTCACGGAGATGGAATCATGCAGTAATAGCCTTTTCATATTGGCTCCTTTCACTTAGTCATATATATTTGAGGTTCTTCCATGTCTTTTCATGGCTCGATAACTCATTGGTTTTTGGTGCTGACTAGTATTTTGTTGTCTGGATGCACCACAGTTTATTTATCTGCTCATCTGCTCAAGGGCATCTTGGTTGTCCCATGTTTTGGCAGTTATAAATAAAGCTGCCGGAAACATCCCTGTGCAGGTTTTGGTGTGGAAGAGGTTTTCAGCACGTTTGGGTAAATGCCAAGTAGTGTGATTGCTGGATCAGATGGTAAGATTATGTTTAATTTCTTAAGAAACTGCCCAACTGTCTCCCAGTGTGGCTGGACTATTTTGCATTTCTACTAATCTGTTGTTCCGCATCCTTGCCAACACTTGGTGTTGTCAGTGTTTTGGATTGTGACCATTCTAACAGGTAGAAGGAATATCTCATTGTTGGTTTTTTTTTTTTTTTACATCTGTTTTTATTGATATTAGAGAGAGAGGAAGGGAAAGGGAGAGAGAGAAACATTGATGGGCTGCCTCCTACACGCCCCTGAGCCTGCAACCCAGGCATGTGCCCTGCCCCGGAATCGAATTGGCAGCCTTTTTGGAGCATGGGACAACATTCAACCAACTGAGCCACACCGGCCAGGGCTCTTACTGTTGTTTTAATTTGCAATTCTCTAGTGATATATGATGTTGAGCATCTTTTATATGTTTATTTGTCACCTGTACATCTTATTTGGAGGTGTTCAGATCTTTGCTCCTTTTTTCAGGTGGGTTGTTCATTTTCTTATTGTTGTTTTATTTTTCTTATTGTTGTTTTAAAGCTGTATATATTTTATTTATTAAATTTAAAAATATTGATTTTAGAGAGGAAGGGAGAGAGAGAGAGAGAGAGAAAGAGAGAGAGAGAGAGAGAGAGAAGCACCAACCTGCTGTTCCATTCATGCACTCATTGGTTGAGTCTTGTATGTGTCCTGACCAGGGATTGAACCCTGTACACTGGTGCATCAGCTAGGGCTAAAGTTCTGTATATTGTAGATGCCAGTCCTTTATCAGATATGTCTGTTGGAACATTTTCTCCCAGACTGTGGCTTGTCTTCTCATTCTCTTGACTGTGTCTTTTACAGAGCAGACATTTTAAATGTTAATGAATTCCAGCTCATCAAGTCTTTCTTTCACGGAGTGTGCCTTTGGTGTTGCATCTAAAATGTCATCACCAAACGAAGGTCATCTAGATATTTCTCCTATGCCGTCTTCTAGGAGCTTAATGGTTTCAGCTATAAAATGCTGTTTTATATCTGTGGCCAGTGGATAGGATACAGTTGGTTTTGTACATCAACCCCATCGCTAGAGACTTTGCTGATTTCACATAAATTTGTTGAGAGACGTGTGTGAAAGTCTCTGACCCAGGTCTGTCTGTCCGTCCTGTTAGTTCCATTAAGTTTTGCTTATATTTTGAGGCCCTGCTGCGGGGTACATACAAGATGCTGATGTCTTCTGGCTTGAAATGTCCCTTTATTTCTGGGAGGCTTCTTATCTTAAAGTCTCCTCGGTGACACTGGGGCAGCGACAGCAGAATTCGTTGGTTATTGTTTGTGCGGTATCGCCTTTTGTTGTAAACCTTTCTGTCTTCTATCAAGTCATGGCTCTCGTAAGTAGCATCTAGTTGGGCTTGCTGGTTTTATCTTGTCTGATGATCTTATCTTTTCCTTGAAATATTTGGAGTAATTTTTAAAAAACGAAATGTTTCAATTTATCAGCATGAATTGACTCTTGGATATAGAAGATGAACCAGCTGTTTTCCACTCCCCCCACTTCCTCCTGACCCACTTTCCAGCTACTCTTGTTTATATGATTTTTACTTTGTTGAAGTTTATAACATTTAAATTCTGTGTTTTCACCCTAACTTCTTGTTTAGTTTTTTAAAAAAATATTTTTATTGATTTCACAGAGGAGGGGAGAGGGAGATAGAAACATCCATGATGGGAGAGAATCATTGATTGGCTGCCTCCTGCACGCCCCCCACTGGGAATCAAACCGTGACCTCCTAGTTCATAGGTCGAAGCTCAACCATGGAGCCACCCCGGTCGGGCTGTTTCGCTTTTTTAAAATCCAAAATGAGTTTATTGGGCTGTTCCCCACTCACTTGATTCGGTGCTTTCTGGGCTGTTTGCTCCAGCAGGAGCACCTCTGCAAGCCTGGCCCGCCTCCTGCGGCGCCCAGGGCACAGCGGAGCAGCCGCACGGAACCAGGCACCCCCTTGGTGCCGGGCCAAACACGGATCATTTTACAGCATCCCGGGCACTTCACACCCGTGACGCAGGGACTGGCTCCGCACCAGGCGCTTCCTCATCTTCTCTGCTGGGGGGGAGGCAGGGGATCCTGGCGAGAGGCACATTGTCTGGGAGGGCGTCGCCGCTGGAAAGACTTCGCTTGTTTAGTTTTTGTTGCTAATCCTCACTGAGGATATTTTCCCATGGATTTTTAGAGAGTGGAAGGGAGGGGGAGAGACAGAGGAAGAGAGAACCATCAGTGTGAGAGAAGTTGCCTCCTTCATGCGCCCTAACCAGGGCCAGGGATCGAGACTGCAACTGAGGTACGTGCCTTTGACCAGAGTCGAACCCAGGACCCTTTGGTCTGAAGGTTGATGCTCTATCCACTGAGAAAAACTGGCCAGAGCTCCACTGATTTTTTTTTAGAGAGAATGAAAGGGAGGGAGGGACGGGGAGGGGTGGGAGAGAGAAAGAGAGAGAGAGAGAGAGAGAGAGAGAGAGAGAGAGAGAGAGAGAGAGAAACATCGATGTGAGAGAGACACATCGATTCATTGCCTCCTGCATATGCCCAGGTTGGGGCGGAGGATCAAACCTGCAACCAGGTGTACGTGCCCTTGACTGGTCATCAAACCCATGACCCCTTTTGGTGCGCAGGCCGGTGCTATAACCAGTGAGCCACACGGGCCAGGGCTCGCTTGCTGGGTTTTAAATCTCTGTGGAAGTGGGTTCGAGGCTCACCTCAATCCTTCCCCACAGCTTCTCCATTTCTGAGTTCATTTATTCCGAGTCGTCTCTTAGTTGGCTGGTTGTCATTATCAAGTTGTTTTATGTTGTCGCTTTTAACTTATCGATACAAAAATCACTCAATAAAGATGTACACGTGTAACATAAAGCACAACCGAGTAAACCAACAGCGAGGCGCCTGTGGGCTCCCCGCTGGGTACGTGTTTGCTTTCGTGTCATCTCTCCTCGCTCTGTCTCAGAAACGTGGCTCCCCGTGGGGTTTCCTTTAAACAGTGGTTTCCACTTCTCCTCCAATAGGTGGGCGAAAATGAAGCTGACCGCCTAAGGCCATGGTCGGCAAACTGCGGCTCGCGAGCCACACGCGGCTCTTTGGCCCCTTGAGTGTGGCTCTTCCTAAGCCTTAGGAGTACCCTAATTAAGTTAATAACAATGTACCTACCTATATAGTTTAAGTTTAAAACATTTGGCTCTCAAAAGAAATTTCAATCGTCGTACTGTTGATATTTGGCTCCATTGACTAATGAGTTTGCCGACCACTGGCCTAAGGGGGTGGCCAGGACGTGGAACTCGTGCCCCCCGACACTGGCGGGCGTGTAGGACGATGACACAAGCACGCAGCCCCCCGGAGCTGAGTGGATGCCGACCCTGTGACCAGGCGAGCTCACTCCTGGGTGTGACGCCAACAGGAAGGCGTGTCTGTGTGTTTATCAGAAGGCGTGTACCTGACTGTTCGTAGCCCCCAAACAGGAACCACCCAAACGCCCATCAGACAAGGTAGCCACACGGCAGAACGCGTTCAGTAATGAGAATGGACAATCGACGAAGACACGGGAGGAATCGCTCTGTTACGTGGTGAACGGAAGACGCCAGAGACAGAGGAGTGAGTCCGTTTGTGAAGAACAGAAACAGGTGAGACCAACGCACGGCCGGGGCGGCCAGAAGAGCGGCTGCCCCTGGAGGAGGTCCTGGCTGGGCCTGGAGACGCCCAGCGTCTGGACCCGCGTGGTGGCCACCTGGGTGTGAGCGCAGTGAAAATCCACTGAGCTCCCACCCAAGACCCGTGCCTCCTCCCGTGTCTTACCTGAGTAAAATGTTTTAAAAGCGTTAGGAAAGAGTTTTTAAAAACTATATGTTTTTATTGATTTCAGAGAGGAAGAGTGAGGGAGAGAGAGAGACAGAAACATCAATTGATCGGCTGCCTCCTGCACACCCCACACTGGGGATGGAACCCATAACCTGGGTACATGCCCTGACGGGGAATCACACTGCGACCTCCTGGTTCATAGGTTGCTGCTCAAGCCCTGAGCCAAGCCAGCCAGGCGAGGAAAGGGCTTGAGGCATAGGTTGCCTCCACCCAGGGCCTGGAGACTGAATGCGCCCTGCCCGGGCAGAGCGGGCTCCCTGGCTGACGCCCCGATGGCCCAGTCGCCCACTGTGACCACATGCACTTTCCAGGAACGCCCGGCACAGTGTTTTCCACTCCACACACGCTTCCAGGACAGGTACAGTATACGCCCTGTCGTCCCCTCCCTCCCAACCTGGGTGAGCTTGTGACTGCTTTGACCAGCAGCGTGCGGCAGAGGTGACACGGCCGACTTCCAAGGCCAGGTCGGAAAGGGCGCTGGCTCCGCGGGCTCTCCTGTGACACGCGTCTTTGAAACCACCACGTGGGCAGCTGGCTGTCCTGATGCCACCACGGTGTGGAGACCCCGCAGCGAGACCCCAGGAAGACAGAGACGGCTGCCCGAGGAGCCCTGCTGTCCAGCCACTGGTTGCCCTTTGAGCTGTGCCGACTGATGCCTTTGGAGCGGAGACCAGCTCTCCCGCTGCGGAGTAAATGGTGGTGGTCTTATGCCGTGTCCGGGGGCGGGTTGCATGCACCAGCAGGTAACGGGACACTGGCAACTGTTCCCCAGGCTTCCTCCGGCCCCTCCACTCCGGTCATGCCCGCGGCACCCGGGCCCACTCCTCTCGCCAAGGCGGTAAAAGGCTCCCTGTCTGTAGGGCAGGAATCTGTCCCCCTCTATCAGGCCCAGTTTCTGCCCCGCCTCCTCCAGGAAGGCTTCCTGCCTGCATGTTGGTCAGTGTTTAAGAGCAAGTCATTGGTGGGGGAATGGTGATTATGGGGAAGGCCGTGCATGTATGGGGGCAGGAGGTATATGGGAAATCTCCGTGCCTTCTGCTCAATTTGGCTTTGAACCTGAAACTGCTCTAAAATAAAAAATCTGTTAAGAAGAAAAAAGCAAGCTGACTCCCAAACCAGACTGAATCTGGGTTCAAATCCCCTACCTCCCACTTCCCAGCTGATTCCTTGGACGAGTTACTTAACTTGGAGCCTCAGTTTCCTCATCCATAAAATGGGGACATAACAGTGGCTCCTTCCCAGATCTGCGGTGAGGTTAAAGGGATTACTATGTGGAAAGCACTCAGAATGAGCCGTGCACGCACAGCACTCGGCTGCGTTGGCCAGACCCTGGGGTCCTGCCCTCTCTGCATTCTGGAAGCTTACTCAGTGTGTGAGATGCATCGGAAGCCTGATATGTATTACTCATTCATTTGTTCTACCCAGATCTCTGGAGTGCCAGCTGTGTGCCAGGCACTGGACTAGGCTCTAGGGGTGCAGCAGTGCTGGAGGTGGGCACCACCTTCACCCTTGGGGGCCTTGCATTCTACTGGGGAGGGAAGTAGACAAACACATCAGAGTCGACAGATTTCCCTGAGAGCTTCAAAGGGCAAACATAGGAAGTGGAGACAGAAAGATAGTTGGAGGACAGGGCAACCTCTCTAGGGAGGGTGTATTTCTAAGACTTGACGGTGATGGAGAAGCCAGTCTCGAGGAAAGGGGAGGGAAAAGCATGCGGGAGAGGGGGCAGGACTAGTGCTAAGGTGCCTGTGGGGTCCATGTGTGCTGAGACTTAGGCGGGAGGCAGAGGAGATGGGGAAGCTGGAGAGGGATAGACTCTTCTAGAGTCATAGGTCTCCCCAGTAGAGCCCTCATGGATTGTAACAGCCAGCACTCTACTGGGCACCTACCAGGTATAGGGCACCTACCAGGTACAGGGCACCTACCATGTGCAGGGCACCTACCATGTGCAAGACACCTACCAGGTGCAGGGCAATTTATGTGTATGACCTCATTTCATTCTCAAAATATGTAGTCCTATAAGATAGGTACAAGTATCTTCCCCATTTTAAGAAGACTGAGGCTCCGAGACGGGGGTGGGGGGGTGGAAGGGGAAGAGAGAGAGAGAGAGAGAGAGAGAGAGAGAGAGAGAGAGAGAGAGAGGTTTAAATGCAGGCAGTCTGGCTCCAGAGCCTGTGCCAGGCTGCAGCTTCATGCTATGTAGGCCACGCCCCCTGCATGTGGGGAAAGGAGGCCCAGGACGGAGGTTTCAGCTCCCCAAGCCCAGGAACAAACCAGAGAAGTCCACGGGTCTCCTTGCCTGCTGGAGGCTGCTCATTCTCTCAGGAGCGAGTTGAAGTCACCAGGCGCCCGGTTGGGACAGGGTAGCTCTGCCCAGGGCCTGGCGGTCTCCCTCGCCCCTGGGATGGGAACAGGCCTGCCCGCTGGGGATGCTGTGCGTGAGATGGAATGAGTCCAGCACCCAGCATGGGGTTGCACTTCCCTCCGGTAGCCAGTGGGTCGATTATTCACCTGCCTTAGGGCAGGACCCGCCCACTCACCTCATTCCCTCTGCTGTGGGGGCGGGTCTGAGTCATGGGACAGGGGAGCAGGGCAGGTGGCTGGGAATGGTGCAAGTTCCAGCAAGTGAGAGGAATGAGGGGCCCTTTGGCAACATGACATGAGATTTTCCAGCCCTGGGCCTTTGCACTGGCTGTTCCTGCCGCCCGGACCCGCCCTGCCCTCTCTTGCCTCCTCTTCTGCTTCAGTTTGTTTTTATTGTTAATCTTCCCCCGAGGATATTTTTTCACTAATTTTTTTGAGAGAGAGAGTGGAAGGGAGGGGGAGAGACAGAGAGAGAAATAGTTATGTGAGAGAGAGAGACATTGATGGGTTGCCTCCCGGGTGCTTCCCGAAGGGGCCAGGGATCGAGACTGCAACCGAGGGACGTGCCCTTGACCAGAATCGAACCCAAGACCCTTCAGTCCGCAGGGCGACGCTCTCACCACTGAGCCAAACCAGCTAGGGCTCCGCTCCAGCTTTTGACGTCTCTGGGCAGAGGTGAGGCTTCCCTCTTCTTACCATTTTAAGCAACTTTTGTTAAGAAGACGGAAGGAGCTAATTCTAGAAAACATTTGTACATGACATGTCCTATATATGAGGAGTCCTCAAAACAGTTTGTCGTCCGCAGTCACTGAACACCACCTTCGTGCCAAGCACTTTACATAAAGCCATTCATTTAACCACACACAACCCCTATTGTGTCCACTTCTCAGTCCCGCCCAGGGTCACGGTCCCCCTGAAGGGGCGGGCTGGGACTGGAACCGTGGTCTGCACAGTTCCGCAGTTGGTCTCGGCAGGCAGCAGAGGAAGGCACACAAGCCCATGGCGCCCCAGTGACTCAGAGCAGGCAGGTCCCCAGCCTGCCCTTCCCCCTGACTCAGCCGGCTGATTCCTCGGGCCTTTCTCTGGAATTCCTCTGCTGGGGTGTCCTCCCCGGAGAGCTGGTGGCAGCTGGAGCTCCCATGGAGGCCCTCGGGGTGTCTTTCATCTCAGGAGGAGATGGGCGTCTCCCTCGAGATGGGCGTCTCCCTCGGATGGCTGCATGGTGCAGAGGGGGAAATAGAGGCGCAGAGAGGACCAGTGATGTGACCAGGTGGCCGGGCAGAGAAGCCCGGCTTCCACTCTGGCCCCTTTCTCTGTCCTCTCCCAGCTCTCTGCGGCCCCCAGCCCAGCCCGAACCCCCAGCCAGGGACCCTCCAGGCTCAGCTCAGCTCCCAGCCCCATGGGGGCCCAAGGAGAGGCAGGCACACAGGTCTCTCTGATCCCAAAAGTGATGAGGGTGAGTCACCATTTATACTCGCAGCCCCTCCCCCATACCAAGGCTGCTGGGGTAGCCATGGGGGAAAGGGAGGGTGGAAACAGCCCCCCTCCACCCCCCACCCCCATCCCCCACTCCCCCTGCCTTTCTCCTGCCCCTGCAGAGTCCCCAGCCTGGAGGACAGCCTCTGCCCGCCATTCCTTCCTGTGTCTGCCTTGGAGAGCTCGGGGCTCGCTCAGGCCCCTGCAGCCTCGAGCCTCAGTTTCTCCGATTTCTATAAATGATCGTATTTATTTCCCCACAGTGTTATTGAGCTGCATTGAACATAGCATTGTATTTGTTTCCGTTGTACAGCATAATGATGGATGTAGGTATCTATGGCGAAATGAGAAGCAATACGTGTAGTTAACATCTATCCCCTCACACTGTCACCACCTGTTTTTTTCTTGTGATGAGAACTTTCAGGATTTACTCTCGGAGTAACTTTCAAATATCCATACAGCACAGTATTGTTAACTACAGTCACCCTGCTGCCCATTCCATTCCCCAGACTTATTCATCCTGTAACTAGAAGTTGGTGCCTTTTGACCCCTTTTGCCCATTTCCCCCCCCTCCCCCCCTGGCAACCACCGCTCTGTTCTGTTTCTGCGTTCTGTTTTTTTCCTTTTTCTTAAGAGTCCACACATAAGTGCGGTTGCACAGTATTTGTCTTTCTCTGTGGGACTTATTTCATTTAACATAATGCCCTCGAGGTCCACCTATGTTGTCACAAATGGCAAACTTTCCTTCTTTCTGTGGCTGATGTAAGATGGTAATTTTTAAAAAATATATATTTTATTGATTTTTTTTACAGAGAGAAAGGGAGAGGGATAGAGAGTTAGAAACATCGATCAGCTGCCTCCTGCACACCCTCTACTGGGAATATGCCTGCAACCAGGTACATGCCCTTGACCAGAATTGAACCTGGGACCTTTCAGTCTGCAGGCCGGCGCTCTATCCACTGAGCCAAACCGGTTAGGGCTAAGATGGTAACTTTAAAGGCCCTTCTAGCCTAGACTCCTGTGACTGGTTGCAACAGACTCCCCAGCTCACCCCCTCCCATCCCAACCCCATGGAGTAGGTCCCAGGGACTGGACCTCCTGCACTGAGGTGCCCTCGGGGGACACTGAGCAGTGGGGAGGCGAGAGACATCACATGAATTCAGCTGAGTGTGCTCATTTATTTGTTTATGTTTAATCCTCACCTGAGGAGGATATTTTCCCCGTTGATTTTTAGAGAGAGTGGAAGGGAGGAGGAGAGACAGGGAGAAACATTGATTGGTTGCCTCCTGTATGTGCCCTGACCAAGGCCAGGAATTGAGCCTGCAACTGAGGTACGTGCCCTTGGCTGGAATTGAACCTGGGACCCTTCAGTCCATGGGCTGATGCTCTATCCATTGAGCCAAACCAGCCAGGGCATGGATGTGCTCATTTAGTCTCTAGCCCAGTGATGGCGAACCTATGACACGCGTGTCAGAGGTGACGCGTGAACTCATTTTTTTGGTTGATTTTTCTTTGTTAAATGGCATTTAATATATAAAATAAATATCAAAAATAGAAGTCTTTGTTTTACTATGGTTGCAAACATCAAAAAATTTCTATATGTGACACGGCACCAGAGCTAAGATAGGGTTTTTCCAAATGCTGACACGCCGAGCTCAAAAGGTTCGCCATCACTGCTCTAGCCTGCACTCAGGCTGTGTGAGGAAAGTTTAGGCATTTGCCCAGGATCACAAAACACACGTTGTCCTGGGCTTGGAACCCTGGGCGGTCCGGCTTTAGTGTCGTGCAGCCCATCCGAAGGAATTCTCCCCAGTTCTGGGTGTATTCACCAGCCTTCTGTTGAGCACCTACTATGTGCCAGGTCCTGTGCTGGCCCTGCCACGTCTCGATAGGTGGGACCCAGGCCCTGCTCTTGGGGAAGAGATGGCCAGAAGAGGTGTGATCAGTCTGCGGGCTGGGTTGGGGAGCCCAGGTTTACCACACACACCCACATTTACAGTCCAGCAGGAGAGAAAAATCAAGGCTCCAGTTCCTGGAATGTGATCAGAGGCTGCCGAGGAGGAAGGGAGAAGGGGCACCCTTGAAGGAGTGAGTGAGAAGTAGCTCCCGCCTCTGTGGGCTGTGTGGCTGGTGTGGGGGAGACCGTGATAACGCAGCATCATGACTGATAAAGGGAAACCGGAGCCTTGACAATGACCTGCATGGCCTTCTGCTCTGTCCCTTCTCTGGCTTCCTCTTTTGTCCTCCTCCATTTCTCATCCTCACTCTTCTCGGAACATTCCCGCCCACACCTGCGGACCAAGGACGTTTCTGTGCTTGGAGTGGAAGCAGCGAGGGGGAGGTAAAGAAAGTGAGGTGTCTGCTGGAGACAAGCGCTGCGGAGGAAATGGCACCGAGGGGTTGGGAGCGTGCAGGGGTGCTCTGCCTGTGTGGGTGCCCCTGACCAAGGGAGGTGACATTTCACGTGAGACCTGAAGAGCTAGAAGGAGCCCTGCCCGTCAGGAATGGAGGGACAAAGGCCCTGAGGTGGAAAAGCTGATCAGTTCTCAGATCAGAATGAGGCCGGTGAGTGAGGGGGGCAGTAGGAGGAGAGGGCTGGGGCAGCTGGCATTTGCATTTTGTTCCAATTTGGTGGGGAGCTTTTGGAGGGTTTTAAGCAGGAGAGAAAACTGTTCTTTTTTAATTTTAGATATATTTTTATTGATTTCAGAGAGGGAGAGAGATAGAAACCTCAATGATGAGAGATTCACCAATTGGCTGCCTCCTGCACACCCCACATTGGGGACGGAGCCAGCAACCTGGGTATGTGCCCTGAACTGGAATGGAACCATGACCTCCTGGTTCATAGCTCAGCGCTCAACCACTGAGCTACACCAGCCAGGCAAAACTGTTCTGTTTTTAAAGGGATCCCTCTGGCTGCAGAGTGGACTGAAACCAGAGCCCTGTGCGTGGGTGGGTGGGTGGTCAGTGGCTCGAACCAGCTGGGTGAGAGGTGGTGGGACGTGGACTGGTTTGAGACCTGGGGACATGCTTTGCTATGAAGTAGGAAGAAGACTGAGGTCCCTGTACCCATTTCACAGATGGAGGAGCTGCAGCTCAGAGGCAGTCCCTGCATAGGGGGACTATTATGCCCATTTTACAGATGTAGAAATTGAGGGGAAGGCATTTGTCCAAAGCGATATAACGAAGGTCAAATGTACGTCCCTAGGGCACTTTCTCTGCTTCCAGCCAGTGGTTCTCAACCTTCTGGCCCTTTAAATACAGTTCCTCATGTTGTGACCCAACCATAAAATTATTTTCGTTGCTACTTCATCACTGTCATGTTGCCACTGTTATGAATCGTCATGTAAATATCTGATATGCAGGATGGTCTTAGGCGACCCCTGTGAAAGGGTCGTTTGACCGCCAATGGGGTCACGACCCACAGGTTGAGAACCGCTGGCCATTTCTCTCTCCAGGTGTGGCTGGGATTAGCCAGCGCTTGACGTTGCAGAAGGAAATTGAGGCTCCCAAGAACAGCACTCCTGGTAGTGAGTCTGGGATAGGACCCAGGGCCTCTGGTAGGAGTCTAGACCCCTTGTCTCCCTGCCACAGTCCCTGCTTCCTGGCGTGGCTGGAGCAGAATCCACAAGAGGACAATAATGGAGGTGATGCTTAATTGCGCATTTCCACCCTCGGTGCTGCAGGTGCCCAGGGACCGGATGCGGATGAGGAGGCTCTGCTTTGTGGGGAAGCGGGTACATTCCCAGCTGCCTCCCGCGTGGCTCGATGCCCACTGTGGGGGAGTGTCTGTGTGTGTGTGTGTGTGTGTGTGTGTGTGTAACTGTGCATGTGAACATGTCAGTGTGGTGCCTGCAGGAGCTGCAGCTTCTTCAGTAGTGTTGGGCACCCAGGGGCACCTAGCCACCCCCTGCTAGGTCTCCAAGTCCCCTCACTGCTCCGTCCACTTATCCTCAGGCCCCGTGGTTTCCGTGCCTTCTCTCCGGGCCCTGCTTCGGCTTCTTGATGAGAAAATAATTAACCACAGTCTCATTCTCCAAGGCTCCCACCCGGTTCCCCCGCCAAGTTAAAAATATTCACAATGAGTAGGGCTGGGGTGGGAGGAGTACAAGAGGCTGAGGACACGGGCCACAGGGAGGCAGGGGTGTGTTGGGAGGGAGGCCTGGTGTGTGTCTGAGCACAGAGCTTGGGAGAGGAGAAAGAGGGGCTGGGGCGAGGCTTAGGCCGCCTCCCAGCCTCCCACGGTGGCCTCACAGTGTGAATCTTGCCCTGTGGGGCCTCTGCTTCCTCCTCTGAGAGCTGAGGAATTTGCATTAGACTTAAGTGCTTGCAAAGCATTGCCCCTGGTTGTAAACAGGTGATTCCCCCAAACAAAAACAAACAAAATGTACCCACAAACTGCTGTGGGTAATTAAATTTGGGAGCCCACACCAGGATCTATAAAGTCAAACCACAATCTTTACCGCAGAGCTTTTCAGGACCTTTATTGGTTGAAAACTTTATTTTTATGGATAATGAATACGCTTGCACACGTCATTTAGTTCTGATGGTGTGGAAGGAGTTGGGGAGCTCACAGCGCTTTCCTGAACCAGCTCTGCCCCCTCTGACCTCGCTGTCAGCAGGCGCCACGGCAGTTTCCAGTGCTGAGAGAGATGGTATCTGCCGTACCAGCCGATATGGGTATAGACTTTCTCATGAAGTGACCACGAGTTTCCCAAGAAGGAGGGAGGAGTCTCGATGCAGCATTTAACAAAACATATTTTTTAAAATTGATTTCAGAGAGGAAGGGAGAGGGAAAGAGAGGTAGAAATATCAGTGATGAGAGAGAATCATGGATCGGCTGCCTCCTGCATGCCCCCCACTGGGGATTGAGCCCGCAACCCAGGCATGTGTCCTTGACCAGAATCAAACCCAGGACCCTTCAGTCCACAGGCCGACACTCTATATCCATCCAGCCCAACCAGCTAGGGTGGATGCAGCATTTTAAAAAGCCGGTTTGGCTGAAACCGGTTTGGCTCAGTGGATAGAGCATCGGCCTGCGGACTGAAAGGTCCCAGGTTCGATTCTGGTCAAGGGCATGTACCTGGGTTGCGGGCACATCCCCAGTAGGAGATGTGCAGGAGGCAGCTGATCGATGTTTCTCTCTCATCGATGTTTCTAACTATCTCTCTCCCTTCCTCTCTGTAAAAAATCAATAAAATATATTAAAAAAAAAAAAAGCCGGTTTGGCTCGGTGGATAGAGCGTTGGCGTGCGGACTGAAGGGTCCCGGGTTCAATTCTGGTCAAGGGCACATGCCCGGGTTGTGAGCTCGATCCCCAGTGGGGGGCGTGCAGGAGGCAGCCGATCCATGATTCTCTATCATCATTGATGTTTCTCTCTCTCCCTTCCTCTCTGAGGTCAATAAAAATATATATATTTTTAAAAAAACACAACAACTTACTTTGACACACCCCACTCCCAAGCATTTCTGGGTCCAGCATCTGGAGGAACATTCTTTGGGAAATGTGGGGTCCCTGGTCCTATGTTCTCTAATGAGATTTAAAAAAACCCTCACCTGGGGATATTTCCCATTGATTTTTTTGGAGAGAGTGGGAAGGAGGGCGAGAGACACGGAGAGAAACATCGAAATGAGAGAGACACATCAATTGGTTGCCTCCTGCGCGCACCTAACCAGGGCGACCGAGGTAGGTGCCTTTGACCAGAATCGAACCTGTGACCCCTCAGTCCACAGGCTGATACTCTATCCATTGAGCCAAACCAGCGCGGGCTCTAATGAGAGTTTGTGTAGGCGGGGAGTTAGCAGAGTTCTGAGAGTTCAGACTCCCTTCCCTGAGAAGGTGGCAGTGACCTCTGTCCTTTGCTGCGCAGCCAGGGGCTGCCCTGAAGCTTGAGAGAAGGTACTAGAGCTGGCAGCCCATTTGGGGACACTGAGCCCCAGGAGGGCAAGCACTTGTTCAGGTCAGAAGGTCAGCGGGCCAGCCCGAACCAGGACCCAATGCAGGGCCCCACAGCTGAGCAGGGCCCTAGAGGTGCCCCGCAGGGAGAGACCCCTGGGAGCTCTCTGAAGCCTGGGACCCCTGGTGCACACTTCATTTCCTGGGAAAGGAAGAAGCACATGGGATTGTGACGGGCGTGTGGCAAATGCACACGGTGGGTGATTGATGTGCAGGTTGTGTAGGACCTCTGTGCTGTGGGAGCTCTGGGTGTGTCACCATGTGCCCTGGGGCTGTGCCGGAGTGACCTGTGCGCCTCCGTGCGAGGTCCCTGCCAGGTGCGAGCAGGAGCCTCTGGCAGGGGGTGTGGAGGGGGGATCGTGTGTGAGAGGGTGTGAGTGTGAGTGTGTGTATGTGTGAATGTGAGTGTGTGTGAGTGTGATTGTGTGTGTGAGTGTGTGTGCGTGCACGTGTGTGTGAGTGTGTGTGTGATTTTGTGTGTGTGTGTGAGTGTGATTGTGTGTGCGAGTGTGAGTGAGTGTGTGAGTGTGAGTGTGTGAGTGTGCGTGTGATTGTGTGTGTAGTGTAGTGGGGTGGTGGCTGTGCGCGTGGGGGCCCAGCCGGGAAGGTGTGTCGGGAGCGGCGTGCGGGAGGGTGTGACCTGCGTGTCCGCCCCGCCCCGGGAGGCCGGGCAGGTGTGGGCGGGCCGCGCGGACCCCGGGAGCCGCCGGCCGGGAGCCGCGGGAAACAGGAAGCTGGGGGAGGCGCGGCCGGACGGCGGGGAGGCAGGGCGCGCGGGGGGCCAGCTGGACTCGCGGCCGCCCGGGCGGCGATGAGGGGAGGCCCGGGCAGCCCCGGCGGCGGCGTGGACGGGGACGGAGCCGGGAGCGCCGGGGGCGCCGGGGACACCGCGCCTTTGCGCCGGCGGAGCCGCCGCCCGAGCGCAGAACCCGGCGCCCGAGGCGGCTGCGGGGCGCGGGGTGAGTCGGGCCGCGGGGGCCGCGCACAGCGGGGCGGACGGGGCGCCGGGGGCAGGGGGCGCTGGGGCGGTGGGGCGCTGGGGCCGGCGGGCGACGCCCTGGGATGAGATCGCTGGCGCCCCCCTCCCCCGCCCGGGGCGCCCCGCTGATGTCCGGCTCCTCTGGCCCGCAGACCCCGAGGACGCGACCATGCCGGGCGGCGCCGAGGCGGGGGAGGCGGAGGAGGAGGCTGGGGCCGGTTCGGGGTCCGAGGCGGAGGAGGACGCCCTATGGGAACGGATCGAGGGCGTCCGGCACCGGCTGACGCGCGCCCTCAACCCGGCCAAGCTCACGCCGTACCTGCGCCAGTGCCGGGTCATCGACGAGCAGGACGAGGAGGAGGTGCTGAGCACCTACCGCTTCCCGTGCCGCGTCAACCGCACGGGTGAGCCGGGGTCGGGGCCCGGGTCGGGGTCGGGGTCGGGGTCGGGGTCGGGGTCGGGGTCGGGGTCGGGCCCCGAGCGCGGAGCCCGGAGCCAGAGGCCAACAGCTCTGCCTCTGGGCCGCAGGGGGGATGGCCGGTGTGCCCACCATCCCGCCACCTCCCCGACCGCTGGCAGGAACAAGCGGTCCGGGGCGCCCACAGCGGCGTCTGGGTTTTGTCTGCCTTGGGGTTTCCTCCCACGTCCCGGGCCACATTAGAGGGGTGCTGGCGGTGGTGGTGGCGGTGGGTGGGGGGGAGTTGGATGTGGTCGTTAGGGCGGCCAGGCACCTCCGGGTCACAGCCGGTGCCCTTGGCATCTTCCTGCGCCCTTGTTTCCTCAGTTCTCTGTGCCCTCCCCGAGCCACACACTCTTGGAGACTCACTTTCCTCCAGGTGCTCAGGACCCATCTCTGCTTAGCGAGGGTGCCCTCCCACAGCGCGGGTCCTGGAACCAGGGCTGGCAAAGGGCTGAGGGTCTACTGGACTTGCAGGAATTGGCCCATGGGAGAGCTATTTTACTTCGCTTTTGGCGATAGAGGGGGCTTTGGTGGGTGTGCCATTGAAAAGGCAGGCAGCATTTGCTGGGCCTGTGTGTGTGAGTGTGTGTGTGTGTGTGTGTGTGTGAAGCTCAGGTGCTGGGGGGGGGGGGGCTCCTGGCTCTCCTGGCTGTGGCCGACGGGCTCTCCCCATGATGAGTTGAGACAGGCCCCTGTGTGTATCAGTGTCTTAAAAATGTGGGGAATGTGGGCCCTGGAACACTGGGGGGGACTGGCTAGGCACTGGGGGAGGCCTCCCCTTGAACCCTGGGCACCCGCCTGCACTTCCCAGGGCGCCTCATGGACATCCTGCGCTGCCGTGGCAAGAGGGGCTACGAGGCCTTCCTGGAAGCCCTGGAGTTCTACTACCCCGAGCACTTCACGCTGCTCACCGGCCAGGAGCCGGCCCAGCGCTGCTCCATGATCCTGGGTGAGTGGGTCCGCCGTGGGCGCCGCAGCTCCCACCCCCGGGCAGAGGTCGCGTGCCTTGTCCCTGTCAGGGAGGCACCGCCATGATCCCTGTTGAACAGATAGGGAGACGGAGGCACAGAGAGACCGGAGAGGGCTGCCCGAGGCCCCGGAGCAGGCTGAGTGTGGGCTGGGATTCTAATCCAGTTAGTCAGAGTTCCGAACAAGGCCCCTAAAATTGATTGCAGGCTTGTATGTGTCAGACATACATGGGTGTACGGTTTCTTATGCAAAAAGTTCAAACAGTCCAGGTGACTTTAGAATGAAAAGGAAAGACCTTTACTTCTTTCTTCAGCTCTGCTCTGCTGGTAGCCCTTCGTCGAGTCTCCCTTTTCTTTGCATTTATACATGTGCCACGTACACACACACACACACACACACACACACATACATGGGATCATCCTACATGTGCTGCTCTGTATTTCACTGTTTCTCAGAACAACTGATTTTCCCCACATCTGTTACACTTGTTTTAAATGACTGCATGGTGTTCATTAGTGCTGCTTGCCACAAGTCACTTAACTGGTCCCCTGTTGATGGACATCTAGGTTGTTTCCAGTTTCGCAATATTACAAACGATGCTGGGAACATCCTTCTGTACGCATCTTGGTGCAAATGTATATATCTCAGGAGGAGAGCTTCTGAGAAGTAAAGTTTCTCAATGAGCATGTGTATTTTAAATGTGAAATCAGCATACATCTCACCAGCGGTGTATGGGTCTCCATGTTGCTGTACCCTCATGCATCCTGGGGATGTAAAAACATTTTTGCCAGTTTGATATGTCAAAAATAATGTTTTTAAGTTTGTCCTTCATTGAGAGATATCATTCATAGCTTACAAGTTAGTAAACCTTGGGCAATGGACATGACCTTTCTGTGCCTCGGTTTCTCTGTCTTTAGGGTAGATATAATAATAGTACCTATATTAAGTGTTGTCATGAAGATTAAATAAATTAACATATGTATCTAGCCCAAAGAATAAAGTTAAATGTTAGTGGCTATAATTATTATTATAATAATGGTGAGGTAGGGCCTATTTATTAGCCACTTTTGTTTTGGGATTTACCTACTGATAGTTTTTACCCTTATTTTTATTTGTTTGCCTTTTTTTTATTGACATGTAAAAGCTCTTTATATATTGTGGTTCTGAATTCTTGTATTTTTCTTTTGCTCTGTTGCTTGTTTTTTTAACTTTGTTTGTTACATCTTTCATCATTCTGAAAGTTTAATATTTGTATATGGATTTATCTATCTTTTCTTTTATAGCTTCTGATTTTTGTGCCTTATTTAGGAAGGCCTTCCTTGCCCCTAAATTATAAAAACATAGGGTGTTCCCCCAAAAATATATATACACACTTTGAATAATTATAAAGGCAGTGTTTATTAAAATACATTTCATTTTCAAAATTGAGCTATCAGCTATTAAATAAGTGGGTATGCATTTTTTGAGACACCCTGCATATTCCAGAGTTTTCTTCTAGTGTTTTTGTGGTGTGGGTGTTTCTGTGCAGCTTGCTGTCCCTGTGGGTTTTATTTGCCTGACTTGGCTTTTCTCCCCACTGTGTCTCGCAGATGAGGAGGGCCCTGAGGGCCTGACCCAGTTCCTGATGACCGAGGTGCGGCGGCTGCGGGAGGCTCGAAAGAGCCAGCTGCAGCGGGAGCAGCAACTGCAGGCTCGCGGCCGGCTGCTGGAGGAGGAGCGGGCAGGACTGGAGCAGCGGCTGCGGGAGCAGCAGCAGGCTCAGGAGCGCTGCCAGCGGCTGCGGGAGGACTGGGAGGTGGGCAGCCTGGAGCTGCTGCGGCTCAAGGATGAAAACTACATGATCGCCATGCGCCTGGCACAGCTCAGCGAGGAGAAGAACTCGGCCGTCCTGCGCAGCCGGGACTTGCAGCTGGCGGTAGGCCCTGGGAGATGGACAGGGCACCGTGGGGCAGGGGCGACCTCTATAAAAAAGGATGGTAATGTGGTAGCCAGCTCGTGTCCCAGAGCCACCATCTGCCAGCTATTGGACTGTGGGCAAGGCCTTTCACTACCCTGTGCCTCAGTTTTCCCATCTGTAATATGGGGTTGTTGGTGGCACTTATTTCATTGAGTTATGGCTGTGGTTCTCAACTGGGGACAGTTTTGCCCCCCCAGAAACAATAGCCATGTCAGGAAACATTTTTGGTCGTTACAGCGAGGTGTGTTCTATTGGCCTCTAGTGGGTAGAGGCTAGTGTTGCTGATAAACATCCTGCAGAGCACAGGCCAGCCCCCAAACCAAGAATTATTTAACCCAAAATGTTAGCAAGTGCCGAGGTGGAGAAAACTTGGGTTACAAGGGTGCATCAGTTTCAGATATGTACAGTGCCTGCACAGCGTTAGTGCTCAGACCCTGCATTGTCATTAGCCATTGTCGTTTCTGTTGTTATTATTATGTGCTTCTGTGTGCCATGCCGGTTACATGTATCACGTCACATGTTCCCACGGAGGTTCCCTGCACTGGGTTCTCATTCTGAAAATCAGACGCTGGGCTTAGGTTGTAAAGGGGCTTGCTCATCACACAGCTGGGAATGGCACCTGGCTTCGAACCAGGTCTGCCCGGCACCAGTGCCGGCTTTCCCCCTGATGCTGTCCTGCCCGATCTTGTCCAGGTGAAGTCGCACCGGGCCCTCCAGCAATGAACGAGGCCCCGCCTCTTACAGGTGGAGAAACCGAGTCTCACTTCTTGGTTTCCTATGGGCACTCAGCATGGGGATGAAATTGGAATTTTACTGCCCAGGGGATTGTTTCAAGGATTTTATTTTTAATCCTCACCTGAGGATATTTTTTCCATTGATTTTTTTCTTTTCCCAGAGAGAGTGGAAGGGAGGGAGGGAAGGGAGAGAGAGAAGGAAAGAGAGAGAGAAAAACAGAAACATCCATGTGAGAGAGACACATCGATTGTTTGCCTCTCACATGCTCCCCCACCGGGGCTGGGGATCCAACCTGCAACCCAGGCCTGTGCCCCTGCCTGGGAATCTAACCTGAGACCCTGCAGTGTGTGAGTGGATGCTCTAACCATCGAGCAACACGGGCCAGGGCTGTTTAAAGGATTTAACAGTGCCAGCGGCACACAGTAGGCTCTCTCCCGCAATACTGTGCGAGGCTGCCTGGGGGGATTCTGACCGTGGGGTTGGAAGACCCATGAGCCTCAGCGGAGGCTGCGGCATTGCAGGCGTGACAGGTGCCTGTTGGAGGCTGTCGTGTGGGTGCACTGGAGTGCGGGAGCCTGTGGCTGTGCACACCAGCATGTTGGGGTTTGGGGAAACGAGTCCTGATTGGGGGCGTTGAGGCCACAGGCTGAAGGGCCTAGACTGCCAGGCCCGATGGGGGGCGTGGGAGGCAGATGCTTGGAGTGGGGTGACCAGGAGGCGGTTCTCTGCCTGCTTGGTGTTTGGCATGAGGTAGGGCTGTCTGAGGCCCAAGACTGGCTGCAGATTGAGCGAAGGGTGGCCTGGGCAAGGCTTTCCTCTCTGTGCCTCCGTTTCCTCACCATGCTGGAGGCGGGAGGTCACGGAGAAGGACGACATAGTGAAACAGCACCTCCTATGCCCAGGCACGGTCCTCACTGCTTGCCATGCACCGACCCCTTGAATTTTCCAACAACTCTATTGGGACAAGGGTGGCGGCACTATTACTGTCCCCATTTCTGGATGAGGAAACTGAGACCCAGCAGGATTGGTTAGAGCACTTCCCCAGGGTCCCACGACTGAGAATTTCTGAGCTTGCTCTTGGCACTGCTAGGGTGGGGTGGGGCGGGTGGCAGGTGGGGAGAGCTGGGTTCCCCATCGTCATCATGCCTGCTTTTCTGAAATGGGCATGAGACCTGCTATGAGTGTTCTTGGAAGAAGGGTTCTGCTGCCCAGAGAGGACAGTGTGAGGGCCACTGGCCCAGGGAGTTGGGAGTGGCCGAGGCTGGAATGGCCTGGAGCATCATTCGTGCACCAAAAGGTTGCTGGTTTGATTCTCGGTCAGGGCACATACCTAGGTTGAGGGTTTGATGTTTTTCTCTCACATTGATGTTTCTCTCTCTCTCTCTCTCTCTCTCTCTTTCTCTTAAAATCAGGTGAGGATTAAAAAAAAAAAAGAAGAGGCATTGGAGGTGCCTCTGTATCTGCAGATTAGCTATAGGTGTGCATAGTGTGACCACCTAGGGGTAAGAGAATCTGACACTAGGGGAAGAATGGCTGCTTTTTCCCAGTTTAGGGGGTAGAGCAGTGGTTCTCAACCTTCTGTCCCTTTAAATACAGTTCCTCATGTTGTGACCCAACCATAAAATTATTTTCGTTGCTCCTTCATAACTGTCATGTTGCTACTGTTATGAATCGTAATGTAAATATCTGATATGCAGGATGGTCTCAGGCGACCCCTGTGAAAGGGTCGTTCGACCACCAAAGGGGTCGCGACCCACAGGTTGAGAACCGCTGGGGTAGAGGGTAAGGGGTGAAATTCAACAAATGGATAAGTTTCTCTTTAAATGTAGCTACTGTAAATTTTGCCTAAATTTTGGGGGCTTTCTTCGGCCACAAAAATGAGCAAAGGCGTTGCAGATGGAAATGAGTAGAACAGCTGATGGTTCCTGTCTTGGCAGCCTGGGCCTCCTTTCCCCACGGGCAGGTGTGTGGCGGCTGTGACTTAATACTGTGCTTTGTAAGGTGCAAATTTAATGAGCGGCGATTTCCAAGCAACATAATCTTAAGGAACCAACACTGTAATTTTGTGCTAAGTGAGTTTGTACCCCAGGATTAAATGCACCCGCATTTCCTGGCATTCAGCAGAGACTCCCAGGTGCTCTGCCCCCTGAGCTCATCGCGGGAGTGTGCTGGCCAAGGGTCAGGCGGGCGGCCGTGGTGTGTGGCTGCGGTTTGCTGGAGAGGGTGTGACCACGCTTGCCCTTGTAACCAGCTGTCTCTCTCCGACGGTTTACAAAGCATGTTTTGTGAGGGAAAGGAATGTGAGAATCACGAATTTCTTCCTGAGCCTTTTGCGGAGGAGGAGAAACTCCTGGCCCAGCCTCAGACCCGTGTGTGTGTGTGTGCGTGTGTGTGCGTGTGTGTGTGTGGCCATGCTCGGCTCTGGGAAGTGTGAGGCTGCCATTCATTTTCCGAGACAGGCCAGGGCATTCCGAGGGCACCAGACATTGGCACGCCGGAGTGTAGCACCAGAGGTCATTGTGCCTTCTTTCAACAGTGACTTCGTTTTGTGGCCTGCCACCTGCTGCTCCTCTTGTCACTATTCAGCAACCTCGGACCCCACATGAATTTGGAAAATACCTCTGGCTGAGTGCGGTTATGATCCAGCAAACCGATCGTGCATATCTGCTCTCAGCCTGCCGGCCACCTCACGGCCGTCCAGCCACCACCCCGGCCAGCTCCGGCTGCACCCACCGTGTGGTGGCAGGTTGGGATTTTTTTTTAAAGCTGTGAAGACAGCCACTGTCACACCCCTGGCAGCTCTGCAGCCAGCCTCTCACTGCTTAAAGATCTCTGCCCACCTTCTGTCTTGTTTGCTTCTTGCAATGACTTTGGGAGGCAGCGCATGCACGGAGCAGGGGCAGTGAACGGGCCCATTTTACCTATAAAGAAACTGAGGCCCAGAGGAGGTCAGTGACTTGCTCAGGATGACAAGAGGGCAAAGTGGTACAACTGAAACGCGGACCCCAGGCTTGGAGTTCCTGTGGAGGATGAACTAACAGCACAGTCTTCTAGAGGGGGGCCTGGGAACCCTCAAAACCATCCTCTTCCTCCTCTTCCCTGGGAGATGAGGAAACCGAGGCACAAAGAGAGCCCAGGACTTGCCAAAGGCCACACTGAGTTCGAGGCGGAGCTGGGCCCAGACCCTGGTCCCCCTGTTCTGGGTGTAGCCCTCCTCCTCCTCCGTCAGCTGGTACTGGGCTCTCTGGCCTGTTCTCCGTGTCGGAACCGTGGGGCTGATGAAGCAACGTGGCCAAAAGTCCTTGAAGCAGAGGCCCCTGGGAGGGCGGCTTGGCCCTGCCGCCCCCTTCCTTCCGCCTCGTGTTTGCCCAGCCGGCACTTCCTTCATAGACAAGTCCAGGAGGGCGCCTGCTCAGGCCCCTCTGGGGATCTGGGAGGCACCCAGGAATGAGGAGCAGGCCTTCTCCCCAGGGGCCTCCCTGGGGTCCTTCCCTGGGCTGCATCCCTCCCTGGGCTGACCCATGTGTTGCTACCCAGGTGGATCAGCTGAAGCTGAAGGTGAGCCGGCTGGAGGAGGAGTGTGCGCTGCTCCGCAGGACCAGGGGGCCACCCCCCGGGGCAGAGGAGAAGGAGAAGGAGAAGGAGAAGGAGCCGGACAGCGTGGACCTGGTCTCTGAGCTGCGTGCAGAGAATCAGCGGCTGACAGCGTCGCTGCAGGAGCTGCAGGAGGGGCGGCAGCAGGTTCGGAGGTGGCCACTGGGGGGGAGGGGCCAGAGAAGGAGGAGCCTACACCTGGGGTGAGATCGGATGGACCCTGGCTGGCCTCTTGTCTTGGCTGAGCGTTCTGCTCTCTCCGGCCTTTAGTCCATGGTCTGTGGGTGGCCCCATGAGGTAGGTCCCTGGATCCTTTGCTACTGTGCACCTGATTTTGTGTGTGAGCATTTTTAGGGGGAAAGCGCCCCAGCTTTTATTATTTGTAGAAGAGTCTGGAAGGTTGAGACTCCTGGGGTCTGGGTGGCCCAGGGCTTGCTGGGGGTCCTGGGGCAGGTCAGTGGCAGTGTGGGCTGGCCACCCGGCCATTGCTCCACACAGGAAGTGGGGAGTGGGAGCCAGGGTTCTGGTGTACTTCCTAGGGTTGGGGGTGCCTGGCTGGGGTGTGGGTTTGGGGGTGGATCTTGGACCCATGGTCTACCTGCTGGGGACAGGCTCAGCCCCTACGAGGACCCCTTGTGAGAGGGGCCGGAATAGGCCTGGGAAATGGCCGCCTGTCTGCTGCCCTGGGCGGCTGGTGGGGGCCCGAGCAGGAGAGAGCGTGCCTAGTTTTTGTTTCGGAACATGATCCTGGCTGAACTCGTTCAAGCATGCCTCACACCCTTAGCTCATCTGCACCCCAGATGTTCCCTGGAGGGTGGGCAGGGCTGGTGGGCCACGCCCACTCTACATTTGGGAAACCGGGGTCCAGAGAGGTCAAGGCCCTGGGCCCAGATGGCAGAGCTAGTGGAGTGGGGCTGAGGGCTGAGGGCTGCGGGTCCCCCTTCCCCTGACACTCAAGGTGGGCCCTGGGCCAGAGGCTGAGGCAGCCCTGAACTCTGACCCCCAGGAGGCAAGCCGGCCGGGGGCCCCAGGCTCAGAGCGCATCCTCTTGGACATCCTGGAGCATGACTGGAGGGAGGCGCAGGACAGCAGACAGGAGCTGTGCCAGAAGCTGCACACGGTGCAGGGGGAGCTGCAGTGGGCCGAGGAGCTCCGGGACAAGGTACGGTCCCCGCGTACCATCCCCACCCTGCCCTGCCCCCACCTTCCTTCTTACACAGCTGGGGAGGCTCCCGGGGAGGAGAGGGTGGTGGGCATCACCAGTTCACTTGCGCCGACCTTCCCTGCAGGTGTGCCAGGCACTGTGCTAGGAACGGTGCATTCATTCGTCCTCAAGTATTTATTGCGATACATCAGGGAACAAAACCAATGTCTCTGTCCCTGTGGAGGGTAAATCCTAGCAGGGGAGACACACCGTCTGCCATACACGCAGCTGAGTCAACCACTTCACGTAGGGGAGGTGATGAGGGATGTGGAGAAGCAGAGCAGGGCCAGGGAGCAGGTTGCAGTTCAGAGGGAGGCCCAGGCTGGTTGGGAGGGAGTCATCATTACTGGTGGTCCCATTTTACAGATGAGGCAGCTGAGGCCAGGGAGGTGAAGTCAGGCCCAGCTGGGGAGATTGGATGGGCGCGTGTTTTATGGGCTCAGGCCTCTCTCTCTGGACCTGTTGGGCACCTGCTGGTTGGCTTTCCTGGGTCACCAACCTTGTGGTCTGACCCTGGCATGTTCCACCCTGTGCCGCCCCACCCGCTCGCCCGCAGTACCTGCAGGAGATGGAGGACCTGCGGCTGAAGCACCGCACGCTGCAGAAGGACTGCGACCTGTACAAGCACCGCATGGCCACCGTCCTGGCCCAGCTGGAGGAGATCGAGAAGGAGCGGGACCAGGTGAGCCCCACCTGCTGGGCCTGAGGTCGTAGCCTGGTGGGTGGGCAGACGAGGAGACGTGGACGGGACTAGAATTGTGGAAAAGAGACTCCCACGGGGCACTGATTGGTTAGGAGGGCCATGTAGGCCAGGAGGACACAGGCGTGGGGCCTGGAGCACTCCAGGTATGCCAGCCTTGCCCCTGAGCACACCTGCTCACCTGAGCTCCTGGGACAGTTAGGGAGTTGGTCCTGGCGCTCTTTACTTCTGAATTTCTATTCTCTCTCCAAGTCAAAAACAAGACCTACGCAGGGGAGGTGCTTGCAAATATTTGCTGATGAAGAAATTCTCTAAAGTTCTGGCTCCCAAGCCCTGGGCACCAGGGCCCTCTCCGTCTGAGGCCACAGGGTGGGCCGAGGGCCCAGGCCAGCTCCTCTGGCCCCCAGGCCTGTGTGAGGCTCCCACGCTCTGGGGAGGGCAGGAGGTCCTGTCCTCGGACCAAGTTTGAATCCCACTAGAGGAGTTGAAGTCAGCGCATGAGAATGGGGCTCAGAATCCCCTGGCGGGCTCGGTGAAGAGGCGGGTTCAGGCTTCATCCGGACACTCTGGTTCTGTGGTTTGGGTGGGCTCAGCGATCTGCCCTTTGCCCGGGTGCTCCTGGCCGCTGGGCCTGTCTCCAGCTCCCCTGGGGCAGTGGGTCGGTGGCAGGTCCAGGCATGGGCCCAGCTTTCAGGGGCCCTGGGCTTCATCGTGGGGAAAAGTGCTGTGGATGCAATGGGATGGGTTTGAATCCAGGCTCCTCCACTAGGTGGGGGTGCTGTGAGTTAAGCTGGCTACACACAGTAGGTCTCACAGTTTTAAGTTGTTCTTGGGAAGTGGTCAGAGCCTGGACTCTGCCTGGGTTTGAATCCCAGCCCTGCCCCTGCTGCCTTGGTTTCCTTATTGACAAGATGAGAATAATGAGACTGCCTCACTTGGAGGGTGAGTGTGCTGATTAAATGAGCTGATATTAAGCCCAGGGTCAGGCACAGGAAGTGCTATTCCTGCTGCCACCCCCGTCTGTGTGGTCAGAGGCCAAGCCAGCTGAGTCAGTGTGGCGCCTTCGCCCTCCCAGGCCATCCAGAGCCGTGACCACATCCAGCTGCAGTACTCGCAGAGCCTCATCGAGAAGGACCAGTACCGCAAGCAGGTGCGGAGCCTGGAGGCCGAGCGGGACGAGCTGCTGACCACGCTCACCAGCCTGGAGGGCACCAAGGCCCTGCTGGAGGCGCAGCTGCAGCGGGCCCAGGGCGGGCCCTGCCTCAAGGTGATGGGCAGGAGGAGTACAGGGTCCTGGTTGGCGTGCTGGGGCCCTGGCAGGAGCTTTTGGCCAGGGGTGGGAACATGGGGGAACTGGCGGGAGCCCTCAGCTGGGAGTGGGGCTTGCAGGATTGATGGGAGCCTTCAGCGGTGGTGGGATGACATGGGACCCACTGGGAACGCTCAGCTGGGCCTGAGAAGATGCAGGTTTTGGGAGGGAATGTGTGGGTCCTGGCTGGAGCCCTCATGTGGGTCAAGAACACGCTGGCTTGGAGAGAGCTCTTGGCCAGGAGGGAGGATATGCCGGTCTGGTGGGGGACCCCAGCCAGGGTGGGTGTGGGTTGGTGCATAGGGAACGGGACAGAGGCATGAGGCATGTGGGTCTCTGAGCTCCTGGGCTTGCTGCTGGGGCACCAAGACTAGTTTAAAGCCTGTCTTTGCAAACCCTTGGAGAAGCCCAGTGGCCTGAGGGCCTGTGAGCATCTTGGAATGCAAAACACGGGCCCTGAAAGCCCCTCAGAGACCAGCTAGTCCGGTGCCCTCATTGCACAGGGCCCAGAGAGGGTCAGGGGCTTACCCAAGGTCACACAGCCTGACAGCGCTGGAGCTCTGCCCGCAGACCCCTTGAGAACTAGATACTAGATCTTGGCCGTCTGTCAGGAACTCTGCCTTTTCTTATCTCGATTTTCCTTGGAGATAATCAACAGGCCAGGTGTTTAATACCCAGAGGAACAGAACAAAGGAAGTGTGAGTCTGTGACTTCTCACTTTTTAAAACCCTCAGGGGTGTTTTGCTCTTAGGTAAAGACAAAGCCCTTCCTATGCCCTAGAGGCCCTTCAGGGGGGCCCTCCCCTCCCTCTAGCCTGGTCGTCTGGGCTCCTGGAAGGTGTCACAGTCCTGACTCAGGGCCTTTGCACATACTGTTCTGTCTGCCTAGAGCAGTGGTTCTCAACCTTCCTAATGCCGCGACCCTTTCATACAGTTCCTCATGTTGTGGTGACCCCCAACCATACAATTATTTTCATTGCTACTTCATCACTGTAATTTTGCCACTGTTACGAATCGTAATGGAAATATCTGATATGCAGGATGTATTTTCAGGGCTCGCGACCCACAGGTTGAGAACCGCTGGGCCATCCTCCCCAACTTTATCTGTTTAGCGCCTGCTTATCCTTGAGCGCTCCGTGTAAAGCACACTTGCTCTGGGAAGCACGCGGATGCTGCCAGGCTGGGTGGGCCTCTGAGCGCCTTCCCTGCGCTCTGCTCCGGGCAGTGTAGGGCTATTTCCTTCATCTGTCTGCTTGTTTACAGCTTGTGTCCTCTGGGCTGAGCGCTCCGTGAGGGCAGGCGCTCACTAAGTGACTGGGGCTGGCCCTGGCCCAGCACGGCTGACCTCATCCCTCCCCCTTCCTCTCCCAGGCCTGCACCTCCTCCCACTCCCTGTGCTCCAACCTCAGCAGTACCTGGAGCCTGAGCGAGTTCCCCTCCCCGCTTGGAGGCCCAGATGCAGCCGGGGAGGCCACTGTCCTGGGGGGATCTGAGCCCCACATCTCGGTAAGACACCTGCCCACCTGAGTATGGGGGGACACTGATAGTGTTCACATAATTGCTAACGTGGGGAGTGCCCTCCAGTTTGCTGACAAAGCCCTTACTAGGCCCCAGAGGCCCTTAGGGTGGGCCCCTCCCTCCCTTTAGCCTGGTTCTCTGGGTCTCAGCCTTTGAATTCCTGGAAGGTGTCAGAGCCCTGCCTCAGGGCCTTTGCACATACCTTGGAATGTATTTCACATAGGAGGAAATTGAGACCCACAAAGGTAAGCACCTTATTAAGCTTATCCAGAGCCAGCTGGGCCTGGTACCAGGAGACCTGGGGGCCACTCACACTGTAATCTTGTGGAGCTCACTCCTCCGCTCTGGGCCCCAGTTCTCATCTGTGGAATGGGCGCAAACCTAGGTGCATTGAGTTGGGGGAAGGTGCAGTGGGGGTGACCCAGGCCCTGTCGTGACATTGCAGGAGGAGGCTACAGACAATGAGAAAGAGATCAACCGGCTGTCCATCCTGCCCTTCCCTCCCAGCGCAGGCTCCATCCTCCGCCGGCAGCGTGAGGAGGACCCTGCACCTGCTAAGAGGTAAACAGGCCCTGGCCAGTTTGGCTCGGTGGATAGAGAGTTGGCCTGCAGACTGAAGGGTCCTGGGTTTGATTCCAGTCGAGGGCACGCACCTTGGTTGCTGGCTGGATCCCTGGCCTGGGAGGCAACCAATCGATGTGGGGAAAAACACACCCAAAAGGTAAACAGGCTGGAAAGAGAGTGGCAGAGGTCCAGCCACCTCCCAGAATCCCCCAGGCCAGCGTCAACACTTGGCGGTCACCTCCCCAACTGCCTTTAAATGGCTAGAGTGCTGGGAACCTAGGCCCTGAGAGCAGGCGTGACTGAGGTCAGAGGTTAAGACAAGGCCAAAGGGCAGAATGGGCTCAGCCCCAGCCCAACACTCTGGCATCTGAGTCACTAGAAACTGGACCGCAAAATTGCTCAACCCAGGGGAAGCCTGATGATTTAGGCCGGGAGGGGGAACGTCTGGCCCCTGGGCTGTATCAGGCCTGTGACGCCATCTGGTCTGGCCCTGCCAAGCCATCAGGGGTGAGTTAATTCAATGTCTGACCAAATAGAGCCGCTAACTTTTTTTTTTTTAAATTTTATTTTATTGTTTAAAGTATTACAGATGTTAGTACATATGTCTCCTTTTTTCCCCCCCATTGACCTTCCCCCGGCCTCCCCTACCACCCCCCCGCCCCCCCGCACATGCCGCACCCCATCTCCCCAGTGTCTTGTGTCCATTGGTTATGCTTATATGTATGCATACAAGTCCTTCGGTTGAGTTCTTACCTCCTCCACCCCCCCCAACCATGTGAACATCTACCATGCCCAGGGCATCTTACTATTTGATTTTCATGTGTGTTTTTTCATTGAATCGCTCTTGTTCTAAGCAGCAGCTAACTTTTAAGTGGACAATGTTGTATGGCCCTTGAACGATGTTATAAAAATCCACATGGCCCTCGGAAGAGTAAAGGTTCCCCATCCCTGGTCTAGGACGCGGGCTTGCAGAGAATATTTCCAGGTGTCAGGGCCTCAGGCAAGAAAGCTGGCCTCAGGTGTGGGCATCAGCAGCCAGTGGGGCCAGAAAAGGCAGCCATGTCCACTGGTGGCGGGACCGAGGGTGGGGACGACCTCCCTTCCTGGTGTGGGTCCGGTCTCGAGCTTGATCCCCGATGGGTGAATCTGCCAGGAGTGGGTGTGTGACGAGGAGATCATGATCTAGAGCAGCGGTTCTCAGCCTGTGGGTCGCAACCCCTTTGGCGGTGGAACGACCCTTTCACAGGGGTCGCCTAAGACCATCCTGCGTATCAGATATTTACATGACGATTCATAACAGTAGCAACATGACAGCTGTGAAGTAGCAATGAAAATAATTTTATGGTTGGGTCACAACATGAGGAACTGTATGTAAAGGGCCAGAAGGTTGAGAACCGCTGGCCTAGTGCGAGCATGTCATGGCCGCGAGTTGGACTTGCTTGATCTAGTGTGAGAGGGAGCCCAGGAGCCACCAACGACAATGTAGAAAGTGCGGATGAGATGGGGCTGAGAGGTCAGGGGAGGCCTCCTGGAGGGGGTGGCATTAAAGAACAGGCCGGGGCATTCTAGGTGGAAGGCCATGGGCTGCGGCCAGGGTGTTACCTTCTTGCCTCTGTGAGTGTAGGGGAGCTGGGTGGCAGGCGTGCCCTGTGCCTGGGACTCCCACCTGCTCTAGCCTGCCGGTGCTTGGGGGCTGCAGGACCGCTTGGTGGCATAGGGGCAGGAGGAGGGAGTGGGGCAGATGCCCACGGACTCTCAGCTCCTGCCCCTCCCGCCCGTCCTCTCTCTGCCCAGGTCCTTCAGCAGCATGTCCGACATCACAGGTAAGGGCCCTCGGACACTCCATGGGGAGGGCTCACGGGGCGGGGGGTTGGGGGGGCGGGGGGGAGAAGAGCTTTTCAGTTTACCTGAGGCCTGTGCTGCCTGCTCTGCTCTTGGCTTGTGACTCCCTCCCCCAGGCCCAGCTGTGCCCTGGACAGGCAGGAAGGCTCTGCTCAGGAGGCATCTGGGGGAGTGGGTTTACCCTGAGCTCAGCCCTGGTCCTGGCTGTGCTGTGCGGGGGGGCCCCCCTCAGTTCTGGTCCACCCTTCACCCTCTTCTAGGAAACTGCAGGGCCGTCCTGGCAGGCGCCGGCCCAGCCCTGAGCCCAGTGGGTCCCCTGTGTTCTTGGGGCCTCCAGCCTGCTGGGCCCCAGGCCTCTGGGCTGTGGGTGGTCTTGGGCCCTCCCCCATGTTTCAGTCCAGCGGCCTTGAACCTCACTCCTTCTCCCCAGGGAGTGTAACGCTTAAACCCTGGTCCCCCGGCCTCTCCTCATCCTCATCCTCCGACAGCGTGTGGCCACTGGGAAAGCCGGACGGTCTCCTGGCCAGAGGCTGCGGCCTGGATCTCCTCGGCAGGTACGGACGCCACCTGGGTGGGGGGAGGTGGGGGCCTGCGTCTCAGGGCCTGGAGCCGGGTGAGCAGGACGAGGGGGGAGGGAGCAGAGCTAAGCCTTTGGTTTATGCAACTGTCAGTTGGATTCCAGCCCCGTCGCCACCGTTTATCACCTGCGTGACCTTTCTCGGTTTCTTCAACGGGAGCAGTGAGCTCTCTCTTCTGCATGTGGGTGGTGTGAGGGGTAGGATTCATGTCAGTCAAGCACCTAGCTTTGCCAGGCACATGGTAGATGCTGAGTTAACCCTCTGCCTGTCTTCCCAGCTCTGAGCTCCCGCCCAACAAAGCTTCGAGCTGTGGGTGGGGTGGGGCCCCTCAGGAGCCAAGAAACGCATTGGCTCAGAGCGTGCTGGAGGCAGTGAGCTCTGTGTGTTGGTCGCGAAGGGCCTCCCCGGCCAGGCTTTGGAGCGGACCTCAGGAGGGGAGAGAGGGAGGCCGGGCTGACAATGTGGCCTTTGAACTCAGCCACGGAGAGAGGGCAGGTAGGGAGGGCAGCTGCATGACTGGAAGAGGCAGAGAACAGAGGCTGTTTGGGATGGGCTTGGAGTTTGGCGTTGACGGGTGCACGTGGGAGTGGGGCTGGGGGGGAAGGCCAAGCCACAGCAGGCTCTGAGTCAGGCTGGAAAAGTGTGGACTTTGGCTGGTGCACTCTGGGAAGCCTGCGAGGGATTAGCTATTACTAACTGCAGGCCCGCTGCTGGCTGCCTTCGGGCGTTCTCTCTGTCCCTGGAGGAAGGCGCTATTATGATTATCCTGGTTTCCTAGGAAAGAAACTGGGGCTCAGAGAGGTTAAGCGCCTTGCCCGAGGTTACACAGCTGGGAAGTGCCCTGGCCCAAGTCCATGGTGACCTGATCAGACGTGGGTTTTGGAAAGGGCGTAGGAAGCACTGAGGTCAGAGCTGGAAAGTGGGGGTGCTGGATACAGAGCACAGGTCACCAGGAAACCAGGGCAGAGCAGGACCAGGAGCCTCCCGCCCCCTGGACGCAGCTTGGCCAGGCCCGAGTCCAGAGCCCTGCCCCCACCCTCCGCCCCGGCAGTGGGCCCAGCGTGACATTGTTTCTCCCTGTGCAGGACGTGCTTCTGAGGGAAGGGGTGGAGGCACCTCCCTTCCTGCCTGACTTGGCCCTTCCTCCCTCCAGCTCAGGCCTGCAAAAGGGGTCTTGGCTCTCGTCCAGGGGGCGCCGGGATGTGGCAGAGGGAGCAGGAGCCGTGTGCTCAGGGGGCCGCCTCTGATGCCCGTGCTGTTCCCGAGGAGGAGGGAGATGGGGGAGAACACAGGTCAGGATGGAGGCAGAGGTGGGGGATGGAGAGAGAAAGAGGTTGAGGGACAGGCAGAGAGGGAGGTGAGGTGCGGGGCATGTGTCCTGGGGCCGTGCGACAGTACAGTGCAGGAGACCGTGTGTCAGTCAGCTGAAATCTTGCTCCACTGTGGAATCTTGGGCATGTGACCTAGTTTCCCAGTGCCTCAGTTTCCTGCTCTGTCAAATGGGGTCACAATTGTGCCTGCCCCCTTAGGTCGTTGTGGGGGTCCCTGTATTCCTGTTAGAGTGGCTCAGAGTGAGTGGTAGTGCCAGTTCTGAGCTAATGTCATTGTTGCCCTGTTGCTTAATTCTCAGAGTGGCCTGCAGGCTGGCATTTCTAGCCGCCTTATTCAGATAGGGAACACGAGGCTCAGAGTCAGGAATTTGTCCCAAGGCCTCTGAGTGGTGGAGTTGGGGGTTCCTGGGTGCCTTCCTTCTGTCTAAGTCACATTTTTTGGGTTAATCCTCACCTGAGAGTATTTTTTCCATCGACTTTTAGAGAGAATGGAAGGGAGGGAGAGAGGGAGAGAGAGAGAAGAGCTAGAGAGACTTGGATGCCTCCTGCACAGGCCCTGACCAGGGCTGGGGATTGAACCTGCAACCACAGTACATGCTCTTTTTTTTTTTTTTTTAAAGTATATTTTATTGATTTCTTACAGAGAGGAAGGGAGAGGGATAGAGAGCCAGAAACATCGATTAGAGAGAAACATCGATCAGCTGCTTCCTGCACGCCCCCCACTGGGGATGTGCCCGCAACCAAGGTACATGCCCTTGACTGGAATCGAATCCAGGACCCTTGAGTCTGCAGGCCGAAGCTTTATCCACTGAGCCAAACCGGTTCTGGCACAGTACATGCTCTTGACTGGGAAGCAAATCTCCATCCTTCCGTGCCAGGTTGATGCTCTAACCACTGAACACACTGGCCAGGGCCGTCTAAATCAGCGGTCGCCAACCTTTTGGACCTCACAGACCACCAGGGGTCCGCGGGCCACCAGTTGGTGACCGCTGGTCTGAGTCACTTGAATCTCCCACTTGTGTTCAGTGCTCACTCCATGCTGGGTATTCTCAGCCCTGTCTCCCCTGCCCCGCTGGCTCCTGGGGCCTTGGGGCAGGGCAGAGGAGGGGGGCAGTGGGGGTGCTGGGCAGGCTGACGGATAGATGGACGGTGGACAGGCTGGGAGACAGTGAGGCGCTGAGTATGGAGGGGCGTGTGGGGAGAGGACCAGGTGCCGTGCCCCTGGCCAGGACCCGCCCCTGCCCCCACTTATTCACATAGCCCAGTGGTCGGCAAACCACGGCTCGCGAGCCACATGTGGCTCTTTGGCCCCTTGAGTGTGGCTCTTCCACAAAATACCACGTGGATGACCACGGGCGCGCACGTACAGTGCGATCGAAACTTCGTGGCCCATGCGCAAGTCGGTTTTCGGCCTGGGCGAGTCTATTTAGAAGTGGCGTTAGAAGAAGTGGGGGTACTTTCGCTGAGGTCGACCCCTCAGATTGAGGACGTTTTTAGCAAAGGCCAGCTTAGGAGCGCCCTAATTAAGTTAATAACAATGTACCTACCTATATAGTTTAAGTTTAAAAAATTCGGCTCTCAAAAGAACTTTCAATCGTTATACTGTTGATATTTGGCTCTGTTGACTAATGAGTTTGCCGACCACTGACCTAGCCTCAGGATCCATGGCCCCTTCGGTTTGCCCAGGGGCTTGAATAGGTCATTGCCCGACTGTACCACCCACCCGCTGTGCAACCCTTGTCTAGTTATAACTTCCCCATGCCTCAGTTTCCCTTTCTCAACATGGGGGGCGTAACAGATGTCTCCGTAGGGTTGCTGGCAGGGTTAAGTGAGGTCATCTGTGTGGCTTGCTCAGGTCTCTGGGTCCCTGACCTGAACAAAGCCGCCATGTACGCTGCCCAGAGATCTCCCCACAGTGCCCTGGGTTGGGGCTGGGGGCACTCATCCAGGCCACTGGGCCACCACTAAGGACTGCCCACCCTCCGCCTGCCTTCCCGTGACCTCACCTGACCTGATCCCGGGGGAGGGACTGGGAGCCCTCACCTGGCGGACAGGTTACCCCATCCTCTCACGGCCCACAGGCAGGGCTGGGGGGCAGTCGGATTGTGTTGCTGCAGACCCAGGAGTCCCAGGAGGTTGGAGCAGGCAGCCCTGCTCGTACCATGTTCCTCTGTCCCCTGCTGCTTGCTTGGGTGCTGAGGCCCGGGACTGAGAGGGACCTGGTCTGGACCCTGCCCTCAGCCAGCCCAGGTGCCAAGTGCTGGTAGCCCGGGGCTGCGGGGGCTCAGAGAAGTTACTTGGTCCCTCAGGGAGGTGGGCAAGGGAGGTCCCGAAGGAGGGGCTGCCTGATGTGTGTCTTCACGAAGCGCAGGACTTGGCAATAAGACACCGAAGCAGGCAACAGACTGCTGTATTTCAGAGGGAAGGGGGAGCGGGAAGACATTAACCAATGAACTTATGTGCCTACATGCATAGCTCACGGACAGACAATAGTGCCGGGAAGGCCTGGGGAGGGAGGGGAGGTGGAAGGAGGTGGAGGGGGTTAGTGGGGGGAAAAGAGAGGACATCTGTAAACCTCAACTCTAATGGAAAAATAATAAAATGTTATTAAAAAAAAAAAAAGCCTGAAACCCGGTTGGAGGGTGGAGTTGCCCCCACCTGGGATTGCAGGGAAGGGAGGGGCGTGCTGAGGCAGGGTGGAGGTGGTGCAGGCTGCTCCCTGGGTCCTTGGGGAAGCCGTGGTGGTGGATGGGCTGTGGGTGTGAAGCAGGCGGAGAAGCCCTGCGCACAGAGGGGTGGCTTGTCCTGAGTCACACCTGATAACAGCGACTGTCTGATGTTCATCGGCACTTAGTTCTCACCAGGCACTGTTCTAAGAGCGCCATGTTTTTTAAAAATATTTTTATTGATTTCAGAGAGGAAGGAAGAGGGAGAGAGAGATAGAAACATCCATGATGAGAGAGAATCATGGATTGGCTGCCTCCTGCAAGTCCCCCACTGGGGATCGAGCCCACAACCTGGGCATGTGCCCTTGACCGGAATCGAACCTGCGACCCTTCAGTTCGAAGGCCGACGCTCTATCCACTGAGCCAAACGGGCCAGGGCATAAGAGCGCCATGTTTTAACTGGCTGAATTGTACAATGAAACAGGGAGACGCAGAGGGGGCTGCTGAGGACCGGAAGTGGAGTAGCCAGGCCTTCTGGCCCCGGAGTCCTGCTGGCGCCCACCAGGCCACATTGCCAAAACTCTTCTGTCCGTACCCCAGCGAGAGAACCCGTGTGCACGTGCCTGAAACACGGGGTCACCGTAGTTGGAGTCACTTGAAGGGAGACAGGCTTCTGTGTGCTCGCCCGTTCCATTAAGAAACAGAATTCTTCTTCCCCTGGGACAGGCCTGCAGGTGGGAGGCCCCCCGAGCCCTCTGGTTCCCCTACCTGCACCGTCTTTACATTCGTCTGATCCTCATGGGCAAAGTGGGAGACAGGTGCCGCCACCGTCCTTGGTCTGTGGATGCAGGGACTGCGAACCAGGCAGCCAGCTCGCTCGGCCCGGTCTCGGGCGCAGTTCGTGCTGGGGTTTGGAACTGGGCTGTGTTGCTCCAGCCGGAAGGCCATTGGGCAGCAGAGCCGGGCCCAGCGTCCGGCCTGCCAGGTCTGCCCAGGCCTCTCCACGCCGCCTCGACGCAGCCAGGACAGTCCCAGCACCCATGTCGAGCCCCAGTCCCCCAGGCCTGGTTCTGTTTTGACTGAGAGGACAGGAGCTGCGATGGGCCCTCAGGGCCAGCGTTCCCCCCTCTGCTTGGGTGCTGATTGGGTTAAGGTCCTTGTAGCCTTGCTCACCCAGGCGGGCAGCAGGGGGGCAGTGAGACTGTGGGCTGCAGCTGGAGGGTGGGTGGGGAGGCGGGTGGACGCCTGGGCTCTCCCTGAGCCACCTCTTCAGCTGGGGCACGCCCACTGACCTTGGCCTCTCCCCTCCCCAGTACCAGGGCCAGGGGGTCATGAAGGAGACTTGGAGTCAGTGGCCTCTGAGCCTGGCCAGGAGGCCTCATCCGTTCTCATCCAGGGACAGGCAGAGAGCCCTGCGTGATGGAGGTCTTAGTGACTCTGTCTTAACCACCCGTGGCTCCCACGGCCACGAGAGGAAGACAGAGGCTTGCTCTCCGAAGGCTGGCCGCAGCTTGCCTTTCTTGGGAGCTGTTTCCCACGATGTCGTCGCAAATAATGAAAATACATCCTGCTTATCGGATAGTTACATGACGATTTATAACAGCAGCAAAATTTACAGTTGTGAAGTAGCAACGAAAATAATGTTATGGTTGGGGGTCACCACAACATGAGGAACTGTATGAAAGGGTCACGGCATTTTAGGAAGGTTGAGAGCCACTAAGTTAGGAGCTTCGCATGGTGTCGGCTGCTATTATTGCTGTTATTAAATTCTTCCACAATCCTACGTCCCGTCCCCCACACCTGTGCTCGTGGCCGCCCTCCAGCCGGGAGCACCATCTCTGCCCGTTGCTGCAGTGCTTCTGTTCTTGACCCCGGGGTAGCCTGGCGGCTGCTTCCTCTGGGAAGCCACTCCCTTGTGCTCCCACCGCCCTGGGACCATCTCTGATCTGCGTTGCGTTCCGATGGTGACCTCTCTTCCTAGACCGTGAGCATCGCAAGCTTTTCTTAGTCCTCTCCTAGGTGCCAGGCACTGGGTTTGGTGCTGGCACCCAGAGCTGAGGGCGTTTTTTCTGTTGGAGGAAACAGCAGGCTACGTGCAAGGTGCAGACGGTTGCTCACCGTTTGCTGGGGTCTGGGAGGGAGAGTTCGCTTTTGACCTGAGCTCTGAGGATGAGCAGAATTTGCCAGCCAGAGAAGAGGGGGCAGTGCGCTCCAGGCATTAGCACAGCAGGTGCAGTGGACCGGGGGTGGGGGTGGGGTGGGGGTGGGTGGGTGGGGTGGGGCGTGGGCATCATGGAATACTTGGGGAATTGCTGTGGTTGTCCAAGGATGTTGAACTGAAGCAAAATGTTGACTGAACTCTAATTCCCATCCCCTTCTCTCTTCTCAGGTCTCTGGCCATACAAGTGTCTGGCCGGAGCCCCCCGGGGGGACCCGAACCCCAGGACAGAGGTCCAGATGGCCTGCCTCTCCTTGGGGACAGCTGGTCCGGGACTGTGGTGCGGAGGGTGCTCTCTGGGCCTGGGTCTGCGGCTGCCAGGGTGGAACCAAGAGAGGTGAGCCCCCCACCCACCTGTGGGCTGGGGGAGGAGTTAGTGCTTTCACCAGGGCTGGATGCCTTCTGATTGGTGGATCTAGGTCACTGGGCCTAGATTGGCGAGGGATTGGCTACAGCGGAGACAGGCTCACTGGTTCCCCGCTGGTTGCCCCGCCTCATCCAGCATTAAGTGAAATCTGATTGGACAGGGACTGGGCGGTGGGGCAGAATGACAGCCCACCTGCTTTTAAAGGTGGGAAGGACCTGGCTGAACCTGCTGGGTGGAGAGACCTGTTGAAGGTAGCAGAGCCCGGCCGCCCTCCGAGGTGGAGGCGTCTGAATTGCGGAACATGGCTGGCCGCACACTCAGTCTTCCTCCAGAGCCAGGGCTGTCCTGCCTTTGGAAGCTGACTTCTCCCTCCCTGCCTGCGTTTTCTCCCAGCCAAGGGCAGAGGCTGCTGGCCCGGAGGGGGCAGGCCTGGAAGGCGAGGCCCAGCGGAGGACCTTGACCTGGAACCAGGTGTCCACACTCCCCTTCCTGATGGATTCTAAGGGTGAGTCTGGCCCGGGGGCAGGGGGAGTGGTGGCTGGGGACTCACCAGGCCTACAGGGTCGGAGCTAAGGGCCCAAGAGAGGGCTCATCCAGCCCCTGGGGATGGTGCAGCTGAGGCCTGAGCAGGAGACCGTCCACCTCCTGACTCTTGGCGGAGCCCTGCCTTCCCCTGTCGATGCCTCGTGCTGGCTGTCTGTCCTTGTGCCCTTCCTCTGTCCTCAGCGAGCAGAGGTGAAAGGAGCACTGGACAGGAGCCCAGACACCTGGGTTCGAGTCCTAGTTCTGTCCCGAGGGGGCTTGGTAGCCTTGGGCAGGTCCTGCTCTCTCTGGGCCTCGGACTCTCACTTTAAGAGGAGGAAAGGGGTCCTGGTAGCTTGGGCTTTGAGAGGGCCACATCCGATGCCTGACTTCATCCTCCTCTTGTCCTCCCTGCTGCCCCCTGCCCTGTCCGTGCCCAGCTTGCCAGTCCTTCCACGAGGCCCTAGAAGCCTGGGTGAAGGGGCTGGGCGCCGAGCCCTTCTACATTCGAGCCAACCTCACTCTGCCCGAGCGGGCAGACCCCCACGCCCTGTGTGTGAAAGCCCAGGAGATCCTGCGGCTGGTGGACCCAGTGTACAAGCGGCGGCAGGAGTGGTTCTGTGCTCGGGTCGACCCCCTCACGCTGCGGGACCTGGATCGGGGCACAGTGCCCAATTATCAGAGGTGACCCAGAGCCAGGAGCCTGGGGAGAGGGTCCCATTGGGAGCTGGGACCGGGGCGGGGGCCTCTTTCTCCCTTTGCAGCCCCTCACTATCCTCTGGAACAGGACGGGGGGCTAGAGGAGAGGCTGTGAGGGGTTCCCTGTTGCCATACTAACATATGACAAGACTCCCCCCTGTCCCCCCAGAGCCCAGCAGCTCCTGGAAGCTCAGGAGAAATGCCTGCCCTCCAGTCGGCCTCGAGGGCCCCGCAGTAATGTAAGCAGGGCTGCACCAGCCGGGTGAGGGGCTGGGGAGAGGGGTTTCGAAGGGCGGGTCCAAAAGGGAGAGGCCGGGCTTCATTCTCTGGGGGAGGAGAGGAGGGAGGCTCCCACCTCGCTCCCTCATCCGTACTTGGTTGACGTCTGTGTGCCAGCAAGTGGAACAGCAGGACTCACGCCCAGGGTAGTTGAGAGATTAAATGAGACAGAGTGTGCCTCGTGCGCACACGGTAAGCACTTGACAAAACAACAGTCAGATCCCCTGTTCCAGCCCCTGGAGAAGGACTGGGCCGTGTGACCCTCCCCTGTTCACCTGGGCAGAATGAGTTGCCATAGTAACGCGAGAGGCTATGGCACTAGAGAGGGGGTTGAGAGCGCAGGCTCTGGAGCCAGACTGGCTGGATTTGAATCCCAGCTCTGCCACATAATCAGCCATGCGACCTTGGACAACCACCTGACCCTCCCTGGAGGCTGTGTCCTCAGCTGTAAAATGAGGGGCTACACTGCCTGCTTGGCCCCTCTGCATAGAAGGCTTTCGTGGTTCATGCACATCCGTGGCCTAGTTAGTATTTGTCACATTGTAGGCTTTTGATACCTGTCAGCTGTTGGTATGATAAACGCTGCTGTTGTTGGTTTCATTAATCTTCCTCCCCAAGGCCATATTGCGAGTTCATTGTGAGAGACCCCAAAGTTTCTCTCTTGTGACATTAGGTTCCTATAGTCTCTGGGCCTCCGTTTGTCCATCTGTAAAATGGGGGTGGGTACACCTCACTTCTTGGGTCCTTGCCTCCCTGGGCAGGGACAGGAGACCTGGTGGCATGGCCCCCCCTCTGCCTGGGGTTTCATGTACTCTCCCCTCTCCCCAAGGGTGGAATAAGGCAGAGTTCACAGGGGCCCCTCTTTCCCTCTGCCCTCCCAGCTGAAGAAGCGAGCTCTGGACCAGCTGCGGCTGGTGAAGCCCAAGCATGCCGGGAGTCCTGCCGGGGACTCCCCGGAGCAGCTGCTGCTGGAGCCCAGCTCAGGTGAGGGCACAGGTGCGAAGGCGCAGCCTGGGTGCCTGTGGAGTCCAGGAGTGCACCTCTGGGTGTCCTTTGGCCTGGAAGGGCCTGTTGTGAGGGTGCCAGTGGGGCGGGGCCTGAGAGACAAGGCTCCCTTGGTGGGAGGTGGGCCTCCAGGTTTGAGAGAGCCGGTTGGTGCAGGAGGCGCATGTGTCCTAGTGTGTTTGTGGTCTGTATGAGTGCGGGGCACGCATGAGCTCGGGCCTGTTCTCGTCTGGCAGAGCAGGTGTAACTGTGCCATGAGGACCCCAGAATAGATTCCTGGAGGCAATAGGAATAGGGTGAGGCTTTGGGCCAGATCAGGGGGAAGGGGCTGGGAGAGCCCACATGGGAGAATAGCAATTCTGAGGGGCAAGGAGACGAGGATGGTGAGGAAGACGTGCAGGAAGGGAGATTGTTCAAGGAGGAAGAGGAGTTTGTTCCAGGCAGAAGGCACAGCTTGTCCTGGCCCGTGTGGCTCAGTTGGTTGAGGGTCATTCCTGGCACCAAAGGGTCATCGGTTTGATTCCTGGTCAGGGCACATGCCCAGGTTTCGGGTTTGGTCCTAGTTAGGGTGTGTATGGGAGCAGTTGATGGGTGTTGCTCTCTCTCCCCCTTTCTCTAAGAAATCAACAAAAAACATGTAAGAAAAAGAAGGCACAGCCTGTCAAAGGCCCGGTGGCATGGCTGTGCATGTGTGTTTGGAGGACATGGGTATCAAGTGTCAGAACTGTCATTCTTGGTCCACAGGACACAGTGGTCCCCCACCCCTTTGAAGCTTACTGCCTGTTGGGGACGGGGAGAGGCAGATACCTGTCGGCCACATCATCTCATTCATGGACATGATTGCAAAGTGTGACACTTGTCATGGAGGAGAACTGGATGCCAGGGTGGGGCCCTGTGACAGGAGGCAGCTGAAGGGCGGTCTGGGTCTGTGTAGTAGGAGGGGAATCTGTGATGGGGTGCAAGGCTTGCGGCTCCCAGGCTCTGGCGGGGCTGGGTCACCCACAAGGAGGATGTGGTCTTTTCCCTAAGAGTCATGGGAAGTTGACACATTGAAAAAATGAGAGTTAGAAGATCTGACTTTAGTTTTAAAACCTCTCTCTGGCCTGGCCAGTGTCTGAGCATCAGTGATTGAGCATCGACCTATGAACCAGGAGATCATAGTTGGATCCCCAGTCAGGGTTGAGGGCGAGATCCTCAGTAGGGGGTAGGCAGCCGATCCATGATTCTCTTTCATCATTGATGTTTCTCTCTCTCTCTTTCTCTCTTCTTCTCTCTTCCTCTTTTGAAATTAATAAAAATATATTAAAAAAAAAATAAAACCTCTCTCTGGCTGCTGAGAGGACAATGGCCTCTAGGGGGCGAGAGGGAGGCAGAGGTTAGGGAGGAGTCTACTGCAGAAGTCCCAGGGAGGACTGGGCAGCGTGTGTGTGTGTGTGTGTGTGTGTGTGTGTGTGTGTGTGTGTATGTGTGTGTGTGTGTTTGTGTGTGTGTGTAGTGGGGAGGGGTCAGAAGGTGGGGGGCATCCGCAGGACTTAAGAAGGGGAAAAAAAGATGGGGGGCATGAGAGGAGGTGATGGGGTTTTGAATGTTGAGGGGGCTGGCGCCCTGGAAAAGAGGAGCTGGGGCCCTGCCTGCACCCTCATTTCTTCTGCACCCGCCCCTGCCACAGATCCGGAGTGGAGCCTCAAACCCTACAGCCTGGTGCGGCCGCTGCTGGTGCCCTCCCTGCGGCCCGTGGTGCTCTTGCCCGAGTGCCTGGCACCCCGGCTCATCCGCAACCTGCTAGACCTGCCCAACTCCCGGCTGGACTTTCAAGTGTGCCCGGCGGGTGAGCCTTCGTGCCCGGAGAGGGGAGGACAGGGTGGCACCCTGGGGCAGCCAGGCCCACTGGCCGTTGGTTCTGGCTTCTTCCTGCTCTCCAGAAAGCCTGTCTGGGGAGGAACAGTGCGCACCCTCAGCTCCCGGAGCCCCCAAGGCCCGTCCTGCCACCCCTGGGCTGGGCAGCAGGATTCGTGCCATCCAGGAGTCTGTTGGGAAGGTAGGTGCTGGGGCGGGGGCTGCTCTGGGCAGTCCCTTCCATCCTGTGGGCCTTTCCTCACCTGTGAATGGCTGGTACATCTCACCTCTCTGCCTCCGTGTCCGCAAACTCTCCACTGCCCTGGCAGCGGCTGGGACGGTGGGGGCGGGGTGGCATTAGCTTGATCCTATAGATCTGGAGGCTGAGGTGCGGAGAGGCGAAGCGACTGATTTCCCCAGGTCTCCTGCCCCCCTCCTCGCTCCCTCACTGCCAAGGTCCCTGTGGATGAGGAGGCAGGACCCTGTAGGGGCGGTGCTGCGGAGCCCAGTGCTGGGGGCGGGGGGGGGACGTTAGTGTCTCTGGGCCGGAGTAAAATGTAGCCTTGACCCCCGAGAAGAAGCACTGCCTGTTGGAGCTGGGCACGCGGGGTGTGCGGGAGCTGGTCCAGAATGAGATCTACCCCATCGTCATCCACGTGGAGGTGACCGAGAAGAATGTCCGGGAAGTCAGGTGCGGCCGGGCCGAACCTCCTTTCTGGGGCGTCTGTCTCTGTCTGGCTCTCCCTCCCTCTGTGTCTTCTCCCTCCTCCTTTGCCCTCTGTCTTTTTGTCTTCATCTGTTTGTCCTTTCTCTCTAACTCTCCGTATCTTTGTCTCTCTGTGCCCCTCTCTGCCCACTGCCCACTCTCTTCTCTCGCAGGGGTCTGCTGGGCCGGCCGGGCTGGCGGGACTCGGAGCTGCTTCGGCAGTGCCGCAGCTCGGAGCAGGTGCTCTGGGCGCTGCCCTGCTCCTGGGTGCGGGTGCCCGCCCACGCGTGGGCCCACTCGGAGGAGCTGGCCAAGGTCGTCCGCGGCCGCATCCTGCAGGAGCAGGCCCGCCTCGTGTGGGTGGAGCGCGGCAGCAGCAGGGGCTGCAGCAGCAGCAGCAGCGAGGCCTGAGGGCCCCTTCGGGGGCCGGCGACTTCCTCGCACACTCAGACGCCCCCAGGAGACCCTGCTGTCGGTGGCGGAGCTGAGTGTGCGACGTCCTCTGTGTCCTGAGCCTTCCCAGGCCCTTGGGCTCTGCTCCGGGCTGTCACCGAGGGATCCTGCCGGAGCCGGAGCCGGAGCCGGAGCCGGAGCCGGAGCCGGAGCCGGAGCGGGAGCCCTCCGACAGCTTCCACCCTCCGGCCCGTACCTGCTGCTTGGGGCCTTCCTGCGAGCCCTCCGGTCTCCGTGTCCCCCTCGTGGGTCTGTGTCCCTCCGTCACTGCCCACCCGAGCACCTGGGTTCGCACTACTGTGTACTGTTGTGTACACCCAAGTTCTCACGGGCAGGCTCCTGTCTGCCTGCCCCCGGGCACTCGAGGTCTCCCAGGCTCTCAGCCTGTTCTGCTCACAGGAACCCCGAGCCGGCCCTTTGTGACCCCCCCTCCCGTCAGTCACATTTCTGTGTGTAGCTCCACAAGTGGGCGTTGTAGATGCCCCGGTCCACTGTCACCTGTGCCCGCGTCTCGTGTCTTCAGGTCACACACGTGTCCGTGGTTCTCTCTCCTGTGTAAATGTCATGTCCCCCACCCCCATGACACTCGGGCACTTAACACGCGTGTGTTCCTGGTGAGCACACCCAGGACCATGTTCTCACAGCACCTCCTCCCTGCCCTGCCGCCTCCCAGAGGGACAGGTGGGGAGGGGCCCGGCTGCTCCGGCACCAGAATGTATGGCTCGTTCGAATGGGCCCTTTTCACTCAGAAGCTGCACATTATGGAACATTAAACAGTTTGTCATAGAAGTTGGTGGCCTTTTGCTTGTTTGCATCCCTAGTGGGGGTGGGGGTGGGGGCACACTTGCCCCGTCCCCACCTGCAGCTCAGCTTGATACCACCTTTCAGGTTCCCTCTTGCCCTTGGGGAGGGTCAGATTTCACTCCTGACTCATCCCCAGAGCCGCCCGCCATCTGTGCTGGCATCACCTTACCCGCCCCCGAATGACCGGAGAAGGGCTCCACAGATGGGCCACCCCCACAGTGAGCCCTGCTTGTGCCTGATCATCAAAGGAGTGTCCCCTCGGGTGGGGACACTGAAGCCAGCGGAGCGTGGTCTTGGGTTTAAGGGCCTGGCTGCGGAGTCCAGGAGACTAAGAGCAAGCCTTCAGTGTGCAGTCGGGTCCCTGAGACCTCCTCCAGAGAGCGGTCAGTCACCTCCGCTGGGAGAAATCCCGGCAGGCCTGCTGGAGGAGGTGCCACTTGAGTTTGAGGTGACTCCTTTCTTTAAGAAGCATTTATTGGACTTGTGTGCCTATGTGCTGTCCTAGGTCCTCCTATGACTGTGTTCTCGGTAACAGTAATGAACTTGGGCTGGCCCCTGGGAGATTTTGGGGGCGTGGGTTACTAGGTGGAGAAAACCTCAAGAACAAAGACTCAAGAGGCAGAAAATGGGTTGAGTTTGGCTGCTGGGAAGTGGTAGGAAATGAGGCTGGGATGTTCAGGGGTGGGGGCTGCCTAATTCTTAGTGTCCTTTGAGGTCTGGCTCAGACACCGTCTCCATGAAGCTTGCTTGATTCTTTCAGCCTTGGGGCTTCTCCTTGGCCGTGCCCTGCCTTGCCTTGTGGCAGGAAGGCGGGCCTCTGTGGGTGGCTGTGGGCTCCTTGGGGGAGGAAACTGGGTCGTTCTCATTCAGGTAAATGAACCGCTCCCCTTGCTGTGTGCCTCGTCCATGGTCTAAGGACCCAGGAGTCTGGGTGAAGAGGTGGGAACCTGGGAGCTCAGCTGCCTTTGCCTGGTCCCATGTTAGGGGACCTTCCATGGGGTGAAGGAGTCCACGAATCCTTTACTTTTTACCAAGTCTTACGTTGTCCTCGTTTTATAAATGATGAAAGTGAAGTTCAGAGAGGTGAAGTCACCTGCCCGGAGTTACACAGCCAGGATTTGAACCCTGGTCTGTGTGGCAGGAAGCCTGGTGATGCTGTTCTGGGAAGATGAGCTGTGAAGGGGCCTGGCATGGGGCTAGCCCTTAGTAGGGTGATTCAAAAGGGTTGGTTCCAGCCCTGCTGGCGTGGCTCAGTGGTTGAGTGTCAACCTGTGAACCAGGTCACGGTTCAATTGCTGGCCCCAGCTCTCTCTCCCCTCCTTGTTGGTCCCTGATGCCTGCCAGACTTTTGCTTTTGCAGGCTGGGTCCCTGCCTCACTCCCTTCCTTCCTTCAGGTCTTTACTGAAATGGTAAATGTCACCTTCGCCCTGAGGCCTTCCGAGACCACTTTATTTAAGTTGCGACCCTGTCCTGGCTGATGTGGCTCTGTTGGTTGAGTGTCCTCTCTGTGCACCGGAAGGTCAGGTTGCTGTTCTATTTCCAGTCAGGGCACATGCCCAGGTTGTGGGTTCAGTGCCCAGTCGGGGTGCGTGCAGGAGGCAGCCAGTCAATGTTTTTCACATCCATGTTTCTCTCTCTCCCTCTCCCTCTCCCTTCCTTTCTAAAATTCAATGAAAACATACTAAAAAAATAAATAATAAGTAAATCCCAATCCCTTCCCTCCAGCAGCTTCCCAGGATCCTTTTCTGCTATGTTCTCTCCATAGCACGTTCATCTCCCCGCGCCTGTACATTTTACTTACCTATTGCCTGTCTTCCTCGTGAGACCATCAGGGCAGAGATTTCTTCTCTTTTATTCGCCGAATCTACAGTGTCTAGGACAGTGCCTGGCACATAGCAGCTCAGTAAATATTTATTAATTGCATATAAGGAAGTACCGTGTGGCTGTGGACTGAGCTGGCTGAGCTGGGCCTGCTGTGGCCCAGCCCTCCATTAGGACTGGAGAGAGTGTAAAGGAAAACCAATCTTTTTTTTTTTTTTTTTTACTACTATTTTTATTAATTTCAGAGAGGAAGGGAGAGGGAGAGAGAGAAACAGCAATGGTAAGAGGGAATCATTGATTGGCTGCCTCCTGCACGCGCCCTACTGGGCGTCGAGCCTGCAACCTGGGCATATGGCCTGACCAAGAATCAAACCATGACCTCCTGGTCCATAGGTCGACACTCATCCAGCGAGCCACACCACCTGGGCCATTTTAGATCCTTCTGTGCCTTACGTGTCAGCTCTAACCTGGGAGTAGCCATCCTAGTGCTGTTGTGAAGACCAAAGGGGCTGAGCCAACCACTGTGGGAGCCCAGGAAGTTGGGAGAGCATCAGAGAAGGCTTCCTGGAGGAGGGAACATGGGTGAGGATGCCTGGAGAGCATCCAGGAGGAGGAACCTTGAGCAAAAGCTGGGAGGCCGGAGAGCAGGGCACCACAACACAATGGGTGTTGAATGAGCTCAGCGGGCGGTCTCTGGGGAGTGGGCAGGCCGGAGGGCCCCTCCCTTCCACCCTGGCACGGAGGGTTTGTTGTTGCCCCACCCCCACTGCAGCAGCTGGCAGGAATGGGGCTGTCCCTTCAGCTGCCTCTTTAGCTGCCACCTCTGGGGCTCCCATGGGCTGGTCCCGCCCCTTGGGCTGCGCTGGAGGGAGAGGCGGGGCCAGCAGCCCCAGAGCGGGGCGGGCTGCGGTGGGGAGGGTGGCCAGAGCAGGTGGAGGGCTGGCGGAGCAGAGGCAGAGGGGCTGCCGTGGCTCGGCCTCTGGGGCCCGAGCTCCAGCGCCCAGCTCTCCCCTCCTGGCTGGCCCCCGATGCCTGCCAGACTTTTGTCTTTGTCAGAGCCCCTCCCCGTCCAGTTGGGATTTGGGGGCCGAGCTGTCTGGGGTCCCGGGGCCAATGCAGTGCCGGCTCCTCCGGGGCCTGGCAGGAGCCCTCCTCACCCTCCTGTGCTTGGGGCTCCTCTCCCTTCGCTACCACGTGAGCCGGTCCCCGAAGAGCGTGCAGGAGACCCCCAGGCTGAGCCCACCGAGCCCGCCGCCCCCGGAGCTGCAGCTGCAGGACGTCTACATCGCCGTCAAGACGACCCGCGCCTTCCACCGCTCTCGCCTGGACCTGCTGCTGGACACGTGGGTCTCCAGGACCAGGGAACAGGTGACACGCTGGTGACCGTGGGCCCCAGGAGTGGCCCCTGGCCTGCGGGACTCTAAGGCTTTTCTATGGGTTGGGGTCCCTGGCAGCCTTGGGGAGGAGCGGCTCCCCCACCTGCCCACTCCCCCTTCTTCCCAGGATCCGGGGGCTCCTGCGGTCCTGGCTGTGCCCTCCCTGGCCCTGGGGTGAGCTACCCCTCAGGCCCGCTGCTCCGTCTCTTTTAGGGGCCAGGCAGGGCTCATGCCCCTGACTTCTGGGTCCCCCCTGGGATCCTCTATTCCCTGGCTGTGCCGGTGCCGGCTTCACTCCTGCCCAGCCTGGCCCAGCCTGGCACTAGGGGCAGGGGTGAGTGTGGGGCAGCGGGGGCAGAGGCCTCGAAGGGGTCCTGGCTGACATGAGCCTGGCCAGGCTGCCCCAGTGCAGGCCCTGGTGCTGTGAGAACAGGGGTGAGCCCCTGAGGGGGGGACCATCTGGTGGGGCCTGTCGGGAGAGGGTGGAATGGGAGGCATCCTCTCAAAATTCCCAGCAGCCCCTGCACCCACGACTCTGGTGCCCAGGGTGTGCCAGGGGAGCGCCCTGACCCCCTGGCTCTTTTCCTGTGGGGCAGTTTCCGAGGGAGGGGGGAGGGGACATGCTGTGACTGTGGAGGCTGAGGCAGAGGTCGGGGTAGGGCCGGCTCAGCATGTGGGATTGTGTGTGCGTGTGTGTGCATGTGTGCGCATGTGTGTGCACTGACACGTGTGGAGCCAGTGTCAGTGCTAGACATGTTGACAAGACGCACGTGGGTGACGGGCTTGTGCCTCTGTTTCCCCCAGAGGCGGCTCTACAAGCTGAGTCCCTCCTGGTTCTTCTCTTTCCCTCAACCATCACCCTCCTCAAGCAAAGTCAGTGGTTTGGGTGTTGGGAACCATCTCTGGGGAAGGTGAGTGGGGTCAGATTTACACACACATGCACACACACACGCACACACACGCATGTGCTGTCTCCATTTTGGCGGTGGCTCAGGGAAGGAAGTGACTGGGCCTTCAGAGGGGCGTGGGGACTCCTGGGGACCGAGGATGGGGGCAGGTGATGCCTGGAAGAGGCCAGGGCCCCCTGGGGAGAGGATCCCCCCATCCCAAGTTCCTGGCCCTGATATCCTAGATCCTTGGATTGACACTTCCCCACGGGGCCCCCAGCACCCCAGGCTCTTCCTTGCTCACCCCCCCCCCCACACACAGCTTCTCGTCTGGGGGAAGTTCTGGTTCTACTGGCGGAAGTCGCTGAGCCTGGCCTCCCCGCAGACCTTCCTGTTTATGGCGCTGAGTCTGTGTGTGCCCGGGAGTGTGGCCTCACGTGGTCTGAGGCCCCTTCCTGTCTTGTCTGGATCACCATGGGGGTGCCCTTGTCCCGGATGAGGAAACTGAGGCCCAAGGGGAGGAAGTACTTGCCTGTGTGTCACCCTGAAGGCCTGAGGGGATAGAGCCCAGTGGGACCAGCCCCCACCTCTTGGCCAGGGCCCTGTCTTCCCTGCCGAGACCCGGGATCCAGCTGCCTGGTCACTGGGCTGCAGGAAAGGGTCCTGGGCCTCCAGCCCGGGCGGGTGGGCCTGGCAGGACCAGGCCGGGAGAGGAGAGGCAAGCAGCCAACCCCTCTGTGTCCCCAGTTCAATCCCAGGTGCCACCCGGCAGCCAGGGGGAGAACCCGCTCAGCATCCAAGGAGCCGCGAGTCAGAGGCATCACTCAACCTAACCCTCCCAACGACCCCACGTGGTAGCCATTATGGGGTCGGTGGCCCTTCCTAGTGTCCCCACAATGGGCCACCCTGGCATGGAGAGGGTTTCGAGCTGAAACATACTCAGGAAGAGGCTCAGACCCGCCTTTCGTGCCTAAGGAGACGGGGAGAGTGCCGGGAGCCGGTCCATCCTTGCTGTTTCAAGGGACCTGGCATATATGGCATACTTTTCTTAATATGTTTGCTCACCTTCTTGGCGCTGTGTTTTAACCAAAGTCACCTCTCCGAGAAAGGTTGAATCCCCAGGTAGGGATTTTCCCCTGAAGTTAGGGAGGGAATAAAACCCCTCAACTAAGTGCCAGGCGGGTAATTAATCCCTTTAACTACGAACAATCATGCTTAAACTACATAATCTTTTCTCCCTGGAATGGAGATAAGAAACGCCCTAACCTTTGTAATAGAGATTGATAGGATTGAATCAACTGGTATAAATACAGTTGTAACAAGACAGAAAGACTCAGAACTCAGGAGACAGAATCAAGAAGACAGAATCTACACGGAGCCTAGAGACAGAAGAACTTCGCTGGAGAGAGCATGCCGGAGGATCCTGGAGAGGGACTGGCCTCGGAGCCTAGAGACAGAGCCTAGCGGGAGAACATGGCAAGGGATCCTGGACTGAACCTGACTACAGAGATTGGCAGGAGAACCTGACTGGAACCTGGACACTGAACCTGACTGGAGAGCCTGGACAGAACCTGGCTGGAGAACCTAGCGAGGAACATGGCTACAGAACCTCGCTGGAGATCCGAAGCAGAGCCTCTCTGGAGATCAAGACCAGAACTTGGCTGGAGATCCTGGCTAGGCTGCTGATCAACTGAACGCTGTCCCCGTGTCATTCCTTCTTCGCCGACTCCGTCCACGCCTTTGGGGACCCCTGGACCCGCTGGGGTTGGACCCCGGCAGGAGAGAAAAAGCTGGCCCGGGGCAGGAGCCTTAGCACAGCCACCTCTGCGCATGAAGAGCTCTTCCCTACATTCCCCTTGTGTCCATTGCTGGTGGCCCTGCAGGAATCTGTTTAGCAAATGTTTGCTCCTTCTCATCTAACTCTGGACTGCCTGCCTCCCCCTCTCAGTCCAGAAGCCTCCCTATTTTGGGACTTTTCATGGTGTGCAGCTATCAACATTCGATTTTCTCCTGTTAATGTGCTGTTTGACCGATCGGGCCGGCCAGAAGAACTAAAGGGGTGAGAGGAGAGTGTCCCTGCCTGACACTCTGGATATTCCCCTTGCACAGGCGAGGAAAATGAGCCCAGTTAACAGGGGTGGGAGATGGACTCACTCAGCAGAACTCCCGCCCTCGCCCCCCAGTGCAAGGGGCGGAGCCCCGAATCTTGTCTTTCAGGGCAGAGGTGAAAAAAGGAAGGAGGCTCGACCGGAGGAAGAGGAGGGGGGTGGGGTGGGGGGGCAGGGAGACCCACTTTCGCTGCCTCTCCAGCCCTTGGCTCCTCTCTCGCTGTGACCTTGGCAAAGCCCTCCCGCTTCCAGCCCTCAGTTTCCCCATCTGCACAGGACGGGAGGGTCTTGGCACCTCTCGCAGCTCTGCCATCGCAGCTCTGCCATCGGGAGCTGGCCCGAGCTGGTTAACTCCAGGGCTGGGTGCCCACCCCAGCTGGTTAAGGGCGGCCGGGTGGCAGGTGGGCCTTTGTGGCAGCGGCTGGGGCTCGTGCGCGGCCTTTGTCCCAGGCAGCAGGGGTGGGCTGGGGGAGGCGTGTTCTGTGACCCGAGAGGAGCCTTTCTCTTCCCCACAGTCCCCTCCAGGGCTGGGGCGGGGCTGGGGCGGGGCTGGGGGAGGGAGGGGTGGGGAGCAGCGCAGCCCCTCACTTCCCGCCTCTGGAGCAGATGGCCCTCCAGCCCCCTCCCCTCCCCCCAGCAGGCTGCCTGTCCCTTTGTTTTCCTGCGAGATTTTAGCCACTGTCAGGGCCCCCTCTTTAAACAAATCAAATGCAACCCTTGCTCAGAGGACACTGCCCGCTGCCCTGTGCCAACCTCAGGGTTCCCATGCGCCTGCCCAGCCCCCAGGCCTGCTGTGGGACCCCTCCGTTCATTCCCGTTCCTGGCCCTCCACAAACATTCCCTGGCCCATTTGGCTCCGGCTCCCCACTCTAGGAGAGTTCCACTATCTGGTGGCAGAAGTCCGCCAGGAGCGGGGGAGGCCGGCTGGTCTACTGGCTCCCTCGGGGGCTGTGTTGAAAACAGACTTGGGGTTGGGGCAGGAGGAGCAGGGAGCCCGGGCGAAAGGTGACGCGGAAAGCAGGCGGGAGGTGACAGGGAGGGTGGGCTGGACCGCAGTGCAGCCTGGGCTGTGAGGCTGGTGGGGACAAGTTGCATCTTGGGTCATTTAAAGGTTAAGGGTTAGCTGACAGACTGGATAGAGGGGAGGGTGTGAGAGAGAGAGGAGGCACAGTGACCCCCAGGTGTTGATCTCAGAATGATGGGGAGACCAGGAGAAAGTACAGATCCGGGGAGCTCGGAGCTCAGGCTTGAGGCTCTGGGCCTGAGGTGCCTTCCCCCCAGGGTGGCCGGGATTTGGGAGTAGGGAGTGGCCCCAGGCCTGTGGGTTTGAATCCCGGCTCCACTTGCCAACTGCCACATGCCTTGGTCCTTTACGTCGCCTCAGTTTTGCCATCTGTGCGGGGGACAGACGGAACACCTGTTTCCACATTTCGTCGGGACCAGGAGTGTGAAAGGCCCTGGTGGGGGGCCTGTCCACCTGGGAGAGCTGCATGGGGGCAGGATGCAGGATTTCTGAGATGCGTGGCGCCCCCACACTCCACAGGGGTTTTGTGTGGCTGTGAAGCTGGGGCTGCTCCCTAAGTGACGCAGTAGCCCAGCTTGGGGGTCTTTTCACGCAGTCTGTCTCCTGACGCTGTGTAGGGTTGTGTATATGTGACTGAGAAGGAGCCAGGTGGGACTCTGTGTTGTGTGTGTGTGTGTGTGTGTGTGTGTGTGATTCTGCCAGGGGCGCGCGACTGACAGGGTCCCTGTGGGTGCTGGTCTGTGAAGGGCCGCGTGAGTGAGCGGGGTGGGTGGGTGCACACAGTGAAGTTGCGTGTCTGCAGAAGGTGGCTTGTGGAGGGAACCGAGGTGTTGCCACCCTGTGGCTGCTCCCTGGGACAGGGATTTGCAGCTGCTGCTGAAGAAGCAGACCCGAGGGGCCTTGCCCCTCCCCCTTTCCTGCCTGCCTTCGGTGGGGGCCTTGGCTCAATCACCTTAAGAATCTTCACCTCACAGTTCCCCAGACACCTCCTGGGTCCCGCTGCTCTTCCTTAACTACCTGCAAATGGCCCTTTCTCACTCCTGAAATCCAATGCCTCCCTTTCTCCTTCCTCCAAAATGTCTTATCTACCCAATGCTGCCCCACTGTGCTCGAAACTCTCAGGGCTCTGTGGATTCCCCATGCACCTGTATTAAAACCATGACTTTCTCCTATGGTTTTCTCTCTGTTAATTTGGTTACTAGCCCAGCTAGAAGAAGGTAGAAGGCGGGAGGGGAAGTATTCCTATTTCTTTAGCCCCCGCAGTTGTGTGTGTGTGTGTAGCATGGGGGTGTCGCTGAGAAGGTCAGGCTGTCCTAAGGGAGGGTGTGACTGGGCGAGGGTGTGTGCCCCTCCATGAAGGAGCAGCGGGGTCTGCTGTGTGTGTCTACCTGGCCGGGTGGACCCTCGGGCTGCAGGCACCCCTCCCCGCCTCCCACTCCCCCTGGCGGAGCCCCACCCTGACTCTTCCTTCTTCTTTCCAGACCTTTGTCTTCACTGACAGCCGGGATGAAGGCCTCCAGGAGAGACTGGGTAACCGCCTGCCTGGGGGTGGCTGCCCTGGCCTGGGAGTCCCCGGAAAACAGGGCTGCCTACTCTTGGCCTGTGGGGATTCCCCTTGGCCCCAGCCCAGAGCCAGCTTCTTCCCCGGAAATGGGTGTGGGTGTGGGGAGGGGCTGTGCTGGACAAGTCCATCAGCTGTGGGGTCCTGGGCAGGCCAGCCCTCCCTGGCCTCAGTTTCCCCGTGTGTGAAAGGGGAGTGGTGGACTGGCCCTGCTCCGCCCTGTCACGGGGCCTGTGTGCAGAGCTGTGGGGAGGAGGCGGGCAGGGGCCTCACACTTGTCCTCCCTTCTCCAGGGCCCCACCTAGTGGTCACCAACTGCTCTGCGGAGCACAGCCACCCAGCCCTGTCCTGCAAGATGGCTGCTGAGCTGGATGCCTTCTTGGCCAGTGGACTGCGGTGAGTGCGTCTGGGTCTCCGAGGGCAGGTGTAACCTTCGCCCCAGGCCACTTCTTGAACGGGGTGTTGTGCCAAAACAGTGACGTCGCCTGGGTCCTGTGAATTTCGCCGTGTAAGGCCTCCTATGGTCTGTCTTTGGGCAGACTGTCCAGGTTCAAATCCTGCCATTCACTGGCTGTGTGACCTGGGGCAAGTGTCTTAACCTTTCTGAGTCTTAGTCCCCACTGGTTAAATGGGCAGATCTGCTTCAGGAGCTTACACAGATGCTGCCTGGCACAGAGCCACCCCCACCCGGTAACTGTTTATTGATTGACTAGAGGCCTGGTGCATGAAATTCGTGCGGGTGGGGGGTGGGGGCGGTGTGGCCCTCAGCCTGGCTTGCACCCTCTCACAGTCTGGGAGCCCCCTCCCTCATCCATTGCCCCACAGAGGGAGGCCCCGCCCACCCACCACAGCACCGCTGCAGGGTAGCCAGGGCCTCCCTCTTTGGGACAATTGATCACGGGGCTCTGCGATCCATTGCCCCCAAAGAGATAGGCCCTGCCCACCCGGCCAGGGCTCTGGGATGGATCGCCCCCTCCTACCTCCTGCCCCTGCAGAGGGAGGCCCCGCCCACCTGCCCAGCCCACTGGTCCGTGGCCTGGGCCTCTCTCTTTGGGGCAATCATGGGGCAATGGCGGGGCCCCCAGCCAATCCCATCGCACCTGCCTTGGCTGGCCTGGGGGCAGCGGGTGTCATAGCGTGGTCGTCCGGATGGTTGTCAGCTGTTTGGCCGTTCGATTGATTTGCATATTATGCTTTTATTATTTAGATTATTATAGATTATGGGGGCACAGCAGCTGGCAGCCCTTGGGAAGCCCCCTCCAAGCTCCTTGTCCCCCTCCCATCCCCACAGGTGGTTCTGCCACGTGGATGATGACAACTATGTCAACGCAAGGGCGCTGCTGAAGCTGCTAAAAGCCTTTCCGCAGACGCTGGATGTGTATATAGGCCGGCCCAGCCTGAACCGGCCCATCCACGCTGTGGAGCCGCAGCCCCACAATCGCACGGTCGGTCGGTCCCTCCCTGGCATCTTCGGGCCCTGGCCACCAGCCAGGGGGCAGCCTGGACTGTGGGGTTTGGGGTGGGGCCAGGCTGGGGGCAGGGCTGTGGACGAGGCGGTGGGTTTTCTGGGTCTCGCTGTGTGTCAAGCTGGTGGCTTTACCTCTGACCCTCTGTGGAATGGGGAGACTGAGCTCATGCCAGGAAGGCAGAGAGACAAGGTCGGGCCTTGGCCACGGGGGAGCAGTGGGGATGAGCTGGGCTCCTAGCCACCTGGTGCATCGTGTGGTGGTACAGGTTGTTCAAATGCGAATACTGCCGGGCCGGCAGGCTAACTGCCCAGGCCTCGGCCCCTGAACGCTCCCCTCCCCTAGGGCCCCCCTCCCTTCAGACTTCACTAACCTGCGACTGGAGAGCTGACCCCTGACGTAACAGGGCCCCCAGCGCCAGCTTCCGCTCCGGCCTGGGTGGACACTGATTAGGGCTCCCGGGTTGAGAAAACAAATAAACAAAACCAGATACCTGTTAAATTTGACTTTCAGATGAGCAGAGAATTTTTGAGTACAGGTAAGTTGCCCGAGTTCCCACCTGCCCCAGGACGCCACTGGGGGTTCTGTGTGGGGGGCCTTGGCCTCCAGGAAAAGGCAAGTTGTGCTTCTCAGGAGGCAGCGTCTGCAGCAGGCGCTGGGCCCGCATGGGGCTGTCTCCTCCCTCGGTCACCATCTGCTTCATTAGGGAAACCAAGAGAGCAAGCAACACAAAACCTTAATTATCAGCAGCTAATCAGCCTCCGAGTCCTAATTAAATCCTCCGGGGCCCCAGGGTGTGTGTATGTGAGTCGATTTCAGGTGAGCTGAGGGGTCCCCCAGGCTCCCACACCACCTCACCCCTGACCTCAGAGGTGGAGAGCCGGACTCCCTGGGTTCACTCACCAGCCCTGCCACCTCTTGGCTTCATGACCTTGATTGAAGTCTCCTTGCCTCGCTGTGCCTCAGTTTTCTCATCTGTGAAACGGGTGGGAATAGTCTCTTCCTCATAGGGTTGAGAGCAAAAAAAGAGAGAGAATCAAGTGGCATCCATCCAAGTGCTTGGAATGGGAGCTGGTATGTAATAGATACTAGTTAAGTGTTAGCAGTCGGTACCCAACGCAGCCTTCATCTCTGAGCGGGTTCAGCCCCCTGCGGGGCACACGCAGGCCCAGTCCCCAACAATGTGCACAAATGCCCTCCTCGGCACACACCCCACCCGTGGGATGCCAGGACTCCGCCCCTGTTTCCCAGCCTGTTCAGAGCCTGGGACCAGCCAGTGTGGGACAGAAAAAAGGGCAAGATCACTGGCTTGGGGTTAGTCCCAGTGCTGGGACCTCAGGCAAGTGACTTCACTTCTGTGCATCTTGGGCTCCTCATCTGCGCATAGCCCTCGGCACAGCCAGTGCTCAGGGCCCGGCGGTTACAGTGTTACTGCTGGTGCGACTATAATTACCATCAATTCATTAAACAAGCATCTATTGTGCACCTCCTGTGTGTCTGGTCCTTAAGAAGCCATTCATTCCACCTTGTTGAGCCCTGACCTCCCTGTAGGAGGGCAGTGTTCCCCGAGGTCAGCTCACAGAGGTTTTAGGAGGATGCTCCGGGCCAGGGGAACCGTCCGATTTAGAACTTAGAGCCAGTGTCGTGCTCACAGGTGACAAATCAGGCCCAGGGAGGGGCAGTGACTTTCTTAAAGTGGGGGAAGCTGGGGACCCAGGCTTCCCAACTCCCTGCTGAGGCTTCTTCTCACGGCTGCGTCATGGGAGATGCAGCCCCATGCCACATGCATCAACGAAGCAACAACTGTGCACACGGGAGGAGGTAACCGTAGGGAATTGGCTTGACCAAGGGATGGTACAGCTCAAAGGGTCCAGTGTTTCTCAAAAGCCTTAGGGAAATTCCAGGGTGAACTCACGGGGCCTCGCAGAGGAGCTAGAGGAGGCCTCGGTGATGCTGGGCAGGGGCGGAAGGGGGTTCAAATCCCAGAGGGATGTGATTGGTTCCTGAGGTTGAGATGTCAAGGGGTTTCTGGCCTCAGGGGCTCACAGGCCTGCCTGTTCTCTTTACTCAGTGAGTCTCATTCTCTCTTTTGTGGAAAAGTGCTCGTGGTCCCAGGGGGTCGGAGTGGCAGGAGCAGTAGGTGTATGTGTCCCCAAGCAGGTGGCATCAGGGTTACAGCTTGCGAGCCTGGCGAAAACATCTCTTCCTCACAGTTGCGTAGAAAGCTCAGGAAAGGGTTCTGATTGGTTGGCTTAAGTGATGTGCCTGTGGCTGAGCCAATCACCTGGTCCAGAGGTGTGGCCCTGTGATCATTCCTGCCCACCTCTGTGGCCTAGGGGAGCAGGTGCTGTGCTTGGTAGCCCCTCTCAAGCCACATGGGGGAAGGTGAAGACATTTCCCTGGGGAAGAGGGGAAGGCGTGCAGGGCACACCGAGAGCACACCCGCCCTTTTAAACTGGAATCCAACCAATTAACTGGTCTAATTGGTTAGACCCTTGATTAGCGATGTGACTTTGGGCCTCAGTGTTCTTATCTATAAAAAGGGCATAATAATGGTAGGCTGTAGCAAGACTCGAGTGAAGTGTGAGTGAAAAAGCTTTGGAGCCATGCTAGATGGTGGTGAGGGGTGTCCTGGCTGTTGCCCCCACCCTCCTCCCCCCTCCCCCAGGCTCATTCCCCTCCTCTCCCCCTAGAGGCTGGTCCAGTTCTGGTTTGCCACTGGGGGTGCTGGCTTCTGCATCAGCCGGAAACTGGCTTTGAAGATGGCCCCATGGGCCAGGTAAGCAGAGCCCCCCAGGTGGGTGGGGGAGGGTGGGGGCTGCTGAGAGCAGGTGGCGCTTGGTGTATGCATGGGGACTTTCCAGCAGGAAGGTCTTAAGCGACAGCCCAGGTCACACCGTATGCAGGAGGCTCTGCTCTGCCAGCTGGTCCCAGGAGAGCCTTCTGGGAGGCAGGGTGGGCTCTAGGTGTTGAGGGTCCAGGCCAGTGGCCATAGCACGGCTCTACCCCTCAGCGGCCCCCGCTTCGTGGACACATCTGCGCTCATCCGGCTCCCTGACGATTGCACTGTGGGCTACATAATCGAGTGCAAGCTGGGTGGCCACCTGCAGCCCAGCCCCCTCTTCCACTCCCACCTGGAGACCCTGCAGCTGCTGGGGGCTGCCCAGCTCCCGGAGCAGGTGAGCGGCCCCAGGGCACGTGGCAGTGGGGAGGTGCTCATGTTTTGGGCCGTCCCCCTATTGACAGGGAAACTGAGGCCCAGGGTGGCAGAGGACCCCTTACGGCAGCGGTTCTCAACCTGTGGGTCGCGACCCCTTTGGGGGTCGAACGACCCTTTCACAGGGGTCGCCTAAGACCATCGGAAAACACATCTATAATTACATATTGTTTTTGTGATTCATCACTATGCTTTAATTATGTTCAGTTTGAAACAATGAAAATACATCCTGCCTATCAGATATTTACATGACGATTCATAACAGTAGCAAAATCACAGTTATGAAGGAGCAACGAAAATAATTGTATGGTTGGGGGTCACCACAACGTGAGGGACTGTATGAAAGGGTCGCGGCATGAGGAAGGTTGAGAACCGCTGCCTTGAGGGCATACCGTGACTCTCCGCCTTCAGACCTCCAGGGGTGTGAGGCTAAAATCTCTGAACTGGCTCCCGAGTGCCAGCGGGAAGGACCTGCCCAGATGAGACGAAGCTTGTCTTCAGGTTCAGATAGCCTTGCTCCCGACCCGCTGCCTCCTGTCCCTCTCTCCTTTCTTCCACCTGCCGTCCTCCCCACTTCCCTCCGAAGGGACCAGCCCTGCCCTCCCAGCTTTGCCCTTTGTCAGCGGTCCCTCCCTCCCTTCCTCAGAGCTTCCCTGTCTGTCCGCTGCTCGCTGCTTCTCCTTCTAACCCAGACGTCACTGGGAAGGACCGGTCTTCGGTGAGGACACTGAAGCATGAAGTCAGGCTCGGGAGGGGTCATGGCCACTGAGGTCCCACTGGCTCGGCCTTGCGGATGCTCCTCTCCAGCTCATAGGCTCCAGCCCTGTAGGTGGTCCTGGCTGGGGGGCCCCTGGCATCTTCCGCCCAACAGTGCGAGCAGAGCCCTTCCGGCAGCCAGCGATAGCAAAGCAGCAGGGACTGGGTAAACGCAGGACGGTTATGGGCCGCGCGCCTGCGAAGCTGAGGGCTTGGCTGGACGCGCTGGGCCTGGCTGGGCCTGGCTCTAGGGGTCTGTCCCCTTGTTCACCCGCCTCCCCCCACGCTGGCCCGCTTCTCAGGCAGGTCGCCCCCTTGCTGGCACGCTGGCAGCCCGGGTCTCTCTCCCCCGGAGGAGGAGGGTGCCTCCTTCCGCAGATCCCGAGGCTGCGCTCACTGGTCAGTTGGCCCGCTTGGGTCCTGCGACGGGTCTCCTGTCGGCGCCCAGAATTAGTGTAGGTCACTAGGCCTGGAGCTGGCTGTGGGGTTGGTCCCATTAGCACCTCAGGGCCTGAAGCCAGGAAAGGGGGACAGATTTGAGGCAACCAAACCGGGGCACCCGAATGGGGTAACCAGGGCACCCGAATGGGGTAACCAGGGCACTCACTATACCGGGCACCACACTGGGCCCTTATCTTCTTTGACTCTCTGGTTTCTCACAACACGCACAGGAGGTTGGTGCTAACATTTCCATTCCACAGATGGAGAAACTGAGGCCCAGAGAGCAGAACTAGCCTTGGCCACAATAGTACATGGCAGAGGGGGATTTCAGCCCTGGTGGGTGGCCCCTAAGCTGACAGTCGATAGCCACTGCCCTTGACAGCCTTGGACTGGGGTCGTGATCCCGAGTCCCTGCTGCTTGCGGAGAACCGGAGGCTCTGGGATATGGAGGGGGATCTGCTAGGGCCCCACAGTGAGCCTCGGGAAACCTCCACCAGGCACACAGCGCACTGGAAAGATGCCTTCCCTCTCGGGCCTCAGTTTCCCAACCTGTGGATGAGGGAATCGTGGCAGCCTCCTAGGGAGTGGGACTGCTGGGGCTGCCGTGGGATTTGGGCCTGAAGGTGCGCTTCACACTTAGAGTGCTGGCGGGGGGCTCCTCAGTGACGCACCCTCCGCTAATGGGGTTTCAGGCGCAGAGGCAGGCTCTCTGAGCCCTCAAAATGCCTCCTGTGCCTTCCTGCTTCCCCCCAATTCTGCCCCCTTGTGGCGTCCCCATGGAACACCCCTCAACCCTCCCCCGTCTTCTCTGCTTCTCCCTGCCCAGGTCACCCTCAGCTACGGCGTCTTTGAGGGGAAGCTCAACATCATTAAGCTGCAGGGCCCGTTCTCCCCCGAGGAGGACCCCTCCAGGTGGGTCTGGGGCTGAAACTGTCGAGCGGGAGGAATGGGGCTGAGCCCAGGCACCCAAAGGTGGGCGAGCCAGGAGGGAGGGCTGTGAGAGAGGCCCTTGGGCTGACCACAGAGCTGGGAGTGAAGGGCATGATGTTAGTCCCTGCTCCACCGCTGGCTTGCTGTGTGATCTTGGGCAAGTGCCTTGCCCTCTCTGGGCCATAATCTCCCCATTTTGTAACCCCAGGAGGCTGGGTGCTGTGGATCTGGAGGCCCTCCCAGGCCCGGTCCTCTGGGATAGGGGAATGTCTTCACTGAGCAAGGACCTGCTCCCATGAAGGACCTGCAGGCCCCGCTGGGGGATTGTTATTTGATCTTTGTCGGCTCTTTGCTTCCTTGATTCTCTTCAGTGGCTCTTTTCTGTGGGTAGAAGATTGGAATGGGGGCTAAGATGTCACCTGGGCACCTTCCGGTTCTGCCCTAAACTGGCCCCAGGTTGATTGGGGCTGCTCAGCTCAGCCCCTGGCTGCTGTGGAGCAGCTCAGAGCACAGCCTGTGACCCACGGTGGCAGGAGGGACGAGACCTGCTCCAGGAGGTAGAGGAAGGCAGTGGGACTGGAATGTGGGACAAGAGGGGAGGGTGGTGCCGATTCTTCTCCCCGCAAGGCCTTGGGTCTGGACTTTGGATTTATCTGAAGTATGTAACCTGTGGGGGGACCAGGCCTCCTGGCTCTGAAGTTCTGCACAGCTGTCTGTCGGGGGGAGGGGCGGGGGGGGGGCGGCAGAAGACATAACTATTCCAAGGGCTGGGGGCCAGGGGGTTCCTTCTAATGGGGTGAGCTCCCCATCAGTGGAGGTGTGCAAACTGTGGCTGTGCTGCCAGGAGGTTTAATAATTGCTGTTACGTTCTCTAAGCCCGAAGATTCTAGGGTCCATGGGTTTCTGCTTGAGGGGCTGGAGCCGACTGGGCTAGGCTATGCAGGGTTGGAAGGCCCCGGCTCAGCTGGGCCTCCTATGGCTCCGCTGGCCTTGGAGGCGTCCCTGAGGCAGCGGTTCTCAGCCAGGGCCCCTGAGGACACCTGACCATGCCTGGAGACATGCTTGAATGTTACCATGTAGGGAGATGCTAACGACATGTAGTGGGCAGAGTCCAGGGGACGCGGCTAAACATCCCGCAATGGACAGGACAGCCCCACAATGAAGAACTCACAGTCCCAAATGTGAATAGTGCTGAGGCAGAGAAACCCCGCTCCAATCCGCCCTTGTGACGTGCGCGCCCCCCCCCCCCCGCCCTCCCCCCCGCCCCCTGCCCCCGCCAGGGCCTGCGGGGTAAGGGTAGGAGTGGGGTGACGCCTTGTCCGTTTCTGGTCTCTCCTTAGGTTCCGCTCCCTGCATTGTCTCCTCTACCCCGACACTCCCTGGTGCCCACAGCTGGTGGCCCGATGAGCCCGGAACTGCCAGGTGACTATGGAGCTGAGGCCTCTGGTTGTCCCTCGCCTCCCAAGGCAGCCCCGAGGGCCTGCGGCAGTGCCCTGGGTGGGCAGTCCCCGGCGGGGCTCCCGAGTGGTGGGCAAGCCCAGGATCGGATGACTGGTGGTGAAGGCATCCCAGGCTCCGGAGACGTGGGTCGGATGGCCCGGGAACCAGGTGGAGTCAGAGAGGCCCCAGGGGCTGGGCTCCCACGGGCCCTGGGTGGCTGAATTGAACAGGGTGGAGGCCATTGAGCTGGCCTGGGGCTCAGGAGTCTTAAACCGCAGCAACATTACAGGGGCTTCTGGGTGGGGGGTGGTCCCAGCCCAGCTCTGGTCTCTCAGTCACTCCCTGGGGTCAAGCACCGGGCCCACCACTCACTCCTGGGTCCCTGGGCCTGATCCGCAACCGCTGGGCACCGGGAGAAAGGCGGCGAGGGCAGGGTCTGTGGCAGGTGCTGTGGTTGCTGACCGTCTCCAGCTCCTTGCCCCCCGCTGGCTAACAGGCCCGGTCTTGTTTGGAGGGTCAGCCTGCCCGGAGCCGACGATGGATCATCGTGGGTCCCAGCCAAGCTTGACGAGCCTTTTGCTCACTGTCTCAGCTCCCCGTGCTGTTAGGCGCTTCCGTGTGTCCAGCTCTGCTGCAGTCAGAGCTGTCCCTTCCTGTGAACTGAGCACAGCCAAGGGGGAGGAGTCGGGGAAGGTGTTGCCGCCCCGCCCTCGCTCTTCCCGCTGTGGATGTGGGTGTGATGTCGGGTTCTGGGCGGCCACTTTGCGGCCATGAAGCAGAGGCCAGGACACCCCTCCGCACCTGTCTTGTCTAGCATCCGGTTCTGTGAGAAAAGTAAACCCTGTCTGTTCACGTCTCTCTTGGCCCAGGTTTTTGTTACACGCGGCTGACATGTCGCCGAAGGGGCGGGTCTTTGGTCTGCCTGTCACAGTGGCGTTGACTTGGGTCCCGAGCGATCCATCCTTGCTCTGCCCTCCCTGGGCAGCCTTGGGGAGTCCACTAGGTCTCTCTGGCCTGTTTGCCCAGATGTTCCTGTTCTAGTAGATGAGAAAGGGAATACCTTCTTCCCGGGTTGATGTCTGGATGGAACGATGCAGTGTTGGGCATGGCCCAGAGCCCGGCACAGAGAACGGTGACTGCTGTTAGTGTGTGTGAGTCATGGTGTGACAGGTGTGTGTGAGGCACGTACTCTTTCTTCTACACATGTCTGTGCTAAGACTTGTGTGTAGTGTACATGTGTGTTTGTGCCCCAGTCACACCGGTGTACATGTACACGTGTGTGAATATGTGTGTGCCAGGAGGTGCTGGTATGCGGGAGCTACTCCTCCTTTCCTCTGCCCTCAGGCTTGGGTTGGGGGAGGCCAGGGAATCAGGGAATCAGGGAAGGCAGAGTGGCAACTTGGAGCTGAAGGATTCAGCCTCTGGTGTTGGATAAAGTGTGTGTGTGTGTGTGTGGGTGACAGCCAAGGTGGGAGCTGAATAAATGCAAGTGCCCTGAGAATGTCGGTCCCAAAGCGGTTGGATGAATGAATGAAGTGACTGTGGGAAATGCTGGCCGGTGGTGCTCGGCTGGGGCGGGTTAGGGATGGGAGGTGCCTTCTCCCACCCGAATCACGCCCGGTGATGCGTGGAGTCAGGGTCACAGTGGGGTTCTGGGCTTGGGGAGGAGGGAAGAGGGAGGAGAGGGCCTAAGGGGTGGGGGCTCCTGTGAACACACTGTCCAGCCCTCGAAGGACTGGTCCCTGCTGCTCCCCTGTCTGGGACCCCTGAGCCCCAGCGCCTCAGCCCTGTTTTCCAGGGGGAGCCTGAGCCCCAGCGAGGGGCCACTGTGTGCTCGGGGTCACACAGCAGGTCAGGTGCTGAGCCAGAGGGCTGGGCTCTTCCAAGCCTTCTGTCTCCCTGGGCTGCGTCTGTGGGATGTGAGCCAGGAGGAGTGGCCTGGTGGGGGAAGGGGGGTGGGGGGTGGGGTGGTGTGTGCTCCAGAGCCACGGTCCCGTCCAGTCTTCTCCACGCTGCACGTGGAAGGCGGCCTGCCGCCCTGCTTAGGGAAGCAGCATCAGACTCGCAGGCTGTTCCCAAATTCTGAGGGTCGGGTGGAGGGTACAGGCCATCTGCTGCCTCTATTGTCCCAAAATAGCTGGCGGGGGGGGGGGGGGGCGGGCAGAGTCAGCAAGGATCAGAATTGGGATGGAGGAAGGAGGCTGGGTTTAACCCTGTGTGTGTCTGGATGGGAGAGTGTGCAGCCGCCTGTACTCTGTGCTGAGGTGACCCTCGTGGGCCCGTGGGCAGGCGCTGGGAGTAGGGGCAGGTTGAACTACCCCATCTTGGCCTTGCTGTGCCCCTGGGGCACATGTCGCTCCCATTTCGCAGATTAGGAAACTGAGGCACAGAGAGGGAGAAGCCCTTGGCCCAGGTCACAGGGCTATGGGTGCCAGAGCCGACTTGAGGCACCTGGCCCTGCCGGGGTCACCTCAGCGTGGGGCGGCTCTGGAGGTCAGGACCCTCTCCGGGCCCGGCTCCACCTCCGCCGGCCTCCCCTGTGACACAGGCGCCATGACTTCGACACAGCGAGCTGTGTGGTCTCTGAGGCCGCACAGGAAGCTCCTGGCGCAGGTAGCGTCTTAAGAAGCACCACCTCCCTGCCCTCTCTGAGCTCAGCGCTCTCGGCTGTAAAAGGGGGTGAAAGGGGTGCTGGGCTGGCCTCCCTCTCTACTCCGCCACCCAGGTCCCAGCCCTTGTCAGTCCCACCTGCACAGAAGCCTCCATGCTGGTCTCCCCACTGCACAGGCCCTGGCACACTGGCCCCCCGCCACCCCATTTCTCCTGGTGGGTGCCCAGGCCCTCTCTCTGGAGGGCACCCCCATCTCTGCATGGCTGGATCGGGCTCCAGTGTCCTCTCCTGGGGAGGCTCTCCCTGGCCGCCATGACACGGTGGCCACCTCACTCCACGGTGGCGCTCTGCAGAGCTCTGACCCTCGCAGACACGTCTCCTGGTGCGTCCGCTTGCTCACGTATTGGTTGTCTGCTCCCATCCGACCGACGGCTCCACGATCCCAGGGAGCGTGTTGGTTCTGGTCCCTGCAGCGCACTGCCTGGCATACGGTAGATGCTCAACAAATCGTGTGGGATGAACAGGAAAGCGAGCGAGTGGTTCCTCAGATCTCTCCCAGGTCTGCGGGTGCTTTAAGATTCTGTGAAAGGCGGCAGGGGGCTTCCTAATGGGGAGATCAGGCTGGTGACACTGGTCATCCTTCGGACAACCCCAAAAGGAACATCTGACTCTAAGTGCTCCTGGTAGATGCAGTAGGAAGGGCACAGCTCCGCCCAGGAGGTCTGCTTATCAAAGTAATCGACCCTTCACAGAGCCGCTCTCCGATCAAAATGCCCATTTTCTGGAACGGGGAGCAGTGGGACATGCTGAGTGACACCATGAGGGTTCAACCCACCCCGCCAACAACGAGGGCAAAGCCCCTCGTTTCTTCAACATGTCAAAGGGCATAAAACAGGAGGAGAGGGACTAAGAGAGAGCTGAGAGATCGGAAGAGATCAAGAGTCATGACAACAAAATACAATATATGGACCTTGTTGAGGTCCTGGTTAAATAAATGGATCCTGAAAAGACATTTTTTGAGGAAAATGAGACTATTTGAACGTGGACTTTATTCGATTGGGATTCAGAAATAGTTAGTTTTATTAGGTGTGATAACAATATGGAGGTTTTCCTTGACGTTGTAACATATGAGAGACACCTTTGGGAATATTTATAAGTAAAATGATAAAACATCTGGAATCTTTTTTAACAAGGTGCCCGGGGGGAGAATGAAATGAGAATGGCAACACGGGGATGGTTGTTGGAGCTGGTGATGGGCACACGGGGTTCATTATGTTATTCTTTTTACGTTGGTGGGTGCTTGGAAACTCCGTAATAGAAAGCAAACCGCGGCGGAGAGGGCCTGTGATGTTCCCTTTCTCTGGGAGGCTCTCCCCCTTCCCGTTCTCTTTCCCCTGCCCCCTCCTCCACGCCCCACATTCAAGCCCGGAGAACATCTATTTTCATCAGAAACAGCTGCCCGGACTCCACTTCCTGTTCTCCCCAAATGCCAGAGAAAGGAGAGGCTGACCTTGACCCTGCTGATTTGCATTTGGCCGGTGGCCTGGTCCGCCCCCCCCCCCGCCCCCCCCCCCCCCGCCTCCGGCAGGCCACCCTGATTTCTTTTGGTTCTGAGCACTTTGTAACCCACAGCACTCTCCTCGGCACAGTCATTGGACACATTCCTCCAGCCACTTACCACTTCCCCCAGCCAGCCAGCCAGTAAGAATTCACTGCTCACCTTGGGGGGGATGGGGGGATGTCCCTGGTCAGAGGCGACACAGGGGACTCAGGTGCAAGCCCTACCCTCAACAGGGAGCTCAAATCCCCGTTGGGACAGCATAGCATGTCCTTGGTAACATGCAACCACGGGGCACGAGGAGGGAGGACTAACATCTGGGGGTCTGCGGGGCAGCAGCGGCCAAGAAGCCTCGATGTGGGAAGTGATGTTGGATCTGGAGCTTGATCTACGAGGAGGTGAGAAGGAGCAGAATGCATCCCATGCTGCCTTGCAGAGAGGCCTGTGGAGACCCTAGGGCAGGGGTGGGCAACCCCTGGCACACGTGCCAAACATGGCATGCCAGTAACTTTTGCTGGCACGTGAAACCCTCTCTTATAATCTTCCATTTACAATTTTTTTCTTAATATCAACTTTTTTATTTTTCAGATAAATTCAGTGTAGGTGCATCTTAGATAAATGAATAATTTTTCATAACAAGTTATCTTAAAGACCATAGACATGGATTGACGAGAGAGGGGAAGAGCAGTTTCTATGCCTCTGCCTTAACTCTCCCTGCCTTCCTAGTTCCGACCATTGTTTTGGTTTCATCCACATACGCTTGTGAATCTTTGTTCTCAGTGATGAATTTTGTTAAGGCTCGTAATAAGAGTAGCCTGACGGATGAAAGTAGTAGCTCGTGCATATCTCTGAAGGTCACGAAATATAAACCTGATGTAAAATCTCTGTCATCAGTGATGCAGCAGCAAAAGTCCCACGGATAATATCAAACGGAGTCATAAAGTTTTCTGTTGGACTATCAGTATACATTAAAAAATAAATGTATGCCCTGACAGGTTTGGCTCAGTGGATAGAGCGTTGGCCTGCGGACTCAAGGGTCCTGGGTTTGATTCTGGCCAAGGGCATGTACCTTGGTTGCGGGCACATACCCAGTAGGGAGTGTGCAGGAGGCAGCTGATCGATGTTTCTCTCTCATCGATGTTTCTAACTCTCTATCCCTCTCCCTTCCTCTCTGTGAAAAATCAATAAAATATATATTTAAAAAGATGTATTTTTCATCATATACTGTGTTTTTTGTCGCTCGGATGAATTTTATTATTCAAGGTTCTTTACATACGTACACCTTAAGAGATATCAAGTAGGCGTAACATGTTCTCAAAAAATTAGGGTTGGCACGCAGAAGAATTTTGAGTCAGAGATTTTGCTGGTTTTGGCACGCACTCACAAAAAGGTTGCCCACCCCTGCCCGAGGGAAAGGTGCAAATGGTATGGTCAGGAATACAACTGTTTTCAGGTGCCTACTTACCTTGCAGGGTAAGTTGAAGGGTGTACCTGGCCCTCCTCCCCTCCCTACATGTCCCGAATGATTTTGTAAATTCCCCATGGAGCAGAGACCATGTCTGATGCATCTCTGTACCTCATAGGATCTGGCACGGTGCTGGGCACACAGCAGGCACTTCACAATGACTATGTAGGTGAAAGCGTCAGCCTCGGGCCAGAACCAAGACTCACAGGTGCTTGATAAAAACATATTCCAGAGCCCCTAAGCTCTAGATCTTCAGAACCCAAATCTCCAAAGGAGGGGCCAGGGACGCTGTGTTTTTACCTGGTTCCCCAAGGTGCTCTAGTTGCTAGGTTGGAGAAAGATGGGGTTAAAGGGAATTCAGCACCACGGACAGAACCTCCGCAGCGGCCTCTGTCTGCTCTTCCTGGGACTAGCTGGGGCAAGGGCATGCTACCTGTGTCTGTGGCGGGGGCTCATGGTCTAACTCTGACAGGGGCTAGGTGCACACCCGTGGCCTTGGCCCCCAGATGCCACAGCCCTCGTCTGAGCTTCAGGGGTGAGTCTCAGGGCGGGCGCTGGTCCAGCTGTGGGAGACAGCGCTAACGGCCCAGGAGGGGACATCTCATAAATATCCCCTCCATCTCTTTTATTCGCTGTAAGCAACCCCACACTGCGCAAGCAGCAAAGTGTGAAGCCTGAGCCTGTGTGAACAGATTAATCCCCCAAATATGGTTTGAGCACCGACTGTGTCCAAGGGCTGTGCTGGTGGCCAAGGCGCACGTAGGGATGAGCGAGATACAGCCGCCAGCCTAAGGAACCCACGGCTTTCTAACACGGTTCGTCCATTGTTAGAAGGGAGAGCTGCCTTCATGATAATGAGACTCGAGCTGGCGAGTGTGGGTACTGGAGGCAGCCAGGGGCGTGGAGAGAAGAGACATTTGGGGGCGGAAGATTCAGGGTTTGAGACCGGGCCTGACTAGTGACATGGCCTTGGCTCTCAGAGCCTCCATTTCCTCATCTAACAAATGGGGGTGATGGCATCTATCCGGGCCCCCCTCCTGGGCATTTGTACGAAAAGGGCCCACTCAGTCCAGTGCCCAGGACCCAGCCCGAGCACCATTCATTCACTCATGGACTCCACACCTGTGCCAGGCACGGTGCCAGGCATCTTGCACTGGGCAGGAGGGCAGGGGTGGCTCCTCCTCTTCCTGCGGGCCCCCAGCCAGACTACATGTCCAGCCTCCCTTGCAGTAAGGGCAGTCATGGACGAAGCTCTGGTTGCTGGATGCGCCCTACTTGCAGACCTGGCTCATAAAACCCTCCCACTCGACATGACCTCTCTCTGTCCTTATTGTTGGTTGGATGGAGGGGACTGAGGTTAGAGGTGGGTGGAGCCTGGAGATGGGAGGAGCCCAGGATCCAGAATCTCCTCCGATCTTTTCTCTTGGTGGCCGTCTGTGCACCAAACAGCTGCAACGAACTGTTAGAAGACCCAGAACCAAACTGGTGTTGAGTTGAGCCCATGGATTCGGGGATGTTTGTTACAGGGCTGAGCCTACCCTGACTCATACAGGGAGACACAGCCCCTGAGGAGACAGACGAGCAGGAGTTGCAATGAGTGACCAAGTGACGGGGAACATACACGGGAAGGCGACTGCGGAGATCTTGGGCGGAGGACACATGGTGGGTTTGTTTGTAAATTGTCCTGAGCTTAACTCGTAACCCTTCAGCCCCTAGCAGTCCTGCTCCGAAAGCCTCTGGCTTTGACCATGTAACTTCCTCTCAAGCCCCCTGAAACCCCTTCTCGCGTGGCATACAAACCCCCACACGACTCCCCACCGTCTAGATTTTATTCCAAGGACCTGCCTACCAGGTTTGCCTCCCACTTGGCCCCGCTGGGTTGGAAACCATGCTGTGTAGCTCCAGCGCCCTTTCTCCCCCCAACCCATATCCTTCCCTCTGGGTGAAACAGCCCTCCAGACAGACCTACGTTCCCGGCTCTCCCCCACGGGCCACCCCCCGTCCCCCCCAGTTCACTCAGTATTCGGTGAAAGCACCTTTGCGCCTTCACTGGCTTCATAGAGGCAGGACACAGACCACGAGAGTGAAATCACCCAATTTACCAGTTGGTTGGCAAGAGGCATTTATGAGGTCCGAAGCAGTTTTATTTGTATCTGATTATTTTCAAATTAAATTGAAATAAATTCGAATACATAAGTAATGTGCTTACTGTTCCATTTAGCCGCTGTTGCATAACAAACAATCCCCAAAGGCTTGGTGGCTTAAAGCGGCAACACCACTCATTTTGCTCACAAATGTGTGATTCGGACAGGGCTCCCCAGGCAGGTGGGGCGGCCGCGGTGGGGCCGGGAGCATGCGCAGGCTCTCTCGTCTGTCTGAGGCCCTGTTGGCCTCGTCCCCTTTCTCTGCGAGGTTGCGGGGAGGCTGGACTTCAGAGCTCGGTAGTCGCTGGCTGTCCTCTCAGGACCCGGCCTAGGAGTCAGGCCGCGTCACGTCATTGGAAACCATTCACCAACGCCCGCCTGTACGCACACAGAGGGGATTTGGGCTCCCTGCAACCCCCATAAACATTACACTACAAATTTAAAAAACTGTGTTTAAAATATATTATATAAAATTCCCATTTTAGCCATTTTTTTCAGTGTATCTTTCAGTGGCGTTAATTATCTTCATGATGTGCAAACACCACCGAAACTTTTCCATGATGTCTAAGCACCCTGTTTTCGAGGCCCATCCATGTTTGACCAGGCGTCTGAACTCCATTCCTCCCGCGGCTGCATGCTAGTCCGTTGCAGGTGTGCATCACATTTTGTTTTTGCCTTTGGCCGCTTCTGTCTCTTGGCTGTTGTGAACAATGCTGCTATGAACTCAGGTGCACAAATATCTGTTCGCATCCCTGCTTTCAACTCTGCTGCGAATGTGCCCAGGAGTAGAATTACTGGATCACACGGTAATTTCATGTTTAAATGTGTGTTTTTGTTTTTGTTTGAGGAACTGGCAGACCGTTTTCCACAGCAGCGGCACCATTTTACATCCACACCAGCCACGCACAAGAATCCCAATTTCTCCACATCCTCGCCAACACTTGTTATTTTCTGGGTTTTTTTTGTTTTTTTTTTTTTAATAATAGTCATCTAACTCGGTGTGAGGCGGTATCTCATTGTGGTTTTGATTTGCATTTCCCTAATGATTCTTTGGTACAGCCATGTAGTATTTCAGGCATTTATTAACCAGTCCCCTATGGCTGGATATGAAGGTTGCTTCCAAACATGTGCTGTTCAAATAATCCCACAACAAGTTGTCTCGTACAGGTTACCCTGTGCACTGTGAGCATATTGGGGGCTCACTTGAAGCCGTAGGATTGGTGGGTGAAAGAGACGGTGTGTTTATCCTTTAGGCAGATACTCCAATGCCCCTGAGAGAGGATGAACCGATTGATATTCCCCATAGCCACGCAAGAGAGCCAGGCACAGCTTTAAAACTAACCCGTGTGTCTCCAGCATCGCGCCGGAGATTTCCTCCTCCTCGGGGAGGCTAACCTGACATTTCCCAACACGGATTAAGACATCGGCCTAACACTGTGTTCTGTTAAGGGATTTGCAACTTAATTGCATTTGTTCATAAGACGGAATTAATACCGAGCAACTTGCCATCAACAGAACTAATTTTGACCCCGTGCTATGAAAAACCCATTCACGTTTTATGTTTTAAAAATATGTTAAAAGAATTGCTACTTGAATACCATTAAACTGATATTAAAAATCAGGCTCAATCTCGATTTGTATGTTAATCCTTCTTCCAAATAGTACAAACTTTATTTTTTTAATTTTTTTTTTATCAATACTTGCCCAGAGGTACAGCCATGAAAATTCATGACTGAAAATTCCTTTCTCTTATCAGCGGATCTAACAAGATAATGGAACAACTCACACGTCAAATATTAGCTCAACTTGCATGTTCACGGCGATGTGCTGCAGAAGCAGACAGCACCCTCTACAAGGCCCGCACCAAACATTCACTCCTTCAACTTCCAGTAAAAAAAGTAACTGGAAATTGTTGGGTGAATTAGAGTCCAGTGAAAACAGATGAATAGATTGTAGACACATTACCAATGTTATATTAATAGATGTTCTTTTTTTTTTTTTTAAATCCTTACCCGAGGATATTTTTTCAATTGATCTTTAGAAAGAGAGCGGAAGGGAGGGAGGAGGGGGAGAGAGAGAAACATGGATGTGGGAGAGACATATCAAGACACATCAACTAGTTGCCTCCTGAATGGGGCTGGGAAGCAACCCTGCAACCAAGGTATGTGCCCTTGACCGGGAATCAAACCTGTGACCCTTCGGTTAGAGCCAATGCTCTAACCACTGAGCAACCCGGCCAGGGCTAATATATGTTCTTAATGAACTGGTCACAGTTTTTAAGAAGGGGAATTTTTATAGGAGAGAAAAAATTCCCATAAATGAAGAACTGCCCTAGCTAGTTTGGCTCAGTGGATAGAGTGTTGGCCTGAAGGGTCCCAGGTTTGATTCTGGTCAGGGGCACATGCCTGGGTTGCGGGCTCGGTCCCCAGTAGGGGGAGTGCAGGAGGCAGCCGATCAATGATTCTCTCTCATCATTGATGTTTCTATCTCTCTTTTCCTCTCCCTTACTCTCTGAAATCAATACTAATATATATATATATTTAAATGAAAAACTAACTTAGAAATAAACTCAAGACAGCCAATGCTATGTGTCCTGCACAGAAAGTAATGTCATGTTTACAGTAACTGATACTAAAGACATATGCCAAGTGAAGCGTGATGTGCAGGGTGCAGAAATGAGACAACCGGAGTAAACACACATCAACTTTACACGATGGGTTGTGTCAGAAGCTGGTTTACATAAATGCAGCTCACCTCCCTTCCTTGCATGGAACCTCCGAGCGCGCCCAGTCCATAGGGAGCCCAGGCCGCCCAAGAATGCTCGCTTCCTCCAGTGACGACAGTTTCACCGTCTCAAATGGCAGCGAAGCCAGGCGGCTCCTTGCAAGGAACCCAGCGGGGTGCGTGGCTTCCCCTCAGGAGCTGTCCACACAGCAGCGTCCCTCAGCCGCCCAGATTCCGAGAGGCATACCTGCCCGGAGATCCTTTAGAAGCCTCTCCAGGTGATTCCAAAGTGCAGCCACGTCTGGAGCCTACTGCTCCGGAAAGCTCACCCATCATCGGCCTGGCCATCTCTTCACCCCCTCATTCGCTAGCATCTGCGGGACACCTCCATGCCAGGTCCCGAGATACCGGGTTATTTACCTAGCGTTTTTCTTTACATTGACCCTTTTCACCTACAGACATTGTTTTAAAATCATGGATTTGATGGGCCAGATATTTTGTATCATACCCACATCAAAAATAAGTGTATAATTTCTAACATAAATAAGTTCATCATTATTATCTAAATGCTTCCTTGTGGCCCTTGCTGGTTTGGCTCAGTGGATAGAGTGTCGGCCTGCGGACTGAAGGGTCCCGGGTTCGATTCCAGTCAAGGGCACATGCCCAGGGTGCGGGTTTGACCCCGGTGGGGGGGGGGTGGGCAGGAGGCAGCCGATCGATGATTCTCTCATCATTGATGTTTCAATCTCTCTCTCTCCCTCTCCTTTCCTCCCTGAAATCAATAAAAAAATATATAAAAAAAATACTTCCTTGTATATTACTAGTGATACTCACATTACCATTTAGGAAACGGAATTCATTCTTCATTCATTAACATTCCTTCATTCATCGCACATTTCCTGAGCTCCTGGGACGGACCATGCTAGGTGCTGGGCATCCTCCGCTGCCCACTTGCGAGGCCGTGCTGGGCGTCCACCTGCCACCAGCAGCCTCCTCTGCTCCTGCTGCTGGGACAGGAGTGGAGCCATCCCTCGCTTCTCCAGGGCCCATGAACTCCTCCTCAGGGCTTCATGTTTCCTTGCCTCCAGGCACGTCAAGGTGTGGCTCCCTAGACTCCAGGTTGGAGTCGCAGTGGGCAGTGCAGGCCATCACCACTAGGGGGCACTCTGGCCTCACCGCTGGCTTCTCGCTCAGGCCAGGGCCAGGACCAGGTGAGTCTGGCTGGAAGGTTAGTGTGCTGCTGGGGGGACCAGAAGAGGTTGGGAAAGGCCGTATGGGATAAGGGGGCATGAAAATGAACCCTCTGAATTCAGATTCTAAGCAAAACCTCCCTCCTCGATGCCAGGGGAAGAAAGCACACAGGACATCTCTTTACCAGGTTTAACAAAACAGGACCAGCTGGGGACAGCAGCCATCAATCAATGCTGAGGTTTGGTGAAGGGTGAGGTGGCCCACTTGCAGGTGCTGAGCCCACCACGAGCCCCAGACAGCATGCCCGTGGCCTGGTCCCGGACCTGCCCTGTGCCTCAGCCCTTTGCTGATTCTTCCCAGGGAGAGGAGAGGGGCAGAGATCAGGTTCAAAGGCCAGTGGCAGCCTCCCCTGGGGACTGGGGCTGCTCTTCAGCCAGGAAGGCCAGGACAGGTGGACTGGGCCTTCTGCAACTGTCCTCCTCCTCCGGTGCCCTGGGCCTCAGTTTCCCCTTCTCTAAAATGGGGCTGAAAGCGTTTCTGCCCTGCCTGTCTCTCTTGAGAGTGTGGCTGTGAAAGCCACTGCAAACAGCAGGGAGCAGGTTTAGACAAAAACAGGAGAACCTGAAATGGAAGCTGGCTACCCTTCTCCCGCCCCTTCCTGCTTGCGAGTCTGTGCGGGTCTGTGATCTGCGAGAGTGGCTCTGTGCTTCGCGCGCCTTCCTCGGCTGGTAATGAGGTGCCGTGGTGGCTCCTGCCTTGCCCTCCAATGCCTCTTCTCTAATTGCTCTAATCTGTGCGTTCAGGCCCTTGCTGCAAATGAGAGCAGCGACAGCTTCAGAGGAGTGAGCCCCAGGCAAGGGGTGGAGGTTGGGGGCCCAGCACCCACTGTCTGCAGCCTCTGGGTGGGGCTGGGGAGACCACGGAAAAATGGCATGAGGTCCTTGTTCCCAGGTTCTCACAGTTCCCAGGGCTAGGAGGGTGGTCATGGAGGAAGCATCGGGGAGTGAGAAGATTCCTGGGGGAAGGGTGCGGGGCGGAGGGCTGAGGACTGGGAAGGGGATGAAGGATGAAAGGGTACCCTGGCGGGCTTGGTTCCCGGAGAAAAGACTTGGGGCTCCCAGAGAGGAGAGGAGCTGAGAGCCTGTGGGGCGGGAGGCCTCGCTAGCTCAGGCAGGAATGTGTGTGTGGGGGGGGCAGGAATGGGGTGCAGGGGCAGAGAGCCTTCCAGGGAGACTGGCCTGCATGCCTCCCTTGTTTCTGGGAGTGCACAGCCTTGGCCTTGTCCTGGGCGGGACGGTTTGGTGTGGCCTCTCTGGATTAGTCACGCCTTTGGGAGGACAGCTCAGCGTGTGTCTGTGTCTAGTGTGTTGCCTCCCACTGTGCACGAGTGTGTGAGCTCGGGTAGCTGCTAGCTCTGTTACATGCAGCTCCCAGCTCTGCAGGTTTCCTTTCAGAGCCTCTGGGAACCCCCTCCTGGGACTGAGGTGGCTGGTGCAGCTGGGGGAGGGGTGGGGCTAGCCTAGATAGCAGCTTAAGGCCCCCAAGGCTGGGATAAAGCGATTAGGGTGTGTGTGTGTGTGTGTGTGTGTGTGTGTGTGAGTGTGTGTGCATGTGTAGGTGGATGAGACTGAATTCACACCTTCAGTAGCTGCAGGCTCCTCAACCACTCGAGAAGGTCCAGCATTTATTTGCCTGTGAGGCCGCCCTCCTCGTCCTTGCCATGACTCACTCCCCCTGCTGACCTGGATGCCTGCGTTTACTTCAAGGAGGCTGTGCGTCTGAATTGCATCTTTTCCTGGGTTCTCGGGCTCTCAGGGTGGAATCTCAGCAGGTGTCAGAGAGGAGAGAATTTGGGATGCAGGGCGCTTCCCGGCACCACTTATGACAAGGACGAATTGAGATTCTTGACCTTGTGCTTGACAAATGAATCGCTTATAATCACCACTTATTTTGACTTGCATCAACCTAAGTGAGAGGAAGGGCTCTGGCTGGCTCCTTCCGGTGCCAGGAACTCTACGCGGGGTTAATGATAATAAGAGCAGTGAGTGTGAAGTCAGCGAATGAAACGTGCTGAAACTGGTGAGTAAACTCAGTTTCCTCTCACAAACACACGGTAAAGAAATGACATTCACGCCGAGAACATAATGGCCGCTGATCCTCATCACCCGTCCTGTGTGGCTGGCACGGCTCCCAGCTCTGCCCAGGTCAGCAACTCATAGCCAACCTGGGTGCCCATTTTACAGATGGAGAAACTAAGGTGCAAAAAGGGTAAGGCGCTTGCCCTGAGATGACACAGCCCATGGAGCAGCCGCCTGAACCCAGGCTGTCCGGTGCCTTTGTTGAGCTCCAGCCACGGTGCCATGCATTATAGGATAGCCAGGTAGGGTGGTCTTGGTGTGGGTTTAATGGTGCCCCTCTTTCAGGGGAACCGCAGACCTTAGTCCCACCGGGGAGCTTCTTGCCAGCGACTCAGCTTCCTGTGGCAAAGGCAGATGAGGAGAAGTTTAAAGGAAACTTTTCTGCTATCTGGCTAGTATGTGTTTTGTTTGCTTGTTTGCTCTTTGTAGCTATTATCCGGCTCCCCCTTTATCTCTCTAACAGGCGTGCTCTCCGGGACTGCGTTTTGCTGGCTCAACAGCCCCGTGTCAACAGCTCCAGCCAAAATCGGCAGATCCGCGCGGAGGGCCATTGACATTGGGCTGACTCACAGGGGCTGGGAGCTGGGGCCTGACTGCCGGCCTGTGGGGCATCTGGGTGCCTGAGAGGAAGGCAGGGAGGCAGGGGGGCTGCGGCTGCATCTGGAAAATGGGGATGCCAAGGTGGGGGTTGCGCAGTCATCCATCTCTCAAGGCTTTTGTGTATCGCAGAGGTTCTCAACCTTCCGGCCCTTTAAATACAGTTCCTCATGATGTGACCTCCAACCATAAAATTATTTTCGTTGCTACTTCATCACTGTCATGTTGCTACTGTTATGAATCGTCATGTAAATATCTGATATGCAGGATGGTCTTAGGCGACCCCTGTGAAAGGGTCGTTCAACCGCCAAAGGGGTCGCGACCCACAGGTTGAGGACCACTGACTTAGGGAGTGTTTCCATTGTTGATGAGAAGCTGGAGATAACAGCGAATTAAACAGACTGAGCTCTCTCTCTCTCTCTCTCTCTCTCTCTCTCTCTCTCTCTCACGATGTCAGGACGTAGGCATCCAGGACTGGTAGGGGGCTCAGCAGTGTCATCAGGGACCCAGGCTCCTTCTCTCTGTGAGAGCGTATGGCCTTCCATCCTCAAGGTCACCTCATGCTCCAAGAAGGCTGCTGGGTCTCCATCCTCACGTCTGTTTTCCTGGGAGGGTGTGAGCACAGACCAACTGAAGGTTCCCCCCGTCCCACCTAACAACTTAATGCTCGCCCCTTGTTGGCCTCTCCTAGCTGCAAGGGACGCTAGGAAATCCAATCTTTTGGCCGGACACATGGCCACACAAGTGTTCGTTACTAAGGTAAATGGGAGATGGGATATATTTTTTAAAAGTATGCTTTTATTGGGATTTTTTTTAGAGAGAGAGGGGAAGGGGGAGGGGAGAGAGAGAGAGAGAGAGAGAGAGAGAGAGAGAGAGAGAGAGAGACTAATTGGCCAGGAATCAGCTTGGTGACCTTTCGGTGCATGGGTGAGAGGATGGAGCCCAGCAGTGAGCACTAGGCTCAGGCCTCAGGCCTTGCTATTTGGGGTTTGTTTCCCCTCAGTGTCTGTTCTGTAGCAGTTCCAGCCGTGGGGCAGGGGGAGAGAGGATGGGCCCTGTGCCTGTAGGTGTGCTCCAGGCGGAACCGTGGTGACATCAGTGATGTGCAGTTGGCACTGAGTTGGGAGGTCTGAGTGGACCACCTGGGGGGCCGGATGGGGGGGGGCTGGGGTCTTGAGAATGTGGGTGGCCAGCAGATGGTGGCCCGTCTGGGAAAACCTCCTGATTCCCCTGGAAGCCCAGCCCCAGGTGACCCAGGCCTAGGGACCTAGTCCACGCCCCTCCCCCTCCACATCTGTGGGGCCCTGAGAGGGCTCGCCCACACCCCTTCCCAGCCACTGACTCTGCCCCACAAAGGCAGCCACTCTCCTGACCTCGTCACTGGGCCCGGCTGTGCCTGTCCCTGCACTCCACGTACACAGTCACAGCGCGGCCTCTCGCTGTTGGCTCCGTAGGCTTCGCCTAACGCCTGCGAGAGGCACCCAGGTTGTGGCCCGTGTCTCAGCAGTTGGCTCTTTTGGAATCCCATCGTGGGGAGAGGCCACCATTGTTTGCTCATTCGCCTGTGGATGACATTCGGGTTGTCTCCGGGCCAGAGCTGTCACGGGTGACGCCGCAGTGAGCACTCGCGGCCAGTCTCCGTGGAGACCGATGCTTTCGCTACTCTCGGGCAGAGCCGAGGCGGGAATGGCCGGGTCACGGGAAAGGTGCGTGTGTAACCGAGAAACCGCACACTGTTCTTCAAACAGCTTGGACCACCGACACTAGCTGTGGACAGTGGACCCTCCTCTTGCGGTCACTGGATATTATCAGTGGCTTAGCGTTCGATGCTGTGGGGGTGAATGGTGCTTTCGGGGGTTTCAGTCTGCACGACTCTGACAGCTGCTGATGCTGACTGTCCTTTCGTGTGACAAGGCCATGGGGACACGCTCTTGCGTACAGGGCGAGCTCATATCCTTTGCCTATTTAAGAATGTGCTGTTTGTATTTTCCTATTGATTCCTAGGAGTTCTTTATATATGCTAGGATACTAGTCCTTGTCAGATATGTTCACCGAGATACCTTTTCTGCATCTGTGGATTGGCGTTTCTTTCTCTTCACGGTGTCTTTTGTTTGTTGAATGTAATTTCTTAATTTTAATGAAACCCAATTCATCATTTCCCCTCCTGTGGTTACTGTTTTGTTGTGTCTTGTTTAAGAAAGCTTAGCCTCCCAAAGCAGTCTTTTGTTTGTTTGTCCTCAAAAGAGGATATATTTTTCATTGATTTTTAGAGAGAGTGGAAGAGGGGGAGGGACAGAGAGAAAGAGAGAGAGAGAGAAAGAGAGAGAGAGATCAATTGGGGCAGGGAGTGGGCATCGGGCTTATAATCCAGATATATGTCCTTGACCGGGAATCAAACCCCAAACCCCTCAGTGTGTGGGCTGATGCTCTAACACTGTGCCACACAGACCAGGGCAAAAAGCAGTCTTTTTAATGCACCTGACCTTGCCCCCCCCCCCCCCCCGGCTGCTCTCCCCCTCCTCATCTCCTATTAGAAGTGCCACCCAGGAGCAGGGGTGAGGCAGGCAGAGATGAGATGGGAGATCCGCGGTGAAGTGCAGGGTTAACGCGTAGATTACTGGCCTCCCGGGACACCAGATCTGTGTCTCGCACCCCCGCGCCTCTGTGTGGATTTGGGTTTATGCTGGGCTGCAAGATTAAAGCCAAAGAGATTAAAAGATTACCTTCAGCTGGGAAGGCAAATTCTGCCTCTGCTCCTCTCTGCTCCTGGGGTGGGGAGGGCAGTGGTGGCGAGGGTGCCCTCCCCTTCCTGCTCAGGCCCGGTCACCCTCCTGTGGGTGACCTTGGGCACATGCTCATCTCTCTGGGCCTCAGTTCCCCAGCTATTGAGTGGGCGGGGGAGCTGAGCTGGGGCGTGAGCACCGACCTGGGCTTCCCCGGGGTCTTACAGTGTGGCCCCCAGAAAAGCAGTCCCAGTGTCAGCAGGTAACCGGGTTAGAAACGCAAACTTTAGGCTCCTCCCCGGACCTATTGAGGCAGGAGAACTGGAGGGGGCGGGGGGGGGTGCGGAGCGGGCAGCCATCTGGGTTTTAAAGGCCTGCAGGGGATTTGATGCACAGTGTGGTTCGCACACCAGCGCCTTTAATGACGGCGACAATTGCTAATTTTTAGGGCACTTAACTGTGCTCACCAGTGACTTTAAAGAGTATGTACCCATTCACTCAGGCTGCAGGGACGATCACTCACTCCACTCAGCACAGAAGGAAACAGGCTCAGAGAGACGAAGCGGCTTGCCGAGGGCCACACAGCTGAGAGGGGCTGAGCCTGGACTGGGACGTGGGGAGGCTGGCTCCGGAGGCCGAGGCACTGACCACTGCTCCTACTGTTTCGGAATCCCAGCACCGGGTGCCCCTGGCCTTGGCAGAAGCCCACAGTTTTCAGCAGCTGCTCTAAGGGGCAGTGGCCCTAAAAGGCTGACAGCTCTGGGGGCCCCCCTGACTCTCAAGGTCCTTTCCTGGCCTCCACCAGGGCCCACTGAGTCAGCTCTGACCGCGGGGGCACCTTAAAAATGCCTCTTCCTGCCTCTCGGGGGACAGGGCTGAGTGCTGACCCCAGCTGCACGTCAGCCAGACCCCGAGACAGAGACCTCGAGCTCCCTGCCTCGGGAATCCGTTCCTGGCTCCGTTCATTCCTCATCAGAATGTAGTGATCCCACCAGAGAGGAGCGGCAGGCACAGAGCTGGAGGCAGAGAGGAGGAAGAGGGGGACGGGGAAGCCTGCCCGTTAACTTTACAAATCTCCCTGCCAGCCCCCTCCTGGCACCAGGGGGGGTGAGAAACCCCAACCCCAGAGCTGGAAAGCGGTCAAGGAAGAGCCGAGGCTGAGAGGAGGAGGCTGATTTATGGGGGGAGTGCTGGGGAGCGGGAGTGTGCGCGCTGGCGGTGGGAGAGAGCAATTCATCACAGCTCCTGGGAGAGCCGAGAGGGCCAGCTCCCAGCTTCACGGCCTGGGCCGGAGGCCTGACTACCCATGGGCCGCCCAGCCTGCCCCTGCTCTCTGCCAGATCAGCACGGACCCTGCGGTCAGGGTCAGGGTCAGGTTCAGGGTCAGGGGGCATGCCGGTAGCTTCAGGGCCCCAGCACTCCCCCGGTCCCCCACCCCCACTTCTCTTCCTCACTTCTCTTGGGCCTGCAGCCTCTTTGAACCACTGAGCGGGTGGGGTGCAACCCTGGGCAAGTCCCTTCCCGGAGCCTCAGTTTCCTCATCTGTGAAATGAGGGCTCCAGCCCTAAGGGCGGTTGTGGAGGTGAAGCAAGTGACGAGCTGCAAAGCTCTGTGCCACCTGGGAGGTGAGGAGCGTGAGGCTGGAATGAGGGACTTGCCTCCTGCTGTGCTTCTGGGCACGTGCTGGTCTCTTGCTGGGGAGACGTGTGCCGGGCACTGGCTGCTGCGGTGGAGTGTCTGTATGCACAGGGGCGCTCACCTGTGCATGTGCACAGCGAGTCCAAAGCCGCAGCTGCATGCATGTGCATATATGCATGTGTGCATGTGCATGCGTGTGCGCGTGTGCATGTGTGGGCACGGGTGTGCAAGTGCACCAGTTGTGAGCTGTAACTCTCCTGTAATCCTTCCCCCCCTGCCTGCTTGGGAGGACCCCCTTCTGGGGCGGGGTGGGGGTGGGGGGTGGCTGAGCGCTCATGCCCAGGCCCCATGCAGCTGGTTATGTATTGATTAATGCTGCTGCCAGCTGATGAATGCCAAGCCCGTGCCAGGCGCAGGCCCTGGGCTGATTTACATAATTAAAAACCATCAGTAATAGAGCCTGGCCTCGCCCGCCAACTGCTTCCTCCAGCGTGACAACAGGCTGAGCCTCCCTCCTCCACCCCACCCCGTCCTCTGGCTTCCCCGACCCCTCATCCCCCGGCCTGCCCTGTGCGGGCCCACCCACCTGGGCCGCTGATGGAGAGCTCGGAGCGTTCTGGGATTCTCGAGTCACTGACTCCGAATTCTATTAGTCGATGGCTCGAAGGTTCTTTGATGGAGAGTCTCAGATTATAAGATTCAGCTGTGATCCTCTGAGTATGTGATTCTTCAACAGTCTATTACTCTACGTGACAAAGGGGAGAAATGTTTGCTCTCAGCAGTCCTGCCTGCTCTCTGGGAGGTGGGCCCGCATGGGAGGGCCAGGCTTGCTGCGGGGGCGGCCATGGCGGGGTGGGCGTGTCCCCTGCTTTATGGAGGGAGGAGGTGGGGTGGGGGCTGGGGGGGGGGAGGAAGAATTTGTCACTGCAGAGGGCTGAGGCCGGGGTGGGCACTGCAGGGATCTGGGCAGAAGGAAGGAGCACCCAGGGACAGCAGGGGAAGGAGAAATCCGTGATGGCATCCTAGCCACCGAGAGGGACTGCGGAAACATGGGATCCTGTGGGTGTGCAGTGTTAACCCCTTGCCTGGGTCACCTGCAGTGTCTTCGGAAGGGCTTGGGGGCCGTGTGTGCGCTTCTGCACTTGCCAGCTGTGTGGTCCTGGGGAGGCTGCTCAGCCTCTCTGAGCTGTAGTTACCTTCCCTCCAAAAATGGGGGTGGTTGTGAGGATTCAATGTTAGTCCTTAGAATGCAGGCAGCCCCTGCTGGAGCCCGAATGAACGGTGGCTATTATTGTGTGGGAGTGGGCTTTTGGGGGAGATCGTCAGCAGGCTGGTTAGAGTCGGGGAGAAGAGCGACACACAGGAGGGCTGGGCCTGCGTATCTCCATGGTAGAGCAGTCCCCAGCGGCTCGGTGCTCAGAGGATGTTTGTTGAATGAATGAATGAATGAATGAATGAATGGATGGATGTTTTCTCAGCCTTTCTAAAACACGGAGCGGCCTGCAGTTTAGGGAGGGTGCCTGGGACACCCGGGCCCCAGGCCTTGCTCTCTTCACCTGTCCCATCTCTGCCTCTTCCTCTCCATTCCCACAGCCTGATTCCTGTGCTCAGCAGGAGTCCCGGCCCCTCCCAGTGGCCTCCCCTGCAGCAGCCTTCCTTGGGCGGGGCGCGCAGCCTGGGGAAGCCGAGCTGCCTGAGCGCGAGCCACCACCGTGGCCGGGAAGTGCACTCACAGACCCTGTCCCATGGTGCCACGCGCCCTAGCCTAGCATCCCAGTCCTCTGATCCAGGAACCTCGGGACGGAAACCCCCAGAGCAACCTCGCCCCGACCTGTGACCTCTTGGATTATGTAATGGCACAAGGTGTGCAGGCAAACCACCAATCTTAGGTAAATTAAGAGAAGATGTGTCATGATTTAAAACATCTAAATAAAATACGTTTAAAATTAATGATAGCATGTAAGATGGTGCAGCCGCTGTGGAAGACAGTATGGCAGTCCCTCAGAAGGTTAGATGTAGAGTGTCCGTATGATCCAGCAATCCCACTCGCAGGCACAGGCCCGAAGGAGTTGCAAAGTACCCTGAAAGCGGAGAATCAAGCATCTGTACCCGGGAAGCAGCCAACAGGGGGCAACAACACAAATGTCCATCAGCAGGTGACTGGACAAACAAAATACGAAACACACAGAACAGATGCAAACAAGGGATCATTAAACAGCCTTCGAAAAGGAACACATTCTGATTCATGTTACCGCATGAATGAATCTTGAAGACATCATGCTAAGTGAAAGAAGCCAGACACAAAATGACAAACCCCGTATGATCCCACTTACCTGAGGTGCCTAGAACAGTTGAATTCATAGAGACAGGAAAGTAGAATAGAGGCTCCCAGGGGTTGGGAGAGGGGGGATGGGGCGTTAGTGGTTAATGGGGACAGAGTTTCAGTTCAGGAAGATGGAAAAGTTCTGGAGGTGGATGGTGGTGATGGTGACACAACAGTGTGAATGTGCCTAAGCCACTGAGCTGTACACTTAAAAATGGTAAATTTTGGTATGTGTATTTTACATCAATAAAAAGGCTTCATTTGAGTGAGAGATTGTCATTTTTTTGTAATCCTCTCCCTTTCATTTTCTTTTTAAAAGATTATTAGCATTGATTTCAGAGAGGAAGGGAGAGGGAGAGAGAGATAGAAACATCAATGATGAGAGAGAATCATTGATCGGCGGCCTCCTGCACACCCCCTACTGGGGACCGAGCCCGAAACCAGGGCGTGTGCCGTTGACCGGAATCAAACCCGGGACCCTTCAGTCCGCAGACTGATGCTCTATCCACTGAGCCAAACCGGCTAGGGCTTATTTTCATTTTCTAATGTTCGGCATCGATCCCCCAGGCCTCTGTGTTCCTGGCCACAGCAGGCCTGTAACCATTGCTGTCTGAGTGGATGAATGGGCCGGGCCCCCCATCTGGCCGGGTGACAAGCCAGCTTGACCAGCGCTCACCGTTCCCAGGTAGCAGCTGCTTTTCTTTTACTTGTGATTTCACCAAACCAGACGACCCATCACTCAGCCACAGGTTGTCGGAGACGGGGACGGGGACAAGTGCCTGGTTCTGGGCTGCGAGGATTGGACATGGTCCGAGGTGACAGGGAAGTGATTTCTCCCGGAAGCCTCTTTCTAGCGCCCATCAGAAGAGAGGGCGCCGTGCACAGCGTGCTGGATAGCCGGAGTCACCGGGACACACGGCCCACGCGCCGCCTGAAATTCATTCATGTGGTCGCATTTCACAGTGGAGAGGATTAGGGTTCCTTCTTGGCGGCCGCGGCTGGTGGCTGTGGCTTTCATATGCTCGTTGCTGTGTCATCGATTTCCTGCCCTGAGCAGCGGAGAAAATCATCAAGGGCTGGGGCAGAGTCAGGCTCTTGGGGATCAAGAAATTTGGCCCACAGTTTGGTCCTAGGAAACCCCGGTATTTTTTCATCAACTGTGAAAATTGTAATTTAACTCCAAGGCGACAGAATCAGATCATGCCATGTGCTGCCTGCACAGCCGAGTCATGTTTCCTAAAACCAAGGAAATGGCTTTCGCTGGTGTTCTTGTGTTATGGAGACTGTTAAAAAATATATATGTTTATTGACTTCAGAGAGGAAGGGAGAGGGAGAGAGAGGTAGAAACATCAATGATGAGAGAGAATCACTGATTGGCTGCCTCCTGCACATCCCCCAACTGGGGGACCAAGCCTGCAACCCCAACATGTGCCCTGAACAGGAATCGAACTGTGACCTCCTGGCTCATAGGTCGATGCTCAACCACCGAGCCACGCCGGCTGGGGGGGGGTGGCGCTTTTAATCTTGTCCCTCATTTAAAACATTGGATGTGCACCTTCATCGGATAGCGAGGGTTGCTCAGGTTGGAAAAGCAGATAGTAGTATTTGTTCGGCCCATCTCTCCTGACAGCTGGCTCCAAAGATGCCCACTCAGTGGCCTTGGTGATTGCACTAATTTTCTCAGTTTCTCTCGGTACTGAATGAAGATGGGGAGACACATTGTTGCCCACCAGCTGCTCTGTGAATAGCGCTGAGTGCTGGCATTCTGAGGAAGTGGCTTCGTCCTCAGAGCAGGAGCGGCCCCCTGCCTCGCGTCCACGTGGTGACTGAGAGTCAGGCCTGACCTCAGTGTCCCTTTCCTGTCTACATCCTGGCTCACCAAGTCGTCATCAACTTAACACGAGTGTTCTCCCTGCAGCAGCCATGCTGTGGGATGAACAGGACCCAAATACATTGTAGTGACAGAAAAAAGGAAAAAAATCCAGCTACAAATGCTTTAAAAAAGGTGCGTTCCTGCATGTATAGGTCTGTCTGCTACAAGACAAAATAACAGTGATTGATTTTTAAAAAAATATTTTTATTGCTTTCAGAGAGGAAGGGAGAGGGAGAGAGAGAGATAGAAACATCAATGATGAGAGAGAATCATCAATCAGCTCCCTCCTGCACACCCCACACTGGGGATCCAGCCCACAACTCAGCCCTGACTGGGAATCGAACCATGACCTCCTGGTTCGATGCTTAACCACTGAGCCATGCCGGCCGGGCCAAAATAATAGTAATTTCCTATATATAAGATAGAAGTTTACTCCTCTCACGTGGGCTCTTGTTCTCCTGAGTATAATGTGATCAGGGCTGATCGACTACAGCTTTTTATTTTATTACCTTAACCCACAGGTGGCTCTACCGTCTGGGTTAAGATGGCTGCTCCAGCTCCTGCCATTGCATTTCCATTCAAGTCTGTGGAAAGGGAGGAAAAACAAAGGAGAGGTACGCACTGTTCCTTTTGAGGGCAAGAATAGGAAATTGCAGGACTTGTCTCTGCTCTCATTTCATTGGCCAGAGCCCAGTCACATGACCACACTACCTGCATGGTAAGTTGGGAAATGTAGTCTCTATTTGGGCATCTATGTAGTAAGTAAAACTTCTATATCTGTAGAGGGGAGAGTGGCTATTGGGGGACAACCAGGCGTCTCTTCATGAATTCAGTGAATAGTGTTGACTACCCCCCCACCCCCCAACAGTGAATAAGAAAACAAACACCCGGTTTCTTGCAGAGCTTACAGTAAGGTGGGAGGAGAGGGCTTTGGGAGAAGCGAGTGGCCCGCTGTGTCTATGTGGCTGGCTGGCCAAGTCCCAGGTGAGGCGAGAGCCTGGTGACCTTGGCAGGAGTGGGAGGGGGGAGGGGGAGGAACAAAGACCGCCTAGAGCAGTGGTTCTCAACCTTGGCTGCACATTAGAATCACCTGGGAAACTTTTTAAAATCCTGATGTCTGGGCCTCATCCTCCGGAAATTCTGTTTCTTTGTTATGGGGTGGGGCCACAACATTAGTAACAAAGAAACAGAATTCCCGGAGGATGAGGCCAGAAACCAGGATTTTAAAAAGATCCCCAGGTGATTCTAATGCGCAGCCACGGTTGAGACCCACTGGCCTAGAGGAACCCGCTGGGGAGGAACTGGGGTGAGCAAACAGAGCTGGGCCTTTGGGCATTTTTCTTTCTAGGAAGGAAAGCAGAGAAAGGGGCTGTGAAGTGCATGGATTTTAAAGAGGGGAGAGAGCAGTATGGGTGGGGTGCTGTGAGCGATCCTGGAGAGGGAAAGATGAAATGAGGATGCAGGAGAAAGAGGGGAGATGCCTGAGGAGCAGCTGGAGGAGGAGAGGGGCGGAATCCAGGGCACCTGGAGCCTGGCCTTGGAGGCACGTGGCCATCGGTGGAACCGTTTCTCGTTACTTCTGTTTCCTCAGCGACTCGGGAAGCAAGGTCGTCGACGGCTGGGGTGAACATGGCGGGGAGAGCCTGGCGGTTTGGGAGCAGAGGAGCAGGGATGTGCCTGTCACCAGGGGTGTGCCATGAAGCCTTGAGGGGGGACAAGAGGGCGGCCACCGCTGGCACCAGCATTCCTGGGGGTGGGGAAGGAGGGGGAAGGTGAGGCCCCACCAGTCATGTCTGACGTTTAAAAGAAGAGACAAAACAAAAGCTTTCTTAGAAACCCACCAGCCGCTTTCTGCTTGGATCCCATTGGTCAGAATTGGGCTACATGGCTGCTCCCAGCTGCAAGGGAGGCTGGGAAATCAGGAACCGGTTTCTCAGGATTGGCTGAGAGCAGGACACATGGCCTCATTGAGTGCAGCCAGGGCTCAGCTGAGAGAAAGGTGGGGGCTTGCCTGCCATACCCTCTCGTACACGTGCCCGCGGCCGAGATGCCCTCCCCACCAGCAGTTTTGTGCATCTGTGAAGGGTTATAGCAGCCAGCGTGCACGTAGGGTCATGACTGATCTTCTGCATCATTGGCGTTAATTTCACAGGCCCCCTCTCCCCCAGTGGTGTTACTGGATGAAAAGTAACTTTGCCAAGAGCTTAACCGGTTTCTTTTTCTCTGACTCGTCACTCACTCTGTGGCTGGCTGCCTACGTGTCCTGGCCATAGAGTGGTCTGCACCTGGTTCTTCTCTGAGGCTGGCCACCTTGAACAACACCTCTGTGGTTCTGGTCTCTTCTCTGCGTTTGGTGATGGAAGTCATCAATTTTGTGTTGGAAAGCTTCATTGTGTGCTTGTTCTAGAAACACCCCATTGGTTCCCCAGAGCGACGCCTTGATTGTTTCGTGGGGGAATAGAAGTGGAGGCTTCAAAGGCTCCCCGCCAGCCCCGGATGACCTGACATGAGAGACCCCTCGCTGGCCACAGCGGTGACGCTGCTCCGCGCCCGGGCATTTCGGGTGGGACCGTCTATTTTTGCTTTTCTTCTTTGCTTCTGCAAACCCCTACCTGTCCAAACCAGCCCCTTCCACAGGCATCTCCGGCCCTGGGCACTATTTATGGTTGTGCCTTCTTCTGAATTATAGAATTTTTGTTCACATTGTCATCCTTACTTTAACGCAGCGGTTCTCAACCTGTGGGTCATGACCCCTTTGGGGATCAAACGACCCTTTCACAGGGGTCGCCTAAGACCATCGGAAAACACATACATTATTACATATTGTTTTTGTGATTCATCACTATGCTTTAATTATGTTCAATTTGTAACAATGAAAATACATCCTGCATATCAGATATTTACATGACGATTCATAACAGTAGCAAAATTACAGTTATGAAGTAGCAACGAAAATAATTTTATGGTTGGGTCACAACATGAGGAACTGTATTAAAGGCTCGCGGCATTAGGAAGGTTGAGAACCACTCGCTTTAACGTTTTCACTAATCACTTTGTGTTGTCGAGCCATTTCTTGTATCGGGGGCTATCACACAACAGCAAACACGTTTGAGGGCTCATGCTGTGCCAGACGCGAATCTAAGTGCTTGCTCTGTGTTGTGGTAGCTGAAAAACAGGCTCCCAACGTTTCCAGCGCCTGTTAAGAGGCGGCATCTGTATCCCTTCACCTTTAATCTGGGCTGGATTAGTGGCTCACTGGTCACCGAGGGAAGGAGCAGAGTGATGTTGTGGGATTTCCAGGCCGGGTCATTTCTGCCCGTTTCTCCTGAGACGCACATTCTGGGGGAAGCCAGCCGCCATGTAAATGGCCCAACTCCCCGCTTCTGCCACGCAGGAGGCAGGCACTTTACTCCCCAGCTCCCACAGAGCCGCCAGCCTCCAGTGGGCACCGGTGCCCGCCGTGGGCATGAGCCGTCTTGATGTCCAGCGCAGCCCAGCCAAGTGCTCAGACGATGGCAGCCCCCGATGGCACCAGGCCCCACCTGCACGAGAGCCCCCAGCGAGAACTGCCCACCGAGCGCTGCCAGAACTCCCGGCCCCCGGAGCTGTGCGCAGAATAAAACGGTGACGTGTGCTTGCTTTTGTTTTCCGCACCCCTCGCATTTTCAAGCAGCAGCAGCAGCAATCAGAAGACATAGAACTCGTTCAGTCTCGGGTTTTCAGAGGAAGAAATTGAGCCCCAGAGAGATGAGCAACTCACACACGCCCTCACAGCAGCGATAAGAGGCGCGCGCAGGCGGGCGGATTCTAATATTCTGCCTCTGGACAATAAACGGGGGAAAGCAAAGTTAACGAAGGAACAGGCAGTAGAGCACAGGATGGGGAGGTGCTGCCTGGCTGACAGCCCCCACGGAGGGGGGGGGAGGGCCTCTGGCCCTTCCTTTGGAGACGGATCGATGGCCTCTGGCGCTCACAGCACCTTAAGGATGGAGCAATTACTGCAAGAATCACAATTAATTTCACACTTCAGACTGGCAGATCGTCAGTGCGTGAAGTCCTCCCCATCCTTCTCATTTCACCTAAAACCTCCGCACCGCCCGGAATGGCCGGGTTTGAGCCCACACGAAAGCCCTGGCCCTAGCTCAGCATCCGAGGCACCGAGTGGTGGGGTGGGGCGTGGGGGGGGGGGGGGGAGGGGGCTCCAGAAGCTTCCCGGCCAAAAAAATATGAGAGTCACAAAATTAAAGGACACCGGTGTCACTGTTGGAAGCGCCTTGGAGTTCGTCTCATCCACCCTTTCGCCCAGGGCGAGACAAGGAAAAGCCACGCGAGAGCAAGCAGTCGCTCGATACAGCGCCCCGAGCAGCGGCAGCAGGCGGCCGTGATGAATGGCCGGGGGATTGTCAAGGAAACATGGCAGTCAGAGCGCAGGGCGCAGGGCGCAGGGCGAGGGTGGTCGCTGAGGGCTGGGGACTGGGTCGGCTTCATGGGTGCCGGGCCTGCGCCGTCACTCAGGGCCCTGCCTTGAAAACCCCGCACTGGGTTTAATGCTCCGCATCGCTGTTTTGGAATTCTTAATAATTTTTGAACGAGGGGGTCTCACATGATCAGTTTGCTCTGGTTCCTACCAAGTCCGGAGCTGGGCCAGGCTGGGGAGGTTTGAGAGATGGCGCAGGAATGAGGATACCAGGCAGGCAAGCAGGGCAGGCAGAGCCTGGGGGCTAGGGAGCCCCAAATTAGCTTAGGAAGCAGACACTTGCTGAAGACCCCCTCGTTAGGAACTGAACCCAGTATTGTCCAGCTCCAAGGCTCATGGTCTTAAACACTTTGCTCTTCTGTCTCCTGGATGGAACTTACCCCTGCCCTGCCCTGCCCTGCCCTGCCCTCCTGACTATCCTACAATGGTAGCCTTCTCTTCCAGGGAGCCTTCCTGGATTGTTCTGGCCCACTCATGCTTGTCATTCCCTCCTTCCTTCATCCTTCCTACCCTGCCGATTCCTTGTGCCAGCCTGTCTTCTTTCCCTCCCCTTCCTGGTTAGTCTACGGTGGCTTCCGAGCCCCCAGGCTAATCCTGACAGGGCCTTACCCCCCCCAGTAGAAGTCTTGGGCTCAGTCCTCTTATTGGAAACCTCATGCAGGTTCCATGGTGCAGTCTTTCTCACTTTCCCATTCCTGGAGTGGGCTCCTGCCTCAGTTTCCCTGCCTAAAACTCCAAAGAACTGTGGGGGTAATGGGGAGTCAGAAAGGCCTGGTTCATATTCTGTGCCACAAATCACTCTACCACAAGCAGCGTAGCCTCGCCAAGCCTCAGCTTCCTAATCTGTTAAGTGGGGAAAGACCCTATCTTAACCAAGTGATGAAGATTAACATCACGGGTCACGTGGATGTCCTGTACCCCCTGATATGCAGCAATGACAAGGGCACCACACCTCCGAGCTCTTCTTCCTACCCGTGACCCAGACCAATCCTGGGAAAACATCAGATAAAGCCCAAACGAGGGACATGTTGCAAAATACCTGAGCATTGGCCGTCAAAACTGTTAAGGTCACGAAAAGCAAAGCAAGACTGAGAAGCTGTTACAGACAGAGGAGATGAGGAGACACATGCCTGAATGCGAGGTGGTGTCCTCGGTGGGGCCCGGGTACAGAACATGAGCTTCAGTGGAAACAGGTGGATGCGGATAGAGTCCGGCGTTGTTAATGGGAACGGACCAGAGCTAATTTCTTAGTTCTGATGGGTGTTCCATGATTACATAAGATCTGAATGTCAGGGGAAGCTGGGGACAGGGTAGACAGCAACTCTCCATGCTTACTTGGCATTTTTAAAAATAAATCTAAAATTATTCCAAAGGAAGATGTTTATTAACAAAACAAAGGAACCAAAAGAACACAACCCGCACTGCTGCGATGGCTTTTGTCTGCCAGGGTCGCCCCATCCGCAGCTCCCAGGCTGTCTTCCAGCAACAAGGTGGGGTAGTGACCCCCTGGGCGTTCATCTGCCCTAAGCTCTTCCCAGGCATGAATCTGCAAGGCTGTAGGCCTGGCTCTGTGGGTGCCCCTGGGGGGATGGGGGGGATAATGCTGGAGGACGGCCTCTCCCTCCTTCCCATCTTCCTCAGGCAGGCCCTCCCCCTCCTGCCCTGCATGGGAGCCAAAATATCCTGTTTTGAGTTTGAGCCAGGTCACACTGGGCTCCAGTTGGGTATCTGTCACTTGCAACCACAAGTGCTGACTGGTAACTTCTTCTCAAGTTGTTGTGAGGATTCCCTGGCGTTTGTATAGTATAACCTGGCCCAGGGCAGCCACCTGTGAATGGTGAGGGCTACTGCTATGTTCTCCAGGGAGTGTGGGCCCTGCCTGAACTCCAGCCTCCGGGGCTGTGGTGCCTGCCTTGTTCTCCCTCCCCGCCTCCCCGCCCCCCCCCCCCCCCCCCCCCCCCCCGCCCATGTTCTGGCTCCTCCTCTTGGTGCTGGGAGCTGAGTTTGCAGCTGCGGCTCAGCTCTGCTCTGCTGGGGGAAGGCGTCAGGGAGGAAGAATGGAACTTGTGGAACTTGGCCTCTGGCAGAAAATTCCCTTCTCAGAAGTGTGTGTGTGTGTGTGTGGGGGGGGGGGCGGGGTGGGGGGGGGCAACGCTGACCTGGCCAGAACCAGCGAAATCAAGGTGTCGCTGGGTGTCTGGGATGCCCAGGTTTGCTAGTGCTTGATTGGGGAATGAAATGATGGGGCTGTGAGACTGGAGGGCTCCAGGCGTGAGGCGGGTGGGGGAGCAGGAGATGTAAGGGGCAGTTCAGAGAAACCACAGGCAGATCAGAAGGATTTGAGTGGGAAAGGGCAGAAGTTGCTCTTTTATCTCAGGTCTGGGCTGTGGGCCAGGAAGAGAGAGGCACTGCTGGCGGGGAGGGGGTGCGGGGCCTGGGCTGCTGGCGTGCAGCCACCCCACCCCCCGAGCGGGTGTGAAGGGGCACCTGAACCCAGCGGGGAAGGGCCTTGCTGAGCCGGAGGAGGGCCGGGGCAAGGGCTGGGCTGCCTTCCTGGGTCTCAGTTGCCCCTGCTGTCCTGGCCCTTTTGTGCCTGTCCCTTCCAGGCGCCCTGCCTGCCTGCCGCTCCCTACCTGTCAGCCTGGCAGGCGGCTAGAACATCCCTTCTCTGTGAGGCTCCTTTTGCCCAGCGCCCTGGCCCCCAGGGCAGAACTTGCCTTTCTGTTCTCCCATACATTTTCTTTCCTCACCTGGTAACCCTCCCTCCTTTCCCCATCTTCCCTCCTCCTTCCCCCCTCCCTCCCTCCCTTTACTCAGGCACGAACTTGATCATTTTATTCCACAAATATTTTTGGAGTGCCCACCACATGCCAGTTTCTGAGCAGAGACTCGACAGACCCTGCCCTCGCGGTGGCAGTGACGGCGAGGGCAGGGGGCTGGGCTAGGGTACACTTTGGACCAGAGCTGATAGGAGTTGATGGATCATCTTCGCAGGGAGCTCGGGTGGCATCAAGGTGGCACCTGGGTTTTGGGCCCGAGTAACTTGGGAGCAGCCACACGCCTGTCATTCCCCACGGAGCCCTGGGAACCACGGCTACTCACCCGCCCCCGGGACCTTCGGACACTCGGTTTCTAGACTGAGAGACCACGAGGTATCAAGGGAAGGTTCTGAATGACAAGCCATTTGAGGGCTGAGCCTGGGACGGCCAACCTAAAACCCCCAGGAATCCTGCAGCCATAGCATCTCTGTCCGCAGGCAAACCTGGTGAATTGTGGCCTCGCCTCTTCCTCTTGGTCGAATGCTTAGCATCTCTGAGCCTCATCAGTGAAATGGGAATAATACCACAAAGTCCCAGGTAAGATTGTCACTGTTCACCGAGGATTTAACTCATGGGAACACCTGCCATTGGGCTGAGGGAGTCCACGCCCCCATTCCAGCTACTGTTATGATCTGGGTGGAATGAGGCCGGGTTGCGAGCTCCAGATGTCGCTGTACGGGCTGGCGGTGGAACCCCTGGAGTCGGAGCCGGGGAGCCCTGCGCAGAGAAAGCACACAAGGCAGCGGCCAGCCAGCGCCTCTCAGTCCCTACAGCATCCGGACCCGTGGAGCCAGCAGCAGGTCAGCGGTGACAAGCCCGGCCACCAGGCCAGCGACCTCCAGCTCCCCCGGGCCTCCAGCTGCCCCAGTTCCGGACCCACGCAGTGGAGTGAGCCTGCCCCCACCCCCAGCTTCCCTCGGCCAGAGCCAGATAGATGGTTTAATAACACGGGCTGCTGGTTGACCTCATGGCCGCTGAGCCAGCTGAGACTCTCGCCACCCCCTGCTGTGGCGCAGGGCTCATGCCTGAGGCTCCAGCAGGATCCCCGGACTGGCCCACATTAGGTGCTTAGACACAAATGGCACCCCCCCCCCCAAGTGCAGGGCTCAGGGCTCAGTGGGCTCTGGCTAGTGGGCAGCATAAGTCAGGCAGATACAGAGAGCCTCACTCCCCCACCCCCTCCAGCTCATCCTGGAGACTCCTGGCTGGGAAGGCTGGGGAAGGTGGTCTGTCACAGAGCTGCGCACACCTGCAGACCCCACCGTGTGGGCAGGCCTCTCGGGGTCTCAATCGGACCCTTGCACCCCTGGGTGAGGCAGCTCATGAGAGCCCTCTCCAAGTACCACCCCCGCCTCCCCCAGAGACTGGCGAGGGGCTGGGCACCTAGGCACAGACTGGGTCAGACGTGAGAATTGCTCATATTCTAGTGGAGGCACCAGGAGTATCACTGGGGACTCCCATTCCTTCCCTGCACAGGGAGTTCTCAGGCCTGCTCTGCTGGGTCTGGTGGGGCGACGGGCTGGCCAACCTCACCTCTCAACAATCGATGCTTCTCTCTCCCATTAATGTTTCTCTCTCTCTCTTTCCCTTCCTCTCTCTCTGAAATCAATAAAAACACGTCCTCGGGTGAAGGTTAAACAAGCAACCACCACTGTGGCTTCCGCCTTGTGCCCGCTTTGGGGCCAGCAGCTGCCACGCTGTGAGAGGTCCATGGACAGGGAACTGAGGCCTCCTGCCAACAGCCAGCACCACCTTGCCAGCCACATGCACGAACCATCGTGGAAGCAGAGCCTCAGCCCCAGTCGAGCCTTCAGGTGAGTGGAGCCTCGGCCAAACATCTTGACTCAATCTTATGGGAGATTTTGAGCCAGAATTGCCCACTGCTAAATTCCTGACAACAGGAACTATGAAAGAATGATACTTTTTTGCTGATATAAACCACTGAGGTATTTTTGTTGTTGTTAATCCTCACCTGAGGATATTTTTTCCATTGATTTTTAGAGAGAGTGTAAGGGAAGGAGGGAGGGGGAAGGGGGGAAGAGAGAGAGAGAGAGAGAGAGAGAGAGAGAGAGAGAGAGAGAGAGAAACATCAATGTGAGAGAGACACACCGATTGGTTGCCTCTTACACATGCCATGACAGGAGCCAGGGATCAAACCTGCAACCCTGCAACCCAGGTATGTGTCCTTACCGGGAACAGAACCTGAGACCCTTTGGGTCTCAGGCAGATGCTCTAACCACTGAGCACCAGGGCTAAGCCACTGAATTTTTTAAATTAATATTTCTTTATTTTATTTATTTTTAAAATTCTTTATTGTTGAAAGTATTACACATGTCTCCTTTTCCCCTCATTGACCTCCCCCCTTCGTCCCCCCAACACAGGCCCTCACCCCCCTACTGTCTGTGTCCACTGGTTATGCTTATATGCATACATACAAGTCCTTTGGTTGCTCTCTTTCCCCCGCCCCCACCTCCCACCTTCCCCTGCCTTCCTTCTGAGGTTGGACAGTCTGTTCGATGCTTCTGTGTCTCTGGATCTATTTTCATTCATCACCGTTTATGTTGTTCATTATATTCCAGAAATGTAAGCCACGGAGTTTTGAGGTAATTTGTTGTTCTGCAACAGATGACCAATAAGATAAACATGTCGACTTTTCTGAAGGGAGATGGGAGGGAGGTGTAGGGGAGGGGCTTATATTGCACACTCCACAGAAAAACAACTTAGAAATCCCTGTACAACCAGGCCTCCCCTGGGGGCTTCCCTCCCTCTCCCCTTCCACCTGGCCTGTGGCCTCCTTTCTCGACTCTCATTCTCAACCCCCAGCTCCAAGTCCTCTCATCCTTACGAGGCCTGGGAGTTCGTTGTACCTTTGACCTCGCATCCCTGACCTGCCCCAGTGCCCAGCAAGACAAAACTCCCCTAGATAAAGGACCGCCTGCCTGCGAAGGCAGCTCCGTCTCCGGGTCTTCATGTTCCATTCGGGATGCTATACGGCAGCGGTCGCCAACCTTTCGGACCTCACGGACCGCCAGGGGTCCACGGACCACCGGTTGGCGACCGCTGGTATAGGGCAGGCAAGAGGCAGGGGAGTTAGGGGGGCGTCTGCTCCCCCCCCCGTCTGGGTTCTGTGTCTCCCCACTGGTTCCTGTCCCCAGTGATTGTAGTCCTCGATGTGATGCACGCTGTCATTAAGGCCTACGCAGGGTGGTCTGGGCGCCAGCCCCAGCTTTGGACGCAGCACAAAACCTCCTTTTTGGTCTGGATCCAAAACAGGAATGTGACACCCATGCCCGCTCCTGTGTGTGTCGCTTAACCTAATTTTTTTTTAGCATCAATGCCAAGTGCCATGTAGACCCAGTGGAAAATAATTCACCTAAGTACAAAGGGTAGATCTCGTTATTCACTTTAAACAGTGCATGAAGCATGAAGCGTTTACGTGTTTCTCTCACTCTGGCCGCTCTGTTCTCTACGCTCCGCAGAAAGGAAGATCTGGAAAAAGTTCTTGTGGCGATGCGGCCGGGGCAGTGGGGGCATCTGGACGTGGCCCCGTCTGATCACCTCGGGTGAAAAGGTCACTTATGGGAGGGGTATTAGAGGCAGGTCCGGAGAGGGGAGATCCCAGCACAGGTGGGGGCCTGGGGTTCAGGACAGGGGTGCAGGCACCTGGAAACACTGGCCTGTCTTGGCGCTGAGGCTTCTGGGATGGTTCTGCTTCAGCTGTTTTTCCTGTCCCTGTATCAACCCTCCCCCTGTGACTCAACTAGCCCAGCTGGAGGCAGGGGGAGGCAGAGGGGGTTCCCATTCCCAAAGGCTGTCCATGGCAGGGGGGAGGGAGGAAATTGGGGTGTTTGTGGAAAGGGGGAAGATGCTGGGTGCCCAGAACAACCCCCTGTCCCTGAGGTCCACTTTGGTGACATATTAATGAGAATAAAGTATGAAAGGGCCCTCCCTGCACAGTGCCTGGCCCCATGTGCCCCTGAGTCACGGTGGCTACTGTCATGGCAGTGATAGAGTGAGGAATGAGGGCGGGGTGGAGAGTGAGAATGAATACGATGTGATGCATGAATAATAATATGATGTGATTCATGAATAATAATATGATGTGATGCATGAATAATAATACAATGTGATGCATGAATAATAATACGACGTGATGCATGAATAATAATACGATGTGATGCATGCTGTCATGAAGGCCTGCACAGAGAGGTCTGGGAACCAGTGGATGAAGCAACTGGGCCAGCTTAGCTTAGGGGTGGTCAGTGGAGGCTTCATGGAGGAGGTGGCCTTTGAGCAGTACCTGATAATGGACTGGAAGTAGATAGTTGCGGAAGGAGGAAAGGCTTCCAGGCTGAGGGCACACACAGGTGTTGAGATGATGGGATGAGAGACTCATGGCATGTTCTGGAAAGGGCAGGTGATGTAAGCAAGGACTTGGCTGTGAAGGGCCTTGTCTGGGCAAGTGAAGGACTTTGGGTTTTAGTCCCAGCAGAGAGGGTACACCATCCCTCTGCCTGCATCCGAGGCAGGCATCACTAATGGATCATGAAGTGTGCAGAGGGAGCAGCTAGGCAGCTGCTGTGCAACATTTGATGTCATGAAACATGCCGCATCCCTGGGCTCTGACATGGCTCTGGCCCGGGCCCTGGGGAGCTAATGGAGGCTTTACAAACATTGATTTTAGAGAGAGAAACATTGACCGGTTGCTTCTGGTACTCACATTGATCAGGGATTGAACCTGATCAGGCATTGAATGTGCAACCTGGGTATGTGCCCTGACTGGGAATCGAACCTGGGACCCTTCCGTGCACAGGACGATACTCCAACCAACTGGGCCACATCGGTCAGGGTTAATGGAGGCTTTTAATAGGGGGGTGATGAAGGGGGTTTTGCAGGTGTCCAGATGAAAGACGGCAAGGCCTAACCTCGGACGGTGACTAGGGGGATGGACACGTTGCTGCCCACGTTTGTCTCAACTTGCCTGTCCTCCTAGAGATTCCGAGCAGCCTCCTCACGCCCCTACCCCAGGCCTGTCAGGGTGCTCAGGGACTCATGGTGTGTGTGTGTGTGTGTGTGTGTGCGTGCGTGTGCGTGTGTGCGTTCTGGGTTTTATTTTGAGGAGGCTGCTGTCTTTCTGGGCCTGCACTATACAACATGGCTGCCACCAGCCACATATGGCTATTTAAATCAAAATTAATAAAATAAAAAATTTAGTTCCTCAATCCCAAGAGTCACAATTTCAAGGCTCCATTGCCACATATGGTTATTGCCTCTTGTATTGGACCAGGCGGATAGGTAAGAGTTCCACCGTCGCAGGAAGTTCTGCTGGACAGCTCTGGTCTAGAGCAGTGGTCGGCAAACTGAGGCTCGCGAGCCACACGTGGCTCTTTGGCCCCTGGAGTGTGGCTCTTCCACAAAATACCGACTTCTGCGCATGGGCCACGAAGTTTCAATCACACTGTACGTGGGTGCCCACACGTGGTATTTTGTGGAAGAGCCACACTCAAGGGGCCAAAGAGCCGCATGTGGCTCTTGAGCCGCAGTTTGCTGACCATGGGTCTAGAGAAAGCCCAGTTGGGTGTCCAGATAGTGTGGTCCACCATGACCCTCGGTGAGCCAGGCCAACCCCATCTTCTATCTGGTGGCGCTAAGTTAAGAGTTCAAAATCTCGCCAGTTTGTCCACCTGGTGAGGAAAACGTCTCCGAAGGGAGAATCTTAGAAAGGTTTGGAGCTCAAAAGCAGCTCAGAGCTAATTCAGCTAGACCTGGAGGTCCCCAGGGGGAAGCAGGCCCATGGGGTGAGCCCAGCACGGTGCTGGCAACAGGGCTGCTTTTCACAAAAGAGAACACGGAGGCTCAGGGAGGGGCGTGACTAGCCCTTTGGCGGCTGACTGGCAAAGTCATGCAAACCGAACCAGAAGAGAACGTTTTGCCGCCTGCTGCCTGGTATTTCTTGGGAACATGGCTCAGTTTCTTGGGCGGAAGCCAGGGCCTCCGCCAGTGCCCACCTCTGAAGGGTTGGCGCAGGGGAGAGCCGCAGGCACGGGGTGAATTGGGGAGCTCGCTGCAGTTGCACTGGATCCGCCAGGGGGCGCAGGGGCCGTTGTGTCAGCGCCTGAGGTGGGCGGGGCGGTGGGGGACGGTTCTTCCAGCCAGGACTTTGGGCTGAGACCCGGCTTCACGCCCAGGCCTGCGAAGGGGACAGCCACTATGTTCCATAAGGCCCTTCGCCTCTAGGAGGGCTCAGTGTAGAGGGAAGAGACAGCATACTGACTTGTCTGGGTCTGCAGCGAGGGGCCTTGAAGGGTGGGTAGGAGTGTGCAAGCAGCCTGGAGTGCAACTGTGGAGGGCTGAGGTGCAGCGCCTCAGTCTGCCTCCTACTCCTGGGTCCCGGGGATTGTCTGACCTCCTAACCCCACCCTAGACTCGCTCACCTGTTTTCAGACGACAGGAGGGAGGGCTTTCTGAACAGATGTTCTTTCTGCTCTAAGAATACCACCTTCATGGAGTCCCCTGTGCACACACACCAGCTGTCTCACGCCTCCGTGCCTTTGCAGACGCGGTGTCCGCAGCCTGGGACATCCTTCTTCATCTGACCAGCTCCTACTCGCCAGCCAAGACTCAGCTCAGGCAGTGGCTCCTTCCAGGGACTCTCCTCGGTCCCTGGCCCGGGTGGGATGCTCCTGGGGGAGTTCCTGCAGCCCTGGCTTAACCACCCGACAGGCGCCGGTGCATGGGCCCCATTAATGTGACTGAGACGCACAGGGCCTGCTCTAGGCCGGGCTTCAGCGCGTTGGTTACTGGTCCCGGGGATGGAGAGAAGGCGGGCCTGTTTCCTCCTGCACCTGTGATACAGGCCCCGTCTCCCCGGCAGGAGGGAGGTGCGGTGTGCCCTCCAAGTGCCCAAGTGCAGGGGTACGGGCTCCAGGTGCCAGAACTTCTTTCTGCATCTCCTACCTCTTACCTCTTTGCAGGGGGTGCATGCGCGCGGGTGCGTTGGCCAGGGAGGCGCTAAGGGGCGAGGGCCAGAGGAACCATCTCTGGGCTGCCACCGAGCCCGGCATGCCCCTGGGCTACTCCCCCATACTCGGGGAAAGGTAGTGAGCAGCAGCCCAGAGCCCTGGCTCAGGGGAGAGAAAGCTGGAGTCCAGCGCGGACTCTGCTATCAGGCTCTCCGTGTGACCTTGGAGGTGTCCCCCCTCTCGCGGAGCCTCAGTTGTCTCGCCTCTAAAAATGGGAGCGCAGCAGCCACTCCTCTTGGCTTGCCCGCGGTTGAGCACAGGACGCAGGCGGCTGGGGCCGGGGTCAGCAGGTGTGTGCGCAGGTCCGCTTGGGGAGACGGAGCCAGGGGGTGCGGGCGTTCCCGGGAGGGCGCTGGGGGGCGCTGTGCACCTCGGGCGGCCCGCCCCGCAGCAAGTTTGCCTCCAGCTGTTGAATGCGCTCACGACGGCGGTGGCTGGACCCGACCCGGTGGCCGGCCGGCTGGGGTGAGCGGCTGGGGACCAGGGAGGAGCAGGGAGGGGCGGGGAGTGGGGGGGACACGCCCGGCCAGCGCCCCGTGCTCTGCGGTCCGCGGGGCCCCCGCCGCCTCTCCGGCCCTGCAGCTGCAGCGCGGAGCCAGGCGCGGCCCCGGCGGCGGGTGTGTGTCTGCGAGTGTGCGTGTCCGTGGAAGGATCCAGTCGAGAGAGGGGGCGGGGGTCTGGCTGCGGAAAGGCCTGCGAAGGGAAAGGCGCCTGGCGGCGTGGGCGGACGGACAGACAGACAGACAGACGGCAGCCTGGGCCCTGACGCCCGGCTCGGCCCCTCCGGGCGGCGGCCCCGCGGAGCAGAGGCGCGGCGGCGGGCGGCGGGGGCGGCAGTGTCTGCGCGCACACGCTCGCTCAGACACACACACACACACACACACACACACACACACACACACACACACACACACACACACACACGCCACGCCACAGACACACGCCACGCGCCGAGCCCGCCGGGCGCCACGCACACCCGCACCCGCGCGCACTCACACTCACGCGCAGGCCCCGCAGCCGCTGCCCGAGGCGGCGCTCGGCTGGGACCCGGCTGGGCTGGAGGTGAGTGAATTCCTCCGGATCCCTGCGCCCGCGGCCGGGGCCGGGGAGACAGCGGAGTGGGGCTGGCACCGAAGGGCACCCCCTCCGCCAGTGGGGGTGAGGCTTGGAGGGGACGCGCAGGGGGGGAGCGAGACGGGGAAGCCGCCCCCACAGCCGCCTGGGTCTGGGGATCCCGTGCAACCCCGGGGACCACCCTGCGCGGGGCGCGGAGTGGAGGGGGTGGTGGGTGGAGGCGGGAGGACGAGGCAGACGAGGCGGACGGGAGGCGAGGCGAGGGTTTTTGCGGGTGGTGCAGAGGCTGGATGGGGACGGCGGTGCCAGCCCGCACCACACCGCACTTCTGCCCCCATCTTTTCGAATCCGGGGCCCTCTCCCCCCTCTTTCACCGAGCGCTGCCGGGGTCAAGGAATTCGTCTTCCTAGCTGGTAAGGGGGCTTTGATGCGTTCTGGGTGACAGCTCCAGTGGGAGGGGTGGGACTTACCCCGTCCCCCAGGAGGGCGATGGGTTTGGAAAAGGACTGGAGTTGGGGAGTGGGGGCGACCAGGGGGTGGGGACCCTTGCAAAGGCTTCACCCTTTCTCCGTGGCGCCCGTGTGGGGCCAGCGGGCAGGCCGCCCCTGGGGAGGCAGCAATCGGCAGAGGCTGCAGCTCTGGCAGGGCCAGGGCCAAGGCCACCGCCAGGCTGTGTGTGTGTGTGTGTGTGTGTGTGTGCAGTGTGGACTCCAGCAGCTGGCAGAGGAGGGGGCAGGGGGTGGGCGTGTTGGCTGGTGGGGCGCTGTGTGCACGTGGGGCGGGATGTGTGTGCAGGGTGGACCCCGTTCTCTCTGCGCGGACACACACACACACACGCACACGCACACGCACACGCATGCACAGAGTCTGTGGCCCAGCAGGGTTTCCTTGGAATGTGGGGAGGGAAGAGCGCTGGTGTGCGTGTGGGGGGCACCAGGGAGTTTGTGTCTGGGATGGAGGCAGCCAGGCCAGCCTGCATCGGCCCAAGGAGAGGAGAAGAGGGTGGTGTCCCTGCTCCTTCTCAGCTGGGGAGGACGGGGGACATGGTACTTGAGGGCACTTTCTGCAGCTCTGGGCTCCCTGCTCTGTCCCCTCCCCTTGGCCTCCTCCCACCCTGCCCCGGGGCTGCCTCTGGAGGGCACTGCCTGAGTCCCCATGCCTAGAAACACAGGTGTTGGGCTGGAGTGTGTGTGTGTCTGGGCTGTCGCTATCGCCTGCGGACAGCAGGCCAGGCTGTGGGAGCAAAGCTGGGGGAGGAGAGGGTGCAGGCAGCACCTGGAGGAATGTCATGGAGGCCGCAGGCCCCAGGCCGCCTGCCTTAGTGACCGAGGGACGTTTTCACCTGGGAGCTGAATCATGTATAATGTGTGTGTGCCCGGCTCCCACACCTGTTCCCGTGGCCTGTGTCTGTGGGCACCTGTGGGACATGTGTCCTGGCCATCAGCAGAGTAGGAGGGCCTGCACATGTGTGTGAATGTGTGTCCTGTGAGAGGAACAAACACACAAGCACACAGGCACACAGGTGTTGTCTGTAAATGCCTGTCCTGTGTGCTGAGTGAGCTGTGTGCCCTGGAGCTGTGTATGTGGGTGGGGACCTCGGGGCATTGGACCTGGGCAGGAAGAAAGAGGAGGAATCGAAGGGGGGCACCAGGGAGAAGTGTGTGTGTGTGTGTGACGTCAGTGAGAACCTCTGGTTGCGACATCAGCTCCAGGTTGCCAGTGACGTCACTGGGACAGCAGTGTGAGGGGTCACCCCTACCAGCCGGAGTATGTGATGTCAGTGGGAGGTGTCACTGTGTGAGTGGCTGAGTGTGGGCCTGTCCCCTGTGTTGTGAGGGGGTGGAGGGGAGCTTTAGAGTGAGTGGTCCCTCCCAAGAGGCCTCATTTCCTGAGTGCTTGTGGGACCCCTTTCCTTTCCTGTGCCCGAATAGTGCATCGCCTCTGCCCTTATAGGGTGTCTCCTCTTCCGTTCCCATGGTCTGCGCCCCCACCAGGCCTGTTCTGGGCCTCATCAGCCAGGTTGCACAGACCCTTGGGCGCATGTGTACGAGTGAGTGTGTGTGTGTGTGTGTGTGTGTGTGTGTGTGGTGGTGTGTGTGTATGTGTGTGTGTGTGTGTAAGCGCATGTGACACAGAAAGTGGCCACAGCAGAGACTTTTGGTTCTGATCCCATGTCTTCACTCTGTGTCCTGTGCTTTAGGCATTCCTGCCCCCTCTCTGAGCCTCAGCTCCTCCCCTGTTACCTGGGGGGACTCCAGGAGGCAGTGGGCCTCTGGGCCGGGCACCTGGCACATATGGGGTTCTGTCTGTGTGAGTTCCATCCCTGCATCCCATCCCCAGTCCAGAACAGCTGCCCTCTCCTCTCGCCCCCACTCCCCAGTTTTGAGTCCAACTTTGTAAAGAGCTTTCTTTTCTCTCCTGGATCCTCACAGTAGTGAGGCTGGCAGGCTGGCTGCTATGATGCGGACATTTGACAGATGAGCAAACTGAGGTCTGGAGGTTAAAGCAAGCTGTCGTCGATTCATTCCTTAGGGAGATCCCCCCACCCCTGCTTCACTCTGTGGGTGCAGGGAGACCCATTTGATTGGCAGGTCATTCCCAGCAGGGCACTCTCACTTTCTGGAGGGACAGGGAACTATGTGAAGTGGGGGTGGGGGCGGGAGGTGCCCAGGTGAGGGGCCCAGGGGAGAGGCTGCCCTTGACTCCCAGTGCAGCGCTTGCTTGTTCTCCCCCGTCACAGCACTCAGAGAGAGTCAGGGCGACAGAAGTGGGTGCACCCAGCTCCCAAGCCTTCTGTAGTGGAGTCGGCCTGAGGTGGTCATTGGGGGCCACTGGACAGCAGTGTGAGGGGCTACCAGTTCCGAGGTCTGCAGAACTGGTTCCAGTGACACCTCTGCTTTGTCCCGTGTGTGACAAGGGGGCCACCTCTCCTGACTGTGCAGGGCCACGCTGCTTGCCTGGCAGGTTTGATGAGTGAGTGTGAGAATGTGGCACCACGTGCAGGGCCAGGGTGACACCCTTCGTGGTTACCCTCACCCACTGCAGCTACAGTGGCCCTGGGCCCAGGCCCTCCCTCTGCCCCCTCCCCCCCCCAATGTGCTGCCATGGAGTGCTGTACAGAGCAGGCAGCCAGGAAGCAGGATTGCCTCGAAGCCCAGCCTCCTTGGCAAGGGGCAGCCTTAAGAGTCCAGAAGGTTAGCCCAATCCTCTGCCTCCTGCTGCCCAGCCCATCCCCTATTAAATTAACCTTCTTCCCGCTCAGTTAGCACCTGGGGCGGAGGCACCACCACTGTTACTGGGGATGTGTCTTTGGGGGGTTGGAATAATAGATCTTCCTCCTCTGCCCTCCCCGCTCAGCTCTGCCGACCGTCCCCAGGGAGGCTCCGGAGAGCCACCTGGGCAAGCTGACACCTGGGGTGCAGAGGCAGCAGGCTGGCTGCTCGATGCTGCTGATGGCAATAATTAGAGTGATGATAACAATGAAGATATTAGCTAATATTCATTGAGTCTGCGAGCCAGGCCCGGTGTGAAGCCCTTTGTAAGTGGCAGGGAATCCCCCAAGCTTTCTGAGCGGCTCATCTTAGTCCTCATTGCGCAGACCAGAAACAGAGGGGTTCGAGACGAGGCATGCGTGCGTCCACGGTCTCGGCCCTCTCCCTGTTCCTTCCTCGCCCCTCCCGCAACAGTGACCTGCGACAGTCCGGCAGCCTGCTCCCTTGTCCCACAGCACCTGCGCAGCTGGGGCGCACAGTGGGCTCTCTGTGGGGCTCCCCTTGGGGGTGGTGGGGACGCTGCTTCAGGATCACCAGCTTCTCCAGGCCCTGAGTCTCTTGCGGTCTCAGCAGTGGCTGTGAGACCACTCCGCCACACTCTCCCCATCTCCCTCCTGGAAAGGGCAGGGGCTCAGGGTCCAAGTTCTGCCTTATTTCCTCCTGGAGGTATGTCCTGGGCAAGTAAGTTCACTTCCACTTCCACAGGGCCTGCTTCCTCAACATAAAGTGGGGATCACGGCACCGAATTCCTAACTCCTGTATGTCGCTTATGTAAGAGAATACCAAGTGTGTAGCATTGTGTCTGGCACATAGTAGGTGTCAATTAGATGAGTTGCCGCCCCCTTCCCATCTGTCTCCTAGATTCATTCCTGGTTCCCTGGAGTGGGTCTTGGGCTGTGTGTGTGTGTGTGTGTGTGTGCACACTCGCGATGTTTCCTTCCCTTATTTTCAGCCTTCACTCCCCCTCCCCTCACCGAAATGCATAGGACCTGTTTCCGGGAGCAGGGCTGGGGGCCTGAGGAGGCTTGAGGAGGGAGGGCCTAGGAGCCGCCTACCCCCCAGCTGAATGTGCAGAAGGGGTTGGAGGGGGAGACAGGGTACGTCGTTGCATGTGTGACTCTGTGTGTGTCACTTCTCTCAGTGGGGGAGTGGGGAGCAATTTCCAAGGGCTGCTCTGGGCCCAACCCCAAGACTCAGGCCTGACTCAGTTTCCCTCTTTGGCTTATTTCTATCATCTCTCTCCTCCCACAATTCTCCCTGGATCTTGGGACTATAGAGGCTGTGGGGTTGGCATGCCCTCCCCCCTCCTTTCCTTGACCTTCTCATGGCAAAGGGGAGGGGCTGGCTCTGCTTGTTGAGCCGTTTCCTGTCTGTCTCTCTCGGCTCCATACAGGTAGAGACTCAAACAGCATTTGTTGAACAACTTCCTTTTACCTACGGGCTGACGTTCACACCCTTAGGAGCACGTCTCCCCCAGGGGTAGCTTCTGTGCTGGGGGCTCAGGCAGGACTTGCAGGGATGAGCGCCTGTCCTGGAGGGGAGATGAGACATGTGGGACTCTTGCCACGCGCCCAGCGTGGGGCCTGTACACAGCGAGGCTCGCTTGACGGCGGTTCTCTGTTGTCTGTGACCCCACTGAGGTGGGGCTGGTGCCGCAGGCTGGAGGCCGCGTGCTGAGCCAGCCTTGTTTGGTTGGAACCACTTCTGCTCAGGGCTTTGCAGGTCTCCCGTGATCACACACCTGCTATTTGCCAGGCACACAGCGAAACACTCTATTATCTGTTTTAATTTTGGCTGGAGGGCTGTGAGAGAGGCCCGGGGCCAATGGGGGGGCAGGCCAGGGGCAGAGAACATGGGAGCTGAGGTCTGGAGGTCCGGAAGCCTGACGTGGCTTTTGGGAAGACGAGACAGGAATGTAGTTTGGGGATCAAGCATAGAAGACCATACACTCGGAACTAAGAAATGAAGCATTATCCTTTTCGTCAGGGAGCGCCGAGTCTCTGGGTGTTTGTTAAATGCAGGTTCTTGGGCCCTGCCTGCTGAGACTTTGATGCAGTAGGGTCAACGCAGGGCCCGAGAACCTGCATTTTAAATGCGTTTCCAGATTAATGCGCCCATGTTGGCAGCTGAAGAGGCTGCTATGTATTCCCAGCCACCTCCTGGACTCCTCCCACACACCTCCTCATTTTCCAGAGGAGCCTGAGCTCAGAGAAGTGAGGCGCCTTGCCTGGGGTGACACAGCAGCAAGAAGGAGGCTGATACTGATGAATACTGACTGATAATCTTCCTGGTTCACTGGCTGCTGGTCTAGAGCCCCTCATTCAATTCTCAGAACGATCCTCTACATCATTCCTGTTGCATCGATCAGAAACCGAGGCAGAGTCTGTGGTCACGGGTTCAAGGCCGCGCAGCCGGTAAAGGCATGAAGTGCGGTGGGGATGAGGGAACCCAGCGTCTTGCATCTTTGGACAGAGCGATGCCCTCCCGCTCCCTTTATTTGGTGCGATGCCGCGGGTGTTGCTGAGCCTGCGGCTGTGCGTGTGAGCAGAGGCCAGAGGAGGGAAGTGGTGGGGAGCAAAGAATCGAGGAGGAGGCCGGAAAGCCGGGAAGGCGTCCTGGAGGAGGCGACGCAGAGTCACCTAGCTCTGGCCGAGGCCTGTCAGGGTCTGGAGGGCAGCAGGATGTGCTGTGCTCGTCTCCGGTAGGCGTCCCGGGCTGGGCCAGAGGGGCACCTAGGCGCAGTCCCGGGCTGGGCTTGGGCACGGCGGCTGGGCCGGAGGAGGGGCCGGCGGGCCCGCTGGGCGGGAGCTGCGGGGGCGGGCAGGGGCGCGGCGGGAGCGGGGGCGGGAGCGCGCATAGAGCCCCTTCCGGGGGCGCCCGCCCCCCGCCCCCAGCCCCCAGCCCGCGCGGGCTCACAGTCCCAGCTGCCCGCGGCTCTGCGGTGCCCCCGCCCGCGCGCGGCCAGCCGGCGGGTTTCCGCCTGCCTTCCCTGTGCTTAGAATTTGCAGCCGCATCCCCTGACGCTCGCAGCCAATTTCACGGCCTCTGGGCTCGGCGCGGTGCGCGGGATCGTAAACCCGCGGGCGCAGGGCGGGGGACTGGCGGGTCCTGGCCTGCCCGCGGACAGGGGGCGATCGCGGCGAGGGCCCGCGGAGCTGCTGGCGAGGATGTGTGTGTCAGGTGGGTGTGGACGGCATGGGGGGGAGGGGACGCCGCTGGAACTGACCTGGGAGGACTGTGCGGGTGTGCAGGTGTGGCCACGTGCGTGCTGGAGGGCGGGGAGTAGGTCACCATGTTTGGGGCCTGGATGTGTTGACCCCTGAGCTGTTAGGGGACCCCTGTGCCCAACGACAGGTTTGTGTGGGTGTCTATGGTGAAAGCTGTGTGTGGGGGGTGGTCCACTTTGTTTCCATGTGTTACCGTGTGTCTGTGCATGTTCCAGGCATGTAGGCGCACCTGTGTGGGTCTGTGTGTTGAGGTGGGCCCCCTCTGCGGGCAGCTGTGTACAGTGAATTGGGGGCTGTGTACCCACGTGTGTCTGAGGGAGTGTGAAAGTCTGGTGTGTTGGTTGCTGTCCTGGTGTCCTGTGGGTGCAGGCTGTGTGTGAGGGTATGTGTGCGACTTGGGGTGCTGTCCTGTCCCTGCTGGCCACTGGGCTCAGGGTCAAGTGTGAGCCTTACAGCTGGGGCGGGAGGGGGAGCAGTGACCCTCCTGGGCCCGGGAGCCCTTTCCCGGAGCAAGCCTGCTGCTTTTTTTTTTTTTTTTCTGCCTCTGGGTAGTTGTAACGGAGTTGAGACGCGCAGGGGGCCTGTGTTTCTGTGCTGTTGCTGCTGGCTGCCAGCTCCGGTGGGCCTCCATTTGTTTGGGAATGGCTATGTCAAGGGGCCCAGGTGTGAGCGTCTGCCTGATGGGGAGGACCAGGAGGACCATCTGGGCTGGTGGGGGTGCAGGGCCAGACCGAGAGGGGGGCCTCCAAGGGAAGGGGGTGAGTGCATGGTGTGCACGTGTGTGCACAGATGGAGGGACGGTCCCGCCAGGCACGTCTGTCTGCGAGTGAGCCTGTGCAGGTGGAGGTCGAGCAGGTATGTTGCTCTTAGGGTGTGTGAGCACATATGGTGGGAAGTGGGGCACAGGCTATGGGCACGCGGGGAGGGGGTGCAGGGCCTTGCAGAGTTCTGAATCAGAGATGTGCGCTGGGAGAGGGTGCCTGTTTCCTGTAGCAGAGGGGAGTGGGCCGTGTTGCTGTTGGTGTGACCAGCAGAAGGGTGGCGTGGTTGGGCATGAGAGGGGAAGGCTGTGTGTGGGCATCAGGGCAGTGTGGGTGGCCATTCCCACCTGGGTGTGTGTCCATGACTGAGTGAGGTGTGGGGCTGGGGCTATGACTTGGGGCCCAGCAGGCAGTGGAGGACATGGGGTGGAGAGGATGGGGTGTGTGTGTGTGAGGGCCCTGTGGCTCTCAGAACATCTATCCATCTGTTGCTTGCTCCTCCTGCCCAAGAGGCCATGGCGGGATTGAAAGAAGTCCTGTGGCCTCTGGCCCCTCCCGTGCCTCTGAATCCAGTGGGGTTGGTGGGGAGCCCCCAGCTCTCCATCTGGGCCTGGAGGCCCTTTCCCTCCATCTCTCTTGCCCCATCCTTCTTCTCCATCTCCCTGCCCCCATCTCCTCATCTCCTGCCTCGATCTCTCTCCATCTCTGCCTCCATCTCCCTCCATTCCCTCCCTCTTTCTCCTCCCTCTCTCTCACACTGATATTCATTTGTGGTATATTCGGTTGCCATGGGAAACCTAAGAAAGAAGTGAGTGTACCCTTCAAGACTTCAGCATTTTTCCCTCCTCCCTCCCTCCCTCCTGCTGTCCCCTCCCTCTCCTTCTCCCCGCCTCTCCTCTCCCTCCCCCCTCCCTCTCCCTTCGCCTCCACAGGAGAGGACTTGGGTGAGGAGCTGCTGCTGCCTGAGCTGGGCCAGGACCTGAGACCCGCTGCCACCGCTGCTGCCACCACTGCTGCTGCGGGGACCGCCCTGAGACCAGGCCAGGAACAGAGCCCGGCTGGCCACAGGGGCCCCCTCTGCCCGCAGACGGCTGGTAAGGACAAGGTCCTTCCCGAGCGTGTGAGTGTGGATGGAGGTGAGCCCGGCTCACATGACCTGGCCTTGCCAACCCGTGATGTGGGCCAGCCTCTGCCCACTGTCTGTCCCTTCCTGCCTTGCCCAGCCCTGCCCCCAGCTGCGGGCACCCCAACCCGCCCCTCCTCAGCGTCCCTTCCACAGGGCCCATGAGGCAGCTGGTAGAGTGGCAGGCCTTCTGGGGGCTGGGACTGGTCCACTGGGAGGCTGGGGAGGAAGCCGCTGCTGGCTGCTGGCTCAGACACCCCCCCACTCCTGCCTCTTCTCCCAGCTGAGACGCTGAGCAGGCCTGCCTGCAGCCCAGCCGGCTGGGGCATCTGTGCACCTGGAGGGGGTGAGGGGCTGGCTTCCTGGGCCAGCCTGGGAGAACATGGTCTCTTCTCCCTCAGGTGGGGCCTTTCTGTTATAGAGAAGGGCAGCCTGAGGGGCTGGGAGTGAGTTGGGAGCAGGGGAAACGCTGGGCGGAAGCAGTACCTGGCCTGATCCAGCGGCTTGTGTGTTGAGGCGGCAGGGAGAGCAGGCTTCCACTAATGGGCCAGGGCCGGCGGGCAGGCCTGCAGGAGCCCTTCTGTCCTGGCTGGGGCTGGTGGCTGCCCCGAGAGGAGAGGCTGAGGCTGTGGCTGTCACTGAGGCTGTGTTGGTGGTGGCCACGTGGAGGGAGCTGTTGTCCTGTCGGTTGCTGAGTGACGTGGAGAGGGACCCGCCTCTGTGGCATTGTGGTCTCCATGGAGAGAGGAGGAGACCGGGGAGGAGGCTTGCAGGCTGGCCTGGGTGTTGGTGGTTGCTAAGGAGAGGGAGCTGCGTCTCTAAGCTGTGATGGTCCCCACGTGGGGGGCTGTGGCTGCTGAGGTGTTGAGGTCCTCAGGGAAGGGCTGGGGCTGGGGCTCTGGAGGGGCTTGTGCGGGGATGGGAGGGGTGACGGGGGCTCCAGGAGGACAGTGGGGGTGTGACAGGGGAGGGGCTGCTGCCGTGCCGTGGTGTGGTGGACACAGGCTGACGTGGGCTGAAGTGGGGCACAGTGGGTGGTCTGAGTTGTGTCCCCACATCCAGTGCTCATCCTGCCTGTCCTGTGGCCAGACGGGACCCTGTTGCACCGCCAGTGTCCCTCCTCCCAAGGCCCCCTCTGTCTGTCCTTTCCTCTCACTTCTGTGGCCAACTTCTCCTCCCTCTGCCTCCTGGAGCCCTCCCTCCTCCGGGCCTTTGAACGTACAAGTCCCCATCTGGATGCATCCTCTGTCCTGCCCCCAGAGGACTGCCTTCCCATCCTTCACACTTGTTGTGCCTGCCTTTGAGGTATCATAGGGGAGGCGACTTGCCCGAGGTCACGCAGTGGGCACACGCTGGGGCTGGGATTTGACCCTGGGGCACCTGCCTCCCCAAATGTCCAGCTCACCAGGCCTCATCTCCCCCCAGGAGCCTCCACTACCCTCCCATGCAGAGCCATCTGGCTCTAGCAGGTACAGCTGTAAAACCCCGTGCCTCAGTTTCCCCATATGTGAAATGGAGATGTACATGCCTCTCGAGGTTGCTGTCACTTGGGATAAAGTATGTGATGCCGCTGGTGTGGTTCCTCGCACTTAACAGACTCTCAGTAAGTGACCACCACTATCAACATTCCTTTTGAAACGGAATTTGAAATGATTTTCTGACATGCCCTGGGGGTGAGGATAGCAGTGCCTTCTCATCAGAGACCTGCCTTCGTGTGTGTGCCCTTTCCCCGTGACCCTCGAGTGGTGAGGTGTTGGGCTGACCTCGTGGTAGCAGGAAGCGGGGCAGGAGAGGGGGGGGCCTCGTGATGGTCACGCAGCACCTTGGTGGCGGAGCCAGGATGGGCACAGGTGTGACTGGATCCTGTCCCATGTTCCCCCCTGCTTGCTCCGGGGCCCTGTGTGTGCGCTTTAGCCCAGTGGGCCTTGTCCCCTCGCTCATGCCTGAGCCCCCGCCCTCTGGCTTTCTTCACAGCACACAGCGTGGTGGTGCCTTGGGAGTAACAGATTCAGGGAAAGTCAGTCCCTTCAGCCTCCTTGACGCCACCAGGGGCCAGGCCAGGCAAGGACGGAAAGGCTGCCCAAAGAGGGGCGTTTGAGGGCCTTGGGGAGTGATGGATGGCTGTCTTTTGAGTGACAAAGATCTGGTTCAGATCCTGACTCTGCTACTTTCTAGGTGGGTAGCCATGGGCACATTTCTTTGCCATTCTAGGCCTCAGTTTCTTCATCTGTACAATGGGGATGATAAGAATGCCTACCTCACCTCAGGCAGGGAATAAAGTTAGTGCACAGGGCCTGGGGCCTAGGAGGTGCTTCCTGGGCCATGGCTGTTCTTCCTAACCCACCAGACTGCTTCACATTTCAGGCTGAGCTAGCGAAGAGGGGAGAGGGCTATCCTGAGCGGCCCCAAAGGGCAGAGGTGGACCAACCAGGCACAGACCTCAGTTCATCCCAAGAAGAGACGTTTAGCAGTGAGCGCTGTCTTGGGGTGGGATGGGGAGACGTAGCGAGTGCTCTGTGTACAGTGAGACCACAGAAGGCCGGCAGGGGCATAGGGTTTGGGATTATAGGACTCAGGTTCACATCCTCATGTTGCCATTTACGGTCTGTGGGGTGTTGGGAGGGTCAGTTTCCCCTCCTGCAAAATGGGAGGAAAAGCAATGGAGCGAGCGTGACTTTAAATGCATTCATATTTGCGGAAGGGACCCAGGCGTCCCTTGAACCTGCACAGTATCCAATTTTCCAGAAGAAGAAAGCAAGGCGCAAGGAGCTTGAGGTCTTAGAGCAATCATACCAACAGCTGCTCTTTATGGGCCATCTGCTGTGTGCCAGGCGTTTTCCTACGTCCTCTGGGTCTCCTCTGATTTTCCAGCCTTTACACTTGCTGTTCCTTTTGCAGGAGTTGCTGTTCCTTCTTTGCTCATTGCTGCTTCCTGGGCGCCGTTGCCTGGCTGTCTCCTGTTCGGTTCATTATTGCCTCCTCCAGGAGGTCCTCCCTGACCACTCTGCTTGATCTGGGCCTTCTCCTGTTTTCCTTTAGTCCCTGACACAACCAGATGCTATTTTGTTTATTTGCTTGTTACGCACCCACCCACCGTGGTAGGTTTTCAGCTCCATGAGGGAAGCAGTTTTTTCTGTCTTGTTCCCTACTCGATCCCAAGTGCCTTGAATGGGGCCCGGCACATAGTAGATGTTCAATAAATATGTATTTAGCGAATGCATCCCATTCTATACATGAGGAATGCGGGGCACGGGAGGCTTGTAAATTGCCTGCGGACACACAGCTGGAAGTAGGTGGCAGGGCTAGCATTTGATCCCAGGTTGGCCTGGCTCCAGGTCAACCGTTTTTTTCTGCTGCACGACACCACCCAGCTGGAAGCCTGGCCTTTCAGGCTGGAGTTTGGACTATCTTTTGAACACAGACAAAACCACAGAACACCTCTTCAGTAGGAAAGGTTCCTGCCATAAGGAAGAGCTTCTGGTAGCAGCCTGAACTGTCAAATCAGTTCACTAGCTGTGTGACCTTAGGTAAATTACTTAACCACTCTGGCTCTCAGTGTACTTGCCTGCAAAGTGGGGGTAATGTCTTGGCTGGCTTAATAATCTTGGCGGGCTTCTGAGAGGCAGTGGACTTTGAGCTTTGATTTGCAGGCTTGGCTCCAAGTCCCTCCCTACCCTCCCCCGCCTCCCCAAGGTGGAAAAACAGCCTTTGCTGAATCACCCCAGTCCTGGAAGGCCCCACTGCCCACGCCTGAGGGATCTGAGATTTTGACTTCTGAATAGGGGACATTTTAAGTGCTTGGGACAAGCCATTTTCTGCCCTGCTAGCCCCCTCCATCCCCCCCAAAAGAGAAAGAGAGATCAAAGAGGAGAAGGAAACTGATTGTAACAGTATCCACTATGTGCTAGGGACATTCCCGTCCTTAACCCCTTCACAGTCACAGCGGCCCCTGCAGAGTAGGGGTTATTAAAGCCTTTTGACAAATGCCATACTCAGGTTTGGGGAAATCCTGTGTAGAGAACAGAGCAGGGATTGGACCTAGGCTCAGGCTCTGCCTGTGTGTGACCGGAGAGAGGAGGGACAGTGAGGCTCCTGGGATGGGTGTGCTCTGGGGTTACCCAGAGAGCGGGCTGTGGGTCCCAGGATGGAGTTCAGAGTGGCCTCAATTTTAGAGGCTGGACCTCGAGGGGCTGTGGGATGAATAGATTGCTTTCCCCAGCCTGGATGCCTCCCCACCCCCCTGCCCCCCCACTGCTGGCAGCCACGCGAGGCCAGGGAATAGATCTGGCGTTGTGCGTGGTGGTTCCAGTGTCTTGCTCAAGACCCCATTTGTTTGGGGAGGAGAAAGGGGGGTCTGTGGTGCCCAACAGAGGTGGGATTCATGGCCAGGCCTGGGGGGCAGGGTAGCCTGCCTGGTACGGACTAGGCCTGGAGGACCTCCAGGAGGAGAGGAGGGGGCTGGGCACGGTCTGGGGTCCTGTTTTTGTGGTCTGGGGGCAGAGTCTTGTACCCCAGGTTGGGGGGCTGTGTGGGTGGAAGGGCAGGAGGAGGGGGTAAGAATCTTGCCCCCATGACTTTCTAGTCTGAAGGAAGGAGAGCATGATGACCCTGCCCTCAGGGAGCCCTAGTCTTAGGGGAGTCGGGGGCCTAACCATGCCATCAGGATGCTTGTCTGAGGGGGACACAGCCCTGACTTCAGGGAGTCCCCATCTGAGGGGGGATAGAGCCTCCACTCCCAGGAGCCCTAGTCTGAGGGTGGAGGCACTGTGGGTTTTAGGTGCTCAATCTGCCCTCTGAATGTAGGAGAGGAGAGTCCCACTGAGTGGAGGCTCCCTGAGTTCTGGGAAGACTTCCTGGAAGAGGCAGTCCCTGAGGCCTGGGAAGGGGTTGGATTCAAGGCAGGGACTACAGGAGGGACTGTTCTGTGGTTGGAAGTAAGGCATGGTGGGTTAGATCCCAATGCTGAGTAGTTACATGCACCTGAACCTCAATTTGCTCATCTGTGAAACGGGGACATTGCCTGGGCACTGCCCGGCTCCTGGAGGGAGGGTTGGAGAGAGAAGTACCTGTACACAGTAGGCCCACAGGGCTGCCAGGGACTGCATGGTTGGTAAGACCATGCAGGAGTTCTAGAAGCTGCCCAAAACCATTCCCCCGCCCCTCCTCCACCCTGGGCCACAGCTCTAGCCCAGCTGCAATCTTTCCAGGTGCAAAAGGGAGCTGTGAGGTGGAGACAAGGGCCATAGGCTCCTGCCTTCCTCCAACTTGCTGTGAGACCCAGCTTCTGTCCTTGAGGCCACAGTCTGAGGTCTATGGGAAGTCAGAGCTTACCCCTGGCACCCAGGGCTGGGCCTCAAGGGCCGATGCGGGGGTTCACCAAGGCCCGCAAGCATCCTGGGAGGAGATGGGCCACACAGAGGGGTGGGCAGAGGAGAGTGGGTGCCCCAGTGACGGTGGCTCAGGAGCTCAACAGAGGCTTAAGGAGTGAGGTTTTCCTGCGTGTGCCAGACACTGGGGTGCTGGCTTGGGGTGGTGAGTCAGAGTGGAGAGACTCCTGGGGCTGCGAGTGGATGACGCAGTAGTCAAGCACTTGGGCCCGGGCCTGGGTTTAACTCCTGATTCTACCCACAACAGACACGGTGCGCCTCAGTATCCTCATCTGTAAAATGGGAATAACAATAGTACCTACCTCCTAAGGTTGACACTAGAAAGCGCTTAGCGCTGTGCCTGACATACAGTGAGTGCCCAATAAATGCTAGCTACCTGTTGGGTTTGCTGTGGTGGGAGCAGCTAGGCAGGGCTTTAACGGCCCTCCCAGCCACCACTTCTCAGGCTGCTGGGGACAGGCTGTGGCCTATGGAGTCCCGAGGCCTGGGATACTGGCCCAGAAAATGTGGCTGTGTCTGCCTCTCTGGTTCCTCCCACTCTCCCCAGTGCCTGCTGAACAAGATTTGCAATGAGCTGGTAAGTTTTGGAGTAGGCAGCGTGGGTTACATCCCAGCTCATTCATCCCCTCGAAGGCTGCGTGGCTCTGAGCAGATCACTGTGTGAACCTCAGTGTCTCATCTGAGCAATGGGATCCAGGGCCGTTATGAGGATGCAGTGAGACGATGCAGGAGGCAGCATCCATCCTCTTCACAGGCACGCGCTGGGTGCCTGCTGACTCCTGTCCCTGCCCTGCTCTCCCCTGTCTGCCTCAGTGCTGGGTTGCTGGCAGGGGAGGGGCTTTGGGGACTGGGTGGCTGGCCTGGCTGAGATGGCGGCCGATCCGGACATTCTGTCCTGGCTTCAGGGGAAGCTCAGGGTGCCGGGTGGGGGGACTGTCCTTAGGGACCATCTGGGTCTGCAGGGCCGCTGTAGACATTGAGGGACTTGGGAGAAGTGGGAGTCAGGCCTCTATGGGGAGCCAGGACCTCGAGCTGAAGGGTCAGAGCTGTAGGGTCTCCATCCACTTGCCACACTCACTGGCAGGCGATGCCCAGAGAGGCACTGACCCAGGGTCACACAGCAGAGAGTGGCCAGGCTGAGGGTAGAACCCGGGTCCAGCCGTTGTTGGCTGGGGCACTTTCACTTTCCATGTTGCCTGGGCCATGAAGCGGCTGTTTCTGAGCCAGCTCCCCCCCAACCCCCTCCCCCCCCCCCCCCCCCGCCTGGAGCCTGAGGCAGCTTTCTTACCCTGCGGGTGTCTCTCACTCTGTCCGTGGCTCCCTCTCCGTCTCCATCTCCCTCCATCTCTCTGGCCTGCCCCATCTGTTCCCAGCAGCCTGGGTGCCCCTTCCTCAGCCCCATGAGGAGGTGGATGGACAAAAGCTGCGCGCGCGCGCGTGTGTGTGTGTGTGTGTGTGTGTGTGTGTGTGTGTGTGTGTGTCCTGGGTGACTCGTGCGTTTGCTGTGTGTTGGAGAGGGTACATGTAAAGGAATGTATACACCTGTCTTCTGACTGAGGCTTGCCACGTGCTCTCTGTATATAAAGTAGAGGATGTGCTGCTGCCCCTCCCGTCACAGGCGGCCCTGGAAGCATGCGTACGCCACCTGTGTTTACGCCGGTGGCATTCACCTCGGCCCTTTGCGGAGCGCCCCTGACTCCACAACCCAAACATCTCCCCTCGGGCACAGGGGGGCTATCCTGATCCACCTTGGGGAGGGGTCCCCTCCTTGGCATGTTCCCTGTTGTGTCCTGGGTCCAGGGTTCGAATCCATCTCTGCCCCTTACCCTCTATGGACCCCAATTCTCAGACTGCCCATATAATCAAAGGGAATCGTTTATTCCGTTTATTTAACGACTTTAATGACACCTAAGTAACACCCACCCTGGGCTTGACACTATTCTAAGAACTTTACAGAAATTAAATCCTCACAACAACCCAACAAAATAGCATTACCTCCATTTTACAGATGGGGAAACTGAGGCAAAGAGAGGCTAAGGATCCTGCCCTTGGTCACACAGCGAGTCAGTGGTGAGACCAGGATTTGAACCTGGGTCATTGGTTCACAGGCACCTTCCTAACCACCTTGCTGTGTTGAGTGCCCTTGGTAATCCATGGAGAGCGGCTTGGGCAGGGCCTGGGCCGGCCAGGCCCCCTGGGCCAGGAAGGTGGTCCTGGTACATGGTAGGTGTGGCAGCTTGGGATCAGGTTGGATTGAAGTCCCTAGCTTATCATCTACTGAGAAAGACACCCGACCTATCTGAGCCTCAGTTTCCCCATATGTACAACAGGGTAACAGTACTCACCTGTCAGAGCTGTTGTGAGAATTTGGTGCAATGAGGCATGGGGGCACTGAGCACACAGTAGGCACTCCAGGTGGGGGGTAGCTATGATGATTCCATGATAGGGTGAGAGGGAGGCAGTTTAAGGGGGGGTGCCCTCTGCCAGTGGAGGTGAGCATGCACCCTGAGAACCTGGGATCAGGAGAGGACGGGCTGAAGGTATGCATACCTGTCCATCTGGTGTGTCTATTGTGCAGCGGGGCTCGGGATTGGGACATGATCAGCTGTGTGTGTGTGTGTGTGTGTGTGTGTGTGTGTGTGTGTGTGTACACGCATGCTTTCTTGTACCTCAGCATCCTGGTGTCACACACCCCCATGATGGAGAAACAACTGAGAATCCTTGCCTGTGGGGGCTGAGATGAACCTGGGAGACCATCTCATCCTGCTTTTGCATGGTTGCAAATGGGGAAACTGAGGCCCAGAGAGGGGAAGAGATTTGCACTGGGGCCCACAGTGAATTCTGATGATCTGAAGTTTCACTGCTGGGCGGGACCTTTTCTAGAACATGCAGTGACGAGCCCTGCCTACAGTAGCTTCGTCCCAGCCACACGGGCCCACACCCTGCAGGGTCGATGCTCTGCGCTGCCTTTCTCCATCCTCTGCTCCGCCGCCTGGGTTATGGGTTGATTCCCTGGCTCGTCCACCACCAGGAAGCCATCAGGACAGGGACTTGCCTGTCTGTTCACAGCTGAGCCTGTGAGCACAGAGCCTGGTGTGTGCATAGTAGGTGCTCAGCAAGCATTTGTTGAAGGAGAGGTGACCTTAGACATCATCCCCTCCAACTCTCTCATGGTGAGGTCAGTCTGAATTGCAGGGGGGCAGGGACTTGCCCAGGTCTGAGCAGGGAACTGAACCCAGGCCTCCTGGCTCCCATTCCCGAGCCCTCTTGTTTGTGCACTCATACACAACACAACACACACACACACACACACACACACACACACACACACGCTATGCTGTGATCCAAAAGCTTCGCTCTGATCATTGCTCAACTTTCTAGCCTAAAAATGTCCATCTGTCCCTCTGTCTGCCAAAGCCGTAGGCTGGACACCTACTGGGCACCTGTTCTGGGGCCTCCCCCCAGCCTGAGTCTGCCCCGAAATAGGGCAGGAGCCTTGGAAGGGAACCCTGGGAGGGTGGGGCTAGTGCAGGGGACACCCCTCAGGCACATTTCCTGCTGTGTCCCCTGCTTCTGGCCACGTGCACCCAGAAATCCTACCTGCCCAAGCCTCCTGGTCCCCCACCGTCTCATCCTGCTTTTGCATTGTTGGCAAATGGCTCAGGCTTTGGGGGAAGGGGGTATCATTCCCAGGGACCGGCCTCCCCCTCTGCCTCCCCCAGGAAGTCTGCCATACTGCCTGGGAGGATGGTAATTAGCATGAGGCAGGCTGATTAGCTCAGAAATTAAGTCTTTGTTTCCCTGGCTCCCTAGTTTCCCTAATTGAGCAGATGCAGAGCAGGGGGAAGGGGAGGGGCTGCCCAGTTGGTCACAGGGTTGGGAGGGGGCACACGTGGCTATGTGTTTGCTGCAGGAGCTGGCAGGGTGGGAGGTGAGCATAGATGTGGCACAGTCTGGGGCCTGGGTGGAGGAGTGTAGGGGAGTGAGTAGAGGGACAGGGACCCCAGGCTGCAGCCCTCTGGGGTGTGCTTGTGTGGCTCAGGGAGGGCATCTCACCCAAGACCCCACTGTGAGAGCTTGTCTGCATTCATTTGTCCCTTCAGGTCTTCACATCCAGTCCCTGATCCTAATAACTATTATGAGCACCTACTATGGGCAGCCCCTAGGCCGGATACCTTTTGTGTATTGCCTTGCTCTGTCCTCAGACAGTGGTGAAGGGAGGGGACTCCTCGTTTTTTTAGGGGAAGAACCTAAGGCTCAGGAGAGAGCTGAGGTGACCTGCCCAAGGTCACACAGCTTGGAGTGGCCAGGGCAGGGCTCAGACCCAGACCCTGTCCTGGAGGGAGCGGGGAAGCCGGTGATGGTAGCCAATCCAGGCCCTGGACGCGAGGGCTGGAGGGGCCTTTGTCCTTTTCATTGGTCACACGGCAATGGCTACCTCTGCCTGCTTGGGTTATTGGAGGAGCCGTGACGACAGCGGTGGTAGTGACATGATGATTGATTTAGTGCTTGCTGTGTGCTAGGTAGGTTTCAAATGCTTCACATGTTTTCATATTTCATGCCCACAGTAATCCTGAGAGCCATGGGTGGGTGCCCGCATGATCCCCGCTTCACATGCGCAGAAGCCAAGGTTGAGGGAGGCGAGGGCCCTCCCCCAGTCCCAGGCAATAAGTAGGGGACCCAGGATTCAGCCTGGGGCCATCTGACTCCAGGCCCTTCCTCCTTGATCACCACTCTGTATGGTCTATAACACAGGTGAGATACCTGGTGCATAGTAGGTGCTCAACAAAGGCTAGTGGCCTGACCCCCGGCCCTGAAAGAACAGGTCCCTGGAGAGCCTACATCTCCAGGATACACCCTGGAGGTTCCAGGGGGACAGCCCTCTTCATAAAAACCTCTGGGGGAGGTATTGCTTTTGCTTCCATTTTACAGATGGGAAGTGAGGTTCAGAGAGGAAGTTACTTGCTCAGGACCTCACAGTTGGGGTAGCTGGGATTTGAGCTCAGGTGGTCTGGTTCCAAGTGCTGCCATGTGGGGCATCCACTCCCAGCCACACCCGTCTGAGGGGTGACCCTCCCTCCCGGCCTGGTCCTCAGCCCCTGCTCTGGGGCGATGCTTCCACTCCCCCGCCTCCTCTTAGCAGCCGTGTGCATGGGATGGCCAGGCTCCGTCTCCGCTGTGCCCGGCCTCTGGCTGTTGGGCATCTGCTATGGCCACCTGCTCACTAAACAAGACCTTTGGGTGTCCCTCTGGCTCCTACAACTCAACTTGTCCCACCCATGCTGACTCTCCCTCTCTCCTCCTCCCCCGGGGCCCATCTGCTCCTCCTCTGCGGCTCCTGTTCCAGGGTGGGCACTACCATCTCTGACACCCACCTGGACCCTGGAGTCATTTCTGAACTCCACCCCGGGTCTCCTGTCCTCATCCTGGTAGATCACTGAGCCCTGCTCGCACATCCTCCATTGCCTGTCTACCTCATCCAATCACTACCACGGCCCGAGCCATCGCCCTGCTCCCTCCAGTTTATTCTGTACCCTGCTGTCATTGGCATGAACTCCCCAGCATGTCACTGGCTCCCCACCGCCCTTGGGCTAAGATCCGGAATCCTTACACTAGCTTCTGAGACCCACTGGGACTTGGCGGAGCCTGGGGTCTCCATCTCCCTCTCCCACACCACCATCAGCTCCTCAAAAGTGCCACCCTCTGGTTCTGTGTCCTTGACCAAGATCACCCTCAGCAAATAGAGGACAGAGGAGACCCCTCGGGTGCCCCTGCACTGGGGACCTCCCTCTGATATTCCTAAGAGCCCTTTGAGGCCAGCGGTGCTGCCCATTTTGCAGATGGGGAAGCTGAGACTCAGAAAGCTGAGCTGGCATCTGGACCCAAGTCTCTCTCCCTGTGGAGCCCGTGTTCTCCTCCGTGCGTGCATATGTGTGCGCACGTGTGTACACACCACGGGCACTGCTGCCCGCTGACTGTGCCAGGCGCAGTTGGGGCTTCGATGAGCCGCCTCCGCCGGACGAGGAGGTCCGTGATGGTCTCTGGGGGCCCAGCCTGCCTCTTCCTGTTGGGGGTGTGGATGCTACGTCGGCCCCTCGCCAGCCCGCCGCCCCCTCCCCTCACAGCCTCCCAGCTCCTCCCCCTTCTCTCCCCTTCCTTCAAAACAAACACCCGCGAGCCCAAACCGCCCATCCAGCCGAGGCGCAGATGGAGCCCGAGTTGGAATTAATTAGTCCTGTTGCCAGGGCAACCAGGACCGGACCGCGATCTAGCCTTTTCTCTCAGCCCGCCCCCACCAACCAGGCCCCACCCCTGCCTCTCATGGCCCCGCCCATCAAGGCCCTGGCCCCTCCCCTTCCCCCTGCTGCAGCTGGTGGTTTCTGGAAGGAGAGGATGAGGATGTCCGGGAGCTAGGTTTGAGTCCCCAACTCGCCCCGTGGGCAAGGCCCTGGACCGCTGGGAGCCACACTTTGTTCAGCACCTGCCTGGGGAGAGGTACGGGGGCGCGTTTTGAGACTGGGAGAGGAAGAATGGAGTGGCCTGAGCCTGAGAAAGCAGGAGGCTAGCGAGGGGCGTGCAGTGATGGGAGCTTTAGAGGGACCGGCCTCTACAGTGGACAGCAATGATGGGGCTGCCTGCGTCCTCCTCCTCCATCCCAGTCTTGTTCCTCTTACCCTCTGAGCCCGCGTCCCTCCGAGGTCTCCCCTGGACGCCAGTAGGCAGGAGTGTGTGCTGCCTCCTCGCGCCTTGGTCTCTGCACTTGCTCCGTTTCTTCCTGTGTGGTCCTGGGCAAATTGCTTAGCTTCTCTGTGTTTCCAATTCCTTGTCTGAAAATGGGCACAACCACACCCACCCGGTGAGCCATGGAAGTCCTAGTCTGTGGTAACCACTCCATGGCTCCTTGTGCCACTGCAAACGAGGTACAGCTTCTGGCCAGGGCCATTCCTGGAGGTGCCCGCAAGGTGGAGGATATAGAGGGGACCTGAGGGGACGTGCCAGCTCTCACCCCTGTCTCCCATCTTTTGGAGTCCCCTGCACTGGGCTCTGCTGGGCTTGGCACACAGGAGTGCCACCCTGGCTTGGCATGTCCGTCACTGGGCTGGGACGAGGCCCAGGACAGGTCCTGGCTCCTGCTCAGCTCCCCACCTGGTCCCAGAACACGCTGAGCCCCTGGAGGCCAAGCGCTGTCTCTCCAACTACTTGGCTGATGGTTAATGGGCCATTTGCTTTTTCATGTGCCAAGGAGGCATCTCTCTAGCTGGCATGGTGGGGCAGAGGCTCAGGAGAGAAGATGGGCGAGGACTGGTGACTGGACTCTTACTGTGGGCTGCCCTCCTGTGAGCCTCAGTTTCCTTATCTGTCAGCTGGGCCTAATGATGTATCAGTTAGACCAACTTTGAGGGATTAAACTAGGGCCTGCAGACTCACGTCCCCACAGAGGCCAGGTCACTTGAAGGTGTGCATCTGGTCCCAGTAAGGCAATAGGGTGTGGTGGGGCCTGTAGTAAAAGCCAAGCTCAGGGTCTGCCCAACAGCATCGCACTGGGGTTTGTATCCAACACTGAGCTGGCCAACAGACCTGATCCCCAGGCTGTATTTGGAGCTGTCAGCTGCCCCAGAGGAAAACTCTACAAATGGATTAATTGGGGGTTGGGCGGGGGGTATTTAACTCTCCTTTACATAATAACAAGGGCCAACGTTTATTGAGGGCTTGAACTGTGCCCAAAGGAGCTAAGCACTTTACTGGGATTATCTTGTTTGATCCTCACACTAACCCCGAGGAAGGCAGCATGCAAGTGCAATTCCTTTTCTGTAGGTGAGGCAATTAAACCAGAGAGGTTAAGTCAGAGCCCAAGGTCACACAGCCAGGGGGAGGGAGCAGGGCTCGCCCCTGGGCCTCCTGGTTCCTCACCTGGGGTTTTCCCTCTGGCTCGGTGGAGAGAGGGAAGGCAGACAGACCCACTTGGCCTTGCTCTCTCGCAGAGGAGGCTGGGAGGGAGGAGAAACAAAATTAAACAAACGAAGGGTGCTGTGAGCTCAGGAAGAATAACTTATTTTTTATGAGCTTGTTAACATTTGTGAAGTTAAGTAAGCAGAAATTTATGCCCTTCATTTGCATGCATTAAAGGGAAGGCTGCCTGGGCCCAGTGCGGTTACAGGAAATCTCAGCGCCTCCCAGGGCAGCCACCCACCCCCCTCCGCCCCCCTGGCTCACATTAGGCAGCTCCCACTCTGGAGGGTCTGCTTGGGCTGTGTTTGGCGATTTTCAGATCCAGCTGCGGCCCCTGCTTCCTGTGGCTGTGGCTTTCCTTACTGCCTCTGGGAGCAGCTGGGCCCTTAGTTCAGAGGCCGAATGTTCCAGAAACTCTTCCCAGCCTCTCCAGGGGCCTCAGAAGGAGCAGGAGGCCCACCATCTTTGCTGCCCAAGAGCTGTGGGCAAGTTGCTTTAGCTCTCTGGGCCTCACTTTATTCATCTGTAAAATGGGGACAAAACCTCATAGGTTGTGTCCTCCCCATGATGCCACTTATCTAAGATGACATTAACTTCGGGGGGAGGAAGAGGGGGTGCTCCCTTTGCTAGTTGACCTGGCTCTTTGGGGACTCATTGTTTCCCATGGGCCAGAGAGAGGGATGCTCTTCCTCGAGGACAGTGCTTCTCAACCTTGGCTGCACATTAGAATCACCTGGGAATCTTTTTAAAATCCTGATTTCTGGGCCTCGTCCTCCGGAAATTCTGTTTCTTTGTTACTAATGTTGTGGCCCCCACCCCCAAGAGGTTCTGGGTTGGCAGGAGGTGCTCACCCTTACACCCCTGTCCTTGGTAGCTTGCTTGCCTGCTGCCACCGTTGTGGCCCCACCCCATAACAAAGAAACAGAATTTCTGGAGGATGGGGCCCGGAAATCAGGATTTTAAAAAGATTCCAGGTGATTCTAATGTGCAGCCAAGGTTGAGAACCCCTGCTCTAGGAGGTCTGACTGGACAACCCTCCCCCCCCCCCCCTCCCGGCCTGGGCCACCTTGTCCTGCAGCTCCCCGTGCTCCTCCTGCAGTGGCTGGTCTCTGGGGCCTCCTGCGAGATCCCTTGGCGCTGTGAGCTTCCTCAGACACATCTGTCCTGATCACCGGATGCCTGCACCTGCCCCAGGGCTTGAGCAATGGTATTAAATGAATGAGTGTGTGAAAGAGCCTCAGCTTCCGTCTTCCATCCTTTGGAATTGCAAGTCCCTTCCAGGTGTGGAGTGACTCATGGTGCTGAAAGCGCTTCCAGGCCGATGCCATCTGTGGTGGTTTCTGCCTCAGCTCCCCCTGCAGAGGAGGCCAGGCCAGGACTGTGGGGTGCAGATGGGGAAACAGAGGCCCAGGCAGAAGCGTGGGACTTGAGCCCAGCGCTCACTCACTCGCTCACTCACTCTTTTGTGTGTTCCAGGAGACGTTTGGGCTCCTGCTCTGTGGTAGGTAGTGGGGATCTTGGGAGGAGTGAGAAGGGCGGCCTGCCCACCAGGCTGCATTCAATAAGCAGGTGCAGCGAGGGTCGGAAGCTGCGGGTGAAGAAATGAAGTCAGGAAAGACTGAGGATTTCATTCTGACCCCATGGGAGTCAGACAGGCGAGGGCAGGGGCAGGGAGGAAGGTGAAAGGATGGTAGTGGGTCAGGTGAGTGGCTGGAGGCTGGGGAGGAGGGGAGGGGGGCCGGATCCATGCTGGCTGTTGGCTCAGGCACTTGTTCCCTCTGCCTCCGGGAGGAAAGAAGTGCGTTTATTCAGGAGATTGTTCTACAGCATCTGGTGCGGGCCAAGCATTGTGCAAGATGTGGGGCCGGGGTGAATGAGAACAGTCCTGCTGTCGGGGATCCCACAGCCAAGGGGGAGGGTAGATGCCTGGTTGGGCGAGAGGGCTTCCTAGGAGGCAGCTTGGAGTCCTGCTTAAGGAGCGGCATTCATAAGGTGGAGATGGGGCAGGAGGGCATGCCAGTCCTGGGCATTTCGAGGGTAAAGGTCAGAAGGTGTGAGTTCAGAGAAGGGTGAGAAGGTCACAGTGCTAGGATCTGGGATTCTGGGGAGGAGGGAGAGCTCAAGAGAGCCCTCCAGGCCAGGAGAGGGATCTGGACTGTTTGGCTCCCAGCAGCAGGGGCCACTCTGGGTATTCAGAACCAGGCGTGGATGGCGTGTTTCAGACAGGCACAGAGTGGGAAGAGCCCAGGAACTGGGGAGGGAGTTCTCGGAGCTGCTGTTCTTAGGTGAGGCTGGAGGGGTGGGAGGCTGGTGGTGGTAGGGACGGGGTCAAGGGAGGGGCCCAAGTATAGGAGGAAGCAGGGGGCCCCAGTGCCGGATGGGTGGGGGTCATGTATGTGTATACGTGTGCATGCATGGTTTGTGTATGTGTGTGTATGTTTAGTGCCCTCCTTACAGGAGGGCGTTGGAGGGCAGATTTGCAGAGGCAGGGCCGAGCCCGAGCATGAGGGTCTTGCCTGTTGGGATGAGGACAGGGAGGCACTGGGAGCTGCTGAGCAGGACGGTGACCCACTTGTGCTGTGGGACGTTCCCTCAGCCACTGCGCGGAGGAAGGGCGCAGGCCGGGTGGTGGGGGGTTCTCCGGTCCCCTTTAGGGGACTGCTGCACCTGTGGGGAGCATTAATGAGGGGGGGCAACACCACGGAGAGGAGGAAGGGCGTCGAGCACAGGGAAGGCGCGGAAGAGGCAGTGTTTGATCCGGGCAGCAGAGGTGAGAGCGTGGGGCTCTGTGGCTCTGTGCGGGGAGGACACAGCAGGTGGCTGGAAGGCAGTGGGGGAGGGCAGCCTATTCAGGGTGCCTTTGAAGGATTAAAGGGAAAGTCTGAGCCAGGAAGGAATATCATTAGTGAGGACCCAGCGGCTCTGCATTCTCTACCCAGCCCTGTGCACCCAGCCCCACGCCGACAGCGGCATGGCTTTGGGTAGGTCCTCTGACCCTGTGCCCTCACTTTGTTGTCTGTAAAATGGGGCTACTTTTAGAACCGGCCTGTTGCGGGGTTGTTGTGAGGGTTGGATGAGATAATCCGCCCGCAGCCTGGCCTGGGAGATGCTTCGTCGTTACCAGCTGTGTGTGGCCATGGCAGTGACGGCGGGCCCCAGGGACGGATGAGAAACCTGCTGGGAGGAGCTGTTCAGCCTGCCTGAGGCCACACAGCTGGGAGGGGTACCCAGCAAGGCTCTGAATCCAAGTTGTTTGGGCCCCCAGATGTGGTGCTCTCTCCCCAGGGCCTGCTCGCCTACATGCCCTGAGCGTGGGCAGGAGTCCAGTTCTGACCCCTAGCTCAGCCCCCACCGGCCATGGGACCCCAGCTCAGCGGCTTGGCCTTGGAGCCTGTCCCAGCAGTAAGGGGCCATGTGCCGAGTTCAGGGCTGCCGGCCCAGGCCAGGCTCCTGGTAGGGGTTCCGTTCACATTGGCTCGCCTTCCCTGCCCCTGCCTGACCACACTGCCCCAGCCACCAAGGCCATGCGGGCGCAGGAGCCCCCGCCCTGGTCCCTGATCTGATGGTGACGATGGTAACACCAAGGAGCTGGGAGCCCTGCTGTCACCAGTATTAATAAGGAGCCCACTCAGTGCATAGGGCAGCCGTGGGCAAACTACAGCCCGTTTGAAATGAATAAAACTAAAAAAAAAAGACCGTACCCTTTTATGTAATGATGTTTACTTTGAATTTATATTAGTTCACACAAACACTCCATCCATGCTTTTGTTCCGGCCCTCCGGTCCAGTTTAAGAACCCATTGTGGCCCTCGAGTCAAAAAGTTTGCCCACCCCTGGCATAGGGGCTGGGTGGGTGGGGACAGAGGCCCTCTGGGAATTGCATGCCTGGGGGCTTTCTCCATTTCCCACGCTCCAGGTCTCCTGCTGGCACTGGGCACAGAGGGCACATGTGCCTTCTTCGCCCTCAGGAAGGGAAATGGTGGCTGTCCGGGTTGGAGGGGATGCTTTTTTGCTGGTGAAGGTGAAGGTGCTGTGGAGCCGTGAAGCCAGGCCTAGGGTTCAGGGCGGGCTTCCTGGGGGAGGTGATGCCTGAGCTGAAGCTGGTAGGGTTGACAGGGTTGGTGGCTAGTGGCAGGGAGAGGGAAGGGTGTGTGTCAGTGCAGGGCGGGCAGGGAACGTGAGGAGAGCTGTGTGCCAGGGTGGGAGCTGGGAAGGTGCAGGCCCACCTCACGGACCTTTCAAATGCCAGTAAGGATCTTGGCCTCTGTCCCTGGGATGCGGGGAGCCCTGGAAAGATCTGGAGCAGGAGAAGCAGCATCAGAGCTGCCCTCTAGAACATTCCTTCTGGCCCCAGTATCAGGGGCTGAAGGAGGAGGCCACAGTAGCAGCTGGGTGAGTGCTGATGGTGGCCTGTCCTGGTGAGGTGGGGAGCAAAGGACAAATGTGGGAGCCATACTGAGGGCAGAAGTGTCAGGCTCGGTGTCTTGTCTGATGATCTCTGGGGAGAAGGGGAGGAGTTGAGGATGAAGCCGGGATCTGTGGCCTGAGCAAGCAGGTGGGGTGGGGTGGTGGGACCTTGACCAAGAGGAGACCTGTGAGCTGGAGTGGGCTTGGACGAGATAAGGACCTGGACTGGCTGAGCCTGGGCATCTGAGGGCACCTGTGGAGAGGTGTCCAGCAGGCAAAGGCCGGGCTCTGGGTGACCAGGGGCATGGGGCCACCCACATGGAGGTAGGAGCAGCAGTGTTTAGGGCAGTGGTTCTCAACCTGTGGGTCGCGACCCCTTTGGCGGTCAAACGACCCTTTCACAGGGGTCGCCTAAGACCATCCTGCATCTCAGATATTTACATGACGATTAATAACAGTAGCAACATGACAGTTATGAAGTAGCAACGAAAATAATTTTATGGTTGGGTCACAACATGAAGAACTGTATTTAAAGGGCCAGAAGGTTGAGAACCGCTGGTTTAGGGGGCTAGGGCAGGAAGGGGCGCCCCGGAATCAGGTGGGGTGTCCACGAGGCCTTGGCAAGGCTCTTGCCCTCTTGGGTCTCAGTTTCCTTACCTGTTAATGTGACAGCGGCCTGGATGTGCTAAGGGAGCTGCCAGCTCTGACCTTTCCTAAGGTACCCAGAGGGTCTGCAGGGCACAGAGCGAGGTGCCCTGGGGTAGCGGAGGGGGTCCCACATACAGTAGCTTTGACACGGGGGCTCGGAAATGAGTGTGCTCATGGAGTTTGCTTGGCCAGAATTTACTGAGCACCTGCTGCGTGCCGGTCCCCAACGTGTGGAGCAGGGACAGAGGGGGACTTGGCCATGGTCCCCACCCTCGGTGTGGGCGTGTGATGATACAGCACCCAGAAGGCCAGGAGTGGACCTGACTTTAAGCAACCCCAATCTGCGATTCTTTAGGTATTTTATAAGAGATATTAGAGACTGGTTATTTATTTTACACAATAATTTGCAGGAGGGTTTCCTTAAAGAGCAGAAATCTCCAGGGGGTGTGCACTAGGTTTCCATTTGCCCGAGTCCCCTCCTGGCCCGTGAGTTCCTTGCTCATCTTTGTTCCATGTGGTGCCAGGCATCCTGGGCCGGGCACGCAGCAGGTGCTTGCTAGGTGTGGAATGTCTGGTTGGCCGGCTGTAGCCCCACTGGGGACCCCTCTGCGGAGTAGCAGCACCCCTGGCCTCTCTTCTGGGCTTTTATGGGCTTCGTGGTGCTGCTCTTGGTGACACCAGGCAGGGGCTTGTACCCGAATCCCGAATGTGCTCCCTGCCCCTTCCCACCCTGGGTTTCCCACCCCCTGCTGGCCCCCTGCAGGCCAGAGACCAGTTTGCCAGCCCAGGACCTGGTGCGTAGTAGGCCCGCAGGTATGTGGATAATGGGCCACCGCTGAAGGGACCCCCAGGGTGTCTCACCCACGCCCTTACAGAGGAAGCCAGAGCCCTGGATGGGAAGGGACTGACTCAAGTCCTTGCTGCCACAGAGCTGGAAGGCGAGGGACCAGCGTAGGCGACACCTCTCACCTAGAGCGTCGCGGCAGTGGAGGGCCTGGGAAGGAGCTTTGTGTGCCGTGGAGGGGCGAGCAGCTCCCTGGCTACATTGGGTGTGTCTCAGGCTCTTCCCCTTCTAGCTGTGTACCCTTGGACAAGTGGCTTCCCCTCTCTGGCCTCAGTTTCCTCATCTCTCAAATGGGTATAATAATAGTGCCCACCTCGCAGGCTGTGCAGCGGGATGAACAAAGGAATTAATGAGTGCTCCGTGTGCAGGCGCAGATAGGAGGGCTCACGTCCCAGCCGCAGCCCTTACCAGGGTGACTGGAGGCCACTTTGTCTTTCTGAGCCTTGGTTTTCTCATTTGAGAAATGGGTCCGATGACCTGTCGTCCTGTTACGTGGGGGGCTGCGTCTGCACGCAGTGAAGCTTGGCGAGGTCTTCATTGACCACAGCCCCGGGCGTTTACTGTGCCGACTGTGCTGCGGGCCGAAGCTTAAGCAGGGACACCTGTGCTTGCCTGGTGCCCTGATGGTGGGGTGTCCATCATGCAGTTGGGCAAGAAAGGGGAGACTCACTGTGGGGGAGGGGGAGCTGCCTGGGGAGAAAGCAGGAGGCTGGGTCTGAAGTGGGCGGCTGGGTCAGGTCATGTGGGGCCTTGATCTTCAAGAAAGACTTCTGGTTTTAACCTGGGAGCTACAGAAGCTTCTGGAATGGCTTTCTGTGGATCTGTGATGGGTGGCATTTTGAGAGGCTGTCTGGCAGCTGAGGGAGGAACCCAGGTGCTGGAGGTGCTGGGAGGTGGTGGTTGCCGCCCAGAGAAGAGCCAGCAGTGGCTGGGACACAGGTGTGTGGCCTGGACAGGTGTTGGGATGGATGGGCGATGAGGGTTAAGGCAGAGGTCAGAGTCAGGTGTGCCTCAGATGGTGGGACCCAGGCACAGAGAGGTTTGGTAAAGAGCCCACAGTCACACAGCCAGTGGCTCTGGGAGCGAAGCCTCAGGCCCAGCATTTGTAGGCGGCGGTGGCGTGGCCTGCCCTGTTGGTGGTGAGTGGTCCGCACAGGGGCTCCGCGCAGTGGAGGCGGAAGGCTGGTCAGAGCCGGCAGGGCGATGCTGGCCGTGGCAATCTGATGCTTCATTCGCGGGCTCTGCTCAGCGCCAGGCCTAATGGAGATGGATCAGGGTGTCTGCCAGGGAATGGGGGATCCGTTCTGTGTTGGCCACCGCTCCACTGAGCAGGGATTGGCACATAGAGGAGCCATCAGGGCAGGATGGAGCCAGGGCGAGGCGGCACCTGGCATGTGTGATTGTGAGAGAGACCCGGCTTACGGCCGGCACCAGCTTCCTGGGGAGATGCTGGACCTCGCTGACCTTGGTTTTCCCATCTGTAACGTAGAGGTTGCTCCGGCAGGATGAGGAAGTTGGGACTTGGCGCAGGCTGGGGGCATGGTATGTGCTCAGGAAATGCGGGTGTTACTATTATTGCTGTTGCTGTCGTCGCTGTTGTATTGCAGCTGGAGCCGACCTTGTTGGCTGTGGGGTCAGTGGTCTCTCTGACTTGGGACATGTCATGGTCTGCCACGCCAGCTTAGCTCGGGGACAGACGATGTCCTCGACATGATGGGCCAGTGCCAGGCCCGAGGCCCACAGGCTGCAAAGCCAGGCCCGGGTGTGAGTGGAGGCCCCGGGCGGGGAGGATCAGGCGAACGACAGAGAGACGGGCTTCTGTTTCGTGGACCACGGAGGGTTATGTGAGTCCAAGAAAGACAGTGCAGGGAAGGGACACAGGAGTCTGAGGAAGGATGGGACGGGGGTGACTTTGAGGAGACTGGGCTGTGCCTAGAGACTGTCCTTTGCCTGATTTTACCAGGAAAACATACAGGAGGCCCAGAGAGGGTGCAGGCCTGGCTCAAGGTCACACAGCAGCTGGTGCTGGGAGCAGACCTGCTGGCCTGGGGGCCTGGGCGCTGGCCCCCTCTGTGAAGGAGGAATGCGATCATTTATCAGGGGAGTTTAATAATGAATGAAGTCGGATGTCTTTAATGCAGGCAGCAGGCCCAAAGTAATAAGGGACTCTGTATTAATTCGGAAGTTAATGAATATGCAGGTGTGTCTGAATGATTAATGGGGCTTCTGAAGGCCTTGGGAAGGAGTGCGTGAGCTGCTGCTGATGGAAATATGAATATTGCATATGTCTGGGAAGTCGGATAAGCTGGGGATCAGGTGGGCATTCACGAACCAGAGGACTCCAGGGGCACCCAGGGCTGGAGATACACACCCAGGGCCATCACTGCTTGCTGTGTGATCTTGTACACATCACCCAATCTCTCTGAGCCTCAGTTTCCTCATCTGCAGAGTGGGCATAAAAAATAGTGCCTGGTTCCAAGGAACTTGGGGACAAAACGTGTGAGCATCCTTAGCACAGGGCAGGTGCAGTCCGAGCCTCTGATAACTGTCACAGCCTTTCTAGAGCGGAGGGCAGAGAAGAGGTTGGGGGAAGGCCAAGGAAAGTATAACAGGAACAAATTCCTTTAAATATGGACAGCACTTTGCAGTTTGTAAGGGTGTGTGTGTGTGTGTTTGTCTCATTAAACTCTCCCTTAGTTCCTGGCAGCAGTTGCTTGTCCTGGGGCAGAGGGGACGGGTCTTGGGGAAGCTGGCGCGCAGAGAGGGCTGGCCCAGGCCACCAAGCCAGCAGGGGTAGGGGCGGGCCTGGGCCCACGTCTACACCCCTCACCGTGAATCTCAGAGGGGCTGCAGGTGGAACCACCAGCCAGCAGGAGGGCCCCTCCATGCACTGACCGGAAAAGGGCCTTCAGCGTGTTGGGCCTGGGGTTAGTCCTGCATCACCTCTGGTAGCCCCGGTTTCTCCACCTGTCGAATGAGGGCCTGCCTGCCTGCTTTGAGACTTTGATGAGAAAATAGGACACTGACCCCTCACCTGTGCCAGGTCATTGGGAGTCTCGGACTCTGCAGACGTCATCCCTGTGATACTTAGGGCACCTGCAGTGGCAGGGGTGTGTGTGTGTGTGTGTGTGTGTGTGTGTGTGTGCACCAGCCCTGACTCGTTCCTGGGGAGCTGTGGTGCTGGGCCACTCTGGAGCTTTGGGTTCTTGGGCACATCCCTTAGCCTCTCTCAGCCTCAGCTTCTTCATCCTTCAAGTGGGTGGAACACGAGATCCCCACCTCTCCCCCCGCCCCGGGCACACCTCCCAGCCTTGTGCACGGGCGCCCTTTTTTATGCTTTCATGGTACCTTATTCGTCCTTTCAGCCCATGGACATTCATGGAGCACCTCCCGGGTGCAGCGTTGGGCCTGGGTTTACGGGGTGAGTGAGGCCGCCCTCCCTGCCCCTGTCGAGGCAGAAGGCAGGTGTGAAACCAGGGTCGCTTGATGCAAGCTGGGTGGGCCATGGAGTCAGAGGACAGCCCTGCCTGGCCGTGGGCGGGGTCTGGGAGAGGTGCTGGTGGATCTCGCTGTCTCCCCCACTAGTGTTCCCACCTGAGGCCGTGTCTTTTGGCTGTGAGGCCTCAGCTCCCAGCAGGAGATGCTGACAGGATGGTTGTTGGAGTGAATGAGGGGGCGAATGAGTGAATGGCTGGGGTCTAGGCCCCTTTCCCTGACTCTTCCCAGCTCCAGGCCAGCGAGCAGGGGCAGAGCCCAGCCCCTCCCCGGGCCGTCCCAGTGGATCCAGGCTGAGCCAGGCTTGCATCTGCCTCCTCTCCTCCCAGGTCTCTGGCTGGGGCCCGAGGGCCTCTCTCCTGTCGGCCTGGCTGGGTCAGGGAGCTGTAGGTCGCTGGGTGAGGAACCTGAGCCATCATGGTCATGGTGTGGCCTGCTGTTGACAGACGAGGAAACCAAGGCCCAAGGGGCAGGGCTGTGGGGCAGGGCTAGGGTTACAGCACCCGCGGGCTGCTCCTCGGGCGTGGCCCTGGCGTGCTGGCCCGGCTGCGTATTTATAGTCTCGGCTGATCTATTTTAACACCGGCCGGCCCAGGCCGTCGCAGCCTGTGGATCGCAGGATGGCTTTGAACCCTCTGGGGGCTGTGGAATCAGAGCTCGCTTTTCCCTTCACAGCCCTGGCGCGCATCCTGGGCCCTTTGCCTGGAGAACGTCCCCTGCCTGGGCCGGCGCCGGGCCACTCTTTGGTGGGCTCGGCGTCTGTCTGCGGTTTGTTGTCGTGCCTCGCTTCCCTCCAGCTCTGCAGGGAGACGTGTACACAGCATGGCTTCGAGTGCATGGGCTGCGGGGCCTTGGGCAGGCCGCCCCTCTCCGAGCTCAGTTTCCTTCTCTGTGGAATTGGGCGTAATCCCCACCCGACGTTGTGGGCCAGCCTCTGAGCACTCGATGCTCGGGAGCTGGAGGCACTCCTCACGCCTCTCCTAGGTCTCGTCGCGAGCAGTGTCAGAGCCCCTGGGGACTCGAGTGTCATCTCCACTGCAGAGATGAGGCCGCCGAGGCCCCAGGGGCGCCATCACGTGCCAGGGCCATGCTGCCTGTGGGGACAGAATTCGGACTCATCTAAGTCCGAATGTTCCAGCTTCCCAGACCCCCTCTCCTTCCCAGGGCCCTCATGGTCCTTGGGAGGCCAGACTCCTCACCCACCAGCTTGGTTCCCACCCCTGTCGCCATGGGAACAGCTCCACTAACTCTATGCTTCTCTTACAGAGCAGAGACGACTGGCCGCCCTGAGCGCAATTCAATTCAACAGACATTTACTGAGTGCCTACTATGCGCCAGGCCTTAGGCTAGGCACTGGGGTGGGGGAGCAGAGAGGAAGATGGGGCCCCGTCCTCAGGTAGCTCCGGGCTGGGGGGCTCGGAGAAGACAGGCCAGGGCTGAACAGCAGCTCGGAGCCAGGAGAGAAGCTGCCTGCAGGGCTGGAAGCAGCAGAGATACCTGGGTTCCAGTTCATCCCCGGAGAGCTTCGTCCCTTGTCTGTGCCTCAGTTTGCCCATCTGTAAAATAGGGGGAAGGGGAGGGGTGAGACAGTCTCTAGGGTCCTCCCAGGATTCCGTGGGGATGGAGTCAGGGGATGGGGTAGAGCAGGGAGGCTTGTCACCCCCTGCAGAGGGAATCTCCGACAGTTTCTCCGGGCTGCAGAGGGTGGGGCAATGTGGTAGCGGCACCCCAGGCTCAGAAACAGCTTGACAGAGGCCAGAGGACATACAGATGGGCAGCCCTGCACCTCGGTAGGTGGTGAGAGGTCATGGGGTCTGAGCTTAGAGCGGGAGGGAGGGGCCCAAGGGCTATACTGGGGGACCAGAGCTCTACTTTGTGGGCTGTTGAGAGTGGACGTCGAGAACAGATGGTCCTGCTTTGTCCTGCGCCCTTCTCCTCCCCTCTCCCTGGGATACCCTTCAGGGTCACCTTCCCGAAGGAGCGTGTGGCCGTGGTCGTGCCCGCACTGTGCCAGGCCCTTTACACGTAGTCCCCATTGCAACCCTGACCCTGAGCATTGATGGGCCACTTCACAGGTGAGGCTGCCCAGGCTGAGAGGGAAGCTTCTTCTCCACGGTCTTTATCTGACTCTCCAACCCCCCCCCCCCCCGTGCTTCTCCCACTAGTGCTCACTAAGGGGCGTGTCTCTGTCTCCTGTGACATCTCCCATCCTAGAAAGTCCCCAAGCCCTGAGGAGTGTCTGCTAAGGGCACCGCAGCTAGGTTTGAGGGGGAGGGGGGGATCCCTCAGATGTTAGCAGGACGGGCTTTCTCCAAGACCTGAGTTTCTGCCCCCACAGTGACCCTCTGAGATGGACAGTGAGGTGCGGCTCCTTCCCACTTTACAGATGAGCAGACTGAGGCCCTGGGAGTCATGTGGCTAGTTCAAGGTCGTGGCAGTGACATCCTGGGTAGGGAGCCCCATCTCCTAATTAATCCTTATCTCTGTTCAAGTCCCCGGAGATTTGTGCAGAAGCTGACCCCACAGCACCGCCCCCGCCCCCCCCCCCCCCCCCCCGCCGCCCCTCTTCCAGGGCGTGGAAAAGACTGACATTGGAATCACAGACCTGGGTTCAGATCCTGCTTTTGTCTTGCACAGACGGTGTGATCTTGAGCAAGTCGTTACTCTGAGCCTCGGTGTCCTTATCTATAAAGGGGGAACGGGCCTCTCTCCTTCAGTCACTAACAGATCTGTATTGAGCACCTCCTGGGGCCTGGTGCTGGGTTCTAATCCAGAACTCAGTCCAGGTGTAAAAGCAGCAGTTAGGATTCCAGTTATGATGGAGGAAGCCCAGGGGGCAGTGGGAATCCACAGAAGGACCCCAATCCGACCATTTTAATTGGCGGGGGCGGGGGGCGGGGAGGCAGGAGGGCCCGAGAGGAGAGCAGGAGCCAGCTCCACAGGACCTCAGTTTTCCCAGAGCAGTAGGGAGCCAACGAAGGCCTCTGAGCAGGAGAGTGCCACGCTCAGATTTACGCTTTAGAACTTGCTCATCCTCTGCTGGGTGGATGGGTGGAAGGGGTGGTAAGACTGGGCAGAGACCAGTGAGGATGCTAACTGGGGCAGGGAAGGAGGTGGGAGCAGAGCAGGAGTCATGGGTAGGCACATAGACTTTCCAGGTACAGGGAGCTGGGCAGCCGTGGGTGCCTCTTGGTGGTCAGGGAATGGGGGGCAGAAGCAGCGGTGGGGAGGGGGCAGGTGCGGGAGGTGAGTCCAGTAGAGGACGTGGATGAGAGGAGTTTCAGGTGCCAGGAAGGAGGCAGCTGGGACCAGCGGTTTGGGCATGGTCAGCACTTGGAAGTTGATAAAAGAAGCCTTGGGAGGGAATGAGATGGGGAGGGGGCTGGAGGAGGAGGGCAGGTGGCTGGGATAGGACCTCAAGGAAGGCAGCGGAGCTGGAGGGGGGCAGCCCGGGAGGTAGGAGGAAGGTGTCAGGACGTAGGTCGGAGGGGAGATGACAGAAGTCACATGTGTCAGGCACTCTCCCAGTGCCAGGTGCACAGGAGGGCCCAGGGGGCTGGCTTCCACCTGCCTCTTCACTGGAAAGCAGACTGGTAGGGTAAGCAGAACCCAGTCTGTCCCCTCGCCATCTGGAGGGGGAAGGTGTTGGAGAAGGAGGGAAAAGGGGGAAAAAACATTTGCATGCATAACAAGGCTGGAGTGAGGGAGAGAGAAAGAGGGAGCAGGAGATGAAAAGAAATTACCATACGCCAGGATCTTGTTATTCAACCCAATTTTCAAAGGACCACAGCTGTCGCACTGAGATAATCCGTTAATTATAACAGCCATTGTGCTTTGGCAACGGGCGAGAAACAGAGGCTGGGGACCAGGCTGTAGGGGGTGTGGGGAGCAGGTCTTAGTGGGGCTGGACCTAGGAGAGGGGGCAGGCACAGGCGAAGAGAGGTGTGTTGCCCTCGAGAATGAAAGGAAGACGCTGTCAGGGGTCAGGCCTCATCCCTTTTCTGCTGCCATTGTTGCATCAGTGGGTGACGACGACCCATGATAACCATACCGGCAGCAGTGGACTTTATTGAGCACTTACTATGTGCCAGACCCTGCATGTAGCTCTTCACTCTACTGGTCCCCCCCCCGCCCCCGCAAGGCAGTGCCCTCTAGTCCCATTTTACAGAAGA